>NW_017728992.1:172551597-172567195 GCF_001723915.1 Gavialis gangeticus
CAGGATTGAGGTAAGACTAACTGGCCTAGTTTCCTTGGTCCTTCTTCATCCCTTTTTTGACAATAGGAACCATATTGGCCCTTTTCTAGTCCTCTGGCACTATGCCAGAGCACCACGAGTACTTGTAAAGCCATGCCAAATGTCCCTTAATGACCTCTGCTAATTCCCTCAGCACTCTGGGGTGGAGATCATCAGGACCAGCTGATTTAAATATGTCCAATCCATCCAGAAGTTTCCTGACTAGGTTCTCACTGACCCTAGGCCTGTGTGTGCCTCCCTTGGGGCCTACAGGGGTCCCGGTGGGGGTGGGGGGTGACTTGGTCCCTGCTCAGAAAATTGGAGGCAAAGAAATTGTTAAATAGGTTAGCTTTGTTGTCTGGTGCGATGACCAGATTTCCTAGCATGCCTTGCAGAGGCTCCACATTATACAGTATCTTCTTTTTGCCCCCTATGTATTTAAAAAAGGAATTCTTGTTGTCCTTGATCCAGGTAGCTAGTCCCAGTTCCATCTCCGCCTTGGCCTTCCTGACCGCCCCCCTACAGCCCCAAGCAACATAGGTATAGTCCTCCCTGGTGATGACCCCTCCCTTCCATTGGGTGTACACCTCCTTTTTAGCTAGGAGACATTCCCGGTTGCTTTTGGTGAGCCATGGGGGCTTTTGCGTCCTCTTGCCTCCTTTGATCCATGTTGGGATTATCTCCCTTTAGGTTTGGAGGATCATCTCCTTAAGGAACTACCACTCTTCTTGGATACCTGACTCCTCTTCCTTCCAGGACCTCAGTACCACCCCAACTATTCTTCTTTCCTCATTGAAGTCCGCCCTCCTGAAGTCCAGGGCTTCTGCCTTGCTGCAGGCCTTTGCCACCTTGCACTGGATGGTGAATTTCAGCAGGCAATGATCACTGTCGGCCAGGTGGTAAAGCACCTGCAGACCCCTGACCAGGTCATTGCCCGTGGCCAGGACCAGGTCCAACAAGGTGTCTCCCCTGGTGGGACTGTGCACCTCCTGGGTTAGATGGAGATCATATATCTCGGCTAGGAACCTATGTGAGCAGTCAGACCTGCCTGACTGCTCTTCCCAGCAGATGTCTGGAAAGTTCAGGTCACCCATGATGACCACGTCCTTTTACCTAACTGCCTCCATGAGCTGACTTAAGAATTCCTGGTCTAGCTCTTCCCCTTGGTTGGGTGGTCTGTAGTATTATAGTTTCTACTAACGTGACAGAGAGGGAAGTGAGACTCACTGATCTATAGTTTCCAGGATTGTCTCTTGAGCCCTTTTTGGAGATGGGCATTATGTTGGCAACCTGCCAGTCCTCTTTTACAGAGGCATTTGTAACAATTGGTTCCATATTATTGCTCTCAATTTTACAATTTCATCTTTGAGTTCCTTCAGAACTCTTGGATGCACGCCATCCAGTCCTCGTGACTTATTATTATTCAATTTATCCATTTGTTCCAAAATGACTTCTGCTGTTACTTCATTGTGATTTTACTCTTCAGACCCATCTACTAAAAAGGGTTGATTTGCCATGGAAATTTACCCCAGTATCTTCTGATACTAAAAATTTTTTAGCTTCTCTCCAATGGGCTTATCATCCCTGAGTGCACCTTTTCCATCCTAATCATCTAATAGTTCTGTTAATTCTCTAGCTGGCTTCCTGCTTCTAATGTAGTTTTAGAAGGTTTTTTTTTTTTAACTTAAGCATATTTTGCTAGATGTTTAGCCAGCCTTTTTTCACATTTACACTTGACCTACCAGATTTCATGAGCTTTCCTGTTTTCCCTGTTTGGGCACCCCTTCCATTTGTGAAGGATGCCTTTATATCTTAATGGCTTGCTTCACTCTACTATTGAACCATGTAGGGGTTTTAATGGACTGCTTGTTACCCTTTTTTATTTGTGTTATGCACTTTTCCAGAGCCTCTAATATAGTATCTTTAAACAGATTCCAAGCTGCCTTCAAGCTTTTTTAACATTTTTGACTGGTCCTTAAATTTCTAACTTCCTCATGTTTGTGTAATTTGCTTTCCTAAAGTCGTATATCACATGGTGAACTTTTTTGGATTACTATGTCCTGCTAGAATGTTCAATTGGATTATTTTTTAGTTTGTTTCATTCTGAAGTTATTGGGCCCATTTCTGCTCCATCCCCTAGTCCTTTCAAATTCTGTGATGTGAAGTGGGTTACACAAGGTGTATCAGTATTTCTATTGCCAGACACTTTTTTTTAATGATTTTGCATGTGAAAAAGTCAGATTACCTGGACTTCCAACCACAGTAAAAAAGTTAATAATATAATAAATGGTGGATGTACATTTTAAGTTATGGTTACTATTACAGAGTGGCTCACCAACATGTTCCTCTTGAGCCAGGTCCTTTGTTGTACTCATGATTGGATCTAGCATTGTTTTTGAATTCTTGTGAGTTCTAAGATGAGTTTTTCTAGAAAGCAGTCTTTTATCACATCTAGAAATTTAATTCTACATCTTGGCCTGATGAGGTCTTTACCAAGTCTATGTGAGGAGAAGTCTCCCCTTATTATTGCTTGCCCCATTTTAGCAGTTTCTCTAAGTTCCCTGAGCATTTCATAATCACCTTCACTTTCCTGATCAGGTGATTGGTAGTAAAATCCTGGTACTATATTCTTTTTTTTCCAAGAATGGAACTTCTACTGACAGGGAATCTGTGGCAGTCTTCCTTTCAGGTAATGTTGTGATGCTGTTACTAGCTATACTCTCCTTAGCATACAGTGCTATTCCTCCATTTGCACCTCCTACTCTCTCATTCCTATATAGTATGTAACCTCTCAGAACACCAATCCATTGATTAGTGTCCTTCCACCTAGTTTCCAAGATGCCTGTTATGTCAAAGTCACCATTTAATAGCTCACCTGCCTATTTATTTAGGCTTTTGGTATTTGTGTAGAAGCACTTGTATATTTGATCCTTGCTCAGCTGCCTGTTACTAACCATGCTATTTGTTTGGAACTCTGAAAGTTGTGAATTTTCGTCACTATTTATATACAGTTATACTTCTTACTCCCCTACTATTCTTCTCAAGACAGTATAGAATCTGAATGACAACTTGTAGGAGGCTGCTGACTTGCAGGGGCTTGTGGCAGCCTGCACTCATCAGGATGTAGCAGTCTGCAGGCTCACAGGGGCTAGAGCCCAGCTGTGTATAGTGAAAGCTGATTGCAGACTTTCCAGGAGCTAGTACAAATAACTGGCCCAAAAGAAGTTAAAGGGCTACCAGGGAAAGGAAGGGGGACAGGACGGGACGGGACGGGACGAGACGAGACGAGACGAGATGAGATGAGATGAGACGAGACAAGGCAAGGCAAGGCAAGGCAAAAGATTGTGAGAGACAGAGAAGTACAAGGCTAGTGGTGGCAGGGCAGAGCTGAGCTGAGCCAGGGTACTTTCTTGGGGTCTGGGAAAAGGCCCTGGGGTTGCAAGACTGGAAGCATCAACACCAACTTGGGGAACTTGCTCCAGAGGAAGAGAGGAAAGACTGTTGTGCTGAGGGAGCAGCACAAAGCTGGAGTCTCCTTCTCAGGATCTGGAGAAAAAAAGATCCTAGGTACTAAGTAAAACAGTAAGTGAAGTGTTACGTTTTTAATTGATTACTGATCAATGTTTGATGGTATTTCCTGTGTGGCAAGTATACCCAGGAAAACAAAGAACTGTGCTGAGATTTTTAAGGACTGTTTGAGCTGAGCAATCCCTGAACTGTTATGTATCCCTCTCTGGGGTTGTCTGCCTGTTCTCTGTGCACCAGATAACTTTCCCTAACTTTTGTTTAGTTTTGAAATTGTTAGAGAAGCTTTTTAACTTTTAACGCCAGCAGTATGGATCTGTTCTGATTCAAATGAAGCTCATCTTTTTTGGACAGCTTCCTCCTGTGCCAAATTTTTCCCCAACTCACAATAAATCTGAAATTGTCCTCCTTGCACCATTGACTCAACTGTGCTTTAAGACTCTGGAGCTCTGCCTGTCTCTCTGGCCCTGCTCATGGAATAGGAAGCGCTTGAGAGGGTGCTACCATGGAGGTCCTGGATTTTAAAGTCTTGCCTAGAAGTCTAAATTTAGCTGCCAGGACCAAAGTTTAGGTGCCTAGGCTACCTGTGTACTGGAGAAGAGTTGGATACTCAAAAAAGTACTCTAAAAGCATGCACAATGAGTAGAGAGCCTTCTAGAATTAGCCAAGAGTAAGCACAAGGTCTGTGTCTCTGAGATCTTGTTCTTTGATCCCTAGGGGCTTGAAAGCCAGATGGAAGGCACCTCTCTCAACTCCATACTCAGATCCCAAATCATGTCAAGTAGGCATCAACACATTCTCAGAAAGAACTTAGTCCCTTCACTTCTTTTTTTTCCTGCCTTACAGTGTACCTTTTTATGTAATAAAATAGTGGCTGCCTAGGTACTTGGATATTCAAAACACCACTTCTAAAGAAAGTGTCTTCATCATAGTCTATAACCTGAGGAAGGGGAAGAGGCTCCTTTCATTCATAACTGTACCACTACAGAACAAAAAAAGTGTGATTTGTTGGTCACAGTGACGGCAAACAAGAAGGCAACCAAGGAAGCATCTCTGATATTTATTTTATTTATTTATGGCCCCAGGTCCTGTTAATATGTTTTAGGTTTTTTGAATCATAGAATAGTAGGATTGGAAGGTCATTCAATGGAGGATTGTACCTAACCCATCTATTCCAGATATCTAAAATTCTTAAAACTATTCAAGGGTGGAGATTTTCACGGCCTTTCTGGGAAGCCGGTTCCAATGCTTTAGTGTCAAAGTGAGAGAATTCTTCTGAATATCTAACCTCTTCGTTCTATCCTCTGTGGCCAAAGAGCACCATCTGTCTCTACCCTCTTTATAACAACCCTTCAGGTATCAAAAGATTTTTATATAATCCTCCCCTCAGCTTTGTTTTCTGTGGACTAAATAATCCTAGTTCTTTTACCTAGGAAATTTAGGGTCCAAGAAAGTGTCTAGTGTGGTTATTTGCCTCCAAGTTTATCTGATCACTGAACAAGGGATTTTTGGATTGTAATGCTGGACTTAAATGACCAATTCCTGTTTTAGGTGTCTGTCTTTTTTTTGTTTTGTTTTGTTGTTTTTGTTTTTTGTTTTTTTTGGAGGAAGACTCTAGTACCAATGCTAGGACTATCTCCTCTAAATCTTTCCGTATACCTTATTTCTTTTGGCAACCCCCTTGGAAATAAGCAGTAATAGTTGTTGTTATAAGGTATAGTAACCTCAAGTCTTTTATAAAAGAGAGAGTGCAATCAAGATTCTCTGAAACCCTCCAGCAGGTGTCTGAAGTTAAATACGAGAAAGCTCTTGGGCTACAGTGCCTTTACTATTTTTATGAAGTTCTGTTAAAAACAAAAACAACAAAAAAACCTCTTTCTTTCTATGTGCTTGTATTCCTCAGAAATGTTTTGAAAACAGGCCAAACATACACGAGCATGAAAATTTCAAAATAAATAAATAAAAGCTGTCATAATGCTTCTGCCAAAGCATTAGCAGCAGTGCAGTGTACTAAGAATACTGTCAGAGCATCTCTAGGGGCAAGAGAGGCATAAGGAAGAGAGACAGGCCAGATCTGAGTGGCCTCTCTTCTCCCCCTCCCCGCTTCTGGGGATACCATGTGGAGTTCACCATATCCAGTGGGAAGGAAAAAGGCAACTGAGCTATGACAACTGGTCACATTCTGCCCTGGCACATGATACCAGTGACCCATGAGATCAGCAGCTTTCTCAGAATGCTAGTTAAGGTAGTCAGTCCTAAAACTCAAGTCATTCTAGTTTCTGGAGCACACCTGAAGGTTCATTTTCAGACTATGACGATGATAGTCTTCTTACAGCGGCACACACTAAGTTTGTTTTTTATGTTTTTCCTCTAAATTTTTTTTTTTTATAGACTAACAACTTGTTCAATATTGAAGTGCTTTACTATTTTGCCCTCCTGATTTAGGTTTTTAATTTGCAACAAATTCTTCTTATTTTTAATAAAACTTCAAAAATATTACCTCACAGGAAAAAGAAAGGTATTGAATGTATACACTACTGTGTTTATTATAATGCTGGTTTTAATTAAAAGTGCTGAGTTGTTTATATATGTTGACACAAACTAGTTTTGAAAGAGTTGGTTTGAAAACTACAGCTGATAATCCTTTTACATGGGCTTGGCAAGCAGCTATAAAGAAGGGGGAATACAGTCAACGCTGGCACTTTTCAATATTAAAATACTTGGTTGTTGTAAATGATATGAAAATTATATTGGGAGACTTTTTCTTCAAGGTTTTTTCATAAAGTTTGCTTTACCCTTATACAATATTTTGGCAGTTTTTAACTTTGCTATTTAACTGTGCAAAGTGATAGTTTCTCTGCAAGATGGAACACGATTGCCAAACGGAAATATACAGCTATTTAAGTTTTTTGTATTTATGTAATTACAAAAAATCTTTAAAAGCTGGACTGTCCTTCTTTTGTAATAAACTAGAAGTAGTTTTAGCTTATGCTCAGTGATTAGAATATAAAAAATATCACCATGTGGTCATTGGCTTGTACTAGCCTATATAGTAGTGCTTGAAGTTTATTACCCTTTAACTCTTGGGATTTAGTCCATAGCCGACTCCTGTGTTTCTTAGTTGCATTAAGTGACACTGGTGTAGTCACAAAATGATACAACAAATCAAAAGTTTAATGATCCTGACTGAAATTATGTTGCACTCCAGGGGTTCTCTTGTTTTTGCTCTTGAGCTCTGTTGGGGGTTATGTTGAAGAAATCTATGCTACCTCCCCTTGCACGTGCCTGTGAACCAAGACTTCAGTCTTAATGTGCCAAAATGTGTGAGCCATTTGAGTTAGATGGCAAACATCCTTCCCGCCCCCCACCTCTATGCATGCATCTGAATGTTTGTTTTTTCCTTAATTAAATTAAAGTTTCTAGGCAAGCTAAAGTTTGTGGTTTCATGATCAGTGAATACATCTGTTTTTATTCATCATGATAATACCTCTTGCATATTTAAAGCATCTGAGATGCTGATTTGCTTGCTTACTTTAGTATTTCCTAATGGTATATTGGCTCTCATTTTGCGATATGACCTGAAAGGGGTTACTTTTGTGATTCACATAGTTAGAATTGTTCCTGGAAATCAACAGAGAGAAAAGTTGGAAGTAAGAAGAGAACTCATCTGTAAAGCCACTTCTTTTCAATTAGTAAGTCACAGGTTTAAAATTAACATGGGAAAGTACTTTTCACATAGTGCATAGGTAACTTGTAGAATTCATTATCGCAGTAGGGGTAGATAGCATAGCCAAGTCAGAAAGGGATTGGATAAATGCCTGGATGAAAGGTCTGTTAATAGCTATTGAACAAAATGTTTGGAGATGTTTCCTGTGGCATTGCTAATCCTGTGCTGAAGCACTGGAACAGGTTACCTTGAGCAGGTCCTGCTTTGAGCAGGGGGTTGGACAAGATGACCTCCTGAGGTCCCTTTCAACCCTAATGTTCTATGATGGTGGATGCCGGGGGGAGTACTGAATATGGGATAAATTTATTCTAGATATATCCAGTTTAGTGCTCTCCCTCTATAGCATCCACTTCTGCCACTGTTGGAGATGAGATGGGATACTGGGCTAAATGGACAATTTATCTGACCCAGTATGGCACTTCTTGTGTTTTTAATTATGGTACTGAAACCAGAAGGATTTGAAAGCATTCAGCATCTTACAGTAAGTTTTTGTAAGCTCTTTGTGTGAGGGGACATTTACTAGCCTATAGTAGTTTGTAGAGTGCCTCAGTCAATGCAGCACACTTCTGGGTTGACCCTTGGACACTGGTGTAATAAACATGCTTAATAAGAAAAAAATATACACCTCCATGCTATCAGACCCATGATTAGATGTAAAATATTACTTCTCTCTGGCTAATCCAGTCTTCCTTAGTCTACATCCACTCTTGCTGCTTTCCCATAAAGTACAGTCGCATCTGAATTCAATTCAGGTGAAACAACAAACTTTGCCAGTTCTATTTTAAAACACACCATCTGTGACAGTTCTGTTGTGAACGTTGACAATATGCTGATGCTGCATTACAAAAATGAATGAGACCTGACACTTGGAGAAGTCTCAGGTTGCTGTTCCAGTTAAAAAAAATAAAAAGAGAGAGAGAGAAATTGGCTTGAATTCAGGATTCCCCCCCCATATTTTGGGAAAATGACTACCGCTATGAATAGCAACATTGTAATTTTTAATGGGCATATTCATACCTGTTTAAACTCCCCTGATTCTGTCATAAAGTAAGGGAGGACATCTTGCTGAGTAAAGATTCTTAGCACTGTGTTGGGAAACAATATATATATATTTTTAATGTTAGTGCTGGTAGTGGCGCTAAGACTGAACAGCCCATAGCATCAATGTTGATTGAGGTGCTTTATCACAACAAATTGTCAATATCATTTGGTCACGTGGAAGATTCTAATCTCAGTAGTAGTTTTGGATGTTTTGTTAGTGCTCGCTCTCATTAAATACATGCATTTTACCATATGGTTGAATTGGTGTAACTGAAACTTGTCCTATCAGGGAAGAATTTTCATAAGCTGATTAGTTACCTGTTCTTTATTTCTAATAATTAACACAGTTTAGAGATCAGTGAACCTTCTGCCTTTCATACCATAATATCTTCTTCAGGATAATAGAAAAGAAAAATGAATGAAAATCTAGGAAGCTAACGAATATTCACAAATTGAGGGAGCATTTACAATTTTACTTTATTTTCTGAAAATTTGTGCAGGGCTAATAGTTCCTTACAAAATTACCCAATTCAGAAACTAAAAATGCCCTTTTTTAGCTGAATAATGCCAACAGGATTCCTCAAGGGAAGTGGGGGACAGGTAATGAAACAGGGTTGGCACATTTGAAAATCAGACCAAATTTATTTAGGACCCTAAAGTTAGCAGCCCAATTTTAGGCATGTTTGTAAGCAAACATAAAGGGTAGATAAAACATGACCAGCATTAGATTCTGTCATAATAGCCTGTGGCTGTGCTGAAGGACCTTCCTAATTAACCAAGAGGAAGATTTGAAAAGTCTCTGGGCTCGGTGGCAAAGATAAGCAGTGTCGGTGGCAGAGGCTGGGCTGGAACTGATGGCCAACCTAGACCTGATCCAGGTTGTCTTGTTCCACTTCTTTAATAATTGGTCTAGGCCAGGTAACCTGCATATGGAACTGTACATTTTTGATGTGCCCTGTAAGCAACCTGAAAAAATGGTTTTTTGTTTTTTTTTTATTGCTCAGCCATTCCCAGCTTGTAAGGATAGAGGAGAAACATGAGTTAATTTGTCAGGGCTGCTGATCAGGCATGCCCAGCAGGGCCAATCACCTAATCTACCACACCTTCCCCTGCTCCCCAGTTAATGCAACTGTCCCAGTTCCCTGCAACCAGACTGGCTGCTGAAAGAACCACTTGCCCCTAATAAGCACATCTGCAGCCTCAGGCTGCAGGGATGTCTTTACACAGCCTCGGTCTGTTCTAGCAATCCTCATGTTCACTGCTTTCTGCTTCCCCTGGCTCCTGACTTGTCTTTGGTTTTTTTTTCTGACCATGATCCTGGATCTCCCCTGAACCTCAGGCCCTGCTCTTTGGTTTTCCTGGTGTCCAGACTTGGTATGGCTTCCTTGGCCCCGGCCTTGTATCTTCTTTGGGACTTGGAATTGGTTCTCTAACTCCTGGCTCTTGACCTCAGCTTACATCTCAAACTACATATCTTGGATCTCCTCTTGGCTCTGGTAACCTGTGCCCCCACTCTGTTGCCCCCCAGATCTTTCCTAGTGGCCTACCATTGGCCTGGCCACCTATATCCCAACCAAATTTTCACAAGATGGCTCTCTGTCTCAAGCAGCATATATGTCTTAGTATGTAAGTCAAGCTATGCTGTAAGTTATGTTGGCATCTCCAATCACTTCTTGCCCATACTTTCCCACTTTCAAAGAGGTCACTTTAGAAAGGCTGAATCATCCAATATGATGAACTGTGGGTTTTATTTTAGCACTTCTGTTCTCAATGTGTTCATGTTATAATGTTGCATGCCTCAGTTTACCTAACTAGCTGGTACCTGGGGAAAGAAGTTTTATATGTACTTTCTCTCAAGAAAGATGCCTATTCAGATCATAAGATAAGATGGACCACTAGAATCAGCATAGAGTTGAAGAGCTTTGATGCATCAACAGAGGTGGCATTGCTGGTGGCAGCTGGGAAGATCTGGGATATCTCAATGAAATAAATATGGCAATGGATAGATCCTTGGGGGCTCAGGAAAGGGAACACTTTAAGGGAACACCTGAAGGGACTAGAAAGGGAACACCCTAAGAACTCTGGGGTGCTCAAGGTTGTGTGGGCCAGACTAGAAATGAGACCTGCTTACATTTTTGGAGGTAGAAAACTTTTGGTAATGTGACACTTGCCCCAGTAAACTTACTGAAGAGGAGCTGTCTCTTTGAGATGAAGTCCCTGTTTTCAGGAGCTGAACTGGAAGGCAGCTCCTTGACTAGGGTGCATGGAGAAGTAGGGAGAGTTGGGGGCTGAAACCTCAGGGTTTCAAAGGAGCCAGGGCTCCCCTTTGCTCTATAAGCCATCTTCAGGGGACACTCTTAGGAACTAGAGAAGGCCACAGTGATCCCAAGGAAGCATCCACTTGGGGGGACTCGGTGTCAAACTTACACATCTTTAATCACCTGGTTGGATCTTTCTTTTATTTTTAATTTTTAATTTTTGGGGGGGGAGGGGGGAATCTCCAGGCTACCACATACATCTTTCTTTATACATTGTGGCTTTTTACAAATTCTCTTCATATAATTGCAAAAGCATATACTCTTTATTTCTATGTAAAACTGTGCCTCTCAAATTCCTGTTCAGTGACTTTACTACTGTCTGCCCTTGAAGGTTTCGTTATGTTCAGCTTATTATTTAGGCAAGTTGTGGGGAAAAAAATAAAATTCCCACAGAAGTGGGAAGACCTATGGGAGACACTTGATATAGCAAAGATGATTTATTGCATTTAAATGTCCTAAATAGGTAACTGTTCAGAATGTTAAAACTAACTTTAATGTTGGCTTTAATTTTAGGGGAAAAACCTTATAAGAATTCAATGGGAAATAAATAAATAAATAAGACCTAGGCAAATGTTAAATTATGTCATAAAATATACTAGAAACCTGTTATAGAACCTGTAATCTGGTTAGAAAATGGCACAGAAAAACTATACTGTTCTGGGTTTATCAGGTCTAAATGTAATTTCCATAAAATGCTATCTTCTAAATTTTTTATATTCAGTTTTAATAAAATTTCTTTTCCAAGGTAACCTTATTTTATAAATTGATTCAAAACTCATAAAGGATCTGTACTCATTTACACCAGGACAGGAGGTGCCTTGCTATTTGGGAATGTTCCACCCTGGCTTGGCTTCCTCTTCACTCAGGCGCTGAGGTACGTCAAGTGACATGTCCACAAGAAACTTCCTTCAACTTACTCACCACAACTTTATCTTGGATAGAAAGGAGAGTCCTGGTATGGTAGAGACAAACTAGGCATGTTCTTGTCATTGGTGCCTTTTGGGGCTCCTCCCTTTTACCCCATCTACTTGCCAGTAAGGCCTAATTGTCATCAATATTCCTGCCCCTGGTCGGATGCAGCCAGATGCCTCTCACTCCTTTAGATTTGGGGAATGCAAGACCTGTAAGTGGTTCCAGTGTCTGCTTTCAAGGGTGTTCAAATTTGGCCAGCTTTAACCCAGGTGCGGGTTTTTCTAAATTAACAGTTTATAATTAATTTGCAGGAGCTCTTCAATTCACATAGTTCATAATTAATTCATAGGCTTATGTGAGTAAATAAATAAATCACTTAATTAATATGCGAGCATTCTTAAATAAATCAAACCTGTTCAGAATTAATTTGTAGTGGGTACCTGTCACAGCTCCCCAATTTCAGGCTTTAATTCATTCTCCCATCTGAATCAAGTATTTGGAACCCTACTTTCTTCCAGAGCCAGGACTCTTTATCCACATCAAATGGCCTCAGGCCCTCCAAAATAACATTGACTTGATTCATTGGAAAACAACAACAACAACAAAAACCACCCTTGAGGAACTGACAGTGACTTCGCTGAGCCCTGATGCAGGGCTTAGGCCACTGCTACACTCCTGTGCTCCCTACTTCAGTGTCAGGGTGCTGGAGTCCATGAAGAGCCCTCCTCCAGACAGCCCTGGATCATCAGGTGGCTGGAGACCCCTCCGGGTTTCCAGACTGGGGGACTGGTTCAGTTTATTTTCATTCTTACCATTGAGGTATTGGATGCAGGTGTGCCACTACCCTCTTTCCCCGCTGCTCAGCTCTGCTGGCATATTTCTAGCTGGCTCTGGGTGCAGATCTATGATGTCATGTCCTGTACACCCCTGTAGCCTCAGTGAACAGGTGCTTATAAACTGCTGCAATAGTGCGGCTCACCACTCTGCTTCCAGCAGCTCCACACCTGCAGGTAAGTACCGGCCATTTCCCGTCCTTACCGGGCATTCTATTATTTCTCTCTGGAATGCTGCTGTGCCTCCCAGGGCCTTCCCATGTCAGGATCAGCGTATGCGGCAGGATGTGCTGTGAAAGGATCTTAATTTCCCTTCTCTTTCTTTCGTTGTGTTGTGATGTACTTGGAATGTCAGTAAACCCAGCAAGGAAAATACTTTTGCTTCACTTCAAACACCTCCATAACTGATAGCTTAAGTATCACTGGGTGTGTCTGCAAGAGACACTGGAAGTGCAGTAGGCTAATACTACTGTGCATTAGTGCATCACAGCAAAAGTAGTAGAAGACAACTCCCAAAGTATGAAGAACCCCAAGTAGTACAGCTTTTATATCAAAGCAATATTTTGAACTGTACCAAAAGATGAACCATAAGCCAATCAGAACTACAAAGCAGAATTACCATAAGGTGCCCATGGGAAGCATCACTGAACAGCCACATCCTGTAATGGACAAAATGTCCCTATATACAGGTACCTTCAAATATAACAGAAAAAATAATAATATTTCTATAGGACTTCTGAAAATACATAATAGACTTCATTATATATTATTATATCCTGACTCAACAGTACTTTAGGATGTTTACAGAAACTTTTGGAGAAGATATAATTCACTCTCTTCATGTTCTAGATGGGTGAAAAAAGTAGCTACATATTTGCTTGATATTGTAATAGTACCCAACAGTCTGACAGATTCTCTCGCTTCTGCTCCTAATCTTATATTTCACTCCTATGCATAAGCACATACACATACAAAACATACATTGTTTTGGCTCCTGCAAAGAGATGAATTTCAGCCCAAGAGTAGGCTAAACCTGAATTTTGCTGCCAAAAGAAAAGCTTATCCAGTTTCATCAAGATGTTTCCATTAACTGCTTGGAATCGCCTCTGTTTTCTCTGCATTTTAAGGTTTCTTTAAATCTGCTTCCCTTCAAGGACTGCAGTGAAGGGAAATAATTACAGAATGTATCTTGTTTTTGTGATTTTATTAATAGAAGTTGAATCATTCCAGATGATTATATAATGGAAATGTACAATAAGATATCTGCTCTGTCTGAATCAAACCCAGTGGTTCAACTTCATCAACTCTTGGGTAGTTTTTAGCGCACACTGACAAAATCAAAACCACTTTTTTTAAAAACTCTTAAATGAAATAAAAATGTGTCTACAATTGGGAACAAGAAGCTACCTTTTTTAAAACTAAAATCAAGTAATGGAGGGTGTTGGCATAGAAACAGTATTTAAAAGCCTATTTTTTTTTTTTGGAATAGACCTGCATGTATAACTATCCGTCTATTATAAGGGTTCAAGAGGGTCAGCAGGGGGAACTGATTTCTGAAGAGCTTGGGTCTGACACGCACAGAATTACATATAGCCCTGTAAACAGATGGGCTGTCTAACACAACTAGGCCAATGGATGGACACAGCCTGAGAACTGGGAGGGGGGCATCCTATAACACGAGATCACAACCTTCAAGGCAGACAGGTTGTTTAACACAACAAGGACACAGAGCCTCGGAACCAAGGGAGTATGTACCATACTGCCCATAACACGAGATAAGTGACAACAGCTACAGAGAAGGGAGGCCTGAGTTCTGGTTTTGGGGAACAGACCAAATTAAGAGAAGGTCCGGAAGGCTATGTGGACATGTGACCACAGAGATGGCCCACCAGAGATAGCCAGGGATGAAGAGTCCTCAGTGGTCATCAAGGCGGAAGGAGAAAACAAAAGCAGAGACTTGAGAGTAACAAAGGGTCCCTTCCTGTCCGTCTTTCTCTTCCTTTCCATCTCTCGGTGTTTCTCCTCCTCCCTGAGAGGGGTTCCCAAGGCCACCATGGACTGAGAGCACACCAGTAGCCTGTCTCATGTACCCCACAGGAGGGGGACTGTGGGCCCCAGCACCCATCTCCAGACTGCTGACATCCAAGAGAGAGACCCTCAGAATGGAGCCTGCATCCTGACCAGATGTACTTTGACTCTGACAGCCCTAGGATTGGTAGATATAGACTTGCTTGATTGTTTGTATTGTTGCTTTTCTTGTATTACTCTCTATCAATAAATTTGCCTATTGAATGGAAAGGTGGTGGTTGGTCTGCCGGTTGTGCTCACCCAGAACAAAGGTATAAGGGCTGGGTCCTAAATCCAGTGCCAACAGAGGGTGATGGATAGAAAATGATATTTATAGGTTTGTTTGGGGGAATGGGGCTGTTGGTAAAGTTGATATTGCATTAGAACAATGGTCCAGGGCAACAGCAAGGGTTAAATGATTTCTAAAAGCCTGTTTAGTAACATTTTTTTCAAGGCCAGCTATGTCTGACACAGGCTAGGCAACTGAAGACATGTACTGCACTCTTCCATAAGAGAAAGAGGATACTGCTGCATTGGCCAGGTCACAGTGACCAGCTGTAGACCCCTTGGGATTTCCAGTTTTGGGAAATGGACCAAATTAGGAAAGACTGAAAAAAAAGCCCAAATTAAGATGAGTGTATTTTATGGGTTTGTGGAAACAAAGGCATATGTTGACATGACAGAACATGAACAGTTCTGTCATGACCACAGGGAGACTAATCAATAATGCCCAAAGATGAAGTCATTGGAGGGGAGAGGGTACAAAAGGAAGGATTTCAGAACAGCAATGGATCCCCAAAAGGGGAACCCAAGGCCATTATGGACAAAGCCACCAGCATATCTCACCAACCCCACTGGAGGAGGGTGGACCTTGGCTTTCACCCTCCAGGCTGCTGACATCTGATATTTGAGACAGAACCTCAGGGTAAAGTTCACATACTGACTAGATGTGCCTTTGTCCTGTGACAACTCTAGGACTTGTAGCTATAGAATTGTTTGCATTATTCTTACCTGCTATCACTGTGTATCAATAAAATTTGCCTATTCATCAAACAGAAAAGTCATCATTGATCTGAGGATTGGGTCCACCTGGAACAAGCTATCTTGGTTATAAATTCAGTGCCAACAAGATGGGGGGGGGGGCCAGTAGGGGGGAA
>NW_017728992.1:172567220-172567586 GCF_001723915.1 Gavialis gangeticus
GAGGGGTAGGTATCAGAGGGCACAAGCATGGGAGGAGCAGGTGGGAAGAGGGGCAAGTGACAGGGGTGCCCAGTAGGGGGGCAGTAGTGGGGAAGGTGGTAGGGGCAGCAATAGAGGGAGATAGTAGGAGGGAAGGCAGATATTAAGGGAGGAAGTTGGGCTTGACCTCTTCCCGTTGGCCTTCCACACTTTGCTCCCTGCTGCCTCTCTTCCTAAACCTCTCCCACCCCCCACTGCCTCAGGTTCACCTTCCTCCCATCTTCCCACCAACTGCTTCTTCCCCCAACCTCTGCCCCCAAGTTTGATCTGGCTTTGGCTCCAGCTATGGCAGGCTTGAGCCCTGCCTTGCCTGGGGCAAAAAGCATG
>NW_017728992.1:172567605-172576151 GCF_001723915.1 Gavialis gangeticus
GCCCTGCCTTGCCTGGGGCAAAAAGCATGTGTTTGCTTCAGACTCATAACTGTGGTAGTGGCAGCTCCAGCACTGGCTCTGGGGCCTGGGCCAAGTTACCACCACCACTGATGCTGCTGGGCTTGTCTGGAATTGGAGCAAACAGTGCCTCAAGCTTAGAGTGACCATATGGGACAATGTGAAATCTGGGACACTCCCCTTTACCCCTAGGTCAGTGGTGCTGCTGTAGGCAGAGGCAGGGGCTGGGGCAGCATGGTGCAGCTCTGGTATTACTATTTAAGGCTGTCAATGGTCCATTAATTATCCAGATGAGGGCACATCTGGAGTACTGTGTTCAGTTTTGGGCCCCACCCCCCACTATAGAAAGGATATGGACAAGTTGGAGCAAGTCCAGTAGAGGGCAATGGGAATGGTTTTGGGGCTGGACACACAACTTACGAAGAGAGGCTGAGAGAACTGGGTTTATTTAGTCTTCAGAAGAGAAGACTGGGGGGCAGAGGAGAGATCCAATAGCAGCATTCAACTACCTGAAGGATGGTTCCAAAGAGGTGAAACTAGACTGTTCTCAGTAGTGGCACATAATAGAACAAGGATTATGATGTAAAGTTGTAGCAAATTTAGGTTGGGTATTAGGAAAAACTTTCTCACTAGGAGGGTGGTGAAACACTGGAACAGGTTACCGAGATAGATAGGTAGCCATTCTTGGAGGTTTTTAAGGCCTGTCTTGACAAAGCCCTAGCTAGAATGATGTAGTTGGGGCTGGTCCTGCTTTAAGTAGGAGGTTGGACTAGATGACTTCCCAAGGTCCATTTCAATTTTCTATGATTTTTCTTTACTTTAGAGGTGTTCAAAATCATCTCTCCCTTTTAATGGTCATTCTACTAATCAAGCAAACCTATTTTAGGGCACTTTGCTGTCTGCTAGGGCTTCCTATTTCACAGCTTGTGCCACTCCACCTCCTCATGCCTAAGCCATTTGTTTTAATTTTCACTAGCCAGCCAGGACTGGCCTCTGAAATTTGGGACTGTCCCAGACAACTGGGATGTATGGTCACCCTACCCAGGCTAGAACAGAGCCAGAGCTGGAGTCAGGGCCAGAGCCGGAGCAAGGGTGAGCAGCTGGGGGGAAGAAGAAAGGTTTGGAGCCTGCCTGTGGCTGTGTAGGGGAAGTGGAGTCAGAGGATCAGGGATCCTGTGTGGGGAGGGGCAAGTGTGGGAGGGGGAAGGGGCTGAGGAAGGGGATTGGGGAGAGGCAGGGAGACAGAAGGAGCTGGGTGACAGGCAATAGCTGCAGCTCTGGCCCCAACCCCAGGTTAAGGCCAGAGCTGGAGCAGTTCCCTTTTCCACCCCCACCCGCTGCTGCATGGTACTTGAATACAAGATGTTAAATGGTGGCGGGGGAGACCCATCCATAAATGTAGCACCTGGGCCATGCTTTTCAACTCAGAGCTTCCTTCTAGTAGAACCAAGCCTGCTTTTCCTTCCTATCTGCACCTGTAAGTTATGCCTGTACCAGAAAGAAAAGTTCATTTGGACTAGAAAATAATGATTTTCTATCATTATTTTATTTCCATCTAGTTTTCTTCCCTTTTTTCCCTACCACTTCTGGTGAAAGGCACAAAACAGCTATTTTGTGGCCACTGCACTTAGGAACAAATACCAGAAGTGTTTCTCAGTCATGAAAATCTGCTCACATGTAGTAGCCACAAATTAGCATCCACGGATACTAGGGCTGCATAAAATACCACCGTATTGTTTCGACATTGTATTGTTTCAACATCCGTTTTGCCATTTCAGAGGGACAGTGTTTCGTTTTGCCGTTTTGTTTTGAAGCACTATCTCATTTCATTTAGTCAACTGTTTTGCTGTTGCAACTTGTTTTGATGTTTCACCTGTAGGCTATAATGGGAAATCATGACAATGCCTAAAATGTTGTCATTTGTTGCCCGATTCAAATTGCAGGGATGGTAGTCCCTTCATTCTAAAGGCATGAAGTCTGCCAAGGTTTAAGGCAATTGAGGTGCAGTTTCCTGGAAACCTCTGTATCTAAGTCTTGAAAGCAAAATCTGCTGGCCGTGGCAGCCACCTGTCATCAGGCGCACAGATCCAGGGACTTGAACCCCTGGGAGGACTGTGCCAGACTCCTCCTTGGGGTGCAGGCTTCCAATCTGTGCTTGATGACAGGAGGCTGCCACTGCTGCCTGGGATTAGCATGGGGCACAGCCTGCACCCAGCGCTGGGCAAGATGGATGCTGCTGCTGGCCACAGGGGGAAAGACAGAGGTGGAGGGAAGTGGGAAGAGCTGGTGCTATGCTACATAGGGGTGGTGGAGCCAATTGGAGCACAGCCTGGCAGTGGGAAGTGGACAGAGGCGGCACTGCACTCTGCCCTGCCAGGGCTGAGCTACATGGGGCTGAGGAGCCTCTCAGAGCACAGCCCTGACTCTCCCCTGCCTCCCACCACTGTGCTGCTTTGAAACTCAAAACGTTTTGAAATGTTTCAAGTGCCCTCATTTCAAAGAAGTTTTACTGCTTTTTGTTTTGTTTTGATTTCACTTTTTTGAGCTTGAAACGCATCAAAACAGGTTTGAAATGAAACACTTGGCGAAATTTTGCACAGCCCTATTGGACTCCTAGGGACAAGAGGAACAATGTTTCTTCTTCCCTTGAGGTTCTTCTGTTTTAATTTGGGCTTCCCATTCCCTAAATAAACAAAAGAGCTAAAGTTCAGTTCATTGAGTGGTGTGTACGATTCTATGGAAAGGCAAAGTGGCATGGTTAGATTACTTTCTCAACCTGAAATGCTGACCCACTTGAATAGAATAGGGGCTGTTTTTTTGTGGTGAAGAATTACAGAGTTAGCACTATGAAGCACTGAAAGCACAGAAATGGCAGGAAATTGGAAAGGCAGAGAAACAGCAACAAGAGCTGATGGGTCAAAGTGTTATCAGTATAGTCTGTATGTTGAAAGGCTGACCCACACCTGAAATTCCTGACTCAACCATGATACTTGAAAGTAGCTTAGAAATATCTGCTATTGTTAGAGTAACTGGATTCAAAGGCTCCCCATATAAACAGGGGCCATGTCCAGATGAGCGTGGATCTGCAGTATGTGGCACTGCAAACCCATTGGCAGTGCCACACACTGCACATGCAGTTGTTTGCATGCCGCTACTTCGGGTAAAAAAAAAAACAACAAACCACTCCAAAAAAAGCAGGGCGGTGTATGTGGTAGCAGCACATGCCACCCCAAACTGAAGCTCGGCCGGCCAGAGCCACACTCTGGTTGCTGCCCAGGCTCCATGCTGCAGGAGTGCTGTAGCTCCCAGAGGACCCTAGGTAAGGCTACTGGGGCCAGCACAGTTGCTATCCCCTGCCTCCCTTACCTGACACCAGGTAACCTGCCACATGCCAGAGTGCACATAGCATGAGAATTCCTTGAGAACAAGGTTTGCTGCTGCTACGTGTCCCCGGAGAAATGTATACTCCCATTCATATGGACATGGCCAGGTTGTCTGTCCAAAGCCTGAGAAACATATCTGAAAAGTAACTTTCCTGAATAAGAGTCAGGTATGTCTCATCAGCATTCAGCACCATGACCATACCTCAAAGTAGATGGAAACTATATAAAGGAACTAGAGAGTATGAAAGCAACGATAACAAGAAAGCAAGGAAAGAAGAAAATGATGCTTATGCATCTGGAAAAGGGTGGAGGCAACGGCATAGGTTAAGGTTCCGTGCTTCTGGGATCTTTTTTGGCATGGTAGCATATGTGGTATGGCTATGTACTGAATGGGTCAATGCTTTACTAGTAGCAAGCAGTTTGAGATGTCTTTCTCAGCTGTTCTGTAAGATGCTACCCCAGTATTTTAATCCTAATATGGGAAGTGGAGAATGAATATTAGAACAATATTTAATATATGGGAAAGGGTATCTTATTACTTTAAAATATTTTTACCTTAAAAATATTATTTATTGAGTACTCAAAAGTAGTGCAGGGACCTGGAAGAATTTGTAGGGCTGGAGCTTTGACTGGTATAAATAATTTTGTTAAATTTCTTTTGCAAGATTGGGGGTCATTCCTACCTCTAATCAAGCTGGAAATCCTATAAGGCTCCTTGTATAATACAATAGCAACCTGAGAGTAAACATGATAATTCTTTTTTAAAGCAATCTATAGCCACTTTGCATTCTTCACAAGCAGCGAGATCCTGGCCTCACTAAGGCAATAACAAAGGTCATATTGACCATTCTACTTACTATGCAGTGCCACTGTCTACTTTTCAGGGTTCGTATACCAGTTTCACTTTCCCTGTTCCTTCAAAACTTACTGCATTCTAATTGGTTCCTTCCTCAAATGATGTTTCAGTCCCTTTCTGTTTCTCTCAGTTATTTCCATCCTAGTCTCACCACCTACACAATTCTCAATCCCTTTCTCCTTGTCCACCCAGTTCCATTCCCTGCCCTCAATTTGTTTTTTCAGTTTCTGTCCTGTTCTCGCCAAACTCCTTGTTCCAATCTGTTTGTTTCCTTTCCCCACATCCATTTTCTCTTACGTCTCCATTTGAACCAGATGGTTTCATCTTTCATACTACTTATGTATTGTTCCGCACAGTCCACATCAGAGTTCATTACTCCCAGGCACTGCATTTGTACGTGCATCTGGGACCACAGCACATAGAACCAGGGCAGAGCAGCCCCAGCTGGCAGGGGGCTTTCTGGGTCAGCCTGCACTGAAGCACCCTTGGTACCCATCCCACATTCATTGCAGCAAAGTAAATAACTCCACCCTAGGATATCACTTGTCTGGCAGTACTATCATACAGAAGAGTTAATTAGTTTACTCCATCCTAATAGCACTGTGCATGTAGATGATGATGTTTTATTGCAGAGCTAATTAGTCAACTCTGCAGCAAACACCTTGTGTAGATGTGCCCACTGCGGGGCTGATGCATGCATAATCTTGTCAGTAATGGGAATTGAGAGAAGCTTCAACATGCTAAGAGAGGACATGATCTTCAGAGACTATGTTGGCTGCTATGCTCAAGCAAGTCTTGCTGAGCATATTTACAGTGATTTTTTTCAAAAGCTTGAGAGTTGTGTCTGAGTCTTCCAATTTGGCTGGATGTTCACTGGGAAGGCAGGGGGCACATTGTCTGACACAAAAACCAACCTACAGTCAAATGTTAAGTTTCTACTAAAGGAAGCAGTAGGGCATTCAAAAAAAGGTCTCAAGAGTGTTTTAACCTGGGCATTTGTTTGGCTTCATTATCTGAAATAAAGTATATGCTATGGCTGAAACAAAGGAAAAACAAATAACTAAGAAGAAGGAACAGCCTCAGGCACACAGAAAATTGCAGCCTAAATGATTAAACTTTGACAAACTGACTCATAGTAGATTTTTTCGGCAACCTTAATAGGCAGCGTTTCTCGTACCATATACTAGGTATTATTATGAGATGACCCCACATTTGTAAAAACAAACTGGCTTTTATTAACACGGTTATATAAAGAGACATTTCAACTGCAGCCATCATTTCACCCACATGCAAATTGACTGACTTTCTCTTCTTTCTTCCTGCTACCTGTGCTCCTTCATCCAAGTTACTACAGGTAATAACACCAGCCCAATTTCAGTCAGAATTTTTTTACTTCACTCAGAATTACTTGCATTTCAAAGGAACATTATGATTGGATCTGATTTTCACAGCAGAAAATTTGGGAGGCAAGATAAATTTGAAATTGCTTTAATTTAGTGAGCTCTTGTTTGAGAAATGATAGTCCTTTTGATCACTCTCTTCCAGTACATTAATTCATTAATTGGCAGTATGCTTTCAGGTTACAGAGAACACATGAATATAGTAGAAAAAACATCAGGAAGGGAAGACAAGCAAACAGTGATAAGCAGCAAAATTATGACCTAAGAGGGGAAGTGTCAGTATATTAGCAAGTACAGATTGAACAAGTTGCATTTTGTTAAATCAAGAAAACTTTTCAATTTGTAGGGAGTAAAGCCTGATCCCATTTATTTCAATGGGAGCTTTAATAGTTACTTCAGGGATATGAGGACCTTGCCTTAATGCTGAAGAAATGGAAGCAAGTGGGTGCTTACAAATTTATTTTGATTATAGAGAAAATATTATGGTTGTTTTCACACATTCAAATGGCCTGGGAGTATTCCCTTGGATTTATTCTCCTGGTACAAAAAATTACCCAGAGATGCCTAAATAGACATTTGAAAGTTGAGCTCCTGAAAAGCAAAGAACTTGTAGTGCTGATACTGTGCATCCAGGGAGGGCCTCTGTGCACACATCTCAGCATGATCTGTGGGGTCCCTCAGTTGTATACAGCAGCCCTGACTGGGTGATCCAGACTGCCCAGAGTCAAATTATGTCTCCCTATAGCACATTGTGGAATTGTGAAAGGGATGTCTGATTGGATAGTGCATCTACTCCATCTTGGGAGGCAAGTGAGGGGGTAGGAAACAAAGCACTCTGGGATGCTGGGGGGCTATTCTATGGCTTCTTTGAGAAGGGGAAATTGTAGAGACATTTGCTCTCCCATGAGAAATTCCCCCAGGAGTGTTTTAACCCTGGTTGTTCCCAGGTTATTTTTCTCCTGGAGCAGCTATTTTTGCTTTAGAAGAAGAATCCTGTACATCTGTATACTCCTTGGGGGAGGGTAGGGGGGAGCAGAAATTAGTCTCTTAGGAGAAGGTGAATGTCTATGTATGGCATATATCTAGTCATAGCCCCAGCACTGAAAATAGAGAATACCTCTATGCATCTAAATGTACCTACTTTCTCTCCATCTCAACTGTATTTGCAAAGAAATTGGTAACATCATTTAAGAACTTGCTGCATTGTTTTTTTGACACAGTTATATATTTTGTTTCAAATGAATATGTATTTTTTTTATTTTAAATAGAAAAAACAATGAAAATAAGAAAAAGTGATATCTCAATGGCAGATTTGAAATGCAAAGCTCTGTAGTGTTGCACTACAACAGAGTTGAAATTATAGTAGTACTTTTGGTAAAGATATTATCAGGACCCATAAATATCAGCTACTGTATTCATATCAGTTACCAAAATGAAGTTTAAACAGTCTGAAAGATGCTAATTTTGATTGACAGGAAAGACAGACAAAAAAATGCAATCTGGTATTCTTACCTGACCTCACGTCTACCATATCAACTATGATTTGATATTCCAAGGAGTACTTCTTCAAAATGGTGTGTGGGAAGCTACATATACATATCCTTTTAATATAAATGTGATTTGAGCACAAAAATCCCCAGGAGTAACCCTTTAGAAGTACTGCTGATCATCTGAGATGTATCTGAGTCAAAAGGAAATCTCTGAAGGACACAAAGTACTTTTTTATTATGCTGATTAAATACTGTAGGTCCTTTTAATAGTTTGCTTTTAACTAGCGATATATCCACAGGGAGAAATTGTATGGAAATTATGAGATAAATTCAGTGACTGTTAATTTAGGTAGGAGAAAACTGTATGGCCATCTGTAGCTTTCCGTGCCTATCTGCCTGAGTGTCATGCTTCTGGGTCTACTATAAGCCTTGCCATCACCTTTGGGGCTGCATGGTTGGGCTACTGGGAGTGGCTTTGGGTCAGCTCCCCCTGGGGTCTTTCCTGCCATGTCTTTGCTGGTAATTAGTCTTCTAGTGGGAGGAAGGTGTTTGATCCCGTCTCTCCTGGAACCTCCCCTCGGTTGTCCTCACGGCCTTTGCTTGTCCGGGCTTCACCTCCCCTACACCCTACCTAACACCAACCATGATGTTAACCATCAGGGCTGGTGTTCTGGCCCTCACTGATGCCTAGTTTCTCAAGGGCTGTGGCTGGTGGGCTACAGACGGTACTGGCACTGTGCGTCGACCGCCACCCTTCATGCTCCCTGGCTCATGCACAGTCTGGCTACACCTGGGTTTCAGGTGCCCTCCGCGGGTTCCTCCATCCCCGGGTTTGGTGCCTGTTGCCCATTGTCCGTGTCCAGGTTCTTCCTTTTTGCCTCCATAAGTGTCTCAGTCACTGCTACTGCTGGCCTCCGTCCATGCCAGTCTCATAGGTGACTCCTTGGGCACTCGCTGGCCTGACTTGTCTTCTACGGTCTCCCCTCTGGGGTGCCACCACATCTCCTCCGCTGCAGGACCTTTGGTCCTCCCCGACCCCTCTGGGCTGGTTGGGGATGCCACTTCCTTTTCCTTTTTCTGCTTCTGCTTCCTCTTCCACTCATCCTGGCTTCCTTCCTGCCAGGCTTTTTATTCTGGTGCTAGGTGGCCGCCTGGCCAATCGCCCGTGGCACGCTCTGACAAAGCGCACCCACACAGACACGGGAGCTGTTCCTTGCACCTCCTGGCTCCACCATGGGTTTTCTGTTTGACCTTAAACCATGGCAGCTTCTGGGAGCAAGGAGACATTCCCGGATGTTTTTAGTGAGCCATGGAGGCTTATATGCTCTCCTGCCCCCTTTGACCCTCCTGGGGATTATCTTCCTCTGGGCTTGGAGGATCGTCTCCTTAAGAAGCGACC
>NW_017728992.1:172576986-172581875 GCF_001723915.1 Gavialis gangeticus
ACCAGGTGACTTATCACCTGGACAAGGGGGAAGAGATCGAAGTTGTATACATCGACTTTAAAAAAGCCTTCTATCTAGTATCCCATGATCACCTCTTGGCTAAACTGGCTAACTGTGGCCTTGACATCACCACAATCCACTGGTTGGGGAACTGGCTCCGCGGTAGGACCCAGAGTGGGGTGGTCAATGGGAGCCAATCATGTTGGTGCGCTGTGATCAGTGGGGTCCCACAAGGATCTGTCCTTGGACCTATTTTGTTAAACCTCTTCATTAATGATGTGGACATTGGAGTCAGAAGCGGACTTTGGGGTAAAACATCCACACCTGAGGACGGGGGGGTAATCCAGGCTGACCTTGAGAGGCTCAGCAAATGGGTGGATGAGAACAGGGTGGTGTTTAACACTGAAAAGTGCAAGGTTCTCTACCTTGGGAGGAAAAACCTGCAGCACGTTTATAGGCTTGGTAGTGCTACGCTGGTTAGCACTAAAGAAGAAAGGGACTTGGGGGTCATCATTGACCACAAGATGAACATGAGCCTTCAGTGTGATGCTGCGACTAGTAAAGCAAGCAAAACAGTGGCTTGCATCCATAGATGCTTCTCAAGCAGATCCTGGGATGTCATTCTCCCGCAGTACTCAGCCTTGGTGAGGCCACAGCTGGAGTACTACATCCAGTTTTGGGCTCCGGAATTCAAAAAGGATGCAGAGAAGCTTGAGAGGATGCAGAGGAGATCCATGCACATTATCAGAGGTCAGGAAAACAGACCTTATGGTGAGAGGCTGAGAGCAATGGGGCTATTCAGCCTGGAAAAGCGCAGGCTCAGGGGTGATCTGGTGGCCACCTATAAGTTTATCAGGGGTACTCATCAGGATCTGAGGGAACGATTGTTCACCAGAGCCCCCCAATGGATGACAAGATCGAACTGTCACATACTCCACTGTGACCGGTTCAGGCTGGACATAAGAAAGAACTTCTTCACTTTCCGAGCCCCCAAGGTTTGGAACAGACTGCCACCTGATCATACTGCCAATTAATGAATTAATGTACTGGAAGAGAGTGATCAAAAGGACTATCATTTCTCAAACAAGGTGGTTCAAGCACCCACTTTGAACGCCTTCAAAACACATTTGGATGCTTATCTTGCTGGGATCCTATGATCCCTGCTGACTTCATGCCCCTGGGGCAAGGGGCTGGACTCAATGATACTCCGGGTTCCCTTCCAGCCCAAATGTCTATGAAATCTATGAAATGTATGAAATGTAGGCTGAGAATTCTGCAAGAAAAGAATGTTGCATGGTTCCCAGAATGGTGCACACTTTCCTGGTTCCAAGACTATGGTATACATAAGTCACATTAAATCTAGAGTGACCAGAACGTTTGTGGCTTATTTCTCCTCTGCTGACAAACTGACCTGAAAAGATCTAATTTTTTTCTATAACTAGCCAGAAGGTCAGTATTGGCAAGTTATAGCAAAGCTATTGGCATTGGGATCAGCATGGTATCATATTGGCTATTGGCACTGGTATCATAAAATGCAATTTCCATATAAAATTAAGGCTATACATAAAATTAATTTATTCCATCTTAATGTCTATGTACATAGCTACAGATAGAAATACATATTGGCAGTTGCTTTAAGTAACTAAAGCAAAGCATACTCATTAGGATAAATTCCAGATCCAATATTGACCTCTTTGTATATTCAGCCCATCATAAAACCTTTGAGAGCTACAAATCTGTCAGCAAGGAATGGAGAGAACTGAGCAGCAAGAAAAGTTTAGGTTAGATACTAGAAAAAAACCTCTCTCATTAGGAGGGTAGTAAAGCACTGGAACAGGTTACTTAGAGAGATTGTGGAATCTTCATTCTTAAAGGTTATGAAGTCCTGGGTAGACAAAATCTTGCCTGGGATGTTATAGTCTTACTTTGAGCAGGATGTTGGACTAGATGGCCTTCTAACCCTAATTTTCTATGATTCTATATTTCTATGATTTAAAACATAAAATTGGATGCAATACAGCTATAACCACTTTATCTTATAACTGATCTAGATACATTTCTTTTTGTGAGGCTCATCTCCAAAGCCATTACTGGTCATCCCTATACCTCAGCATACATTGCACCAGGCTTGCAAATCTGGAGTTTGATCAAATCACAAGAAACTAAGTCCCTGAACAGATGAGATAAACATGTCATTGTTTACTTTCTCTCATTTGGTATAAGAATATGTTAGATTTTTGTGAAAGTTATCTCCCAGACTAAGAGAATAGCACCAATATATCAGGCAGTCTAGTAGATTCAAACTTCTGAGTTCAAGAATAAAAAAACAACCATGCTCCATTGTTCTTGTGATTGAAATTTCTGGTTCGAAATGTCAAGAGACTAAACCATTTCTATTATTTAGAATGTACATCACTTAATTAAATTTGTTCTACATTGTACAATCAAAACCCATCATTGTTCTGTAGCTAGAAATTGTATTTGGGTTATGAGTGAGATAGTTGGGGAGGTGTGGAAATATTGCAACTCTGTGACAAGTTTGTAAGACTTAATGTCTTTTTGGCTTAATGAACTGTCTTCCTCAGTGCTTCAGCCTTACTTTTTTACTGGGAAGTGGCAAATATATTGCTATAAAGAAACTGCTAGCAAATAATGTGCATAGATCCATGGCATACATATGTTTCTGTTCTTGTTGAATATTTTGAAAATTAGATTAGAAATTGATTTCACAGGAACAACATTGAAAATCGTGGCACAGATTGTCAATGTGGTAATGCTAAAGCATATTTCAGGCAAAAGCAATATGTTTAATGTTCTATCTAGTATTTTATTGCAAGCATAATATACAAAGAATTGCATACCTTATTAATTCAGTTTGCATAGTTATTCAATACCAGGGAAACATCAGCCTCTCCCTGTGATTCATCTGGCAGCAGTATCTTATTTCAGTTCTGTTACTGCCACGTATATGAAATCACATATGTAGCATTTTATCATATTATTTATTGTCATGTCACAGACCAGTGTGAAAAAATATAACACTTCATGTTGCAGAATAAATAATAATCACTTGTAGTATAATCAATACGACACAGATGTCACTTCCAAACATCTTTAAAAGATTAAACAATCTATATTTTCCTCTACAGCATGCACAAATATATTGCTTTTCGTGTGATAGCTTATTTGTAAATAATGAGGAATGTTATTTGCTACTCTGCTTATGTTTTAAACTATCAGAAGAATTACATTACCAGTATATTTGCTAGAACATCAAAACATGAAGCACAGCTCTAATATTTTGATGTTAACAGTGTCTGATCTGTTCAAAGAAGAAAATCACATGCTGGAAATACTAAACCTTTTTGAGTTCAAGTATCAGAGAAGCTGCTCCTTCATTCCTTGAACACTTAAAACGCGTATGGAGTCCTTGGTGCAAAAAATAAACTTGTAGCATAATAATAAAAGATGTATTCATCTATATTGACTATTTAGGATCAAATAGATTTCATAGACTGGGCTGGAAGGGACCTTGTAAGATCATCAGGTCCTGCCCAAAAGGCAGGCAATCAGCAGGGATCAAATGATCCCAGCAAGATAGGCATCCAAGTGTTTCTTAAAGGAATCCAGAGTAGGTGAATGCACCACCTCTGGGGGGAGTCTATTCCAGGACCTGGGGACTCAGACAGTAAATAAGTTTTTCCTTATGTCCAGTCTAAAATGGTCTTTCAAGAATTTGTGACCATTGGACCTAGTGTTCTCATGGGGTGCCCTGGTGAACAGACATTCATCCGGTTCCTGGTGTATACCCCTTATATACTTATAAGCTGCCACCAAGTCACCCCTGACCCTACGCTTTTCCAAGCTAAAGAGTCCCATGTCTCTCAGCCTCTCCTCATAAAGCCTGTTCTCTTTTGTTCTCATCATTTGTGTAGCTCTCCTCTGGCCTTTCTCAAGCTTCTCCACATCCTCTCTGAATTGCAGAGCCCAGAACTGGAGACAGTATTCCAGCTGCGGTCTCACCAAGGCTGAGTAAAGTGGGAGGATGACTTCCCAGGTCTTGTTTGAGATGCATCGCAAGATGCAGGCCAGAGTTCTGTTTGCTTTGCCACCTGTAGCCTTGCATCGGTGGCTTATGTTTGTCTTGTGATCAGTCATGACCCCCAAGTCTCCTTCAGTACCATACTTCCTTCTACTTCAATATGCAAAGGAAATATTAAAATACCCGAAGCTTTTCCTTTTAGGGGGAAAAATACTCTTTTGGAAATCAATTAAGAAAAATAAGACACATGCAGATTTCAATACAGAGAGGTGATTACATTGGGTAAATACATTGTTACAAGAATCAGGAGGTGATGGCAGGAAAGTTCCTGAAGAGCTCTTCAGAAACATAGAGCCTGTTTCTGCTTTAATAGCAGGGTTTTTTTTTTCCCCATGAGTGACTGGACTGCTGAAATTTCATAATTTCATAGACATTAGGGCTGGAAGGGATCTTGGAAGATCATCGAGTCCAGCCCCCTGCCCAAAGCGCAGGAAGTCAGCTGGGGTCATAGGATCCCAGCAAGATAAGCATCCAATTTACTCTTTAAGGTGTTCAGTGTAGGTGCTTGAACCACCTCCAATGGCAGGCTGTTCCAGACCTTGGGGGGCTCAGACAGTAAACAAATTCTTCCTTATGTCCAGCCTGAAATGGTCTAGCAGGAGTATATAACTGTTCGACCTCGTCATCCCTTGGGGCGTTCTGGTGAACAAACATTCCCCCAGATCCTGGTGGTCACCCCTGATAAACTTATAGGTGGCCATCAGATCACCCCTGAGCCTGTGCTTTTCCAGGCTAGAGAGCCCCATGGCTCTCAGTCTGTCATTGTAAGGTCTGTTTTCCTGACCTC
>NW_017728992.1:172581885-172582814 GCF_001723915.1 Gavialis gangeticus
TTGTCCAGGTGATAGGTCACCTGGTCGTAGAAGGAAATGAGATTGGTAAAGCAAGACCTACCCGCAACAAACCCATGCTGGCTATCCCTTAGGATGTTGGCGCTGGCCAGTTCATTAAGGATGACCTCTTTAATAAACTTTTCTAAGATCTTCCCTGGGATAGAAGTCAGGCTGATGGGCCTATAGTTAGCCGGATCCACTTTCTTCCTTTTCTTGAAGATAGGCACCACATTGGCCTTCTTCCAGTCTTTGGGCACTACACCAGAGCACCAGAAGTTTTCAAAGATCCATGCCAGAGGCTGGGCTATGATGCTCGCCAGCTCCTTGAGTACCCAGGGGTGTAGATTGTCAGGGCCGGCTGTCTTGAAGGTATCCAGCTTCTCAAGGTGTTCCTTCACGAGGTCAGCATTAATGGAAGGCATGATCTACAATAGAATACAAATCAAAATAACTATGAATTAAATAAATAGTTCCTTTTATTACATCACAGTAAAATATAAAGTAAATTATATTAGTTCATGTACATTTTATTTAAAAATAAATATTGTAATTGCATTTTAATTTATAGTAAGCTACATGGAGGTCTAAAATTACTACTGTCTACTAAAATCCTTTAAATTAATTAATAGTATGCTACATCATTGAGATTTACTTCATTAACTTTAACTAATGATTTAAAGATTGTATTTTTATATACACCATCCAGAGAAAATATCTTAAATACATTTGGAAATTAAGCTTTATAGAACTTGTGCAATACATAATGTAATCATAAAGAACATACCTGCATGTCCCAGGAGCAGTTGTGATGTCCCCAGGTGGCTGCTCAGCCTTGCCAGTCTGACTCCCCTTGGGGCCTTCTCACTTTTACTTGCCCACTCTGCCTTAATGTTGGTGATGGACGCGCGAGAGAAGGCAGAACTCTTTAA
>NW_017728992.1:172585139-172599124 GCF_001723915.1 Gavialis gangeticus
TTCCGACCCTAAATCTATGAAACTATGAAACTATGACTCTATAATTCTGTAATTCTATGACTCTAGGGTATTCAGAGAAGCCTGAAGCCTAAGGGCTTAAAATCAAAGTTACGTAAGCCCCTACCTCACATTGATTCCAACAGGAGATAGAAGCTAAAGCAATATAGAACTTAGGGACTCCTATACACATGCGGGGAGCCTGCTCTGACACACTGAAAATCCAGTGTCAGAGCAGACTCGATTGAGGCTGCAGGAGTACAGAAATTGATGTGCTCTGGCAGACTTGTGTCATGTGCATCAGCGCTGCCGCACTTCTGCCCACTGACAAAATGGCAGTGGGGCGCTTTGAAATAAAACATGTCCAATGAGCCTTGAGCTTTAGTTTGGAGTGCTCTGCTGCCATTTTTTCAGTGTGGGGATGCACAGCAATGCTGATTACACGTGGTACACAATTGCTTTTAATTAGTACAACTTGCTAATTAAAGTGTCCGGTGCCACAGCGAGCAGCACATGCAAACATGCCTTAGGTTCGTAAACGTTAGGTATTACAGGACCACACTTTTAAGTAGCTCTAGCTCTGTGAAGTGGAATCCAGAATCCTGAGTTAGGTACTTAGGTGACCCATACAGTATGTGGAGAATTAGTTGTATCAGAACAGGATCTATAACATCCAGCCCAAAGAACCACCTAATGTCATTATGCAATGGCCTAGAGCTAGCTAGCAGAAAACATTGATGGAAAGGAAGAACTCTAGGTTCTGTCTGTAATCTTGTGACTCTTCATATAGAATTTATGTGAATTCATGCACAGCTTAGGCACTTCTGGTGTTGGGAAACAGCTGAGTGATTAGGAGTGCAACTTTTGGACTTAGACACTAAAGTTTCACTCTAGAACCTTGGTTTAGCAATCTGGATTTTTCCATTAAATCTGTTTTGCTTTTGATCTAGCAGTAGGTGTCTAAATACCTTGAATGATCAGTGTTTAGGTACCTAATTCTATTAGACACCTTTGAAAATTGTAGTTATACTTGCTTACACTAGTTAGTCTTCAGGTCAGAAATAGTGTCAAGGCAAGCTTTAAAAATGTCCCTGACATTGTCACAGCTGTCCCATCTAATTAGATCGTGGGCTTTTCAGTGCAAAAACTACACTTATCTAGGCACTGGTACATCAGAAAGTGCATTGGAGATCCAAACTTGGTTGGGCCTGTAAATGGTACTGTTATAAAAAAGTGTATTAAGAATGATAGAAAGTTTAAATAATTCTAGTGACAGGACTTTGACCTCCCTTGAGAGATTATTCATTACAGTCTAATGAGATCATTAGTAAGGAAACTGTTCTGCCATGATATACATCCTGCATATTCCTTGCTGAATCACTGCACAGTCTAAGTTATAAACAATAGGCCTATGGTGCTTTGGTGATGACTGACATTTAGGGTATAAAACTACTTAAAAGGAAATGAGTCTTGTATTACTAGTTCAGTCCAATTGTATGGAAGTTGGGTGTGCTATGAAAGAAGGATCAGACCCAAAGTGTCAGACAAAAAATAACTTCTAGAGCACTGGTGTGTTTGGCATGTGAGCCTTGGGCACTGAATTAAAGGGGCTGTCAGCAACAGGAGTCAGGGTGGAAGTCAGAGAGAGAAAGAGGATTCGGGGTTGATGTTGGCAACACAGAAGCTGAAGGGGTAGGTATTGCTGAACTATCAGAACATGGCAATGCTGAGTGACAGGATTCAGAAGCACTGGGCGATGATGGAGGCTGATTAAGAGTAGCACTAGTTCACCCTTTGGACATAACTTGTGCTATGCTTACCAAAAAGGTTGTCCACTGCTATTTTAGTGTTACAACATCCTGGCATATTACTTTGACTGCTTTGATTAACTTGAGCGTAAGTTATTTGAAGAGATCACAGCTAAGTATTAGGCAAAATAAATATAGGAAACTTTTAAGGTCATTCAAATGCAGCAGGAATTGGTGATGGTTCAATAAATCACACTTTTCTTTCTTACTCAGTACTGAATTGGTGCCTATGCCTACTGTTAAGATGGACTTCATTGTTGCCATGTCTCCAGTCCAATCTTTCCATATGGTCTGTTCCCAATATTCTGCACGGACCACTACTTCTGGTGTTGCCAGATCTTGTGGGGTGCATTGTGCTGCTTCAGGACATCTTGGGAGATCCATAGTTTGCTTCTCCTGACAGACTGTAGCTCCTGAAGGTATGTCTCTGATGAGGTGCAAAGTCAATATCCCTGTGATCGCTTTTGTTCATTAAAGATGTTATTATTTTCTTGAACAGAAGTGATGATTGTATTCTCTGGACAAATTTAAGCATGGGTCATTTCCCTTCTGTTATTTCTATTATCTGAGATATTCTTTCTCTAAATTGTTCAGTAGCATTGCTGCATTCTGTCAAACAGTTCTGTATTTCATTACAGAGTTGAGGTGAGTGCACTTCAATAGCAGGCAAAGTAACTGCATATGTAATATAATTTTGCTCCTTTGTTTGTTAGTGGGAGTTTTACCATAGGTTCAAGCATGTATATTTTTCCTAATTAAGAACTGAAGGACCAACCACTAAAGCTAAAATTTGTAAGCCTTGACCATGTCTACACAAGACGATACTGTGCAGTGATTACTGTGCATTTATTTAGTGCTTGAATAAACAAGCACTAAATAAATGTGCAGTAACACAAGTTACTGCGCAGTAGCACTGGTAGACACCTGTTTTGTGATGCTACAGTGCAGTAGCATCGCATCATGATTTTGCCATGCAATCCTGCTGCACAGTCAGCATCTTGTGTAGATGTTCCCCTTATGTATGAAAAATCACTTTGGTTTCAGTGGAATTCAGTGGAAACTGAATAGTTATTGCAGACCTCTGTTCAATACCAAAAAAAAGTGTTCAGGTACTTGATGATGAGTAGCAAGATAGTTAGAAAAGTTGTTTAAGCACTTATATAGAAAGATAATATATTCTTCTCTTGATTCTTGATTCAAATAACGAGGATAAAATTTGATCATTTTAATATGTTCTATCACTAATATATATATATATATATATATATATATATATTAAAGTTATGTAGATTTTTAAATATCTGCAGTCTCCTTTTACTTCAGGTAACTTTAACTGTAGTTGCTTCTCATAAATAATATGACTAGAGTTATTTCAAAGGAATTGGGGGTAGGGAAATGGGGGAGGGAAGAGAGGCACCCCAGCTTTCTCTCTAAAGTGACGTACTAGAAATATAAAAGATTCAGAATGAAATAAGCATATTCTTTTCTGATTTTCATATCCCTCCACTGGTAGAGCTTGACTCCTCAATGCAGCAAAGGAAGGTTCATGGAACTGTTCTAATAACTTAGAAAGTGTGGTGTTTTTTTACTAACAGCAACAGTTAGTTTTAGTTGGAATATTTTTCCAAGAAAAAACAGGCAGAACAAAATTAAGATCTCCCTCTCAGTTTGCAGTTTATGCATCTCTTCTACAGCAGGTTGAATATAAAATGGCATCTGCTGCTACTGTAGGGATGGACCATAGAAACCAAGCCACAACAGATACAAATTGCATATTCCACATATGAAGTTTGTAATATTTAGTAGCTACAACAAATAATATTCAGTAACTTCCAGAACTGTGGTGACTTCTTTACATTCATTTCTTTAGATACTTAGCCAATATAATGTAGGTCTAGAGGTCTAGCAACTGGTCTACGTGACTATGGTTACATAGATGAGTCATTCTCTGTTTGCATGGTATAATACTTGATGTGTGTTCAAGCAGGAAAGAAAAGAAAAATAATGACTGAAAAGGATCATCATTTGATTTCGGTAGAATAATGCATAGAACACAACATCAACAACACATTCAATGATTTTGATTAAAAAACTGCACTAGGAATCATTATAAACAAGGTACTTCTTGAGCTCTTATCAGTACCCTCTAGATTTAGCTGTAGCAGAAGTGATAACAAATAATATTTTCACATTACAATTCAGTATTTCTGTTTCTACACTCAGCAAAAAATACAGTAGGTTAAGAAGAACAGAATGTATTTTAAATGTTTGATTCTGATTTTATTAATAAGGTAGAGGATCCATGTAAATCTTGAAATATCTCAACTGAATGAACCATAAGCCATCTGACAGAAGAGAGCTTGTAGATTACACAGGAAGGGCCCTATACTTTTGTTTTATATGTGAAGATGGATGCTAGATTTTGTGCAGAACCCCATTGGAGTTGATGTGGGTATCAGGTTATGGCATCAGAATCTTAATCAATGTAAATTTTATTCCAATAAACAAGATGTGTTTTAGGCTGAGATTACAAATTACAATTAGATCATGTTAGGAGCACTTAAAGCTTGAATGACCATACATTAAGGCTCATTAACTAGTACTAAGTGCCCTTTTAGTACTTTTAGAGTTATGCCACTTTGCCTGAAGATTATATTTGAGCCATGCTACCTAGCCTGAGTTCACTTCTAGGTGTTCACTTAGAGTAAGAGTATACTTTATCCACCAAAGGAATTTGTCTATGAGCAGGACCAGTAAAAAATGATGTAACGCTTTACCATTAGTAAAAGCTGTTTGGTTAACATCAAAATATTATGTCAATTTTCATGAATTTTTCACCTGAATTTTTAAAAATGATATGGAAATTAGATGGAGTATTTGTTTTATCTTTTTCATTTATCTCCAGTTCATTTCATCTTTGTGTTTTCATTCCAGCCTTATCTTCTTGTTTAATTTTATTTTAACTATTAATTTTGTATTCTATTGTTGTATATAAGATTGCCACACTTGATTTTTTTTGGATGTAGACAGATTTTATTTTTAAAAAGGCATTTTCACTATTTTTGAATCAAAACATTTTAGAATCTTATAATCCATATCATAGTTCAGGATATCAGTGGATTTGTACCAATTTTAGAATGACTTCCTGAATGGAAATTCTAGGTCTGTTTATTAAAGAAATAACCGGTGTGATCATGTTGAAGTCACAATAAGAACTCCCCTGTTATTCTCACTGAATAGCAACTACTGTGTTAGCTATATGACAAGCCACTTTGCTGGAAAAAAGGACAGTTGTAACAATATATTTAATTCTACATAAAGGTTTTATTAATTTGTCAAATGTTCTCAGACTTTAATTTGAATGTATGAGATTTCAAAGAGGGATTTAAAAAAATAAATTTTAATAATACGAGGTTTCACTACTGAAGCTCTGGTTGTGAGCTGTATTCTGGATTTGTCTCATGAAACCATTTGCTCAGGAATGGGATGATCTCATGGAAGGAAAACAGGGAGTCTGGAAATGTTTGTTGTGCCTGTTCTGTACTGGGACAGATGAGTTCAGGGAGAACTGAGGAAGTGAAATGAGTGCAGTTTTACATAACACAATAAGGCAAACACTGTGCATAAGATGAATAAAAGCACATACAGTAAGAAATTGTACGCTTAGAGTTATGCTAAAGGTAAGGAGCATAACTGTGCAGATGACCTTTTGGGATATTTTTCCTTTCAATCCTATTTCCACCAATTTATTACTTTGCTTATTGTGCTACGTGGTATTTGGGCTCTGACCCTGCAAACACATATTCATGTAATCCTCTTTACTTATCTGATTAACTGAATTGATATAAAGATCTACTTAGTTTGCAAATTAGATCTCTTGAGTTTGGGAAGAAACTATCACTAAATATATGTTTGCATAGGACCTAGTGAAATGGGATTCATATCCTAAATGAAAATTTTGTACTCTGCTACTTCAATTTTTTTCAGCAACATTAGCTGTACACCATAAAGTGTTTTAAGACTGTTATATGGTAATACTGCTGCAAAATAATTCAAAAGAAAAAACCCTTGGGGATTCTACACTTGATTATAATGAGATGGGCAATATTACTGCAAGTGACAAAGAAATTGCTTCACAAATTAGCACAAAAAATGTTTACCAATTAGAAAGAGAGAAATTAAAGGTGCAAGGAAAGGAGGCAGACAGGAGGTCAGCAGTTTATATCTTAGAGTAAAGATCAAAGAGAAACTAACTTAAAGAAGATAAATTCCTAAGAAAATAAGATTTTATAAAAATACCGGACCATTAAAGAGTTGCCTGTTATCCTGAAATTATCAAAGAAAGACCAAAAAATACAGTGGTAGTTATGAGCCATAAGCATGCTGTAAATTGATACCTCTGCTTGCATTTTTTAAATTTAGATGGTCATGACTTGAAAGCACCATAAAGTGCAAGAAGTCTTAAGCAAATGATGTAAATGAAGAGTTTCTTGTTGCATCCTGATGCTGTTATCAAGCTATACTTAATAAAATGCCTGTTGACTGTATCCAAGCTTTAAACTTTTCTTGGATTGCAGAAAAAGCACCTACATACATTTTTTATAGTTACAGGGCAAATTCCTACTCCCAGTTAAATTGCCTAAAGGTTCCATCATTTCTTTGAATGCAGTTGACAATAATCCATGTCACCTAATAGCCAAGAAAATATGTCTATACGATACATAATATGTACGGCTATTTCATCTTTTTCACCAGGCCACTTCATTTGGACTTTCCTCAATAGGAGATAAGAGTGGATAACTTTAACTATTTCCACCCCTTCTCCCCCGCAAATATTATTATTTTTTTAACATTATCTCTAGCACTGCATAATTGGACAGACTTACATATAGTAAATGATTTTCCTTATACTATCTCTGTAAATTAGAGAATTGGTATCCCAATTTTACAGATGTTAAAATGAGGCATGGAAAGGTGAAATGTCATTCAAAACAGAATGCACTGGTAAGACCTTATATGGAATACTGAGCAAATCGACAAAAAAGGTCTACTGAGACAAATGGAGAAGTGGAGAACTTATTTTGCAGTAGGGGCTTGGCTTGTATATAATGGGGGCAAAAAGGGCTGAGAGGAAATATGGTTGTTCTCTGTAAATACACCAAGAGATAAACAACAGGAAGGAAAAAATAATTATTTAAGATGAAAGACAAACTAGATAACTGAGTGGAAAATAGCTGTGGATCCATTTGGGCAAAATTTAGGCAGAGGAAGTCCTGGAACAGACTTCCACTAAGGTGTACTGGGGACAAACACCTAACTGCTTTTAAGATGGAGCTTCATAGAGTATGTGCAGGTGTTACATTTACATTACTCTAACTGAGCTTAGGGCCAACTAAATGGCTGAGTCTGCAAGTGTTCAGAGGATTTAAATAATGCTGAAGTGGTGCACCCAATCTGAAGTGAACTAATTTAAGATTGGCCTGGGTTAGCCAAATCTAAAATGGGTTAACCCAGCCTAATGAATGCCTGCATGAATTCAGAGCACAGCCCCGGGGCTTGGAAAGCCCAGACACTTGCCACAGCCCTGGGACTATACTGTTTTAACCCCTCCAAACCTCTCTTAGGACTCAGCAGCCCCTCTGCCCCCACAACCTGCTATACCTCTGAAGACCTGCCAGCCCTCCTCTTGACCTGACAGCCCCTGTCATAGACTGTGACAGGGAGATAGAGGCTCCTGTCACTTTAGGGAGGCAGACAAAAGTGAAAAAATTTGCCCTGTCTAGCAGCAGAAAGTAGTCTATAGCTGTGACTATAGACTGTGACCCTAAGTGAAGAGTGCAATGAGCTAAGCTTGCTGTGCAGTGCTGCAGCGGAGAGCAAGCTTGCCATTAGGAAAAGTGGGAACTCTTGGGGGGAGGGGCTAAGCTGAGGAGCAACTTTATTAAGAAAGGGTGGTTTTCAGAGAAATAAAACCAGTGCCTAGAGCATGAAAGGTAATTTGGCCTTGCAGGTTGTAGGGGAAGGAGCTCCTGAGAGAGGAAGTCTTTAGGAAACCAGCCCATGGACTCCCAAGTTATCCCAGGGAACTAGATGAAGATGGCTAAAGGGGAAGTATGGCTTGGAGTTGGTGGGATTGACCCAGAGAGAGGATATTTTTTTAGTTGAAGTGGTTGCTTATATTTGTGTTACGTTTAATACTGGAGGACCAAGTCGTGGCTGCAGGGGAGGATTGGAGACCACCTACCAGGGTGCCTGGCTCACTCAGGTTTTTAAGTCCTCAAAATTGGAGAGGGAGAGTCAGAGAGAGAGAGCTGAGGTCTGAGGCAGTGCATCTAGGCTGTGGGCGCACAGCCAGAGGAAAGAGGCTGAAACTGGGACAGCTGAAGCCCACATAAGGGTTTGAGGTCTCAGGGGGTCACATGTTGCACTGGGGGCAGGGCTCCCCTCTGAAATAATACCAAGTAAGATCTGTGAGGCATAGGTAGAGCTAGAGGAGAGGACAGAGGTCACAAGTATCATCCCTAAGACAGCTTGTGCCATAAGGCATGGATAGGGCCAGGAAGGCCATGATTTAGCACCAGGGTAACTGGTACCAGATAGGCATGTGGATAATAGACAACAGAGTGAAATAAGTCTCACTTTGGGGCTCTGGAGAAGCCTCCCTAAGTTATATGAGCTATATTGAGGTGTGGCAGGTGATGTAGAAAGGAGGGTATGCTGAGGAGCCAGAATGGGACAGGAACCATTTGGCCACCAGGGGGCATCATAGTCACCCCAAGCACCTGGTCTTGCTACATAACCCACTAGCCCCTGCCATAGAACTTCCATCTTCCTCCTCCTGATCCTGTTAGCCCCTTCCTTCTGACTTATTTGCCTCTAGTTGCCCACATGAACTTCTGAACATGGCAGAACTCAACCTGGATTTAGGAAGGTCAAAGTAAGCCACATAATCTGAGTTAGGTGGTTTGAAAGCTTGTTTGCAACCATTACCTTAAAAGATTATATAACATAGTACATATAATATATGGGTATTGGACACAATGAACTGTGAGATTCTTTGTAGTCCTATGATAATAAGCTGTGACACTAGTGACTCTAATTATTTTTATTAACCTATGCATATCTGGCAAAGCTGAAACCACATTGTTCTCAGTGACAGTTCTGTGCACTTAGGGCACAGACAGAAGTGGCAATTTTCATCTGATCTGACCCCCAAAAGTGGTCTACACACCTGACCAAACAGAGGCCTATGGCTGCAAACTGCTTTAAAAGGTCCTGATCCTATGAAAATCATAACCCTCTTTGCATGAGGGTTCAGGTGAACACACCTCAAAATGGAGCATGTTCTGTAACTTCTGTCTGCTAAGCTCCCAGCCTGTCACTGTTTTCAGAATGGGAGTTGGGGGAAAGGGAGCAGAGGGAGTTTGATCGCGGTTTTTTCACCTGGTGCTGGAGAATGAGTCCGGTGAATTGGAGCCCCCCCCACCACAAGGAGCCCCTCCATCTGTCCCACGGTCCAGTGCCAGCTAACCCCAAGAACAAGGTCCTTCTGCTCCCTGTCCTACCTCCCATTCTGAAAACATCAACTTGTCTGGGAGTGGGGAGTGGCATTGCTACAAAGACTGGGCCACAGGTTTACAGCAAGCAGCTGGAATCTCCAATTGTCAGACCCAACAGCGAACTTCTTTTGGGTCTGGGGAATTGTTGCAACTTATAGCACTTCCTACAATGTGGGAGGGATGGGCGACGTCCATGCCCTTAGACCTCTTTCCAACCCGGTTAGGGGACATGCATTATAGTTTGTTCCCAGATATATCTGCATATTTGATGGTCCTTTGTGTTTGTTGGCAGGTCATTCCTTTGCCATTTATGCCTTGACCAGTGCATACATGATTTAGAATGCTAGAGAAGTGATGTGGTGTATCAAAACTCAGTTGCCAAATGGTAGGATTTTAGACACAGAAGTCATTAGTTACTGCCAATACTATTCGTTCTCTCTGCTAACAAGATGCCAGTGAGAAGTCATGGCTTGGTAAAGTAAACCATGCAAAACGTCTATTTGAAGTGAGACAAAAGAAAGTTAGAGAGATCCAGACATAGTGGTAGGTTTTGACCTTTCCTAACATTTTGACAAATATGTAGCAAAGCAGTATTGCCCAGTGTTGGCAGCTAGGATGGGAGTGGGGGATGCCCTGGCCATAATATAATATATAGGGTTGCATGCAGCTGTATGTTAACCAACTCTGTGTGGTCCCAGACTTGATCTAATGATTCTGCTATCAAATAACTGAGAACAAGGGCAGGGTATGTGTGTTAAACCATCAAAGAAATCCAAACAGCTTCTCAGGTAAATTATTATGAGTCTTGATTTTGATAGCCAATTTTATTAGATGTTCATAGTAAGTCGCATACTGCAAGATTAATGCTGAAAGAGATCAAGTACGAGCTGTGTTTCAGTGGTGACTGACCCCTGGAGACATTCTCTGCTCATGTTCCAGAGGCATTTTAGGGATGGAAAATGAATTAAACAGATTCTGCAGCATTCACCTACAAGCATCAGTTATAGCACTAGTTGAATATAATTGCCAGATCATGTCTTCAAGATCAAAAAAGATCCAAGATTGAGTGCCCAAGCAGATGTCCCCCACTCAGATAGACCACTGGTGTGCAAATTACAAGGAGTTGGCACCACTACAGAACCTGTAAATTGGCTGTTTAGCTGGGTTGTGAGCATGGGCTGAGACAGGTATTAGATGCCTGGCAAGAGAATCACTTATCTCTTGGTAGAAATTGCAAATGTACAAGTGTTCATTCAATTTCTCCTGGGGAAATGTGCCCTTCCAGGAGAAAGACAGTCTAGGCATCAACTTCCCCAGACTGCTTAGTCTAGAGAACAGGCTGCAGGCTTTGCCCTGCTTTCCCCTCTGCTTTACTCTCAGATATGTACCAAATGCAGGAAACTTTCCTGCCATGTGGCACATTAGGAGTCACATGTCCAGACTCCCTTAATTGCCCCACTATTTAGGAACAGCCCCTCTCCAAATTAGGGCTTGCTGGTCTGGGAAGTGGGTAGGGGCTTTGCCGTTTTACTCCAGTCCTTCTTGGACCAAGAGAAGTAGAGCATCCCCTGATCCCTACTCATTCCCTAGACTGGGGATGGGCCCAGACAAGGCACAGACAGGAAAGGAGAAGGGAAGCTGCAGGCTGAACACCTATATTCCTTGCTCTCTCAGAACAATTTTTAGTAGTGAAAATTTCTCCAAAAAATTTCTACTTTTTGAGCTTGCTCCTAGAATAAATCTCCTATTCTAGGCCAAAGATAAGGACCAGCTATTTCTCTGTGGTGATACAACAGAAAAATCAAAAGTAGCAAACACCAAGCAATGAGATAGCATGTTATGTGTTTTTCTACTTGGATCTTTACCTAGTTTTAAAGGGAAAATGAATTTTGATTGAGTTCATATGTTAAGGAGTCGTCTTCTATAAGAAGTCTTGTGTAGAACTGGCTAAACGAGGTTCAAGTGCTAGGGCCAACACACTTAGGAACTCAGATGAAGTGCTGTCATAACCTCATATACTAAACATTTTTTTTAGATCCTTCAGCACTTGGTCATGTTCCATCACTGAGATGGCTTCAGGGCAGTTCCATCCAGACTCATGAACTGGTATGTATTCTGTGACCCTAATAGAAGCTGGATTAAGTCTTATATTTTGAGCTGGATTAAGTCTTATATTTTGCAACAGGCACAATTACTGGTTTGTTGGGTTTTTTTACAATAAAATCCAGTCAATATTTTCTAAGATGTATACATTCATCCCTGTGCTTAGTTTGTATATACTATTAGACAGCTTAAAGTAATACTTAAACTTCATAATGGGTACAAAAGCACTGTTCTGAAACTAGGGACTGATACATAACTAACCATTCAAATTTTAGAACTTTTTTTGAATTTTGCTTTTAATATTTTTTGTAGTAAAGTTGATTCAGGACAAAATGGGGGGAACATTTTATGAATTACTTCGAAATGAAAAGTCAGCTTGGAGATGAAAAACAAGTTGAACAAATGTTGAGTTGTGAGTCAACCACTCCCTTTTGATATTAAAGCAATAGTTCTGATAAATGTTAATATTCATACTTGGTTTGAATCATTTACCTTTTTATAGTAGCATTTTTAGGAAGGGAAGCTGAACAATGTTGTAGTCTCTAGGTCCCTCAAGAGTCAGGATATTAGAGTATCTCCAAAATAAATAAATAAAGCTCTTAGTACATATATTTCTATATGGAAAATAAGATGGGGGAGAAGCTAAAAGTAAAACACAATATTAAAATGAAATTAAGCTGGAATGTTTGAATCAGTAAATGTTTTTACAGTAAAAAACAAAATGTGTTACATAGTTGCTTTAATCATGCATTACAAATCCATGAAGTAGACACCTAAGTTTACTGTTAAAAAATGCTAAAGTAAGAAATGCATTTGTTGGGCACCTTGACTCTGCTCTTTATTTATGGCACATAGACACAACAGACATACAATTACAATAAAGGTATTTTGTTTCTGGCCTGAGAGGTGTGTAAATTAATTGTCCAAGACAAGCTTATTTTCCTTTATATCACTAACACTAGGGACAGAAGTTGCACATAAACTGGTTTAAGTGATCAGAAACTGGTTAAAACCTGTACCAGAACAGAAGTTCAGTGCACATAAGCCAGTTTCAAAATGGTTGAAAATAATTTAAGATAAACCTGGTTGAATGTAGTATCAGATTTAACTGATATATGAAACTTCTGTCCCAGTTGCCTTCCTGGTTTAAGTTAAACCAGAGTCCTCCAGCATGCTTTCCAGCCCTGAACTGGGCTGTGCTGTCTGATCCAGGGAGCAGGGCTGGCCCTGCCTCTCTGCTTCCTAGCTGGAGCAGTGAGGGCTGACTCACTGGTTAGCTTACTGCCTTTCCCCACCTCTTCCCTCCCTACAAACCCAACTGGAGTCTTGGGCCAGGAAAGGGGGTGTGTAGCAGGGCACCAGGGTGCCTGGTGCTGGCCGTGGTATTATGGGCGAGCTGCCAATCACTGGGGCAGCAGCTGAGGGTTGCCAAGGCAGCTGAGTGGGTCAGCTGACCGCCAGGGGCAGGGCTGGGCCTTATATAAACAGCAAGGCCGAAGCCTGGCTAGGGGTTACCATCTTGTAGCCTGAGAAGCAGGAGCTCTGCTGAGGAACAGAGCAGGGCAGTTCCCTTCTGGCAGCCTGAGAGTAAGAGCTCTGCAGGAGAGCTAAGCCAAGCACTGCAGCCTGAGCACCCAGAGGGCTGCATGATGGTCAGGGTGAAGACAGGCCTGACTAGGAGGCTGTGGGCCAGACAGCCAGGTGGGCCTGGACTTTATGTTGTGGCTGGTAAGCTTACTGTTTTGTTATAGCTGGTAAGCTTATTGTTTTGTTATTGCCAGTAGGCCTATTGTTTTGTTACAGCTGGGTGGGCTTATGGTTCTGTTGTGTATATCGTCCGGAGGAGCGGGTGAGGCTGTAGGGGTGTGAGGAGGCCTCACAGGAGATCCCCAGTAGTCCGGGGGTTTCCTGGGTGCCCTGTGTGGGCACTGAGCAGCACTGGGAAGGCTTGGCACCGGTGCGGTGTGTGGGGTTGAGGCCCCCGCCTGAGAGGGCAGTACTCGGCCCAGTGAGGGCATAGGACCCCGAGAAGGGTCAGGGGGCCAGGCACGGCTGCGTGCCACCTGAGCCCCGGTGCCGGAGAAAGCCCAAGACAGGGCTGGTGAGCAGGCTCGGAGCGAGCCACGGGCGCGAGTAGCGCGGGAGCAGGCTCGGAGCGAGGGCAAGAGCGTGGGAAGCGCATGGCATAGTCCCTGGGGGGGGGCAGCCTGCAAGACTAGCCCGGGGAGGGCTAGTATAAGATTGGAGCAGCACCGGTTTTGTATAGGTGCCCCGGGGAAGGGCGAGCGCGTGGTTAAGGGTCCCAGAGAGGGGCAGGTGCGCGAGTGAAGCCTGGAGAGGGGCAGACATATGGATCGGGGCCAGGAGGAGAAGAGTGCACGAACAGGAGCCCAGAGAAGGCAGGGTGCGCGGCTAAAGGCCTGGAGAGGGCATAGATTGGAGACACAAAAATGTCCGGAATAGCTGCGAGGCTTGGGGTGTGCTAAAGGGGAGGTAGGAGGCACGTGTAGCCCATAAG
>NW_017728992.1:172599154-172613542 GCF_001723915.1 Gavialis gangeticus
TAGGAGACCAAAGGCAGCCTCCCATATTAAACTATATAAGAGCAAAGACGTGGCGGGCGAGAATCTGAGGGTGCTGGGTCTCCTAATTTGGCACGGCAGGGGGCACTAGCGGGCTCACGGCCGCTCCTAGGCCCCACCCCGTGACGGGGGTTGAACTTACCTCCACCCCCACCTCCCAGAGTTGCTGGCTTGCTTAATGCTGGGTGTGACTATGGACTACAAATCCCAGATGTCACTTCCTCTTCCTGCTTTCAGGTGCAAGAAACCCTGTTGAGTCCTGTTGCTTTGATGCTGGACTGCAAATCCCAGAGACCTCAGGGGCAGCAGGACAAGCAAGTGAACATACATCCCAGGCTGTGTTTATAATTTTCAGTTTATAGTCTTTCAGAGAGAACTATTCTTGTTCAAGCTTTTATGATTTCAGCACTATTACCTTCTCCCACCCCAGACAGAGCACAAGCTAGGGCCTGGCTATGCTGGTTCTGCTCCAGCAGGGAGCAGGAGCCTTGGAGTGGCTGGCAGGCATGCTCTAGCCCCCCTTGGCTTTTGGCTTGAGCCGCTGTATGCATGCGGCCACACTTTTAAATGAGAAGTGAATGTGTGTTTGTTTGCTTACTAGTTCAAACTCTGCAGCTTAGACTAACCTACAAAGACTGAATCAATTCAGCCTCCAGCTTTTTGACTGTCTTTACTCAGCCCAAAGGGCAGAATTGAGATACTGAACAGGGAGCTTCAGAGACAGAAGCAGGACCCTGCAGTTTGAGGTAAAGCATGTGAGTGAGAGCTTTCATGCCCCTGTGCCCCAACTGCTGAGCTGGGTGGCACATAACACTCAGTGGCTGTTTTTTTTTTTTTTTTACCTTATCTGATGGTTTTCAGAGACACACACTCAAGCTTAAATAATTTGTTTTAAATTTTTGTTGACAGATTCACCAGTTCATTAGATCAGTGCAAACTAGTCAAATTCTGGGCCAGTTCAGGTGAATTTACAGCTGTTTTGCATTGCGGGAGCTGTGGAAAAACACTGAAAACTACAGGTGAACTTGATTCTTATTTTGCAACTGGTTGATTACATTAGAGGGCTATGATACAAAATCTGGCTGTACTATGAAAGGAGGAGCAGAGGGAATACATTCCCAATTCTAATGCAGTTGTGCTTTATGATGCTGCCTGGCACTTCTGTCTCCATTTTCCTAGCTGCATTCCCTCAGTGGACAGTAAAGCCACTGAGGTAGCAATGCAATAGGAAGCCTGTTTAAGGAAGTGATACCCAAGCAAGGATATAGGTGCAGAATGTCTTAACATCAGTAGCAAATGGACCAAAAAATTTCCCAAGGAAGGAGCTCCTCGCATCTTTCTTGTCTCCATCCTGTTAGCAGCTCCAATGTAAGTGTTGCAAGCAGTGTGTTTGTGAAGGGAGGCAATGATTGCTTGTTTCACATCACTATGCTCCCTCTTAAAAGTTGAGATGGCAATCTAGTTCTTTCTGTTAATTTATATAATTGGAACAATATAGATGACATGATATAATTAATCTTAGTTAGAAATTCATTTCTTCAGGTATGGTCTATGCAAAAGTTGTTAGTCCATTTCAACTCTATTAATAGATAGAAGAGGCTGTTATTTCTTTACTAACAGGAAAAAGCATTCCATCTCATTAATTTTAACTCTTTTTAATGAGTACAGTTATGTGCATAGATACATTTGCGTATGCATACACACATGTACATAGATAACATATATGTTACGTGGGTGCTAGTCCCAACTCCATTGTGAAATAGTTCAAATTTGCTTAGTCTTTAAGCAGAGATTCTGTCTTATGTATGTAAGTGTGTAGAATGTGCAAACCAAATGCCTGATTTGTCATATTAGAAAGCCCTTTAATTTAACAGAAAATGGTTTAATAAGATTGTATGACTAAAAGTTTAAATTCTATCTATCTAGGTTCAATATTCTCTCTCTCTTTTGTTATGGTTGAGATTAGGAAACTGCAATCTCCATTTGGCACAGCTTGATCCATATAGTGCTCCCATTATGTATTCTCTCATTATGTGTTCCCATTACTCATTCTCTCTTGTAAGAATCTCAAAGTGACTCATGCAAGGCATAAAGCGAGGGCAGCTGTTCAGTGAAAGGTATCCACTGCTATCTTGGGGAATTGAGAGACCTTCTAGCTTTTGAAAGACCAGCACTCTTCTATTGCCTTCAATCCAGGGCCCGACTCACATGTGGGAAGAATCCTGAATCAGAATTTGCTAATCTTGGAGCTGTTGCTATGAATCATGCTGTCACCTCAATGCAGAAATTGTCATTCTAGAGCTACTCTCAGCATGCAGAAACACAGAGTGGACTGTATTCAGTATTAACTTTGTGTTGGGGTGAGGGGTGGGAAACACTGCAGATTGTGATTTTTAAGTGTATTATGTACCAATAGGTGCCACCATCGCACTGTAACAGTCACACGTTGTCTAAAAGAATAAACAAAACGGCCTGTTTTGATTTACATTTTACAAAATGCAATTTCTGCAAAAGGAAATTTTTTTTTTTTTTTTTTTTTTTTTTTTTTTTTTTTTTTTTTTTTTTTTTTTGCCTTGAGAGGCAGTTTTGGGGATGTAATTTGGCAGTTGGGCTTCCTTTTTTTCTTTTCCTCTCTTTAAATTCATTCTAACCAAAGTGGTACAACCTTGACATTTCTTTGTAATTTTAAGTCTTTGATCACCAGAATCTGAATGAATTAAGCTTTAGTAAATCATATGAATGTGCCTTTGTGTTGCTTTACTGCTGAGCAAACAGTACCACAGAATGACTTCAACTGATTCATTTCTCATTCTTTTGGTGACCTAAATATTTCTGCTTTCATGCTTCTTTATTGAACAGTTATATACAAAAGTCAATTTGTATATACAATTTTAAGCTACAAGGGACCATATAAATCTCATTGATAAAAGAGTGGTTCAAGTTCTGGTATTCCCATATCCCCTACCTAATGAATGGAAGTATGCCTTGTGTTCTTATTTCTAGCTCTGCTACCCACTTCATGACCTTGGCCACTATTTGCCATATGTAAAATGAAGCTAATAATGCTCACCTCATGGAGGCGTTCTAGAGCTGAATCACTAAATAGTTTTAGATCACTTTGAAAGATGTAAGTGTAATGTATGATTTATATAGACTTCCTTATTCAGAAGTGGAATGTCTACGGTAAATAGTATATGAATGGGGTTTGCTACCCACAGAGCAGAGGCAGCAACAAAGAAAGTTTCTTCCTGCTTCTCCCACCTCTTTATCTTGGCCTTGACTTGTGTGAGAACCTCCAGGATAAAAAAAAAAATAAAATAAAATAAAATAATATAACACAGCATCAATATTGATTCAGTTCTTCTCTTGCTGTCTAGACTTTGAAAAGGACTGGTAATTAGTTCTGATTTGTGAGGGTTTTTTCCATATGAACTTGATATGGACAATGAAAGCTGGTATTAGTAAATTTTCTTTTTTTTATGGAGCCCTCCATACAGTTAACAGCTGGCTAACTTTTAGGGCACTGACAGATGTGCAGCTCCCCACTGTAATTCATGACACTTTGCAGGAAGTGCCATGAGTTGCAGCATTCCCACTGACCCAACAGACATTCACTGTTGGGTCCAGGTTGGGGGGTGGTGCTCCAGTTTGGAGCTAGTTGCATGTCTGCAGATGCTCTCTCATAGCCTCTCTGTCTTCACCCCATACTGTTCCTTTCTCCCCCCCTCCCCTTTCCAGTTTTGGTGCCTTCTTTAGGAAGGGGGGAAGGGAGCTTAGGAAATTGTCTGGGGTTTGCCCAGCCTGCATGGGAGGGAGGGTGGGGTGGGTAGATTGCTGCAGTCCACTCACTCTACCCTCCAGCGCAGGCTGAGCAAACCCCAGCTGGAACTCCCTCCCCTCCCTTCTCCCCCTCTGATTCTAAAGACAGCACTGGGGCAGGGCTGGATTCAGCTGTTCCAGCCCAGCCCTGCTCCCTGTGCATGTTGACAGAAGTTAATGAAGAGACTTTGCTTTGGAGCACCTACATCTGAACCTTCACATAATGAGGGTTCAGTGTGTCATGGGACTGGGCACTCTTAAAATCAGTTTTGTATACAATGTGAAGTGGTAAGCGGGACATAAAATGTAAGCATACCGGTTTTTCCATTCACTTATCCCTTTTCAAAGATATGTAGGAAATTAATTCTGCTCAGTTGGAATGAGTGGAAGTTTCATCATTAACTGACCAACGTGATTAGGATCAAATACTAAATGACTGCATAGTACCAAGCAAGCCCCATTATGACTAAAGGCAAGTCTGCACTGCAGTGGCAGGGTGTTCTACAGCTCCTGAGCATGGTGATCCTATCTGTTCCCACTCACAGCTCTAAACCCAGAAATGCTCTGGTGAGGTTACTTCTAGGATTCTCCTCCTGTTGTCACCCTTATACCCTTGGTATACAGTGTGCTTGAAAGAAGCCACTAGAGGCAATAATGAACTGCATATTTCCAGGTTTGGAGCATATGAATCGGAGGTCAGTTCTTGCTCATGATTGTTCCAGTTGAACCAGGCTGCTCCCATGTTGTAGGAGTGCCCTAAAAAGACTGTTATAAAGACAGAGATGTTAGCAGATTTAGGAGCATCTTTGGCTATTGTTTATTCAAAAAGTTGGGGGATAAAAATGCTAAGGATATCAATATACATTCATCGCACCCCATTTAGGTCTAGGTGGATTACTTTAAGCACCTAGCCCTAGACCAAGAGTGGCAGGTGCAATTGGTTGCTGCTCCTGGGAGCAGCCCAGGGAACCTGGTGTAAGTAAATCAGGGGGAGGGAGGGATGGATGGGAGCAGCAGGGGCTAGCAGGTCTATGGGAAGGCTGACAAGTCTATGTGGGGGTTGGTAGGTCTGCAGGAGGGGTTTCTGGGTTAGCAGGGAGGGATGAGTGGTTGGTGAGGGGGAGAGGGTGGGAGAACTAAAAATAGCCCAGCCAGACATGGGGAGTTGGGATGGGGCCAGAGGCTGGGCTTTCCCAGCACCAGGGCTGTGCTGCAAACATATACAGGCATTTATGAGATGGGGTTAACCCTTTCTCACATTGGGTTAACCAGATCTTGATCTAAACTAGTTCACCTACTGAGGTGACCTAACCTAATGCTCCCTCTCCCCCACCAAAGCCACACCCAATCTAAGCCCTCTATATGTCCGTTTGAAACCCGTTTGGTTGATCTAAATATAGTGCCTGTATGCATACTAAAATAGTTTTTTTTTCCCCAAGCTTTGAAAGAGCTGAGCTCTTCTCTGCATTTCTCACTGAAGCCCCATACTATCTTAGCAACTACTATTTAACTTAAACCAGATAGGAAAACAAACAACAGACTATCAAACCTGATGGGAGGTTTGAAAAGAGGATGGAGCTAGATTGTTCTCAGTGGTGGCAGATGACAGAACAAGGAGCAATGGTCTCAAGTTGCAGCAAGGGAAGTTTAGGTTGGATACTGGGAAGAATGTTCTTACTGGAACAGGTTACCTGGAGAGGTGGTGGAATCTCCATCCTTGGAGGTTTACACAAGATTCAGCTAGACAAAGTTTTAGCTGGGAGGATCTAGTTGGGGATGGTCCTGCTTTGAGCAAGGGATTGGACTACATGACCTCCTGAGGTCCCTTACAACCCTAATTTTCTATGATTCTATGAGCTGCTGCCAGTTCTACTCCACCCACCTTTCCTGCTTATCTGGGTCTACTTGATCTGCATCCTATCCCCCTAGCATGACCGCTTTTCCCCATAACTTAATAACGTTCATACACGTGGTCAGTATGCTTTCTACTTTCTCATCTAAACTGGGGCGGGGGGCAAGAACTGTACCCTGCTGTTCATTACTTGAATATGGAAGATTGGAATGAAACCATGTTGGCTATCTTTCAGCATCATACCTTTTACCAGTCTCTCTCAAATGGACTTCCTGATAAGTTTTTCAAAAAGTTAGACCTCACTACTGGGTAACAGACTGGCTTGTAGTTTCCCAGATCTCCCTTCCTCCCCTTCTTAAAGATTGGCACCACACTGACCCTCTACCAGTCTTCTGGGACCTCTCCTGAGCACCATGAGTCTTCAGATACCTTCACTGATGGTTCTGCAATGACTCCAGCCAGTCCCCTCAGCACTCTGTGTAGTCCATCCTGTCCTGTCAACTTGAAGACATTCAGCCACTCTAAGTTCTCTCTCACCAATTCAGCATGGACCATTGGTTGTCAATTGCCCCTCCCCCTACATCCATCAAGTATTTCACCAGGCAGGCAACCATCATTTATATGATGGTTATATCATTTATTGCATAGAGGGGGAGGATCACCTCCTTGGACCTTCTCATGATGTATCTGTGGATGCATGACAAGGTGTGGCTAGCCTTACTGACCGTGTCCTCACATTGGCGGCCCATGTTCATCTTGGAATCAATAGTGACTTCAAGATCCTTTTCTGCCTCTGTGCTGAAGAGAAGGGAGTTCCCCAGCCTGTAGGTATGCTTCTGGTTCTTTTTCCCTGGGTGCAGTACCTTGCACTTGTCAGTATTGAAACCCATCCTGTTCTGATCCGCCCACCCCGTAACCTGTCCAGATCTAGTTGTAGCCTGTCCCTCCCTTCTAGCGTGCCCACTTCTCCCCACATCTTAGCGTCATCTGCAAACTTGAACAGGGGGCTTTTTACCCCCTTGTCCAAGTTGCTGATGAAGATGTTGAACAGTGTGGGCCTGAGGACTGAGCCCTGGGGAACCCCACTACCCACATCCCTCCAGGTCAAAAATGACCCATCCACCACCACTCTCTGGGTGCAGTCCTCCAGCTAATTTGTGTAGGCATCAACACCACAGTTGCCTAATTTTTTTAATGAGAATGGCATGAGAGACATTGTTGAAGGCTTTCCTAAAGTCCAGAAAGACTACATCCACCACGACACCTGTGGCCAAGGATTTTGTGGCCTGGTTGTAGAAGCCAACCAGGTTGGTCTGACTGAAACTGCCTCTAATGAACCCATGTTGGTTGCCCCTAAGCATAATCTCCCCTGCTGGTCCCTTGCAGATGTGCTTCTAGATAATTGTCTCAAAGAGCTTCCCCATGACTGAGGTAAGACTAACAGACCTATAGTTTCCTGGGTCCTCCTTCCTCCATTTTTTGAAAAAGGAGACCACATTGGTTCTTTTCCAGTCCTCCAGCACCTCACCAGAGCACCATGAGTGCTCATAAAGCCATGCCAGGGGTCCGGCAATGATCTCTGCCAATTCTCTCAGTACCCTTATGTGGAGATCACCTGGACCTACTGATCTGAACACATCCAGTCCCATCAGAAGTTCCCTGACTAGGTCCTTGCTGATCCTGGGCCTGGCGGTGCCTCTCCTGGGCGCATCCGGATATTTTATTTCTCTCTGAATTAGGTGACTTTCAGATCCCCTGATCATTTTCTCAGAATCCTTATCAGAGCACTTTACCATTTCCATGCATAGTATATGAAGTTTAGATAGCATAAAGCAACCTCACTCAAGGCTCAAAAGTCCACTAGGTAGTGGTCACTTGAAGATTAGGTATGGCTCTGCTCAACCAAGTAGTACCTAAATATCTTTTGAAATCACCATATGCATTTGACCTGCTTTCATAAACAAATTAGGTACAACTACCTGTATCAGTTGCACTATATTCAAACTCAGGTTTTCTTTACCACCACAACTTACATTTTAAAACGAAAAATGAGACTGGAGAATTGTTGAGGGGTTTTGGCAGGACTTTTTTTTTAATGCCCACTAGCTAGCCCCTCATTCTTTCAGGATGGAACATCCCAACTTTGAAGAGCATTATATTAATTTTTCTTGTTTTTTATTGCCTAAGGGTACACACAGATATTCAGGGAGGTTAGAGTGAGTTAAAAATGGCCACTTGATCTAAGGTAAGTCAGGATGGGGGAGCTAGTTGTGGGGGCTCGGGCAAGTAGGATCCATGGGGAAGTTGGTGGGGGATTGGGAGCAAGCTAGGTCCATGGGAGGGTTGGGGGACAAACGGAGTCCCTGAGGGAGAGGGAGAAGGGTTGGTGGGATCTGGGAGGGTTTATTGGGATTGGGGAGGCTGGCAGTGCCTGTGGGGGGCTTGGAGGGATTGAGGGGTCACTAGCAGCTGGGCTTTCTCAGGCCTGGGGAAAGAGTGAGACATATACAGAAGTTCAATTAGATCAGTCTCGCAGGACGTGATCTAAGTTAGACTACCTCTGAGATCCAATTAACTTGCATTGGGTCAGACATCTTTAGACTGATCTAACCTTTGTGAAACCCATTACAGTTAGTTCTTAAATCAGCCTAACTAGGAATCTAAGTGTAAGGTCCACACCTGGATGAACCAAATTGGATTGCATGGGAATTTTAATGCTATCTAACCTCCCCCTAACCATCCTGAATGTCTGTACCTAGCCTTATTGGTATCTTATTTTCAGGAATGCAGGGTTTTTCATGGCAACTGTACCTATACTTTACAAAACAATGATTATGTGAAAAAATATTAAGTGTACCAGACTATGGTGCTTTCAGAGCCCAATTTAGAATTAATAAGCCTTAACTTCATTTCTTTGTTATTTTCTTACGACCATAATTTGTAAATATATGGGAGCTGTTCTGCAGTCTCAGTGTAAATGGTTCATGCCTCAATTTGTAAAAACATTTTCCTGAAAGCATGTGGATCCCTCTCTTTTATCATCAATGCTGATTTCTAAAAAGACATCAGGGTCAGGTTTAAAAAAGAATCTGTCAGAGCAGATCACCCAAAAGAAGAGATGTACATTCAAAAAAAGAAAATAAATGTTGTAAGATATTGAAAAATAAATTGCATAGATTGTTGCTGCTCCTGGGCAGCTGTTTTACACAAATATTTGATCTGCTATTGAATAAAATTATGTTTTTACTAAAGCAGCTGTCACATCAAATGACAATCAGGCTTCAGAATGCCTGAATTGTATATCATTTTTACAGCAGAACTGTGTGACTGCCAATACCTTAACTTGATTGCCTGATGTCTTTCATGGTTTTTTTTAAAGGAACCTAGTTTCACTAAATTATCTTATTTGCTCAAGAATTACTATAGCACATTACAGTGTCAAGATTCTTTTATAGACTAGAATATCAATGAAAAGTTGCACTTATTTATTCCAGGAAAATTTGTTTTTTATGGATTTAATTATACAACAGTTTTGTGATTTTTTTTTCATCTTTTATTTTATTTGACTGTCTTCTTTTGGCCCAAAGTCAGGAAAATATTTAAGCAAATGATCCATGACAACTGATAATATTTAAGCTTGTGCTTCAATTTTAGCACATGTTTACATGCTTTACCAGAAAAGGTCCCAGTTATACAGCTATCTATTCACACAATTAACATTACAGCTGTGAATAATCCCTCTGTAATCAGTCCTACTGATTAAAACCTGTAGTTAAGTCAATGGATAGGTACTTGCAGGTACTTGAGGCTACCACCAAGTTTGCTTGTTTTTTTTTTGGGGGGGGGAGGGGTTCAAGGAGGTCCAGGGGCAATTCTGCATCACCCCAGGTTCTCACCAAGCCACAGTATCATCATCTTGCATTCCAACAAAATCCAGACTGTCCCTTGCCAACTGAAAAGTCACATGAGTGGGCATTTATATTGTTTCCTCATGAGATTCATTTTTTTTCATCCTGTTGGTTGGGCAAAAAGTGTGAATCACTGCCAACGGAAAATATAATTTGAATTTCATGGTGCCAGAAGGACCTTACAAGGCCACTTTATCTGCATAGGAAGCCTTGTGCCAGAGCAAGAACTTTGGATTTTTTTTTCTACTTGGTTGGAGACAAGGTATTTCCATGTGGTTTCTGGCTGCAGCAGCTAATTGGGGAGTTGCATAAATCATGGGGATATATAGAGAATTTAATGCTAGCTATGTATTTTATAGATCTATGATTTCAAAATATCTTGGGTATGAACATATCAATAGGTGAATCATATGAAAATCATAAGAAGCACAAAAAAAATAATTTACCCATTCTTGTGTTGATTCTTTTTATGGCTATGAGAATGAGTGAACTCCTGGCTCAGTCTTTTTAGGGAATTTTTCATCATTTTGTTTCAAGGGAAAATGTTCTTATTTGGTAGAAAGCATATACTTTCCTGGGAAAAGAAAAGAAAGCATACATCTTCCTGTCTTTCAGCTGAAAAACCTGGTGATGTGAAGGAATTATCTAAGGGGGGGGGGGGGAATGCCCCACCACCTCCACTTTGAGAGAGCTTGAGAGAGTCCAGAGGAGAGCCATGCACATGATCAGAGGTCAGGAAAACAGACCTTATGATGACAGGCTGAAAGCAATAGGGCTATTCAGTCTGGAAAAGTGCAGGCTCAGGGGTGACATGATGGCCACCTATAAGTTTACTGGGGTGTTCACCAGGATCTGGGGGAACATCTGTTCACCAGAGCACCCCAGGGGATGACAAGGTCAAATGATCACAAACTCCTCTGTGAGCATTTCAGGATAGCCATAAGGAAGAACTTCTTTACTATCTGAGGCCCCAAGGTTTAGAATAGACTGCCACCAGAGGTGGTTCAAGTACCCACTTTGAACGCCTCCAAGAGAAATTTGGATGTTTATCTTGTTGGGATCCTGTGACCCCAGCTGACTTCCAGCCCCTTGGACAGGAGGCTGGACTCAATCTCCTGAGGTCCCTTCCAGCCCTAATGTCTATGAAATTTATTAAATCTTTTGACCCCATTGATGTCAATAACAATTTCCATTCACTTCAGTGGGACTATTTCACCCTTTCTTACCTGTTTAGGAAAAAGAGGAGAAAACCTTGTCTGGAGCCTACAAAACATTGATTTGGCATAAAAATGAGATCTTGCTTGATGTGGTCTTAGCTACCTTGGACTTTTTAATTTGCATTGAACTCCTGTGTTTGTATGTGATATTTTGTTCCTCGAGTATGTCTTTAACAATCTAATTAGAGCCCTCCCTCTACCAACTTTGTCTTGTGTTATATATTTTGAAATGTTTTGGATTTCCCTAAATCTACTGCTATATCCCCCAATTATGGCTAAGCAGTAACTCCTTAAGGAGACTGGTTTCTGTATCCAAAATTCACCTTTTTAACCTCAAGTCTATTTTTGCATAGCCTTGTTTAAAGCAACATCACATGATGCTGATATAATGAAAAAACAGTTTCTCAATCTTATCTGTCTCGCAAGAGTATTGTGAGTTGGGATGGGAGGGGTGCTGAATGATAACTGGTTACAATTAAATAAAAGTTCCTCTGGCACAGATTAATTCTAAAAAAACAGCTTTTCAGGGGGCTTCCTCAATGATTTAGTGTCTCAACTACAGTAAAGAATATGGCCTCAGAAGTTGTACATGCATCTGTACATACACATATGCACATAAACCCATAAGTAACATTTATTCTAGCATAAAGCCCACATAAATGCTATTTACAATGAACCACCCTGATAATCAAGACTTTTATTATTGACAGGAAAGTGCTTAATGAATCACTGTCTGCTTCAGTTTTCCAAAGTTTAATTGTCAGAACACAGAATTTCTCTGTTTTCAAAGAGAAAGAATTAAGGAGTCTTATTTTAGTGCTGAGTGAGGGATGCCTTTATTAAATTTCAGGACTCTATTGAAGCATCTGTGCTATGTGATAGGTTCACAAGGAAAAAACAAAATAATGATAATAAAGCAAGGCTTTGTAAAAAAAGGGAATTCATTAAATAGAAGTACTTCACCTAACCTTCAAAACAATTAAGCAATGAATGCTGACATCTCTGCATTATTAGAGAAATGTTTATTCCACCCTCCCTCCTCCCTCTTTTTTTTAAGACAGCTGCTGCTTTATATTATTTTTCCTTTTTGAAAACTACATCAAGCAGCTGTTCTGCAGCTGATGACAAGGTTATTCTTTGGCAGAGTTCAAGAGAAAGAAACAGACAGGCTTTACTATTGTTTGTTGGAGAAAACACAAGAAACTCCAGCATACATAACTTCTGCTCAGAAAGACTGCTTGCACAGCAGGTATTGTTGCCTTTAGTTCTAGTGACTGGGGACTGACAAGCTACAATATGAGGACAGCTGCATCACTACCTGCCTGTCATATAATACATAGATCAGTTCTAAATAACTGAATGCAAAGGGACAAGTCCTTCTACAGTTGGGTAAAAGAATAAGAAAACATTATTCCACTAACACTTCTTTCTCCAAATCTCTCTTTTTCTCTCCAACCTTCCCTGAGAGAAAAGATCACATTCTTCTTATAGTCAGCTTTTTCAGAATAAACAAATAATACCTTGAAATGCTGACACCAGAGTAAAAATTAGCCAGACTTGGGAGATAACGCTGGAGAAAAGTGAATAAATTACTCTAGGGATTTAAAATCTTTTTTTTAATAAGACCATGAGTCCTTTGAATTTACTCCTGATTTGAATTTACTGTATGATTTCCTCCCTCCCTCCCCCCGCCTCCCCCCAAGTTTTACAAATTCTTTGAATGGTCATGAGCATTCAATTATTGAAACAAGATGTCATTTCTGTTAGCTCACTGGTACTGGACACACAAATCAGATCATATTGTTACTGTTCTCTAACTAAATTTGTATAACTCATAATACGGGGCTTTCTGTGTCTTGAAGACAGTTGTTAGTTAAGGGAAGTGAAATTGAAATGAAACAAAAAGCTTCAAAATAAAATGAGGGTGTGCCCATGTCTGCTTGATGATCCAATCCCATGCCACCTTTGCCCGGGCCACTGGTATTGTTTGCCTAGGAACCTTGTGTAGACCCTGGACGGTTCCTCGATTCCCTCCTGGGTATCCCCCAAACTCTCCTGCCACAACTTTGGATGGTTCTTCAGTGGAGGGGGTCCCCTCTGAGGATGCCTCCAGAGTCGTCATGCATCTTGATGGATGCCTGCAGGGCTCCAACCTTCCCTACACCCTGGGCATACACCAACCTGCATGATGAGCCTCAAGATCTTTTGCAGTTAGCCCCTTTTGATGTCTTCCTCAGTTCCCACGTGTCCCCCCTCGCAGACGGGCGCCTCGGGCTCTAGTCAGAGCCAGAGGGTCTGGTGACACTCTGCCTTTGGGGCTTTCCCTCTTGACACCCTGCGCGTTCTACAATGGATGCTGTTGGTCATCGCTGCATTCTCACGTGGTCTTCCATCTCTGAATGGGTTCTCTAATTTCCCGAGCCTGGTGTGGTGTGCTAGGATACCATGCTCTAGTCAGGGAACTAAATAGATCCAACTAAGAAAGGAAAACACAAACAGAACACTCACCACCAGAAAACCCCACGCCATGGGAACAACCCAATGTGAAAGGAAAAGGGATAATGACAAGACTGCAAGGGGAAAGATATGAAGAGGAGAAAACAAGAAAATAGGGGCAACCAAGGGAAGAGTTCTGTTCTCCCTTCACCCCTAATGCCCCTAGACTAACGCATCCCCTGGGTTGGGACCCACACCTTCACCCCAGCCAGGGTTTATCTTATCCCCTTCAGGATCTGCCTCCTCCTGCTGCCTCTGGTTGGAGCTTCCTCGCCGGCTATTTGCTTTGCCACTGCCAGCCTCCCTGCTGGCTCCTCGGATCCCCGCCAATCTTCCCTGGTGCGGGGGTCTCCCACAGCACCTATGGCCATCACTGCTGCCCCTTTTGATCTCCGCTGGTCTTCCCCAGTGCGGAGATCTCCCGCAGCTCCCACTTCTACCACCACTGGAAGCTGCAGCAGCTGGACGCAATCCACTCAGCGGTTCCCCGCCGCTCCTCCAGCACTCAGCATCCATCTTCCCATGCTCTTGGGGCCAGTTTTTATCTTCACCAGGTGACGTCTCTTCGTGACATCACCTGGCTCCAGCTGGAGATAGGCATAGTTGATAAACTGCTCGGGCAGTTTCCCTGGTGTGCCACCTCACTTTTCTGGACCCATGCAACAGATAGGTTTTTTTTTTCTTCTTTTACTTTCAACTGGGGTCTGCCTCTGGATGAGGCTTTCACCTTGGTTGACCCTGCATCCCTGGGACAGAGGGCACTCGAAGGTTCGAAGCAGCCCAGTGGTGGGAGGCAGGGGAAAGCCAGGGCTGTTCTCTGAGCAGTTCTGCATCCCCATGGAGCTCCACCCAGTGGTGGGAGGCAGAGTGCAGCCCTGGCTCTGCCCACAGCCCAGCAGCAGGAAGTGGGCAGAGCTAGGGCTGCGCTCCCCCTCCCGCTGCTGGGCTGAGCTCTATGGAGCCTGGTGGTGGACGTGGGCTGCGCCCAGCACCAGTGTCAGGCGGCAGCGGCAGCCTCCTGTCATACAGCATAGATCTGGGGGCCCACATTGCTGTGCAAAAAAAAAAAAAAAAAAAA
>NW_017728992.1:172613610-172617549 GCF_001723915.1 Gavialis gangeticus
AAAAAAAAAAAAAAAAAAAAGCAGCAGTAAAGCAGAGTGGCACACATGGGGGCAGCGTATGCCACTCAGCTGGAGCCTGGCTGGCCAGAGCCACATTGCAGCTGCCAGCCAGGCTCCAGGCAGCAGGATTGCCACTACTACCCAGGACCCCAGGTAAGGCTGCTGGGGTTAGCTCAGTGCTGGCCCTACCCTCCCGTACCCCAGCCAGGGTAACTTGCCAAGTGCCAGAGTGCACACAGTACGCATGTTCCCTGCGGATAGTTAGCAGTGACACAAGGTGCATTGCTGCTAATTGTCCCCAGGGAAGCTAACTTGCACACTTGTCTAGACATGGCCCATGTTTACAGAATGACACACAATGCTTTTAGTGCAGTAGTGCTCAACCTTTTCCCCAGTGGGCTGGATGGGCAGTGCCTGGTTTGACCCTGGGCTGGATGGTTGTTCTGATTCAGCCACCATCCAGCTACGTGGAGGGAGGTGGGGGGAGAACAGCTGAACCTAAGCCTGGCTGTGCAGGGGTGAAGGGGTCTTCACTTGGCCCCATGGAAGAAAAGGGACATGGCTTAGCCCAGCAGGGGAGAAGGGAGTGTGGCCAGGCCCCAACCTCTCCCCATGGGGGGAAAGTGGGCATGGCTCAGCCTCATGGGGGAGGGGGAGGAGGTGGGATAGCCCAGGCCCCAACCTGTTCCCAAGGATAGGAAGGGAGTGGAGCCTGGCTCTGACCAGGTGCATGGAACTTTGGGTTTGAGGATTTGGCAAGGGTGAGGGTGGCTATACTAATGGTCACCACTCCCCCACCACCAAACTTCCTTACCGATTGGGAAACCTGTGGGCCAGCTGATATGATTCCATGGGCCACATTTAACCCATGTCTGGAGGTTGTGCACCAGGCAGGTTTTAGTGGATTCTTTCTAACTGGCCTTTTAACTAATTTGCATAATTCTTTTATCTCCTTCACTTTATAGTTGCAAACATGGAAGAACATTTAAAGTATGTGCACTCCATCCATATCACTGAGACAGAATTTATCTCTAACTTATATATTATTTTAACTAAAACTCTTTCAAAAAGAAAATACTCTTTAAAAAAAAATTCCTCTTGGGCAAAACTGAGCTACTTTGCATTTTCCCCCCATAATGTTTCTTTTCATTATATGTTTATTGAAGTGAGCTTTTACATTTGTGACTTCTGGTTACAGAGATGTATTAGGTTTTTTGGGTTTTTTTAAAGATAGTGCTAACATTTCAAACCACATCACTGCCGCCTGAAAAATCTTTGAGTTGTAGCTGCAGTAAAAAACAGGAGAAAGCTAAAAACATGGGTGAAAGGATAGAAATGGATTGAGCTTTATCTTCCAAATTACATATGCACCTCCACATAACACAAGCTAAATGTTAACAGTAAAACCACAATCTATTTTGCTAGGCTTAGTGAGCATTGTAAATTCCTAGATGGATTACTTATAATGACCTTCCTTATCTTATCATATTCATATCTTTTATTCAAGGCCAGAAAGGATAAAAGGAAGGTGTTTCAACTGTACAAAGCCACATTCATGTATCTTGTCTGCTCCTAGCTAAAGGATTTGGAAGATAAAAAATTGAAGTTTGCTCAAAGCCTTTTGCTTTGGTTGGAATACTAGGGGACATCTTTTGTGATTTATGGTTTATTTTTAGGTAAGAACTTACAAAATTCAGGCTTGATTGTATTTGACAAGAAAACTGGAGCTACAGTTAGCTAGTTAATTCACTTAAAAACATTCTAGAACTATCAGTTTTTGATTTTTTTTGGTAGCATTCATGAAAGTTCAAATAGAAATTGTGAACATCTTCTTCCTTGCTTCTGTAGTCTGTAAAATTTAAGGAAAAGATCATGTGATTAAAGATCAAGTTTTAAAATGTTATTTTAGATGCCTTATTCCTATTGTAATCAATTGGAGATAAGTGTCTTAATTCCATTGAAAAAATTGCCCTGAATGTTGATGATAAAAGTTAGAAGCATCATATCTCAGGATAAGCAAGGCTAAGTCTGGGCTTTTATCTTATTTTATTTTTGGAAGTATTTATTCTCCAGAAAAAATGTAGTTTTGGTTGGATCAAATCTCTTTGTGATGATGTTCCACTTTGCATGGATTACTTGAGCATTTGCTAAGCTGGAAGAATGACTTTATGGTCCAGTGCAAGGTAGGACATCTAAGTCCCTGACTCTATACTAATGGACATTTAAGTATGCTATGCAGAGTGGAAGTGTCTACAGTGGTGATTGAAAGAAATCCTCCTTGGAATGCCTGAGAGTGTGCTATAGTATAGTATTGTGGGAGATAGAGGGCAAGGTAGAGGACAGCTGTGTGCCAGTTCATCCTTCACCTTGGAAGAGTATTCTAATTCCTGGACTGTTGGGTATAGGAAACTCATTCTTGTATGAACAAATTGTAAATCTGCTCCCTTGTTCCCTTGTTTTTTATTAAATATGCCAACATAGAATACGTAAAAAAAATCTTGAACGGGTGTAGGCTGTTGAGGTCAAACACAACACTTCTTTCACCCCCACCTGAATACTCTTGGTTTGTTTTTGGCAAGTTAAGAACTATGACATTTGTAATCTTCCTGGTGCTGCTGGTGGAATTATTATTATTATTTGGGGGATCAACTATTGCCATGGGCGGCTCTAGGATTCTGAAAAGGGGTGTAGGTGGTGAGGTGCTGTAACAAGGTGCATTGATAAAGGGCTAGATCCTAGCTGCAGGGGTTTGGAAGGTAAAAGCCTGGATGCAAAGGAGCTATGGCCAGCTGATGGGAATGATTGGTTGGCTCTGGAGGAATTCAAACAGCTCCCAGAGCGATGATGCTGAAGAAGGAGGGAAGCTGAGAAGAAAGTCTACACTGAAACACTATGGTGAAGTCCTTGACTTGGATTAAAGGACTTGTGCACCCACTGGATAAAATGTGACTCATGAAAAGCTGCAGAAATAGTGAAACTTGTGACTCTAAAGCAATTCTGCATCATTCTCCCAGTAGAAGCCTGAAAGTTGCTACTGGGTGACCCACTTGGAGGAAGCTACCAAGAAGTAGAGGACTTCAGGGAGGTGGAGTTAGACTGTCTAGATCCCTTGGAAAGCCAGCAGGTCCCAGGGTCAGGAATACTGGACTGTAGAAGGAACAGGAAGGGTACCTAAAGAGGCCTACTACCTCCTCCTCTGAGACCCAGGTAGGGGGAGGGAACATGAGTGGCCCCTCTGGAGACGATAGCTACTTAGGGAATCCCCACAGACCAGGAAGATGAAGGGATGCTTCAATGACTCATTTACAATATGGGGTGAAGGGCTATCAGTATTTGAACTGCCCTCAGATGGCTTGTGGGTATGCCCGCAACTGTGTCAGGCATGGAAGGAGAGCCCATACCAGAAGGGATATGTGGTCCCAGTTAAGATATGGGATGTCCATGTTGAAGGGCTGATAGACTTAGGTTGTATCTCAGGGACAGGCCATTATTTCAGGCAGAGGGCTGTTTACCGAGTTTTAGCAAGCTGTCAAGGGCTGCATGAGTAGCCTCACCCCTGGACAGGTGCCCCGCCCCCTGGTCACTATCTTGGGACTGGGAGTCTTGCCCCCTTAACCTCTAACCTTTGCCACCAGAAGTCTCTCCCATGCCTCAGGAAGTACTCCTTTGGGGAAGAGGGTTTGCCATCTTAGAGAAAAAAAAAATAATTGTATACTAAAAATCAAACACCCATAATAATATATTTTAATTTAATTTACAATATATATTTTTGTCCTGATTTGTGTGTGTGTGTGCTGTAGATGTAGAAGTAATTGAATAATAGCTCAAAATGCAGTCTTACTCATACATTGTGTAACATTTCATAAATTATTGTGGAATACTTCATGTAATATTTTAAATGTGGGGACTGTGTTTTCATTGTATGGGGTCTGTTTAACT
>NW_017728992.1:172622549-172632785 GCF_001723915.1 Gavialis gangeticus
TGTTGGAAGGGTATGAGTGGGTATGGGGTTTGTCGGGAGCTGTGGGTGTCTGAGTACGGGGGTTTGTGGGCAGGTGGGTATGGTATTGTGGGTATGGGAGCCACAGGGTGCGGAGTGGCAAGCAGGCGGGCAGGGAAGTGGGGAAAGTGGTGGCGGGGGGGAGTGGAAGTGAGTGGGCAGGTGGGCGTGGGGTCTGCACTGATTTCCTCGGCCCAGAGCAGGGCAGTAGGAGCATGGGGTGCAGGCTAGCAGGGGTCTATGACAGGGGATCCTAACCTCTTTATACTGCAGACCTGCAAACTATATAATTTACACATTTAAATTTTACTTTACATGTTTAAATTTAACTTTTACGGGTTGGGGGTGGGGTTGTAAGGATCAGAATAGGTTAGGGCACTGGGGGAACCTACAGTGGAGGGGGATGTGGAGGTGGTGGTCCTGGGGGACCCAGCTGGGAGGTCCCCAGGAAGAAGGGGTTCTGCTGCCTTTCCTAGGAGCAAGCAGCAGAGCTGCCTCCCCATCCTCTACCACAGGAATTTCCCTTTCTGCTTCCATCCACAGGCAGGGCTTGAGGGTCCTGCCTGGTTTGGCACAGGCCCTGGTACTTGGTGCACCTTACTGGGCATGGCAGCAGAATGGGGCACACAGAGCCAGCTGCCTCCCTGCTGGGACTGCTCCACCACCCACATGTGACAGCCAGCGGTGGAAGCCATGGCCTGGTGCTTAGGAACTCCTGGTACATGGAACTTGGCTGGGCTGGGGTGGGCTGTGCCAGCAGGGAGAGAGGGGAGCTGGCCAAGCTCCATAGAGTCCCTGCTGGCCAGGACCCCGTGCTCCTGCTGCCTTGTTCTGGGCCCCAGTGGTGCTGGCCCTGAGGCACTGGCGTGGGCCCTGCATTCCCATCTGGTTTCCCCATGCCCACTTACTCCCAGCCCCACAGTACAGGTGGGGAAGATTGCAAGCAGCCCTGTCCCTGTGCACCCTATGCTTACCTGTCCAGTCTGAGTAGCAACCATGGGGAACAAATGTGCTTAGAGCAGGAGAAAAGCAGCTCCCTGCCTCTGCGCTGCTGGCACTCCCTGCTGCAGCTGGCCAGAGCCCATGCAGGGCTGCCTGCATCTCTGCTGCATCACTGGCACACCACGAAGCATCAGTGGCAATGAAGAGCAGCACAGGCAGCTCTGTGTGGGCTCCAAGCGACTGCAGCAGGGAGTGCTGGTGGCGAGGGGCTGCTTTTCCCCCATGCTGAGCACCAGTTTGTTCCCTCCTGCTGCTGCTAGCCTGTGCCCTGCAAGGTGGTTACAAACTGCTGCTGGGGTGGTGGAAATCGCCCCCTCCTTCTCACTGCCGCTGGGCAGTGCTTGCTATGGCCGCGTGCCCAGAGCCTGCATTGTGCTAGGCTGTGGTTGTAGCTCCTTCACCACCGCTTGTGAGCTTCCCTGTGGCTGCTCCACACGGCCACTGCTTCCACGTTGGGCAACTTACAAGCGGCAGTGAAGGAGCTGCACTGGTGGCGTGGTCTCCAGATGGGCAGCTACAGCCAACGCTCCCAGCGGCTGCTCAGCCCACCCACTTCATTCCAGGTGGTGTTAAGGCTGGGGCAGGTGGGGCAGGCCTTGCTATTGCAGGAGCCTGCCATGGCTTCCCCTGGGTGCTACTGCCCTGGCACTGTCATCTTTGACAGGCAGCTAAGGGCAGGTAAATATTAATTTTTAAAAATTAATAGGGGCCCTGCGAGCTGGATAGAATGGCCTGGAGGTCTGGCTCTGGCCTACAGGCTGTATTTTGCCCACCGCTGCTCTTGCTAGACCTTTGTCCATAAGCAGTTTGTGAATCTGACAGACACCCCAGTAGGTGAATGGGGTTATGTGACATATTCATAGAGATGCCTGAGGAGGGTGGGAAGCTGAGAAGAGAGAGAATGCCAAAACACCAAGGTGAAAACCTTGCCCTGGATAGTACAGGTAGTGGGGAGGGGAAGGGAAGATTGGTTGTTGATGTTTTCTCATTTTGTTTAGTTCGATGTAGGAAAGGGTAAAGGTTGGCTACTGGGCCTGGCTACAAGAGTAAAAACCTGCTACAGGCACAAGATCACATATGACACAACACATACTTTTCCCAAGTTAAAGAGAAACTATATGTTTTACTAAAATACTAAGGAACTAGTGCTATACCAATATAACTATTGGAATAGGCACTGATTTGCTAGAATATACATAAAGTTTTTAAAAAGCCACAACAATCTAGGCAAAAAATAGTTGAAAGATAGCATCATTAGTCCTGTACATTATAGTTAAATGTACATCTCTTATTCGCATTCATAAAGCAAAATCTAGCTTGCTCGAGCATCTTGATCATGCATTCAATACTTCACTTTTAGCCATTTCTACACCCAAGTTAATATTACCATTCCTGAGTTAAGATTTTTAGTTAGAAATGAAAATAGCTTGCAGGACTGTAACATAGCACAGAAGCATTACCAGGAATGGGTAACAGCAAGATTGCAAAAAGACGATAGTTTGAATAATGGAGCATCAAGACAATTAATATGGATAAAAGGTTGTTAATACCTGTGGAATGGAGAAAGATTAGCAGGAATCAGGGACATGACAATGAGCCATGAAGTCAATTGACTTTCTAAGCAATGCTTGAATAGAAATATAGCTATCCCTCCCAGGGTGCTAGTTCTAAAGTTCAGGTGGAGTGGGATGCAATTACACCACTACACCCTCCCACCACCCTACTCATACTGAAAATATGATTATTTGCACAATCTTAAGAATTACTCTTGGTGTTAATAGTTTTTATTGATTTACAACAAAGATTCTCCTTTATCTTCTCAGTCAAGCTTCCTATTATTTTGTTTTATTGTTATTCTAGCATCCTCTGACTGTTGCTTGGTTTCACTAACTTCCCTACCTTGATGATCTAATCCACATGTAGGTGTAGGTCCAAATAATAGTTAAACAAACAAACAAATAAAAACCATGTTTTTAGTTGTTTTTTTTTTTTTTTAACTAAGTGCAGTTTGTGTTTCTGCCCATGTAGAATTGGTCAGGAGCCTGTCTGCATGCTGGCCACACAAACCTCAGCTGGTCCTAATAGCCTGAATGTGATTGGCTACCAGCTGGTGCCTTCCCAAGTGCCTTCATTACAGTGTTAGGCGTGGCTGCTGCATGTAAGCAATAGCTCTTGCAGTGATCTCTGGGATTGCATCAAAAGAGGTGGTAGTACTGTGCTCGCATGGCTGATTTGTATCCGTGACAGTACACAGACCCCCAGACTGGTAGCATATGCTGCATAGCTGCCCGTATTCCCCTGATAAGTCCCTTAACCACTGGTTTTTCCCTAGAGAACATTATGGCTACCTCCCTTATCTGTGTTGTGCCTTCCTCCTCTCTGTTCCTCTCATCTCTTTGGCTCTGGACTCTTAGCTTGTGGCCTTTGGCTCTGGGCTCCTGGTTTGTTACCATTGTAGCACTGTGTCCCCAACCTCCCATGTCCAGATTCAGAAGAGCTAGACCTGTGGATGTTAGAAATAGTACTTCATTCCAGGCCACTTCAAAACCTGCCTATTATCAGACAGTGACCCAGGATGTTCTTACTTCCATCATCAGTTTTTAACACCCAGGTCTTCCCTCACTGTGCCTAAACGTGCAGGTTTTTTGACCGCAGGGATGGTGCTTCATGTCTGAGAACACGCTGAAAGGGAGAGTTGTATAGCTTAGTCTGTTTTCTTTTTTTGTAGTTTCATAGTTTCTAGGGTCGGAAGGGACCTGAACAGATCATCAAGTCTGACCCCTTGCCTTGGGCAGGAATGAGTGCTGGGACCATAGTACCCCAGCCAGATATCTATCCAACCTCCTCTTGAAGACCCCCAAGGTAGGGGCCAGCACTACTTCCCTTGGGAGCCCATTTCAGAGCCTGGCAGCCCTAACTGTAAAGTAATGCCTCCTGAACCTTGCAGTGTACTTTGAATTGTATGAAGTTTACTGTTTCTTTTTTAGTGGACATGTTCACATGTGAAATTAATTTGATGTAATAAACCCTGGTGCAGTTCACATTGGTGATTATTGCTCCTGGGTGCAGTATTTGCACATGTGCCTGAGACCGTAGCACGTTGAGTCAGGGCCACACAGCCCTGGCTGGCATGGGGGTTGGGGTGATCAGCCTGTCAGCCCAGGGCTTCTTCCGTTTGGCTCAACATGTTGTGGAGGGACTGGCTGGGGCATGAGGACACTCCAATGTGAGGCTAGCCAGCAGGCACCCCCACACTAGCATGCTTGTGCTGCTGCCAGTTCTGGTCACCATCTACATGTGTTGCAGTGGAGTAAATAACTCTGTTGTAAAATAGTACTGGTGTTGGGCAGTACTATCCTATGCCAGAGTTAATTAGTTTTCTGGAGCCTAATAGCATCGCTTGTGTAGGTGGTAATGCTTTACTGTGGAGCTAATTAGGCAACATCGCAGTAAGTGTTTCATGTAGATGCACTCAGTACATCTTCTCCCCAAGATGGCACGTTTGGCACATTAACTTCACTTCAAAGATTTCTTAAACTGAGGAGTATCAACTGTTATCTGTTCTAAATATTGTATCCACAACCATAATTGTCATACACAAGTGTGCAGGCAGATGACTTTTTTGCCATTGCTGACCATTTAAGCAAGAGTCCAATGTTAAATTCATATGGGCTGCTATAATTGTACCTCATTACTAAATGGAGTTTTCTTGTTACCCTTTGAAATTTAAATCCATCAGGTATTGTTAAGACATCAGTCAATGGTCTGAGGTCCATGATGGGAGCATTTTTTCAAATGCCATTGCTTTTTGCATTTGATAGGTTGTAATTCAGGAGAAAGTAATTAAACTTTAAATGTTGTAAACTCTGGGTAGTGATATGTATTTCTAATTTTGCATAAGACTTTACTTATAGTAAAAATTACAGCATTACTGGATTTAAATAATTTTCCTTTCTTTATCTGAATTATCACAATTTCACATCAATTAAAAACAAAACAACCCAAAATTTTGTATTTCTAGATCAAAACCAGGTGATTACACCTCTAGTTTACGTGGCTGTTGTAACACCATATGCTATTAAGATAACTGATGCTTAACAGTATCTTATTATAAATCATTTTTCAATGAAATATAGTTTTAATTTTGTGAATTGTAAATCTTTATTACTGAGATTGGACTTACAGCAAAGGAATCATTTATCAGAATTACAGGCATTTGGGACTTTGGAAGAAGTATGTAATTTCCTGGACACACCAAGGTATTTGAATGCTTCCAAATAGTTAATATAGGTATCTTCTCACAGTCTTTGAACAGTAGTAATAGTTTCCCACTTGTTTTTTACAGATGGGGGAATGAGGTGCAAATAGGCTAAATGTCTTCACCAAATCACACAAGACCTCTGTGGCTAGATGGGGAATTGAAGCCTGTTCTCTGAAGTGGATCAGCTGTGCTGGGACATATCCTGGCACAGCTGATCCCACTCTAAAGAAGACAACTGTTTATAGCTTAAGTATTGAATTAACCTCTCTCTTTTCAGGGTGGGTTGATAAACTGGAAGTAGGATCCTGATGGCCTTGGTCAGGAAGGAGCTTAAAAATGTAGGGTTGATGTATGAATCTGCTGCTTTGCTTGGATTGCTTACCATTTTCATCTTCAAATGAGAAATGTTCTTCCCATAAAATATGATGCTTTTTTAAGTCATGGTTATCTTTGTCTTTCCATTTTTATACCACTGAAACCAAATCTGTATTATCCTTTCTTAGGGATGTATTTTCTCCTTTTATTTTCTTCATTTTAGAAACGTATTGAAAGAAATCTTTAATGAAGGTTGAAATACTCCCTGTAATTTTATGCTCAATAATTTTTGCTTTTCTAATTATCCTAAAAGCCAGCCTCCTTCTTATTTTTATGGGTCTCTCGGCTTTCCTTCTTACCAGAGATAACTAAGTAATTTCAAAGCAAAGTACAGTCTTATAACACAATTAGAAATACTGTGAATTTAAATACTACACTAAATGAGCAAGGTAAATAACTATTTTTGCCTGAATATAACAACAGTATGAGGAAGTAATATCACTGATATTTTTTGTACAGCACGTCAGTCTCGTGTTTAAAAAAAAAAACAAACCAAAAAACAGTTATTCAGACCTAGGGATTAATCTTCATAAATCAACAACTGCTTATTTCACAACCAGTTAGTTGGTAAAAATTTTCATACAGAGGCTTTTGAAGGCATTTCCTATTAAATTAGAAATATATAGGCCATAACATGTTTAATATAGAACAGTCCCTGCAGAATAAAAAAGAAAATGCCTCTCTCAGTTCACTAAGGAAACATTACCAAAAATTCAAATCTGGTTGTCTGCAACCCATATTAATCTTGTGTTTATTAAACAGTGCTCTTTGTCATTTTTAATCAGGAAAATGTTCCAGATATGCCGTTAATGTTACCACATTTAATTTTCTATTAGTGTTTAAAATGCAGTTCTGAGTTTGTGGGGTTATTACTTGGTTATAACACTTTTTCTCAATTCTAAAATTCAGACAACCTTGGAAGAGACGCTGGGTACCTATACATGGGCCTGATGCCTGCTCTGACGTGCTAATTAGCATGCATCAGAGCAGACTTAAGAAGACTCCAGCAGCCTCGGCATCATGTGTATTCAACATCCCCTGCTTCAAAATGGTAGTAGGGACACTTTTTAACTAAAGCTCATCAAGTGAGCTTTAGTTAAACCAACCCCACTGTCATTTGGAAATGTGGGATGCTGAATACACAAGATGCTGTGGGTGCTTTAATTAGAGCAGCTCCCAAGAGCCATTCTGAAGCACCCTCCTTCCCACCACCCCAGAGCATTTGTACAGATGCCCATTAGTTTTACATTTAAGGTGAGACTTCTAGATTTGAAATGGCAAAAGAGAAATATTCAAATGTTGTCAATCATCATTCCACAGCAATCCTGCTACTAAAATAGAAGGCCTAAGCCTCCATTCCTGAAAACCAAAGTATTCATTGACTGCAGTCAGGGGGCATCAATGTACATCAGGCACCAGAAATTTGTCTACCTATGTGGGTAGAAGGAACAACAATCTAACAGTCTGGGTTGAACACTACAACTGGCTACATGCTCTGCTACTTTATTTACTGCTTCCTTATCTTCCTTGGGAATCAGGATCTGTTTTATGGAAGCCCACTGGATTCTGGGTCAAACTAATATGATATTTCTTAGGTATGACAGTGGCATAGTTTTTTTTCTGCTGCCAGCTTTCTCTAACATATACCACCTGATGTCCACTTGTCATTAACTTAGGATATTCTGAGCAATTCATGGAGCATCACATGTGTTTTCTTGAACTTGTTTAACTTATTTGATGTGAATAGTCTTTATGTACAGGTAGTGTCAAGCAGTATTTAGCCTTATCTTTATTACGTTAGAATAACTTAGGCTATTTGATAGGAATGTAATCTTTGTGTGTCCTATTTTGGATGTTAGTAGGGCAATGATTAACCTAAGTGTTACTCACTTATTCACACTTGAGATAAGTAATCATTGTAAATTAGTATCTGACACGAGCATGTCTAATGGCCAATCAAATAGACCCTTGAAGATATGGTCTAAGGAACTTGAGTCAGGCTGTTTGATTTAAATTGCATTTGAAAAGAAGAAATGGGAAAGAATAACACCTAAGAGCAGGCTGTTCAGGGAAGGAATTTCTCACAGTGTTAAAATTGTGATGCAGGATTTATGTCTGAAATGATGCTAATATTCACCTGGTTATAATTGGATAAAGAGAGAATTCTGGTCTGGTGAAAACAAACAAACAAACAAAAACCCAAACAACCCTCCCCCCACCAAAACCCCAAAGAAAATACATTTTTAGGTGGCAGAAAGTTATATGAATTGTACATAAGACTTTGATTAATATATGTAAATGGCTAGGAAAAAAACTATACTTAAGCCTTGTGTGAGGACAGCTACTTATCTTTAGTTTGGTCCCCAGCATAAGAAATAACTCTAGGTCTTTCGCCAATGGGTGAAGTGAAACAGGCTAACAGGAGAACTTGCAGGAAGCCTAGAAAAGAAGGTCAGAGGGAGAAGATGCTTTCTAACGTGTTGTGCTGAATAGAAGTTGCCTTGTTAGGTTCAAGATGCGGGGTAGGATCATGGACCACTGGTCTGATACTTCTTTTTTGTTTGGTTGGTTCTTATCTTTCTGTCTGTATCTCAGCATATGGTTACTGATTCATGTTTACTTTTTTGTTTTTATAATTTTTTTTATAACTTATTATTGTCTGTGATAACTGGGATTTTAGGGCATTTGACCACACAGACAAGTCTTTTCCAAAGAATGGGAACTCTGTTTTCTGAGCACATGACCAAACAAGGGTATGATTCTTTTAGTTAGCAGAATCCCCTTTTCTAAGAAACGGCAGACCTGGGTGAGGTGGATAAAGCTGAAAGCACTGTTGGTCAAGGAGGTGATTGTTGAAGCGTCTCAGTCTCTGTGGTAGGAAGCGGATGAAGTAAAGGGGTTTGGGGATGACATACACCTCTGAAGGTGCAAGAACACCCTTAGTGTGCATCTCAGAAGTGTACCCAACTGTATTCAGGCTTAGTGTGTGTCACACCCCTTAGTTTAGTAGCAGTGAGAAAAAATCTCTTTACCTTCTCTTTTTTGCTACTTGAAACTTTCTTTTTTTTGCTAATATCCCCTGTCCAAGCACAGTAGGGAAGGAATTGGAAGAGTAGATGGTTGACATGAGCGCTTCCTTTCTGTGTGGTACATTTCACCTCCAGGAGGAAGTCATGGTGCAAAAGATGTGGGATTGGACCTGTACAAAGAAATTCAGAAGTTCAGATATAGAGAATGATACTGGAGTACTTTGAGGAAAAGGCAAGGGAAAAGGGCAGAAAAAGCTAGGTGATAAAGGAGAGAGAGGGGTATAGAACTGAGATCCAGAGAAAAGCAAAGGAAAGGAAGTACTAGGACAAAGAGGACAGGTAGATTTGAGGTGAAGGAGTCAGGATCCCGAGTCCTTTCCCCAGACTTGCCTCTGGCTTGTTGTGTCATTTTAGGAAAGCCACTCCCTCCATCAATCCCTGCCTCAACTTGCTTGTCTTTAAATAAGCTCCTGGGAAGGAAATGTCATAATGGCTAATAAATTAATTTCTAGATAATCTGAGGCAGTCTGAATCAAAAAAGTTCCTTGTGCTTTAGGAACTCATCCACACAAGTCACTCAAGGAGTTTCTTAGTCCTGACAGTTGTAAAACTCCTAGCTGCGGTCGCATAACTTGGAGTGGGTGAGTGGGACACAATCGCCAGGTACCAGCTTAAAGGTGGCACCAGAATGGTGGCTCCCTGGGGAGTCCATGTGCAGTACTAGCATCTTTGTACTGCAATATAGCAGCAGCTGGGTACAAGGGCTCTGCTGCTGCTGTAGCTCAGCACAGCACTCTTTACCAGCAGTACCTGAGGACTCAAAGTCTTTGGTATAGATAATTTGTTATGCCGTTCTGTGACAGCTTATAGATGTAACTCCCCCACCCCCCAATAAAAAACCCCACGCTTTACTTTAAACTTGGTACACACCTGTTTAGTCCTGAGCATGCCCAGAAGAGGCATTACATTAGTTTGACTTGGCTTGCCCAATGTCATCTGATCTATACAGACAGACACTGGGGAGCCAGGTTGAACTAATGTGCTACCTCTTCTGGTAAAGTGCATTTTTGGGGGTGCTGGTGTTTTGGGGTTTTTTTTCATGTCTGTCAGTGGCCATAATGCTTCCCCTGCTTTACAGCTCTCAGCACCCTCCACAGTATTTAGCCCAGGACTTGTCTCTCCTCTCACAAGCCTTGCAGAATTGTTTTGCCTAGGATGCAAATGTTAGCAATCTCCACAATTATTTTGTAAATACATGCGTAAAATGTTAGCAACAGATTGCAAGATGTATATTGAAATGATCGGTCTCTTTATTCCTGAAGGCTCTGTTTAAATATCCTGTGTTAAAAGAATGGAAAAGCCCAAAGTTGATCTATAGTATTTTCCTCAATCTTATGGGAAGAGAGAAGTATGCTGAGGAATGAGATTTTGTGCACAGGCGCTTGCAGACTTCAGCTGGAGTGGATTATGTTAACTGGAGAGTGAGGTTTATTTTCTTATTAGTCACTAGCAAATTGCCCTTCAAGAATGATGGTGGGGATAGAGCCACTG
>NW_017728992.1:172633319-172633784 GCF_001723915.1 Gavialis gangeticus
ACTGCCATGATGGTAGGGACGGGGCGGGGCGGGGGGAGGGGGGGGCACGCGTCCACATACAGAGTGGGGGAGGGGTGGTGGCAGCATGGGGTGGTAGCAGACTGCTGCCATGACAGCTGGGATGGAGGAGGGTGGTGAGGCCAGCTCCACACCACCACCACCACCCTGTGCCGCCACCACCACCTCTAAGGAGAAGCAGGGCGGGTGGGGAGGGTGAGGCCAGCAGTACTGGCCTTTCCTCCCCCCGCTCCATCCCCTCTGTCCCTACTGTCATTCTCTTACTGCCCCTCCCCACCCTGCCAGTCCATCCCCTTTGTCCCCGGCATCATGGCAGCACTCCATCCCTGCCATCATTCTTGATGGGCAGTTTGCTCCACGCACAGCACATGGCTGGAGCCATGTCCCCCAAGACCGTTAGACAGACAGATGCACGGACAGATGGATTAAGCCGTGTATGTATGTATG
>NW_017728992.1:172633795-172660473 GCF_001723915.1 Gavialis gangeticus
TATATATATATATAATTTGTGTTCATTTGGCTTGTTACCCTCAATCAATGGAAAAATCTCTTGGGGCTTGATCCACAGTCCATTAAAGTCAATGGAAAGACCCCTCCCATGGACAAAAAATAGGCATTAGATCAGTACAGGAGCCTTAGGCTTTTTATTAATTAGTAATATAAATAAACAGCATTAAATTACTTAGTATGAGAGTTTTTTTCCTTACGCTTCAGTAGTATTATGATTGGACTTAATGTAGTGTAAGGCCAGGAATGATCCATTGTATTCCCTTGTGGGTGTGTCCGAGTCCACTTATGAAAGTCTCTTCTCTGGGCTGAGATTATTTATTATGACAAAAATTGGCAACAGTTCAGTAAACTGTTGGTATGTGGTTTAGGTGCATCCAACTTGAGCATACTTCAATCTATCATCAATACAGCACAGATTTAGCTGTAAATGAGCTATTACAACACACTTTTTTTTAAATATGCATTTGCCTTTTTTAATGTGATTTAAAAAAGAGAGAGCAATATACAAGCATTACAATTAATTCTTTGTTCATCCACAACAACTTTCAGCAGAGGAGCTCGGGGCAATTTAGTCTTAATTTTACTACATTAAAGGCTGATCAACATTAAATACTTAAAATATGCCAAGACCATTTGAAAGATCACTGTTTTGCCTGCAAATTAGAATGGGTGTTTCAAGTTCACTGTTTGCTGAAGCTTTTTTCCATTGAAAATGGCAATTCGCTGAAACTAAAACTTTTCTTTAGAAAGAACTTTATACAACTCTCCTGTTTGGAAGGAAGTTTTGAAATTATTAAAATGTTCCCTTTTGATTGGATTAATAATGAAAAGGGGCTTGTTTTCTCAGAATAACTATTCATTTACAATTACAAGCCTTTTATTATAAAATAGTTTTTAAATGTGACATAAAAATGTGTTGTTAAGAGCAACATAAAATATATGCTTTACTTTATCCAGTGTGTATTATCTTTAAAAAATTGAGACAAACAAATCTCTGGGAACTCAAATTTGGAAATCTCACCTTTTTCCTGGGATAGGAAAATAATTTTTTGCCCGTCTCTCTCACTGATTGCTGGAAATACTGATTTCTTTTACTACTGACCCTGGCATTATAATCACTTATAAAATTAGGTAAAATGAGGTGTAGAAAGCTACTCGTTAACATTGATAGTAGGGGGAAAAAAAGGTCGACTGAGATAAGAAAATGTGACAGTTGTACTGCCTACCTGAGTAACAAATTGGAGGCTTCACTCAGATATATAAATCAACTGAGGTTTTGCCTACAAAACAGCAGATAATTAGTTTATTTAAAAGTCAGGCAAGTTACTGGCAGATTCTAATGCCACAGTAGATTGATTTAGAGCTTTGAAAAGAGCTTTGAAAATGGAAAGTCCTAAGAAAGTGCTAAGCTATTAATTTTTTTATATTTGAAACTCTATATTTTTATATGCCTGAAGTACTTAACCATGTTATCCCTGTAACAAATACAATGGTATTTGACTGAACACTTACACTGTTTAATCTCTCTGGTAGATGCTAGCTGACTATACCTTATAATTGAAACTGTGAAGAACTACAGTGTTTTACCTCAGTGAAATTTGCAACTCTTATGACAGTCCCCTATTCACTTAATTTTGATTTTTCTGCAGACTCCGGCTGATTAAATGACAAATCTGCCCAAAACCCATAGAACATTTTTTAGGCAGTGATACAGAGTAGAGATGATGAAGTAGTTCATACTCAAGTTTTAAGAAGCACTAGCTCAAATATTCCATTAAGGAAGGAAACTGTCATCTCTATGTACCATAAGAAACCATGCAATATGAAGACTCAGTGCTATTCACCATTCTTTTTTTCCCCTAAGAATTATCTGGTTTCAAAGGAGGAAAAGAAAATTGGGATATTTTTTCAAATTATCCCAATCATATAAAAACAATTGAAACAGCAACATTGAAAATAGTGTGGTCAGAATATATGAAAACTTTCTACTATTTTACTTTTTAAGATATACTTGTCTGTTTGTTAGTCTTTCTGAGGGGCTGATCATATTCCCGTTCAGTTCAGTTAAACTCACAGTGACTTCCATGGTGGAGGATTTAGGACTAATGCCCAAGGGTCTGATTTACTTCTTAACTATTTTGGTTTTACATTGGCATAGTGCCATGTACTTCAGTGAGGCTTCTATTTTCAGTAGTAAAAATGAGAAAAATTTTGTCACTGAGATTGAAGGGAGTTTCAGACCTTGTGCTTATGGACTAAATTTGTATTTAATAAATATGTTCAACCATGGTTTAAATGCATAATTACTTAGAGCATTGAAGATGGGAATTAAAAAAGTATGCCAAAACCCTTGCCATTAAATTATCCACTAGAAAATTATGATTGCACCAATAGTGGAAGCTTGCAGAGCTGTCGCACTATTCTTCACCAAGGGATATTACGCTGTTATCAATTGGTTCCCTCCTTACTAGGTTAGCAAGCCTGTTTGTGAAGATGTTCTTCCCTCACTTCATTAGATGGATCCCACCTCTTCCTAGCAATTTTAAAAGTGCAGCTTTGTACGTGTGATATGACATGGCCATAGAGAACTTTCAGGGGCTAAAACACTAAACAATGTCACTTTTATCTGCACCCTGTGTGATCTCTGGTGGGGTAGGAGGTATAGAACCTTAAAGTGTTGATTATACTATGAACTTCTTCACTATTTCTTCTGAAGGATAAGAAACAACAAAAAGACAAGTATTCCTTAAGGAAACCAGTATGTGGAGGAACCTTGGAGAAGAGCCAGAAGGCATCAATAGGATTTAACTTTTGAAAGTATTCAGAACCTTTTCCTAATATCAGGCCTTGTTGGTCTGCACGGTGAAATGTTCTCTCCTAGGAACTAAATGTACAGAAACCAGATTTTTACACCTGTCCTTTATTTGGGAATCTGGTCAGATTAATAACCAGCTAAAATAGCAACCTCAGGGTTTAGCTTGCAGCGATCCTTTATAGTTAGCATATTAGTCATCCTCAACTGGAGATGAACTTGAAAAAATACCCAAAATATCTCCCAAATACCATTCAGATGCCTAACTGCCACAAGTTATACTTATGGGAATAATGTCACAATGTCTGTTAATCAACATTTCTATTTCAGTTCTGTTTCTTCTGACACTACTGTTTTTCGAAGCAATATTCCAGGACATGATATAAAAAAATTTTTGGCATCCCACTGAAGGTATGTAGGTTGTCATGTTAAAATTCCCACACCTGAACCATTCAAATACCTAATCTACATCTTTCACCTCCAAACTACAAATATAAGATTACATTTTTTTTTAAGCAAATTGTGTGGACTCCTTTTTAAGTTCAACTCATTTTGATAAAAGATGTTTTTTTTCTTATCAACAGACCATTGTGTTTACATGTCAGAAAGGAACAGTATAAAAATGAGCGCCACTCATCTCTGTCAGTAAAATCTTTTAATTTTCATTAGGTTTGACAGGGCTAAATTTGCCGCAGGTAACAGACATTTATAAGCCGTATTTTATCAGCACATGACATCATGTTGCATTGAATTACATCTTGTCACATAGCATTAGTGTCACATCATATATGGCAGGACACAGCTTTTATCTAAGAAAATAATTACATTAAGACATTGAAAACGTTTTTTTATATACTTTAAAAGCATTTAGAGCCTCAAAAGTTGACAATGAGTTATGAAGTAAACAAATACTCAAAATACATCAGCTAACTCAGTTTCTGACCCTAAAAATTTAAATCTTAAATGACTTTGTGAGGATTTTTTAAATCACCATTTTTGCAAAGTTTTAATACTTGTACAGATATTACAATATTGTACCTCAATTCAATGGAAACTTTTTGTGATTAGTTTAGAGTACAATAGGGATAGACTCTGGAGCCATTGATTTCTTTTCATTTAATGCTCTAGAGCAGGGGCAGGCAATTATTTTGGGCAGAGGGCCGCTAACTGAGTTTTGGCAAGCCATCTAGGGCCGCATGACAGGCAGCCCAGGGCAGGTTAGTATTCATTTTCTAAAATTTTTATGGGCCCGCGGGCTGGATAGAATGGCTTGGTGGGCCGCATCCAGCCCCAGGACACGTTTTGCCCACCCCTGCTCTAGAGTATTAGACATTATTGTAGTTTGTACGGTTCCATACAAACTGCATCCTAGAATTTTTTACAGAATGGAATAATAGAATTTTAGAATTAAAGGGTAAGTGTAACAAAAGGTAGAAAAATTAACAGGTAGTTAAAGGTGGTAATTTTTTTCTATAGATATTTGAAAAGAGTTGGTGAGTTTCTGGTTGCTTCCATAAGATGTAGTTTGTGGTAAAACTCCTGTGCAAAGTAGGTTTTTGGCCTTATCAAAGTATAAGAATTATTATTCTTATGATTAATATTTGTAATATAACAACAGCTAAGAGCCTCAGTCAAGGATCAGGCACTCTACAAACACTGAGGAAAAACACTTTAGCTACCCCAAAGAGTAATAATAATTAGAAAATTAAATAATGAATATCAGGCAAGATACCAGCTATAGATAAAGGCCTGAATACACAACCAATTCACAGTCCTTTATACCAATAAAAAAGAGGTGTGCACACAAAATATTTAGCTTTCAACCAATGCAACTTGAATCCAGTGTTGAATTACCACAGGAAAAGTGAGGTGTAAGATGACACACTAGTTTAAATTGTATGAATGCGAGTGCCTCATGTTCACACATACACAGGAGTAACTTTTTGCTATAGAAAGATTATTATTAGCTCTTCTGCCACTTACGGGTGAAATGCTGTAATAGTAGTGCCTACTGCAAGCAGTTATTGTAGGTCGTCTGTCTGCTACAGGTCCTGGGGTATGTACAATGATGCACAAAACCCGCCTAAAATATGCCAGTGGAAATATTTATTGGGCTGAGGCCCAAAAACAGGAGCAGAAGGAAACAATGACACATTACAGGTGGGCATAGTAGACAGCAGATTTGAAATGTACTTCATCCTTGACAAGAGTTTTCCTTCCCCTCTGTTCCAGAGATCCATTAACGATCACCACCTCTTCCTCTCGCATTTGGCTTAGCTCTTTACCACCTCTCACTTTGCCAGTTCTTCTCTGGTATGATTATTTTCTGTTCAGCAGTCCAGTCTCTCATTGTAAGGTTGTTAAAGCATAGTCCTTCATTTGTTTTGCTATATGCAGCTCTAGTACTACATACATGATAACAAAATTTTAAAACTCATATTAACTAAGAACAATAGCTAATCTCACAAAATTTATGTAGAACAGTCTGTTAAATTTCAATCATTACACACGGTTGTTCTGATTCAGCTTGAAATCCAAATCCCAGACCCTATACTAAGTCTTCTCTGGTTCCAAATAGAAAGAGACTCAACAAACATTATATGTAGTTCAAAAAATGTTTTGGGATCCTCTTGTGTGAAAAATGCTATATATGCCCTATCAACATTAAGCAGGAAAGGGAAGGCTTGGTGTAGTGGTTGTAGATGCTCATGAGTTCTGACACAGAATCCTGCTGTGACTTCACACTGTTGTTTTTATTTACTATTTCTGGTACAATAATATCAAGAAATCTTGAGTGAAATCATCATCCTGTTCTTTCAAGCTTTGTATGCCCAACAAGTAAGAGACAATTCCTGCCATAATTACTTTACAATCTAAATAAGACAAGACATTCAAAGGAAGGATTAGTGTCTATATTATACTTATGTGAAACAGACCTACAGAAAATGAATCCTAATTTAGTAGAGCACTATGCACACACTTAATTTTTAGCAAGTGCTTCCATCCATTCATATTCAGTAAAGGGTGTCTGTTCCAATGACAGTAATGGGAATCAGGTTATGATTAAAACTTTTAAGTATCTTTCTGCATCGAGGCCCAAAGTAACAGAGTTTTATAACAAAGCCTGGAATGAACTCTGCTATCAGTCTAGTCTTTTATCCATAGGACCATTCTTTTTATAAATGTAACCTCTGTCCTATTTGAAAAGTGGAGGTAATGAGTTTCCTACAGTGCTGTTTTGATGAATAGTAAGAATATGTTTAAAGTAGCTTTCAGCATAAAAATAATTTATATTATCCTTTTATTTATTAAACAACCAATTATTTTCTATAGGTAGTGCAGATAGTACAAGTTGCCATTATAAATTGCTCTCTCTTTTACAGTTGAACTTTCCTGCATATACTTAGAATTTTTCATTTTGGGCAGGATTAGTCAAAATAATTTAACAGAAAATTCTGGCTTATTAAATACATTCAAGGCCAAGACTCAAATAATGATTTATGTGTGTTCCTAGTTTGTCTGATACAGATAACATTTTTCTGATACAGAGCGAGAAGCATCCATATCCTTTATAACATGTTATCAAAGTATTTCTCTTGATCTCACAATTTTCCTGTTGAAAAAATAAAATAAAATAAAAAGAGCAGAAGCCTCAAAACCTCATTATTAACTTGTGGGGGTTAAACTCTTAAACCATGTTGACACTGTTTAAAAAAACAGTGTTCCCAAAACTCTTTGCATTTCCCTGATGATATTGGAGAGACTGAAAGCATTTTTAAAAACAAAAAGATTAAAAGGCACACAATACAGTGAGCCAAGTGCACAATGTTCTTTTTTAGTTTCTTCCTTTCTTCTTCCTGTGTCCTGATTCATTAATTTTATTGGCATGCCTAAAGAAAAACATTCTAAATGTGAAAATGTCTACAAATTAACTACGGCTGCAATATGCGGAAATACTTGTGAAGTCTATATTCAAAGAAGCAGGAAAAACAAACAAATAAACAAAACCTACTTTTCTGCGGAGAGAATTGAGGTTATTTTAATGGTGCTTTTTTGAGCAAAAACAATGGCATTCTTTAAATTACCCGTTTCAGTAAATTCCTTTCTAAGCTTTTCTTATGGAGGTGTGCTAAGGGCACAAAGATATAAAATTGATAACAATTTTAAAAGTACTGCAGAACATTTTGTTTTTCTTATTGTTGTTGAACAATCAAAAAGCAAAGCATTTATATTCCGAAGTGGTTTTCTCTCATGGAGCAAGAACTGTAGTAGATATTTAAAAATGATGGAGATGGTATTTCTCAGAATCCTTTTTGATGTTTTGTAATCTTGAAAACTTTAGCTAGAGTGGAATACCAGTCAGATGGTTGTATGTATTACTCTAATTGTATACTTTTAAATGCTAAGTGCTAGTGCTAGAACAACTTAATCCCCAAATTTATAATGTTCATGCACGGTATAAATACTGTCAATTTAGATTTAATAACAGTTGATTTAACAAGAAAAATAATAAATTCTTTTAGTGGTGTGTATAACATCTTAAAAAGGAATAGGGCTATATTGTGAAAGTCATACTGAACACAAAGCACTTACAGTTATGATGGAACAGAAAGACAGTAGCAATGAAAGTGCACAGGGATTTGTGGTAAAAGTCTAAAAGTTAGAGAAAACAAATGGAAAACAAGATTTTGAACATGTCCCACTCCCATTTGACCTGTAATATTACAGAAGGTAGCAGGTGGTTTTGTACCAAAGTGTTAAAACCATTTCCCCAGATACTTTTACCCATAGTTACAACAACAACAAAAGAACCCATTGGTATGGTAGCAGCTGGTAGGAATAAAGAATACTTGCCTGTCTCTGCCTTATAGCCTCAGGTTTCATTTTAATTCTGGGGTTTTTTTTAGTTGTTTACTTTTTTAAATAATACACACAGGAGTATGCTCTAACATCTTCCAAGACTGTAGCATAAGTTGTATGACAGCAGTCAGTTAGAAGTTCTGGGTAGGATGAAATATGCCAAAAGCAAGTGTTTTGGGTATTGCAAATGAAATAGTTATATGTGAAAATCAGACCACAATTTAGAAGAATAAAAGCTGTAATGAAGCAAATTAACGAAGGGCCAAATTCTCTGCTGATTTAAAGCTGCTCTATCCATTTAGTTTCAATATAATTTTGCCCTTTTACATCGGTAGAGAATTTTGTCCTATTTTTCTCCCTAAATTGGTAGCTGTGGGATGAGGGGTGTCCTGAATCCCAAGAGCCCATCTCACTACCAATGCCTGACTGAAGATAGAGAGCTAAAGGAGGAGGAGAGTTGCTACTAATTTACACATAGTCCTGGTTTACCCCCCAACTAATCTGATTATTTTTCCTCTTTCCCTTTTGAAGTGAGCTTTGCAAAATATGTAAAAGCAAATATATTCTCCCATTCCAATATGGGTGTCCATTGTAAATCATTTTTAGATTGCAACCCAGGCAGGAACAAGCAAAAGTACATAAGATGCCTTTTAATGGATGAGTTTTCTCACCTGTTCTTAGTATTTGTTTGTTTTTTTAATCATTTATTGGTTTGGTGGCTGCTTCAGTGGTTGGAAAGGGAGTGGGACAAACAGGACTTAAGTATAGGCTTGATGCATAGCCTAATATTGTCATTATAAAAACTCTAATTAATTCCACCTGGTTTCAGGTCAGCAGCATACTCTTGAAAAGCAATGCTTTTCATGTCCAAACTTCTTTATAAAGAAACAAAATTTTAAATGAGTAATCGTATGCAAATTTATATTTACTACTCCTAGATTATATTTTTTAGAATCATTATAACAAGTTAATTAAAAAGCAATGAATTACATGTTTGGCTTCTGATATGTTAACTTGGACCACATATTTCAAATATGTGCACCAATGTATTTGCTTCAAAAATTTTGGGGTGTTACTTGAGCATTTTAGACCTTGGCTTTCAGAAGTTCTGAGCGTCTGTAGCTTGTGCTGATTAAGACTACCAACAGATATTAATTTTTCCCTAGGAAAGTTGCTTTTCTCCCAGGAGCAACCATGCGTGTACAGATGTTCAGGGTTTTTCTCCCACAGCACAAAAGACTACTCCAGGAAAACGTAACCTAGAAGCAATCAGGATTAAATTGCTCTTGGGAGAGTTTGTCATGGGAGAACAAATGTCTGCATAACTTACCCTTCTGAGAGAAGCCACTGCATAGTGCTCCAGCACCCCAGGATGCTTTGCTTCCATTCCCCCTCCCCCGCGTCCCCCGCCCAAGACAGTGTGTCACTTGGGCTAGACTCCAGGGGCTAGACTCCTTCATTGTGCTTCAGGGAGATGCAGGCTGACTCTGAGCAGTCCAGATAAGCCAATTAGGGCTTTCCAATACACTTTTATTTGTCTCCAGGCAAACTGAGTGAGTCTTCAAAGCATACTGAGATGTGTGCACACAGGCCCTCCCTGACTGTGCAGCATCAGCACTGAAAGGTGCCTGTTCTTAGGGCTCACCATTCAAATGTCTGTTTAGGCATCTCCAGGAAAGTTTTTCTACCAGGAGAACACACCCAGGAGAATTTTCCCAGGTCATTTGAACTTGTGTACACAGCCTTAAACTGTTGTATTAAATCTAGAAACCACTCCTAATATTTCTTAAGCTCAGTGGCATATAAAGCTGGAAGAAAAATAGTTTGTTGCGTGACTGCTGTTGTTGGAGGTGATATAGCCATATAGGATCAGGGGGTTCCCCATAGCCTGAAAGGGACAATTTTTGTGCCTCTTCTATATTAAGGTATCCTTCTAAGGTTGTGTCTTTTGGTGTTCCTGTGAAAAACTTATCACATTTGGCCAGGTTACAAACTTCTCAAAAAAATCAGATTGTTTGCACTCATTACAGACTTTGTAAGCTGTTCAGCATTTTTGTGAGAAACTAGGTAAAATCATGTTATTGCTACTTACACTTTTCCATGTTGCTTATCTTTTACATAGCATCATCCATGAGAGGATCTCAAAGTGTGGTGGGTGGTGGTTACTAATCTGTGGATTGGAGATGAAACCATATGTGGCTGAAATTGGAAACTTAAATCAAACTCAGGCATGTAAGGGTGGAAGTGACAATCTTCAACTGATATGGCCACAGAAAGCAGCCTATAGTGTTCACCAAACACAAGTGCAAGCTGTAGACTACTTGACAATGGCTGATTGGGTGAAAAACTGAGCCCTTGTTGGGAAGGATCAGATGAAGGCATTTCAAAATCTTCTACAACTTCTGCCTGTACTGCCTCCTCGCCTATCACTGTTTTCAGAATGGGAGAGGGGGGGAAAGAGAGCAGATGGAGTTTGAACTGGGGTTTTTTCAGCCCCCACTGCAGGGTAGAATGGGTATATTGGAGCCTCCCCCTCTCCCCCAGGGTAGGGGGCTCCAAATCACCCCCCACATTCCAATGCTGGCTAGAGAACCCCTAGAACAATGTCCCTCTCCTCCCCCCTTCTGAAAACTGTGCAGGCTTGCAGGGAGGAAGGGCCATTGCTAGAGGAAACTGGCTGCAAGCTCTAGCCAGAAGATAGATTCTCCTCCCCCCAGAACCAACAGTGACCCTCAGTTTCTGGGGGATCATTTTAACTTGGAACACTTCCTGGAAAGCATTCTCAGTTACAGAGGAGAGCTGCATGCACCCTAAAAATATGGCCTAATATTCAGAGGTGCTGAACAGTCGCAACTCCTGTTGATGTCAATAGGAATTAGAGGTTGTCAGGACTTGTGAGAAACAAGCTATATATTTAGAGCTCCATATCAAAAAGTTGAAGTTAAATATTGTTTGAAGTGACTTCTCAAGCTAGTCAAACAAGAGACTGGATCCTCTGTTACTCTGCACATTGTGGAATTATTTAAAATTGTGCAAAGTGGATTTAAAATGTCACTCTTCTCATCTGAATACTCCTGAATGACTACACAAGAAATACCACAGTTAGAAACAGAATTTATGTATTTCAGTGGGTAGTTTTACACCTTGGTGACAAATCTGTCCTTGAATATTCTTGAAATATAGTAAGAAAATTTTAGAAAGAGATTTAGAAGCTAAATTTCTACAAATGCATCCAAATTGCAGGTTTTGAAATCACCTCCTATTTAATCAAGTGGACAACTGTAGTGAAGCTTGAGACGAATGCTGAGTTACCCAAGTGTGGGAAAAATTCTTGTACTCTCTCTTGGTGAGAAACTGTTCCCACAATGGGAAAAGGATTTCCTTTGTAGGTGCTCAGACATCTCCCTTTTCCTAGAATGGGGGCATTTACACAGCCAGAGGGGGAGGAATGGAATTCATTCTACAAGAGAGTCAGATAACTCAGATTTAGATGTAAGCCACACTTAGTGGATGGTCAAAGTGAAATAGAGTTTTATATCTACGGCATATGGGAAGGCTTAAAGTTTATGAAACCTGCTGGACCGATAACACAGCAGGGCACAGACAGTTCAACAAGTTCTTTGATTATATTGCAGATAACTTTTTGGTACTGTAGAAGTTCTAAGAGTCTTCTTGATTTGCTGATGTGGAAGGCTTGTCGGTAATAGCCCGGCTCACTAGCTGGAGCCAAAAGGCTCAGCATGATTGGTGGGGGCATTCCCCTTCCCCACCAATCAGGAAAGGGAAGGGGAGAGGCTGGCCACACCCTGACCTCAGGGCAAGGTCTGAGGGGGGAACTAATCTTTCAGGCTTTCCTATTGGTCTTCTCCCAATCCAGGAGTGGAGCCTTCTAAGGGGATAAAAAGCCCGCGTGCCCAGCACATGGGTGGCTTCAATGAGAGATGACAAAGAAGGGCTGTGAAGAGCTGGTTGAGCTGATCAGGAGGGTGGAGCAGTTGTCCCAGAAGCACCCTGAAGACACCATTGCTGAATGGGGAGCAGCAAACAGCTGTGTCCTCTGCCCTGCTGTCAGTGCACAGGCTGGTGCACGGAGGGTTCAGGAGTGGATGGGATCTCAATCGCTGCATGAAGCAGCTCCAGTCTCCAACTGCCTGCACGGGGCAGGGGCCACAGTGCATAGGCCACTGCATGGAGGGTCTGGAAGCAAATGGGACCTCAGCTGCTTCATGAAGCAGCATGGGTCTCCAACCCTGTTTGAGGCAGGAATAAGGCTATTGGTGCCTGAGCAGAGTTAAGGGTTTCCAGTAGGGTGATGGGGCTCCCTACCAGGTTGTTATTTCTTAGTTGGGCACAGCTGTGTGCCACAGTTGCATTCTGTTCTTTTCCCTATTCTATCCTATTGGGATTCGTGAGGCAACCCTGTGCCTTTATTGTATTAGGAGAGTGTTAAAAGCTTCCCAGTGCTGGCATTTATTGTATGGAAGTGTTTTTTGCAAATGTGTTGTATTTGATATAACCACTTTTGCGAATATTTAACTATTGACGCATCACTGCCAGTCATTTTGTTGCTGCTCCATCAACTAACCCCTATTTTATCTGTGACTGCCCCCTCCCCCTCAGGCCTGGAGGGCACTGAACGAGGGTCAGGGGCTGCTGTCTAACCCAAAGGCAACAGGGAACCAGGCCTATGCATAGGTTTAGGGTTAATTAGAGTGTGTTTGGTGAATTCATAACTGTAAATGTATATATAATTGTATGTATGTGTGTATATAAATTGATGATTGTAAGTTGTAATTTTTTTATTAATATTAAACCTGTACATGGTTAAGATTCACTGAGTGCTTTGGCTCTCTGCTCTGTAGGAAGAGGGGAGCTGCATGCAGCTAGGCAGCCATGCCTCCCAAACCATATCTGCACCTGGTGACCATCCCTTCATTTGGAGAAGGGGGTACCTTTCTACATACCACCCAGGTTACACTGATTACTAATGAGAAAAAAATGGTTAAGAATCTGAAGGTGGAATGCAACTTGTTGAGAATATTAATGAATTTTAAAGCAAGTGATCCTAAGGAAATGACAGCAGAATAAAATAATTTGAGTTCATAAAAGTAGACTGGAATACCCCCCAATATCTGGTGAGCAAGATCTCATGGGAGGTACTTATGAGGTAAAAATGGAGTGCAGGAGAATTGCTTGTTCCTTTAAGAGGTAAAAGCACAAGAATATGCTGTCCTGATGTGAAAGAAGGATGGGATGTGTAGCAGGAGATCTGTATGGCTATATGAGCCTTTCAGTGACTTACAACTAAAAAAGAATCTCATGGAAAGTAGAAACTTATCCAGAAGCTTAAAGATGAGAAAAAGACAATCATGTAAGAACAGAATCAGCAAGGCCAAGGTACAAAGGGAGATACAGATAGTAAGAGATATTAAAAAAAATAACAACAAAACATTCTATAAATATGTTAAAGTATGTGGATGGACAAAGAAACTATCGGCCCTTTATAACAGGCACTAACTCATATTTTTGCTGGGGTGGGGCTAAGATGGCGGTCAGGTGGAAAGTTTTACACATTTCAGGTGATAGTCCTTTTCCTGAGGGAGGCCAGAACCCTTGGGGCTCTATGTACTTGGCTCCTGCACCCCTTATTGTAAGGAAGCTAATAATGGACAATGTGGAAAAGGTGGATTTGTATAATGCATTTTTAAAATTGTCTTCACAAAAAATGTCAACTATGAGATGCTGAGCCCTGTTAGCTACAAAAAATGTGTGCATGAGTGTGCATGCACATGAGCAGGGAGAGGGGCGGGGGGGATTCTTAATCTAGAAAAAAAGAGTTTAAGGATTACTAATCTTGGCTGTCCCAGTGGTGGCCTGTGGATTTGGATGCAGGATTTGGAGGCACCTGAACCACACAGTATACAGCCTGAGGAGTACACAGCCCACATTGTATGTGGCCTGCTCATTAAGTCAGCCCTGATTTATGTTAATGAAATCTTTCAATTCAAGAGTGCTCATGGAAATGATTGAAGTAAATGGAGAACCATGAGCTATTATTTTTGAAACTCATGGAAGTCAGATGAGATCCTGAGGGACTGGCAAAGGAAAAAATAATTCCAACATTTAAAAAAAGGAAGGAAAAGAGGAACCCAGGGAATTCCAGCCAGTCAGTTTAATTTAGATTCTTGAACATGCCATCAGACATTCAAGATGGAAGCAGCAAGGAAATAAGGAAGTGATAAGTAGCAGACAGAAAGGGACTGTCAAGAGAGAGTCATGTCTAACAAATCTGATTTTCTTCTATGACTAGGTTACAGGTTTTATAGAGCAGGTGAAAGCACCTGATGTGCTACACCTTAATTTTAGTAAAGGTTTTTTGGCCCTGTCCTGTACAACATCCTCATAAGCAAGCTAAAGGAATATGCTCTAGACATAACTACTATAAAGGAGGTATATAATTTGTTGGATAATCATTCTGAAAAAGTAGTCAGCGGTGGCTCAATGCCAAATTAGAAGGAGATATCAAGTGTAGTTCTCCAGGGGCCTGGTATAGGTCCACAACTGTTCAGTATGAATTGTATCAGTTCATTTAATTACTCTGAAGATGGATTTGAGTATATCGTTAGTAAATCTGCAGATGATACAATGCTAAATAGGGTGATAAGCACTTCAAAGGACTGGATTGTTGACCTTGATAAATTATAAAATAGTTTGGAATAAATAAGCTAAATTTCAATAAAGTTAAGTGCAAAGTACTAGACTTAGGAAAAAATTAATCTAACACAAAACAGGAAATATATAAAATGGCTTTAGTACTGTAGAAAAAAGGCTATGAATTATAAGAAAATTGCAACAGTGTGCTATTTCTACAAAAAATACCTAATAACACACTGGGTTGTATTAAAAGGACCATTGCATGCAACTCACAGGAAGTAGTTCAGCCACTCTGTACAGCATTGATGTAGCCTTACCTGAGCAAGTGTATCAGGTTTTGAGCATTGCATTTCAAGGAAATCATTGACGAATTGGAAAGAGTCTAGAAAATGTGACAAATGAGAAGAAATTGGAAGAACTGGGATTATTTAGTCTGGAAAAGAGAGAGCTGAGGGATCATTTGACAACCATCTTCAAGTACAGAAAGGGTTGTTATGAAGAGAATAGTTAGCAATTGATCTCTGTGTCTATTGAGGATAAGACAAGAAGTAATGGTTTTAAATTGCAACAAAAAAAATTACCAAAAACTTAAGAAGAACTTTGTAACTTTGAAAGTGGCTAGGTACTAGAATAGATTACCTAAAGACTTTGAGGAATCTTCAGCATTTGAAGCTTTTAACTGCATGCGGGATGGGACATTTGTCTGGGATTGTGTAGACAGTCATAATGCTGCTTCGAGTGTAGGGGTTGAGCTAGATGACCTCTTGAGGTCTCTTCCGGCCCTATTTTAGTATGAAACAATGTGTGACAAAACTAAAGAAGCAGAGAGATTCACTCGTGTATTTAATAGTGAGCTGGGTATTTCGAAAATTCAAGAAATTGTTTAATAAAACGAGGGAATGTTTTAAACATGAGTCACTGTGCCTGCTTCTAGTCTTATGATGAACATTCACTAAATGCAACAGTGTTGTGACTTCTTTGTATTAGTAGCTGCACGGAAAGACAATGCCTTGTTTATTAAATGGGAAGGCAGAATTTTCTTCTTCTGTCTTTGCCAAGAATACCCAGAGAGTAACTAATAATATTGCTGATACCAGCATACTTGCCCAGTCCATGTGGGATAAGCCAACAAAAATTATACTTGTGCTTTTAAAACGTGCATTTTATCTTGAAAAGCTAACATTTTTCTTTGGTTCCTGCTTAGTTGGAGAGGACTCTGGTGCTGGAAAGTAAGCTGTATGCTCTCTGTCTCATCAGTTTAATTTTCCATGCAGGAACATAAGCAGCCTGCTCAGTGCACCTTATAATTTGTCCCTGAATTGAGGAAGCTTCCAATCTAATTAATATCTGCAGAGATACCCTATGAGCTAAGCTGTATGTTATTGAAAGATTAGTGATTTGCTGTTAAGAGACTGCTCCCAAGATTAAGCAAATTATTTCATCTTGCATAAAAGACTGTATAGGATGAGATTGCATTGAAGCAGTTGATGAGAGAGCGACTGCCTGGGGCTTTCTTTAAAACAAGAAGCAGAATGATTTAAATGAAGACCTACTGTATCCACAGCCATGATGTGACTAACTCTATTTTATTATCTGTGGCAACTCTGATCAGGACAGCTACAACTTTATTATAGCCACTCTAAGTGGTAAAAATCCTTTGCTTGCCCAGGAAGAGACTCCAGAGACTTCATCTGACTCATTAAGACAATCTTTGATTTTTAACATTGGATGGTGGGTACTTAGAAGTGAACAGCAATTTACAAGCATCAAGATAAAATAAATAATTTATTTGAAGCACCATGCCATGCTAGTCACTGAAGTCCTACCAGTGACTATTCTTAATCCTGGGTTAAGACACCAAAAGTCATGACATCTATCAAAAAGATGTGAATTTTTTTTCAGTATTTACCTTTTATTTTTCATGTTTTTAGGTTACCTTTAGTTGCATTTACCTGCAACTGTGAAGGTTAAAGACTTATCTGAGATTCCTACGACACTGCCTGAACATTTTAAGCAGCAAAATTTGAAGTTTAAAAGTGAAGTAGTACATAGATTCATGCAGGTATCTATGAGCTACATATTTTTAAAAAATGACCTGGTAGGGGTAGTCTTTCTCTGATCAGCTATAATGGAACAAGCCTATCTATATTCAAAATTAATTCCAAAATTATATATATTGCCACTGGACTAACAGCTTGACAGAACGAATGTGGTGCTTCTTTGCTTACAATAGTAAAATCCACTTAATTGGATATTTTGTGGTTTTATATCTTAAATGAAAAGCTGCAAGAAAGGAAACAAACAAACAAAATCTCCCTTAGGTTATACCATTGAATATAGTATTATAGATGTATCCAGGATTTGGTCCTTTGAAGTTAATTGCCCCACAGTGAATCAATCTCTCTGTTCAGGGATATAAACATTAATGCATTCCTTTGCTTTGCTTGAACAACTCTGTTTAGTTATTATAGATGTGAAACAGTTTGTGGTCTAATAGATCACTGAACTAATTATCCATGCCTCTCATGAATTTTATGACCACTTGCAAAAGTTAAGGTGCCATGGGTGTGCTTGTGAGCTAATGTCTCTAAAATTTATTCCAGGTAAATACACATAGTTGGCAAGTAAGGAAATAACAGCTCACATTTACAAGGTGTGTGTGTGTGTGTGTGTGTGTGTGTGTGTGTGTGTGTGTGTGTGTGTGTGTGTGTGTGTGTGTGTGTGTGTGTGTGCACACATGCACACGTGTGTGTTTAAGGAAAGTGACTTTTCCCAAAACACAGAAAAACTAATAACAAAGCTAATGTTCTTTTTACTTATACATTTAATTTCTTATATTACTGCTTACCCAGATAGTCATCCATACTAAGAAAACTTCCATTACTAAGAAAATGAAATAAAAGTTTATTAATTTAAGTAAATAGAATAACAATACATCTGAATAACACTGATAAAATCAAATACTTCAGGCTGTTCAGTTACAGAATCATGGTATGGACTGATTGACCCCCAAGTCTAGTCCAAAGTCCTGTAAGCCTTGTGGCCACAGTGTTTTTGTGTATAGCTACAAAAGAGTAAAACAAAGCAGAGCCTTTGAAAAGTAAAGTCCCTGTAGCATAAAACAGATCAGCAGATTCACTCTAATGATAGCTGCAGTGGAAGTCCACATATACTTTTCTCTGAGACTTTCCTTCATCCTCCATTGATTTACTTCAGGCTAAAATAATTCATCCAGACTGAAAGTACATATTTGCCCTTGGTCTACAGAAGAAACTAACATGCCCTTCCAAACTGTGGGACTCTGGCCAACCTGTAAATGAAACAGAGGACAGGAATATAGAAGAATATAAAAAATCCTGTATTTCTGCTGAACATTTTAAAGCTTTTTTAGCCAAAACAAAGTAGTCATCTTCAACTGACACACCAACATGCAGAGATGATCAGAGCGGGGTACAGGGCACACGGAAAATCAACCTGTGTGGGGCCCTGCCCCCGCTCCAGACGAAGCTGGCAGCGGATTTGGCGGTGGGGGGTGGTAGTGCAAAACATGAAGCTGGTGGCAGCGCAGAGTTGCCACAACTGCTCTGCCTGGGGCCCCCCAAAGCATGGGCCCAGGGCGGTCACCCCAGTTCCTGCCCCCCGCCCCTCCCAGGGATGGCCCTGCCAACATGACATTGAGTACACACATATGTGTTCCAATTCACTCATATGTAGAGTAAACCAATGTCATTTTTAAGCTATTGGATCTGTGCTAATTTATGTACTGAGTGGGTGCGTCTACATGTACAATTAATGTGACCAAAGAAATTCCAGCACAGTTCATACCAGAGTTTATTGCTCCTGGGTGCTGAATTTGTATGTGCATCCAGGACTGCAGCATGTTGAACTGAGGTGGAGCAGTCCCAGCTGGCAGAGGCTCCCAGGGTCAGCCTGCCAGCCTAGAGCTGCTCTGACCTGGCCTAATGTGCTGTGGAGGTGCTGGCTGAGGTATGAGTCCGCTTCAGTGCAGGATTAGGCAGCAGGCAGCCCCCACACTTATAGATTCATAGATTAAGGGTCGGAAGGGACCTAGTAGATCTTCTAGCCCGACCCCCCGCCAGGGCGGGAGAACAACAAAAATCCCAAAACAAGAGACAGGACTCAAATGAGTCCAGCCAGGTAGGCATCCAGCCTCTTCTTAAAGACCCCCAGGGTAGGGGCCAGCACCACTTCCCTTGGAAGTTGGTTCCAGCTCCTAGCCGCCCTAACTGTGAAGTAGTTTTTGCGGATGTCCAATCTATACCTCCTCTCCATCAACTTGTGCCCATTACTCCTTGTTATGCCAGCGGGCGCTAGGGGAAACAGCGTCTCCCCCAAACCCTTCTGGTCCCCCTTAGTGAGTCTATAGACGGACACCAGGTCCCCCCTCAGCCTTCTCTTGCGGAGGCTGAATAGGTTCAGGTCCCGCAGTCTCTCACTGTAGTACCCTTGTGCCCCAGCCAGCCACATCAGTGCCTATACTTGTGTCAGGCAGTACTGTCCTACAGTGGAGTTAATTAGTTTACTCTGTTGTAATAACACTGCACATGTAGACAGTGATGTTTTACTGCAGAGCTAATAACTCAGCTGTGCAGTAAATGTTTCATGTAGATGTGCTCAGTATATGCACCACAGACTGGCATTGAGTTTCTATCGCTAATCTCAAAACAGAGATATTTCCCTTTTATCTAAGTATGTTTTTAATTGTGTTTTGTGTGGTGTGTGGGTGTGGACGTAGTATATGTGGGGCTTAGGTTTAAATCCAGTGAAGAAAATGGAGTAATAAGAGTCAAGAGTCCATTAAAATATAGAAATATATTTTTTTTTTAAAGTTTAATTCATGATGCTTTCTGAAGGGATCAGATTAATTTAAATTGAAATTCCACTAGCATTTCTAAAAGAATAAACATCTTTTTTATAAAATCTTCTCATGGAGGATAAGGAAGGCTTCTAAACACATTTCTTGGCTAAAATCTGTCAACGTCAAGACTATTTTTTTCAGAACCCAGCTGACTGTAGAATTACATTAAACTCTGCAACTGAAATAAGCTTTTCCAGGTCAATATAGCCAACTCCTGAAAGCATAAATTTGCTAGGCAAATCTCAAAATGTTGGTACATGTAGCTAGGTAGGCCTTCTAACGTAGTCAAAAACTTAATTAGATAATATACTAAACATTGTAGTAAGAACCTTAACAACCTCTAAGTTGACAACTCTTCATGGGCAGATCTAGGATTTTGAAAAGGGGCTGGGAGGAAGCAGGTTGCAGATGATGTGGTGAATAAACACACATTTTTCTCCAGTTAAAGAGAAACTAGAAGCTTTTACTAATATCCAAAAACTTAAAACCCAGCAACTTTATTGGAATGTGCGTAACTTTACAACTTGTATGTGTGTGTATATATGTGTGTGGGGGGTGTATGTATGTATATGTATGTGTATGTATATATGTATATGTGTGTGTTCATTCAAAAACAACAACCTAGGCAAAAAGTAGTATAAAGATACTGTTTCATTAGTCCTATAGTCATTATAGTTAAATGTTCACCTCTTACTCAAACTTACAAAAGAAAATGTAGCTCCTCTGAGCATCTTGACAGTGCTTCGAATACTCCACTGTCAGTCTTTTCTACACCTGAGTTAACCATAACTGAGATATGGTAATTTTTTTATCAAGAGCTAAAAACAGTGTGTAGAGCTGTGAAATACAGAAGTTATTACCAGGAATGGCTAGCAGACAGAAAAACTGCAGAATAAAGGATAGGATGAACAGCAGAACTTCAGAACTATTGAAAAGGAAAGAGGGTTGTTAATAGCACTAGACTGAAGAGAGATTAGAATGAATCGGGTAATTAGCAAGAATTATGAAGTATAAAGTCAATTGACACCCTCACTGCTGCCTGAATAGCAATGCAACTGCCACTGTGAGGCAGGTGATTTTAAAATCTGGCTGGAGCAAGAATCAAAGTGTGGGGGGGCATGCAAGTGTACCGCTGTACCCCGCCTCCACCTGCCCTCTCCCCCGATCCACCCTTGACTGTTCCAAACTACAGCAAATGTCAAAATTAGCTCTTCACTGGAGTCATCACCTCAAAGATGAAAGAAGCTTCTGAATTAATGAATCAAATAAAAACAAATTACTCAGGTTGGAAGAACATTATAGTTTCTTAGCCTCACCATAATGTGTACTGATCAATCAGTTCTCTCACAAAATGGAGTCTTATAGATAGTTGAAAATCATGTACGTTGTCTAGGAGACTGTCATCAACCTGTTTTTTTCAAGGCAAAACTAACTCAATGGTTATAATTTTCATATAAGGATGATTAAAAGGACCAGAAAAGAAACTAACTCTGTAGTTGGCATCTCTTTTTCTCTTACTCCTTAATATTGAAAACTTTTAGTATTGGTAACAGTTTAATAAACTAGGCCACTAGGTTTTCTTGCTCTGATAGACTATTTTATCATAGTTAGAATTTAAGACATAAAATAACAGCTCTGTTAAATTAAGACTCCATCTGAGTAGATTATCTAAACCAGGGGTTGTCAACTGCAGGTATGCATGCCCCTGGGGGTACTTGAGAAGGCCCTAGGAGGTATGTGCAAACTGCTATCATACCCCTATTAATTACCTTTTCTGTAAGCTGACCATGTCTATTTCTTTCAGCCACTCCTCATATGACTTGCCTCCCAAGTCCTGTTGTCACCCACCTTTAGACCCTCTCTAAGTTTTCCATGTTATTTTTAAAATGCAGATCCCCAAGCTGCAATACTCTACATGAGGCATAACTAGCACCAAGTAAAGTGATACTATCACCTCCCATGTTTCACAGCTAATGCTCCTGTTGATGTACTACAAGTTCATTTTGAGTCTGTTATCTGCCAAGACTCCAAGATCTTTTTCTGCAGTACTTCTGTCCAGCCAGATGTCACCAGTTTTGTATTAGTGTTATTTATTTTACTTCTCTAGGTCTAGCATCCTGCATTTGTCTGCAACAATGTATTTGTGACTTAAAATACTCATTGTCTATCAGGAGTAGTAGTGAGCAATACATTAATACTTTTCAAGTATTTTATCTAAAGTTTGTCCTTGGCTTGCTGAATTGTACCTTTTTTCCATATCTGAAATGAGACTAGATATCTTCTCATCAGCTAAAATCTTATATTCTTAATCATTTTTTCAGTCTTCTACAGCCATTATTTGAATACTTCTGTTCTCAACCCCCCCAACCACTCCCCAAATAAACCAAGAAATGACCCCCGCCCAAATGTTTAAATATAAGTTATGTTGTTAGATGTCCTATCTTTTGGCAAAGGCTGTACATGAAGGAATCCTTCCAACATTTTGGATCATGAAAAAGTAGAAGGAAGATTATCTGGATGATATTGCAACCTCAGAATTGTGGTGGAGTCAATAATCAATATCTTCCATATGGTGAAGGGAGAGAAGCAGGGTTCGCAAGCTTGCTTTTGCCTCTCCTCTCTGTAGAGAAACAACTGGCAGTCTTTTCAAGATGCAAGTATGAACAACCTAGCTCTGATACAATGTGGGCCTGGTGGCTTCTTTAGCATGTCAGTAGCAGGGGGCTTTCCCAACACCTTTGCTGAGCTAGGCAGCTACATCCACTTTGCTGCTGCTTCTTCCTGTCTCCTGCTTCCTAGCTGCAGTGCAGGTGCAGATGGAAGCTGCCTGACCATGGTGCAGTTCCCCATTGGCTGGAAACTGTGCCCATATCACAGCCTGGGGGCAGGGGGAGGTGGAGGTTGGGGGAGAGAGAAACACAGATGCAACTCTTCCTTGCTCGGCCCCGGTCCATAGGCTGCATCTACCCATGGGTTATAAGTTGCTTACCCCTGCTGTAGAGGAATCAGACCAGTTTTGTTGGAACAGAGATCTCCATGGATAGGGCAGAATTTGTCCTTAATAGATTCACCTTTTGTTTGAGGTGTAGTGATGAAGATTATCAGAAAGTCTGTTGATGGTGATTATCTGGAGGAACTCAAGCAGAAAATGAATTAAACCGAACAGATGAACATTTGAAACAGGCAAATTGAACTGTACCCTGGGAAGCTAAATGGGGAATTACAACCATTAAATGTTAAAAAATTAATAGTTTTACTGTGTTTCAATAATTATGAGAAATATAACCAGCTTTACATTCAGGTGCAAAGGAAGCTATTGTCTCTTTAAATCGAGTATACTTTGTTAACTTTGTAGGAAGAAAGAAATTGTAATTATATAGGGAATGTAAGCACCAGAGAGAAAGAAGCCAGTTGCAAGAAGGAGGTTTAGTAGTAGGACAATAACTTGCACATAGAAAGACTGTATGACCTTAGGCAATTCCTTGTTTTCACTGAGCCTTATGACCCCATCCCTAAACTGATGAGAGTGTGACTGTTCCTATCTTATGAAGGGCTATAAAAACAAAAAAAAGTTAACTATAGGGAGGTGCTCAGATATTATAGAAATTGGGGGTTCTGGAAGTAAATGCAAGATGAACTGCGTGGGTGTTCTGTTTTGCCTTAAGAAGCTGAAAAAATGAAAATTAGAGGATTAGGAACATTAGAGCCATTGCAGCCAAATTCAACAATGAATGGGGGGAAAACACCAACAGAACTTAGATCAGTACAGTGATCCAATATACAGTGAGCAACTTTTCAGCAATAGAAATAAGTTTTAATTAGAAAAAAAGTCTTTTTGGTTTGTAGTGTTTCAGGGAGAACTCCAGGAGAAAAGGCATGCTGAAACAGTGGCCTGTTTATTTGCCGGATCAGCATCTTAAAGTTTGAGGGAACCAGCATGCTCTCATGAAATGTTTCCAGTCTACCTAATTGGTGTGCCTGAGAGAAAACTGACTTAGTTGGCATATTTTCCATCAGCTCTAGTCTATACCTCAAAACAAAATAAAAACAAACAAAAAAGCCCATCTTTGGAATCTCCTCATTTACCTTAGCAAATAGAAATGTTGCTATTTAATATGTTGATGTGTTAATAACATCAACTTTTCACATGAAGTGTGAAATCACTGCAAGCTAAATAGCACTCACTTGGTGCTGTTTAAGGGTATAGATCTAATAACCAGATGAGAAATTCGATGTGGCTCTTGGACTATTAGCATCCATTTTATTGATCTTTTAATCTTTGACAGTTGGAGATTTTGGGAGACTGAGAAGGTGGGAATTCTTGCTTCAACTTAACAAAAATACTTTTTAACTTTGGGGCTAAATTTGTTTGGTCATATACTTTAAGAAAGTAGGAAAATCTGTTTGATCTTATACTTTTAAAATGCCATCGATTATTCTAACCTTATTGACTACCGTATTTGCAGTTCTCCTGTGGGATTGCATCATAGCTGGTCTAAAAATGTAAAGTGAATTGACTTTTATTCATTAATGTTGAACAATAACTTAAATGTCCCAAACTCAATAGCTATGTTCTTTTTAGGAAGTTCAGTGACAGGCCAAAGACTGTTAGTTAAAACCATTTATAAACACTTCAGTGTGACAGTTCTATTTTTCATCAGGAAATTCAGCTATATGAGAATAGAAATAGGTGTATGTTGGTTTTGATCTTTTTTTTTTTTTTTTTTACAGAAAAACAGTAGAACTGTATCGTGTATTATTTTGTCTTTCTCATTTCATTTTTGTTGGTTTATATTGTTTTGGTTCAAATTTATGTTTAATTAATTTAATTTAAACTTTGTTGCCAACTATTTTTTTCAGAATTTTTGTTTGCCAAAGCTTATGAAACTCAGGAGAAGAAATCAGAATGTCAGACTTTTACTTGTGATGGAAATGTTACAAGCTCTGGGGTTTATGTGTAGTGTGTAACTTAATTACAAATTTCCAAACACCAAAAGCAAAAATATAAAGAACAGCCTAGGTGTTACATCTTCTGTGAGAGTTGAAGACTGCTGGGAGTTCCATTTGTGTTTCTTAAAATTCAAATGACCACCTTAACTAGTGAGCTACTTTTTGGGTGGGAAAAATATTGAGGGGATAAAAACATGACAGAGGCTACATGTGCAATTAATGTCAAGCAATACACTCTAAAGGAATTTGAGCCAGAGTTTACATGTGCACCCAGAACAGCAGCAATTTGAGCCAAGGTGTAGCAGGCTTCCAGCTGGCTGGGCACAATTTACACACCTGGTCATCTACACATGCTTTTCAGTGCAGTAAACTAGTCTTCCATAAGGATTTGAGAGTTGTGACACTCAAAGTGGAGAGTATGATGGGGAGAAGTGAAGTAGTGGCAGACTTGTTGGAAAGGATGAAAGTACATATTGTGTGTGTGCAGGAAACAAAGTGAGAAGGAAACAAAGTGAGAGAGATTGGACGAGGATTTCTATAGCAGTGGAGACAGAAGAAGAAATGGAGTTGAGATGATCCTTTGCAAAGGATCCTTTGCAAAGAATTGAAGGACAACATTTTGGAAGTTGAAAAGAAGAATGAGAGGGTCATGAGATTGAGACTGGATAATATTAGACAATTGATGAGTGTGAGCATGTATGCCCCACAAGCAGGGAGTCCAGTAAAGGGGAAGGAGAACTTCTTGGAAAAGATGTATAAGGAGATGTAATGGGTACCAGACATTGAAGTAGTCATTATGTGAGGGACACCTTAATGGACACATTGTGCAAAATAGAAATGGTTCTGAGAGGATCCATGGGGAACATGCATTTGGGGATCTCAGTCCAGAGGGGGAAAGGATAGCAGACTTTGCAGTATTTTACAATCCCACAATCTCAAATACATTCTTTCAAAAACAAGAACATCTAATCATGTACAAGAATAGAAGTAGAGAAAGTCAAGTGGATTATTTGCTAGTGAGGAAACAGGATTAAAAAGAGGTAAAAGACTGCAAAGTTATCCCAGGAGAGGAGGTTACCATGCAACATAGAATGGTAGTCATGGATATGAGGGTGAAAGGAGTGAGGTGTACTAAATACCAAGGAGTTCAGAAAATTAAGTGGTGCAGATTGCAGCAGGACAATCAAACAAGAGAGGTCTACAGAGCAAGAGTGTTGTAAGAAATACAGGTTGAAGAAATAGAAGCCTCTGAAAGTAGGTGGCAAGAGGCAGTGGACAAGATCAGGAAAGTGGGAAAAGAAATCTGCAGGGTGTCATTTAGAAAGATGCCTGTCAGGAAGGAAACATGGTGGTGGAATGAGGAGGTCCAGGAAGCAGTAAAAGAGAAGGAGAAATGTAAGCAAAAGAAAAATACAAGGGACCCTCTGGAGTTTGAGCATGCCAAGTGGCGAAGAAGAGGACAAAGAGGACCATTGCTAAAGTCAAAAATACAGCAATGGACAATTTCCACCAAAGGCTAAAAACAAAAGAGCCTGTTCCTGTTTGCCATCATGATAGATGTGTTTACTGAACAAATAAGAAGGAGAACACCCGGAAATATGATGTTTTCAGATGACGTGGTCATTTGCACTGAGAATCTAAGGGAAGTGCAAGCTGGAATGGACCAATATAGAGAAGAGCTAGAGGGAAGAGAAATGAAGATTAGTCAATCCAAAACTAAAATATTTTCACTATGATTTCTATGAGGTACCTGATGTTGGAAATGTGATATTCAATGAGAATCATGTTGACATTTTCAATTTTGCGGCCTTGGCCTCACCACGATCTGTTGGCTGGGAAATTGGCTCAATGGACCCAGAAGGTGGTGGTTGATGGAAGTCAATTGTCATGGTGCTCTGTGACAAATGGGTTCCCTCAAGGCTCTGTCCTAGGGGCTATACTATTTAACATCTTCATTAATGATGTAGACATTGGTGTCAGAAGCAGACTGGTCAAATTTGCCAACACCACCAAACTCTGGGGTAAAGCATCCACACCTGAGGACAGGAGGGTGATCCAGGCTGACATTGACAGGCTCAGGAAATGGGTGGATGAGAACCTGATGGTGTTTAACACCAAACAATGCAAGGTTCTTCACCTTGGAAGGAAAAACCTGCAGCACGCTTATAGGCTCAGCAATGCTATGATGGCTAGCACTACTGATGAAAGGGACTTGGGGGTCATAACTGACCACAAGATGAACATGAGCCTTCAATGTGATGGTGCCACTAGTAAAGTGAGCAAAACACTGGCTTGCATCCATAGATGCTTCTCAAGCAAATCCCAGGACGTCATTCTCCCCTTGTACTCGGCCTTGGTGAGGCCGCAGCTGTACTGCATACAGTTTTGGGCTCCACAATTCAAAAAGGATGTGGAGAAGCTTGACAGAGTGCAAAGGAGAGCCACACACATGATCAAAGGTCAGGAAAACAGATCTTATGATGAGAGGCTGAGAGCCATGGGA
>NW_017728992.1:172660624-172661186 GCF_001723915.1 Gavialis gangeticus
GTTTCAGGCTGGACATAAAAAGAACTTCTTTACTGTCTGAGCCCCCAAGGTTTGGAATAGACTGGAGCAGGAGGTGGTTCAAGCACCTATTTTGAATGCCTTCAAGAGACATTTGGATGTTTATCTTTCTGGGATCCTATGATCCCTGATGACTTCCTGCTCCTGGGGCAGGGGGCTGGCCTAGATGATCTTCTGAGGTCCCTTCCAGCACTAGTGATTGTGAATCTGGGGTCAGTCATTCAGTGGAGTTATACAAAGAGTTGTACCATCAACTAAGAGCAGGGTGGACAAACTGGAAATTGGTGACAGGAATGTTATGTAACTGGAGAGTATCAGTGAAGCTGAAGGGGAAAGACATATGTGTGTCCATTGCTATTGTATGGAGTGTGGAAATGATCCCTGAAGAAAAGTCAAGAATCATAGAAGTAGGGTCGGAAGGGACCTTGTATAAGGGACCTTTCTCCTGCTTGGGTGGGAGAAAAACTGGACTCAAATGAGTCCAGCCAGGTAGGCATCAAGCCTCTTAAAGACTCCCAGGGTAGGAGCCAGCACCACTTCCCTT
>NW_017728992.1:172661427-172663992 GCF_001723915.1 Gavialis gangeticus
ATAGACAGTCACCAGGTCCCCCCTCAGCCTTCTCTTGTGAAGGCTGAACAGGTTTAGGTCCCACAGTCTTTCATTGTAGGGTCTTCCCTGTTGTCCCTGGATCATTTGGGTGGCCCTCCTCTGGACCCTCTCAATGTTGTCCACATCCCTCCTGAAGTGGGGCGCACAGAACTGGACACAGTACTCCAGCTGTGGCCTGACCAGCATAGCATAGAGGGGGAGGATCACCTCCTTGGCTCTACTTGAGATGCACCTGTGGATGCACGACAAGGTCCGGTTAGCCCTGCCAACTGTGACCTCACATTGTCAGCCCATGTTCATCTTGGAGTCAATAATGACTCCCAAGATCCCTTTCAAGAAAGAAGACTGAACGCAACAGAGATGAGAATGCTGTGATGGATGAGTGAAGTGACAAAGATGGATAAAGTGAAGAATACGTACATCAGAGGATCAATGCAAGTAGTGGAGGCATGTAAGAAAGTACAAGAGAGAAGACTGGCATGGTTTTGGCATGTTCAAAGGAGACTGGAAGAGAATGTTGGAAAAGAAGTTACAGAATAGCACTACCAGAGAGAAGGGGAAGAGAAAGAGCAAAGATGAGATGGAGAGAGAGCCAGTGAAGAACCAGGATCCACAAGAGCAGCCATTTTTAGATAGGATAAGTAATGGGAAAAAGAAGAAAATACTCTGTCTTAAAATAACACTGTCCCTCACAATATTATCTTATGATGAAGTTAATTAGTTTACTGCACCCTAATGGGCAGTGTAGACAGTGACACTTTACTGCAGAGCTAATTACCGTATTTTCCCGCATATAGCTCGTGGGCTATACACGTTTTTACAAACTTCACGGATGGGTGTGGGCTATGCAGAATCTTTAGAACAGCATAGCCTGTCCCCGCCCGTCCCCTAGCAGGATTGGCTTGAGCGGGTCTGCCTTCCCCCCCCCCCCGGCTCACAGCAACTTATCCCTCCCCTCCCCTGCACCACTTTTAGCTGGCTTCAGCTCCAGCTCTGGTGGCCGTGCCCAGCAGAGCCCACGCTTGTGGCCATGTCTCGGGGGAGGCTGCAGGCAGGTGGTGAGAGGCTGCAGTGAACCCTAGCAGAGCCTGCGCTTGTGGCCATGTCTTGACGGGAGGCTGTGGGCAGGCAGTGAGAGTCTGTGGTGAGCCCCGGCTCCAGCTCCAGCTCCAGCAGCCGTGCCCAGCAGAGCCCACACTTGCGGCCATGTCTCGGGGTGCAGGAAATACATGGGTGCAGGGAATACACGGACTATTTTACGAAAATACAGTTTTTCGCAGGTTAGACATGGGTGCGGGTTATATCAATGTGTGGGCTATATGCGCGATAATACGGTAATCTATTCCACAGTAAAGTGCACATGTAGATGCACCCGGGTTATACTAATTTAAGACGATTCTGGAATTAAAACTAATTTAAATGTGAGACCTGGATCTATTCCTGGTGAAAAGAAGTCTCGGGGGGACTTGGTGGTGGCCTATAAATATATAAGGGGGTTGCATCAGGATCTGGGAGAACAGTTGTTTACCAGGGCTCCCCAAGGGATAACTAAGTCTAACGGCCACAAACTTCTAGAAGGCTGATTCAGACTCGATATAAGGAAAATTTCTTTACAGTCTGTGTCTCCAAGGTCTGGAACAGACTCCCCCCAGAGGTGGTGCAAGTACCTACTCTGGACTCATTCAAAGGCATTTGGATGTTTATCTTGCTGGGATCCTCTGTTCCTTGCAGACATCCTGCCTCTGGCATAGGGGATGGACTCAGTCTCACAAGTTCCCTTCCAGCCCCTAATGTCTACGAAATCTATTCATACATAATACAGAACTGGGAATGTATGCACTGTGAATGGAAACACATTCTTATCTTTATAACCTAGCTGTTTTAACATAAACAGATTTAATAGGACTCCTCCAACCTTTACCAGACGCTTACTGTTGAAAGATAACAGGGTGGGAACAGTTCAGAGTCTACTGCATTGTCTCTAAGCAACCTGGAAATGGAGTGCTTAAGAGCAGTACTAGAGCTATTGAGTGAAAAATGTGTAGGGAATGAATGCAGCTTCTCACATATCTCCCTTGATACTCAAATGCTTTTTCAAATACAGCTTGCACAACAAATACTAGATTTCTACACCAAAGCCCATTATAAAATCCCATCTGACTTCCCATAGGAGTGACTTCCGATACTCTTTGTATACTGTTTCAACAAGGAAGAATAATTTTGTTGTTCAGTCATTCAGATGACCTGTATTCTATCTCCAGAAAGGTCATAGGGAATGTCTACACCAGAGTATTTTGCTGGCATAGTGATATCAGATAGGAGTGTGGTTAAAAACACAGCCCTAACATAGATACAAGATCCTCCCAGGGCAGATGCATTTGTTGGCTATCAAGAGTATTAGGGAGGGGTGATAATATTAATTCAACAGATTCTTTAATGTGCTCTGTGTGCTTAGGCAGACAGAGAAAAAATATTTGGGGGGTTGCCACTGTGTGCTGGGCTTTGCACCCTGCTGCCCTGAGAGCTGCACAATGCCATGTGCAT
>NW_017728992.1:172665162-172668050 GCF_001723915.1 Gavialis gangeticus
CAGGTAGTAGCTGACCAACCGCCAGTCAGCGCTTACCACCCCCTGGGCCCCTGCCAGCGTGTGCACAGTGGTAGAAGCCCCCTTGCCCCCCACACCCCTGCACGAGCCACCCAGGCTCCAATTGTCCCATGACCCAGCCTGGCTGGAGCCCCATTCACCTGCCCCTGCCTGTGCCCCACTCTCTCCCTCACCACAGGGGCCTCGATCTGCCCCCCACAGCCCTTTCCCCATCACAGAACAGACAAATTGGTACTTACCTGCCATTCTAGGCAGCCAGTCATTCACATGCCAGCCTATGATCCTGGCTTTGCGCATGCCCCTCCCTGGGCCAGACCTGTACCTGGGCCAGACCCACACCCTGGTCAAGTAGACCTTCAGCCACCCCAGAGGCAGCTGGCACTCCCTTACCACCTGCCTGGAGGTGGCTAAGGAAAATGTCCCCTGGGTCATCATCACATCCTGTGTGCTGCATAATATTTTCAAGGCCTGGGGAAAGCTGTTCCATGAGGCCTGGGTGGAGGAGGCATGATGGGTGGAGGTGGCCTGGCAATGGGAGTACCACCTGTGGTAGCAGTGGCAGTGGCAGCGGCAGCAGTGGGTCCTCCCAGCTAAGGCAACAGGAGAGCCACACACCCACCAGTGGGGGCCAGGGCACCAGGTGTGGAAGGCTCTAGCTGATCTCCTCCTGCACTCCCCACTCTAGCCCCACTGCCCATGCACCCTCAACTCCCTGCCCACACCCAGCACCACTCTCATGTCAGACACATGTCTGAACAATAACTCTTTATTCCCCTCACATCATACACCCCACACGCCTCCCCTGTCAATACACAGTGCCCTCTCCCCCTCCCTTCCCAACAAACAGAGCCCCTCCACCACCCACCCCACCCTCAAACAATAAAAAACCCTCTTCCCTGTGCAAACTATATAAAAAGTGGGGTATTTTGGTGTCCCATAGTGGGGGACCATGGGGTAGGGGCACCTAGGAGGCAGAGCCCAGGAGCAGGCAGCCAGCACCCCAGCTGTGGGGTGTTCTACCATGGGTGTGCACATCGCGGCATGTGCGGTGGGAGGAGGACTCTCTCTGGGATGACAGTGGCTGCTGGTCCTCCAGTGCGGGTGGCTCCCCCTCTTCCAGAGACTATCCATGGCCAACAGAGTTGGTGTGAGGTCCACTCCCCACTGCTGGCTGCTTTGGCTCTATGCCCACATGGAGCCGGGGTGAGCAGCAAGCCTGGGCCCAGGTGAGGGGCCTAGGTGGTAGCAGATCCAAGCTGGGGCAGAAGAACCTCCTTCTAGGCCCAGGCAGCTGTCAGGGGGCCTGTGGGGCTAGGGCCAGAGGTCAAGCAGCAGCAGGCACAAATGAGGCTGCCAAGCCCAAAAGAGCATCCAGAACCCAACAGTCATCATCCGTGGCCTGCATGCCCCAGCCCAGGGTGATGTTTTGGCCCTGCAGGACATAGATCTGTTCCTACTCCAGTGCCAGGAGCTTGAACCAAAATGCCTCCTCCTGGGTGATGTCCTCCGCTTGCCACCTCTCCTGGTGGGCCAAGTCCTCTTCCCACCACCTCTCCTCCCGGGCCAAGTCCTCTTCCTGCTAAGCCCATATGGTCTCTTTCTGCTCTTCCATCACTGCCATCAGCTGCTGGAGGAGGAGAGTCCGGTCCTGCGTGCACCTCTGGCACAGCCAGTGTATTCAGAAGGCCCTGGGAGTGGGAGGTGCCATCCCTGAGCTGGCATCCCCACTGGCCACTGAGGCCTCTTCCCCATGTCCAGATGCTGGACCTGCAGAGCTATGAGTCAGAAGCCTTTTGTGAGAGTTTTCAACATTTCAAAGATAAGATGCTCTGCACCAGGAGCCATGTGCTGCCCGGTCTCAGATCAGGGGTTGGCCATGCACATGAGTGCCCAGGAACCATGGTAAGTTGGCTGGGCAGACCCAGGCCCAAGCAGCTGTCAACTGAGCCTCCCATCCCTGCGCTCTCCCCTGGTTCAGGTGGGCCTTTGGGTGCTGGCTGCAGGTAGCCTGCCTCCCCCACCCCATTCCCAGGGTAGGACAAACAAGGGTCCTGGCAGCACCTGCTGCCACAGCTCCATACTCTACTTTCCCTTCCCCTTGCAGGCCACCCACTCTACTGCACTGCTGCCCAACCCATGAGACCTGGACTTGGGGCATGTGCAGCTCCCAGACATCTGAGATGAAGAGCTGGCCACCATCCCGCCCACTCCCCTGGGGGCCTTTCCAGGGAGGTGCTCCAGGGCCAGCCCTCCACTGCACCACCACTGTGCCCCAAGTGTGCCCCTGCTGTCTGTGTCCCAGGTGGTGCACTATAAGCTGTTTGTGCAGGCTGAGGGGGGCCTGACCCACTATGCCCTGCTTCTGATGATCCTCATGGTGGCCCAGGCACACTTGTGGTCCTGGTATGGGATTGTGAGCTATGACAGTGTGGAGACAAGCCCAGGCTACCCTGCAATCTCTGCCACCATCTGAAGGGCTGCCTGTGGCAGCGCTACACATCCCTGCCCCTTGCTGCCAAGGAGGACATTGCTGCTGGCATTGTCACTTTCCTCAGGCTGTGAGAGACCCATGCTAGGTGTTGGGGTATGGGGTCCTCAGTTAAGTTTTATGCTCTGTCCTACCTCTCTGTGTGCTGGGGGGGATAAGGGGGTAGAACCCAGGGCCAGGCAGGCAAGGCAGAGAGGAGGGGCTGGGGCTGGGGCTGGGGCTGGGACTGGGACCAAAGACAGGGGTTGGGCAGGGTTGGGGGCTGAGACTATGCCCTGCAGCATCTGCAGACACAGGGCATGTTTCTGGGGGCATGCAGCAGGCAGGAGGTGTTGGCCCTGCTGCCAGAAGCAGCCTGCAGGCAGCCCTGGGGAGCTGACAG
>NW_017728992.1:172668061-172669029 GCF_001723915.1 Gavialis gangeticus
CCTGCCACCAGGTGGGCAGGGTGTGTGGTGCAGCCAGGCAAGCAGCAGGCACATGGCATTGCACAGTTTTTGGGGCAGCTGCAGTCAGGCACAGAGCCCAGCCCTCAGTGATAGCTGCCTCTGGCCTGCACACAGATTGGGGGGCATGTGCCCCCTGGGCCTCTGCTGGGGTGCACACAGTGATGGGAGCCACCCCCCACCCCGGACAAGCCACACAGCAGCAGTGGCAGCCAGCGGCAATCAGGGTTCGGTGGCGGGGTGGCGAGTGTTGATGGAGCCTTTTTTCAGGGGGTGCAACGCTATGCACAGAGGGTGCATGTGCACCCTGTACACATCGGCCCTGCTTGTGCCCAGAAGCTTGTCTAAATCTCTCCTATGTGGCTGGTCCAATCAAAGATATCACCCCCCAAAAAGCCATAAAAAACATAAAAGATAAGTACTATAACAAGAGCAACCCTGATTCATAAGCATAGACCTAAACAGAGTTCTGGTTCCCTGGAAATAATGAGGATGTGTAGGTCATAGCATTTATTACTACTATTACTATTATTATTATTATTATTTATCAATAATTATGAATGTAGCGGGTTAAGGTTTTGCGAACAAAACAATTTTCAGCATAAAATGTTGATTTGAAAAAACTAAAACTTTCCACATCAACTTACATATCAATTTCACCAAAAAAGATTTTTGGGGGTTCAAGATGGAAATTGTAGTGAAAACAATGTAGACCATATCACTACAGATTATCTACTAGGATACTCAGGGTATTATCCCAAGATGTGGATGACTGAATAGCCTGCTGTTTGTGATCCCAGCCAGGAACAGGAACTTGTGTATCCTTGCTGACAACTCCTAACCACCTTGGTTATTGACCATTATGTCAAATTGCTCCCACAGTATCTTTTCATAGTTTCATAGTTTCTACAGTCAGAAGGGACCTGAGTAGATCATCTAGTCTGACCCCC
>NW_017728992.1:172669523-172685065 GCF_001723915.1 Gavialis gangeticus
CTCAAAAGGATAAAAGGAAAAAATAGGAAGGGAAGAAAAAATTAAAACTGAAAGTAATTAACATTTTTACTGTGTTATTTGAAAACTGAGACATACTGTTTTGGAAAATAAATTAAAAAGTCACAAAAAATCTCTTTGACGTTTTCTGTGATTTCTTTTTTTCCAGTGAGCTCTTGTGGGGGATGGGACAAAGATCACATAAATAGAGATTTTACGGGACATCATCCTTGTTTTTTTCCCTGCAGATTTCCTACCTTGATATTTTACCTTGATGATGGCATGTGTAGCTAGCTTAATTAGACTCCTTTACAACACTTCTAACCACTCTAAACTGGTGCAACACTGGCAATTCCCTTTTTTCTTCAGCTGGGCCCCCTACTAGAGCAGCACGTATTTCAGGTGCCTACAAAGGCTTTACAACAGAGCTAAACGAACAGATTCTCTTGCTCACCTATAAATAGTTATTCAGGGAAACTATATTGGTTGTGTTATAGTTCAGCATCTTATGTCCATAGGCCTACAAACACTAGTCAGAGGTCAGGACCCTATTGTGATATTCACAAACAAAGTTCAAACAGTGAATTTGTTTCATTGTATGGCATAAATGGGTTACATCACACCAAAGTATGTGGATAAATTAATTATAATTACAATTACACTTCTCATCAGTATGAACATATGAACTAATCTCTATCTAATTAATATAGTTCTACAGGCCACCAGACAATTTAACTCCGCATATGTGTGTAATAGTTGACTTGCATTCTTGAACTTGTCTGCTCAAAACTTTCTGTGTTCTTATGCCAAGCAGAAAATGCCAGCTTTCACAATCAGTAAAGCAGGTTCTTTTTTTTTTTTTTGTATGCTATACAGCAGTAGATTGTATCCTCAGCTTTGACATATGGTGCAATAGTAACGTGTTTCAAAGATTGCCTTAATATCATTTTCAATTTTCACTGCCTCAATCCAATATCCAAGATTTTTTTTTCAGGCTTTCTCACCATTTCTTTTTGTATTTTTTATTTTATTCACCTCTCTTGAATGGTCCAATATCTTCCCCAACATTGTCCGGTTTTGTTTTCATTAAAATCACTATACAATCTTTCCCTCAATATGATACAAAATTCTAAATTAACTCTTTTACTCATGACCCCCTTACCTTAGTAGATGCCTAAGAATGTGAGACTCATCTGTATAGCCTTGTGCTATATAAATATAAACTAAAAGACTTGTTAAAAATCATTTAAAAATCCCAGTCACTGAAATGCTATGGTGTTCTTCAAAACCATTTGTTTTTAAAACACCTACTTTTCTAGGTTTGCATCTTGACATTGAATTGATGTTCTTTTCCTTGCACAGGCATGAGTTGGTATCTTTTTAAAGAATGAGCGCATGACTGAAAGATGTTGGTCTGATAGTCTCAGAGAACTAAGCCCTCAACATTTACATTGGGAATTTGTAGCATACCTTCCAGCAAGGGTGGCCATCACTGCCATAAGACATCATCAGCTATGACTTATAACATATTTCATCTCTATATACTGCAAACGTGGCTGAATTTGTTGGATGGCCATAAGAGCCATAATCCCCTGATCCCTTCTGATCCTCCCATTTGCACTCTTCAAAATATGATTTAAAACAATTCCTTCCAATAGAAAGTAAAAGGGAAGGGGAATGTTGTGTTATGTTTGTATTGTAGTACCATACATGCTGTCGAGCTTTATTAGCATTACTTGCAAAGCATAAATTTTAAGCTTGAAAATGCACTGGAAGCATGTTTGAATGATGTATTCAACTGCAATATTTGGAGGATTTTTATGCCAGTATCAGGTTTAGTTACATAAATCATGTAATCACATAGATTGAAATCTACTCCATTTATATACAACCAGACATGATGATATCTATCAAAGTAAATTGCTTTGTAAGAGGTGAAATCTAACTGCCTACAACCCAGGGTTTGTTAACAGGATTGTTGTGTAGCATATAGATTTAGACAGGCAATCCATTTGCAGGATCTCTGTCATGTGTTGGTGCTGCTGGATTTGTGTCCAGATGGGTCTCATGATCCCTGTTTTGATTTCCTCTTGTTGCCCATATAAAGTTACTGCAGAGACATTAGGTGCAGAAACACTCTTATCTATTTGATTCTTATGTGGTCCTTTCCTGTACATCCTAATCAGGGTTAAGAGTTGCAGAGAACTGTGTGTTAACTACACCATAAAAAGGGAAAAAAATATGTTGGGAAGTTTCATAGATCATGTGGAAGTGAAACAACCAACAAGAAATTATTACATACAGCTGTCTTGGCAATGATATAGCTAGCATTTACATTAGTAGTACGTCACTGGACACAGCCTCTTTATTTGTACCTCCCCTCCAAAAAAAAAAAAAAATCTGCCTGCAAGTCAGATATTGCTTTGAAATACTGATACATTGCAAGCCTCAGCTCCTAAACAAAAGCAAGTAGTTTGAATGCAATTATAAAGCTATTTCTGAGCTCCCCCTGGGCCCTCTCAGATTTTGTTTTTTTGATTTTCAGAATACATGGCATACTAAAGAAAAAAGGTGACTTGAGTCTTACAAGATAACATTTATTTTGCATAAGCAGGTACTACTGGACAAGCAGCTAGTATTAAGACAGTTTGTAAACTACAGCAAAAATATGAGCATTTATCTTCTTTTTATGCTTGTACCTGACTATGCAAAGGCAGCAAAGAGTGTTGGGCACTGTCTCCCAACAGCTTGAATCTTTCCCTTTGGCTAATCATACGCTTTCTGAAACACTGCTGTCTTTTTGAATATACAGCATAGCATTTCATTTCTTTGAACTCCTAGCACTACTAACCTTTTCTTTCTCTTGCTCTCTTTCCTTCTTTCCTTTATAATCTAATTCCTCAGGTCTACCTCATAGCGTGTCATTGTCACTAAGAGAGAGAGACTCCTAATAACCATTAAACCAGCTTTGTATCCATTTATATACTTTTTGTCAAAATCTATGTTTTCACTATTGAGATGGGAAGTAAAAAAGCCATTATAGAAAACTAAGCAAACATTTTAGGGTTTCTTTCTCATTTTATGTGTTTTCTTTGTGCTCATAGAAGTATATTGATAGTACCTTTAAAACCTATTTCTCCATTCAAATGTGATCCCAAAGGAGTCCCTCTCAGTTAAGACATAAAATGTAGAATTTTGAAAGTCAATAGGATTCAGGGCCTCAATACCCTTTTATATCTTTGGAACTCTCTTTTACAATTTCCACTTTATTCCTTTGTTTCTGCTTTCCATAATTCTTTTTTTAATCTGATCCCTGCCCACACTTTTCTTTCTTTGGGTGAAATTTCCCATGCTGGTCTATACAAATTTGCATAATAAGCATGCTTACGGTTAGCCTTCTGTGGTTCTGTCCACACTAGAACATACACCCTTTCCTGTCAATGAACATTAGCAAAAGATAGATCTGAATAGGCATTAAATACAATGAAATTGAAAATAGGACAAAACCACCTGCAGCATTTTTCAGAAACAGTGATCTAGAATTTTCCTGTTGGGTTTTGACAAAGCTCCAAACCATGGATTTGTCTGTGCTGTAACTGAAGTTAGAATTGCAGCATACCCCAGATATGCTTGTCTTGCTAGCATAGAAAACTAGAGCAGGGAAGATGTGGTGGGGCAGACTTGAGCATGGACTGACAGCCTCTGAGTACATAATTTAGTAGAGTTGTCCAAAATTTAGCAATTCGCCTGGGTGGGAAAACTGAATATTCAAATTTATCACTAGGGCTCCAGTAGTTTGGCATCCCATCCCTGTTGCAGATCATTTGATGGCTGCTTTGAAGCTGCAGACCCAAAGAGCCCATTACAGGACTTTCAGAAAACTACCAAACTTCCAGCTGACAGCACGGATCTCAGAAGTCCTGAGTGATGGAAATGCTGAGATCTAGAATGCACAAGTTTTCCGGGCTACTGGTGTTACATCTTGGCAGTCTTGAAAACTCCCAGGGTTTCCTGTTTATGAGCTTTTGGAATGGAGTCTGGAAACTCTCTAAAACTCCTCATTTGAACTGGGATTTCAGGCATCAGGGACAAGTACCATATATACTTTTCTCTTATAGAGACTATAGAAAAGGAAATGTCAGAGAGAATTGACCTAAGCCTCAGTTCACATATTCTTGATGATTTCTTTTTGTCTTGATGGTGTCCAAGTGCCACAAGTTTCTCTTCTATTTGGTGTCACTGGCTCAAGACTTGTGTTGAGTTTCTTTCTGGATGCAATTATCTTTCACTTTACCAAGTGTTATTATTTTTTATAGAGACTGATTAAGGGATATATTGTTGTGTATTAGGGCTGTGAAAAACAGCACCTTTTCATTTCAACTTCTGTTTCACCATTTCAAAAGGAAACTGTTTCATTTCATTGTTTCTTTTAGTTCTGAAGACTGTTCCATTTAATTTAGTCACAACTGTTTCACTGATTCAATGTGTTTCAATGTTTTGCCCATAGGCTATAATAGGGAATCCTGAAAATGCCTATCACTTTGTCATCTCCTGCCTGATTTAGTTGAAATATGCAGGGATGGTAGCCCCATCTGGCAGCTTGAAACCTGCTAAGTTTCAAGGGAATAGGTTTAGTGGTTTCTAAAAAACTGCACCTCAAGTTGCTGAAAATCAAAACTCATGTCACTTGCTGGCAGTGGCTGCCTCCTGTTATCCCTCATGCAGATCTGGGGGCTCAGACCCCTAGGAAGGCTGTGGGGTTGTGCCAGACTCCTCCCAGGTATGGGCCCCTGGATCTGTGTGCAGGATGACAGGAGGCTGCCACTGCCTCTTGGGATCAGTGCTGGACACAGCTCACACCCAGCGCTAGGAAGACTGGTGCTGCCAGTGGCCCCAGGCAGCAGCAGCAGCCTCCTGTCATCCCACATGCAGATCTGGGGGCCTGCACCCCAGGGAGGAGTCTAGCAGTGCTGGCAGGGCAGGTTGAGCTCTGTGGAGCTGATGGAGTCGCTCAGACCACAGCCCTGGCTCTCCTCGCCTCCCACCATCAGGCTACACTACAAGCCACTTTGCCAGCCCCATGGAGTTCAGCCCCAGCAGTGGGAGGTGGCAGGAGAGGCAGTGGCAGAGCTGCTTGGAGCACATCCCTGGCCAGTGGCTCTTCCACACCTTCCGCCACCAGGCTCAGCTCCATAGGACTGGTGGAGCCGCTTGGAGTGCAGCCCAGTGGTGGAAGGTGGGCCAGAGCCAGGGCTGCACTCTGAGTGGCTCTACCAGCTCCATGGACCTCTATCTGGTGCCTTTCCCCCACCTTCCACCACTGGGCTGCTTTGAAATTCAAAACATTTAGAAACTTTGGAAATATTTTGAGTGCCCTCCTTTCATTTCAAAGCTGTTTCAAAGTCTTTTTTTTTCATTTTGATTTCACTGTTTCGAGATCAAAACATGTTGAAACAGCTTCAAAACAAAACACTAATAGAAATTTCGCACAGCCCTATTGTGCATACCATTAATGTATGTATATGAATATGTTTACTCTGCAAAAATATAAATACAATATAGTAAACTGCACTTTTAAAATCTTACTAGAATGACAGGAAAGGTTTTAACAAGTCAGCTATTTCTAGTTATTACAAGCTACACGGCACTAAAAGTTGCATAGCTTCTGATTTAATTTTTCCTGTTTTCCTCCTAACTCCATAAGGTCAAATTATGTACAAGGTCACTAAGTCTATAGCCATGTTATTGGACCATGTATTTTTGTCTTCTATCCCTTCTATATCTTATAAAATGAAACTATGACAGTTTCCACAAAAAGAGAGTCTGGTTTAAAAGATCAGTCTTAGATTAGTATTTGTATGGTAGTTTCTGATGCCATGTGGAAGAATACCTTAAAGCAAGTAAAGGGGAAATTTAGAAATTTAAATAATTTAATGCAAAGCCTTTGCAAGCTTCAGTTTAAGTATCTGGAAAAATGGTTTTTTTGGTTTTGCTCTTACTGCCTCTCTACGTATATAGTTGCATCAAAACCAGTCAATGTAACAAAGCTGGTTGAATGTTTAGAGAATTTCTCTCACTTTAGTGTATGTAAGGACATAATGAGAGCTTCAAGGGAGAAAAAAATTCTCTCCCTTTCTCTATTGTGTGTGAGCTCCTCCTAGTACATTCATGAAAAAGTTGCTAAAACTAATTGAAGGAGGACACAAAGTAAAAGATAAGAGCTGTTATAAATACATTTTACTTAAAGCCCCTAGTATCTAATTAGGGAAGTGAACAAAGTCTGAAATTTTAAAGAATCTTTCTGAAGGTGGAAAGAAGCCAGATAATAGCTATGGTCATTTTGCGCTTTGGGTTCAATAGAAAGAAAGCTTCTGAGAAAAATCGCAACAAAATATTGCAGTTCCAGAGTTAACAGTGCAATTTCTTTGACAATTGTGGAGTACTCACTGTGTATTTTGAAGTACCCCTTTTTTGTGAAGGCTATATATCCAACCTTTTTTCACTTATCACCAAACAAACAGTCCTGGGAAAAGCCAGTCTAATGCATAACTGCAGAATCCATGTAATTTGTTTCCTGGTTAAATTAAAAATTGTTGTTGATGTTTTAAATCTACAAATGGAGCAGTGACACTTAACTTACTCGGTATGAAAATACCTCTGCTGTTACCTAAATATAGTTTAGTTATAAAACAGAATTCCCTCTATCTGTTAACTGCATGGAGTGGGCTCAAAGGGAGTTTCTCTTAAATGGAAGAATGGTTCAAGGGTAGTTTCATCACTGTACCGCAGGGGTAGGCAACATTTTTTTGGCCGGAGTGCCAAAAAAACCACAACGTCTACTTTGGAAGGTGCTGGAGTGCCAGCATGCAAGAAAAACAAAATGAGGGCACAGGGTACAGGGCAGGATACACTGTATATTAGTATAGTTAATAATCATAAATGTTGCCCTGCTGCCCTCCCCTGGGCCCTCTGGAGTGCAGCATGTGTGACCCGGAGTGGCCGCACAGAGGGGCTGCACAGGGAAGCTGCCTGCTGCTGTGATCCCCACACTGCCCTAGCCACACTTCCCCTGTGCGCACAGAGACGGCATGGGCGGTAGCACAGGGTTGTGCCCCTTGTTGCTGTCCCCACCTGCACGGGAAGTGTGGCCAGGGCAGTGGGGAGTTCGGAGCAGCAGACAGCTTTTCTGTGCCTCGCTGCTGTGCCTGCCCCGCCGGGTTCCACACACTGCTCTGCATAGGCGGTGGGGGAGGGCAGCAGAGTAGGGAGCATTGCCAGCACCTGCTGCTTCCCTAGAGCCCGGGGCTGGGGCAGGGAGGCAGGAGCTGTTTGCAGCCTCCCAGCTGCAGGTGGCCCAGGCTGTGGAGTAGCTGCTGCCAGCCACGGTGGCAGCAGCGTTTGCAGCCTTCCAGCTGCCTGCTGGGAGCAACCCAGGCTCCATGGCTGGCAGCAGCTGCCTAGAGCCCAGGCTGTCAGTGGCGTGCTGAGCGAAATGGCCTTGCATGCCATGCTCGGCACACGTTCTGGGGGTTGCTGACCCCTGCTGTAACATAAGACTTTCAGTAAGAAGGAAGTGGATGGAAATGATCTAAAAGATGGAGGAGTGAAAAAAAAGTAACTGAATCATAGAAAATTAAGATTGGAAGGGACCTCTGGAGGTCAGCTAGTCCAAAACCCTGCAGGACCTTCCCCAACTAGAGCATCCCATCCAGGTTTTAAAAACCTCCAGATGGAGACTCCACAACTTCTCTGGGTAAGCTGTTCCATTGTTTTATTACCCTCCTAGTGAGAGAGTCTTTCTTAATACCTAACCTAAACTTCCCTTGCTGCAACTGAAAACCATTGCTTTTTGTTTTGTCATCTGCCACATTGAGGAGAGTCTAACTCCTTCCTAAAGTCACAGAATATTGTTAAGCTTTCATATAAATATATTCATGTTAATTCATGAATTTGCTCCCCTTTGCCATGCCACATGAAAGGAAAATCAGTAGTGCAACAGAAGATAGTAATGATTCTGCTGCTTTATTGTGGCAGACATCTATTAGCCCTGTGGCAGGAGAGTAGAGCAGCATTAGCTGCTGTCCTTTCTAGCCACACTGGGCATGTGGTCTGGGGGCTTGAGGGCCCAACAATCCCTCAGGACACCTGCTCACTTTTCCTGCTTACAGAGGGCACCCCAGGGAATCTGGGGTGCTTCTTCATAATTAGAGAAGTTGGAGTTCCCTGCTGAGCCAGACCCACCCCTGACAATCACTAGGGAGCACATCTGCCTGAGCAGGGAGAGCAGAGCAAGATCACATGACCCCTTCTCCTGCACTATCAAGGGCAGGAAAAGGATGGTTTGTATCTTGCCCAATGAAGCAGATCAGCTGTGTTGTAAATGGGACTTTAAACTCTGTGTACTCCTGTGTCAAGCCCAGCACATGCCCAGAAAAGGCATTGCATTAGTTGGACCTGGCTTGCCCAACATTTGTATTGATCAGGTGCTTTAGTGGGGCTTTTCTGGCACTTTAATAGCTGATTGAGTCAGCTTTAGCTAAAAGTGCCAAAAAATCCTGCTGAAGTGCTCAATCTACAGGTGCTGTGGAACCAGGTCCAACTAACATACTGCTTCTTCTCGTAAAGCACAGTTTGTGGGGGGGGGGGGTGTTAACTTCTGTAAGCAGCTTGAATGAATGCAGGGATTAAAACTCTGACAACCAGGAACAGGCTTTTTAGCTGTGGCAAATTAGATTACCAAAATAAAGAATCACAAAGATTTAAAATTTTAATCCAGTTCACAAAGGTCACTTGTATTAAAACTCAAGGCAGTGATCAGATGTTATAAGACTTTCTGCAACAATTCTATAACTTTCTGAAGCATGTTTTTAACTTTAAAATGTATGTGCTTACTGTAGCTGCACTGATATGTGGAAATTCATTTTATATTGTATAGTTATGCATGCTTTGTCTTTTTAGTTCTTTTTGTTTATTGCAATATCAGTTACATTTAATGTATGTGTTCATAGCATCTGAGGAAAGCTATCCCCTACAAAAGTTTATACCTTTCTGAATGACTTAGTTTTTCTGGTGTCTTCCTGCCTTGCTTTCTGCCTAAAATAAAACATGGGGGCCAAATGAATAATTCCTTTGAAGAAAATGGAGAGTTTAAAATAACAGTGGAAAAGAGCTATACCTTTAACAGTGAGATAGAAGTATTCACTAAAATAGACATCTTTTAAAGTTCAATCTGTGTGTAAGTCAGTTTAATATATAAGAAAGCTTCTTGCTGAAGTAGAAATTGCATCTTTTTTGGGGTTTATTTTTTCTTTTTTCTTTTTTCAGCGCAATCTGCAAACAGGAAGGCAATTTAGGACCTCTTTTTTCTGTATTACTATTCACATATGTCACAATGATCTTGAGATATTTTCATAATGTTGTATTGTGTTAAAAAACCTAGGTTTTTCATACAGCATGCTATATAGTCTTTATCATACAGATAGTAAATTATTACATTTTTGTAATATTCTTATCCTTTCCATAACTAAGAATCATACCCTTAACAGTCAAGAGATTATTTCCATGGTGTTTTTATTAGGTTAGCTGTATCGTGCTAGGAAAGAAATCTCTTAGTCTTATATGAGCCTGTGGAAAGACTGAGGGGGTTTGCTTATTCTTTGAGGATTTGTGAAATATTTCATCAAAATGGCTTATTTGCCATGCACCAAAGCTCAGCACTAGTTTATTATTTCTTAAATATAGGATGCTCATTTGAATCCATGCTAAGAGAGTCAGCCAGAAATTGTCTCTGAGGAAATTCAGTATTCAAAATAAAAGGTCAAATGTTATATTAGAGAGGCTGTGTGGTAAAGAATTTGCTAAAGGTTTCAGATCTCTGCAAAATAGGGAAGCTCATGAATTCTCTATAGCTGCCAAGAAAATCAGATTTATACCAAAAAAAAAAAAAACTTTGTCAATGTTTGACAGTCCAATTTGTGTCCCGTTTCTAGTGTTGCTGATATTTGGTATTTTATATTGTTTGGGGGTTTTCTTATTGTAAGTCTTATGATATTTGATATTAATGATATTTGACATTTTTCTTAAAGACTAACTGGTAATCTTGTGACTGTGAGAGGTTGTTTATTTTGGCGTGGGTTGGTTTTGTTGTTGGGTTTTTTTAAAGTAAATTCCTAGTTCTCCTGGTTTGAAAAGAAAAACATCAAAATATATCCTAAAGGTTTAAAGGATTGGTGGGAGGAAGGGACTGATAAGAGGAAAATGATAAAATTTGGGAAATATACTTAAGGACCTGGGGCTTGAAGTGGACAATAAGCTGAATATGAGCCAACAGTATGCCCTTGTTGCAAAGAAGTCTAATGGCATACTGGGCTGCACTGGTAGGTGAGTTACCAGCAGGTCAAGGGAAGTGATTATTCCCTTCTATTCATCACTGGTGAGGCCACATCTAGAGTGCTGTGTTCAGTTTTGGGCCCCCCACTGTAGAAAGGCTGTGGACAAATGGAGAGAGTCCAGTGGAGGGCAACAAAAATGGCGAGGGGGCTGGGGGACATGACTTCTGAGGAGAGGCTGAGGGGACTGGGCTTACTTAGTTTGGAGAAGAGAAGACTGAGATGGGATTTAAGAGCAGCCTTCAACTATTAGAAGGGAGGTTTGAAAGAGGATGGAGCTACATTGTTCTCAGTGGTGGCAGATGACAGCACAAGGAGCAATGGTCTCAAGTTTGAGCAAGGGAAGTTTAGGTTAGATGTTAGAATGAATTTTCTCATGAGAGGGTAGTGAAGCACTGGAACAGGTTACCCAGAAAGGTGGTGGAAACTCCATTCTTGGAGGTTTTCAGGACCTGACTAGACAAGGCTTTGGCTGGGGTGATCTAGCTAGGGTTGGTCCTGCTTTGAGCAGGGCGTTGTACTAGATGACTTCCAGAGGTTCCTTCCAACCCTAATTTCTATGTTTTCTATGATTTCTATTTTAATACTAATTTCTTGGTTTTTCGTGAGTAATCTGTGGTTGTTTTAATAACTTGGGCTAGGAAAATTGAATTTGAATTTGTCTCTTTCTCTCTAGTAGTAGAGGCAATGACATAAATATTAGGGTTGTGCAAAACAGCACTGTTTCATTTCAGCGTCCATTTCATCACTTTGAAGGAACAGTATTTCATTTAGACTTTTCATTTCACTTTGAAGCACTTTTCTGTTTTGTTTTGTTGAAACTGTTTTGCTGTCTCGATGCGTTTTCACGTTTCGCCCATAGGCTATAATGGGGAGTCACAAAAATGTCTATAACTTCATAATTTCTTGCCTGATTTGACTGAAAATAGCAGGAACAGTAGCTCCTGCTGAGGCCACAAAGCCTGTCAAGTTTAAAAAAGATAGGTGCAGGGGTTTCTGGGACACTATACCTCAAGCTGATGACAAGCAAAACTCATGACGTGTGTGTGTGTTAAGGTGCAATTTTTTTTCTATCCCTCCCTCAGAGCACTGGGATTGGAAGGGACCTCAGTCACTGACCAGCTACACATGTCAATAGCAGAACAGTCCTTCCTCCCTCTTTCCCCTCCCTCTCCTTAGTTTCTATGTCCCTGCAAGCCCAGCTTCAAAACTCAAAATGTTTCGAAACTTTCAAAATGTTTTGAATGTCTTAGTTTTGTTTTGAGGATGTTTAAAAGCCTTTCATTTCATTTTGATTTCACTGTTTCGAGCTCAAAACTAGCTGAACCAGTGTTGAAATGAAACACCCAGCAAAATTTTGCACAGCCCTAATAAATGTGCCAGGGCACTTAAAGAGGCAATAGTTAAATCCCTAAGGCTGCTTGTACTTGTGACAGGGTTTTAGTCAGAAGCATAATGCACCTTAAATGACTTGGGGCACAGCAAACTAAAACTTCTTTGAGTTTGAGGCGTTTTAGTTTGCTAGCCCTACAGCTGTGGAGCAAAGCACCAGCATCCATGCAGCTCTGCGGCTCTGTAGGAAGCCCTGTAGGCAGCCTGGCAGCTACCCAAGAAAGCAGTCTCCACCCAAGAAAAGAGCTGAGCATGATCTCCCCCACCCCGCCCTGGAGCCTGTCTGCCTGCCTGAAGTGCATGGGGGTCCAGTGCTTCCCTCTGTAGCTGAGGTGCCCCCGGGACCGCCTGAGGCAGGTGCCACCGGGGGGCAGGGGGGCATGCACTCCTGCCATGAAGGAAAGCACCAGCCTCCCCACCAGAGCCCAGGGACTGCTCCACCCGATAGCAGTTTGCCCTCTCCTCCCTGCCAGAGAAGCAGCTAAGTCAGTGGGGTGTGCGCATAACACGGGGGTTTAATCAGACCTAAATTGAAGCGGTGTATTTTAAAACTCATGGGCATGTGCAGACAAAACAGGAACCCTAAACTGAAATGGTGGGTTTTAAAAGATACAGCTTCAATTTAGGGCTGATTTAAACTGTTGTCTCATGCACCCTCCCCCTCCCCCCCCAAATTAACTTCTTCTCTGGAGGGGGAGGGGAGGGTGAACTGCCAGTGGGAGGAGCAATCCCTGGGTTGCAGGGAGGGGGGCTGGTGCTTCCCTCCATAGCAGCAATGCCCCCCCCACCAGGCAGCACCCACCTGCAGCCACCTGGCTCGGGTGGTCCTGTGGGACACTGCAGCCATAGAGGGAAGCACAGGGCCCCCAAGCAGCTGAGGCAGGTAGGCAGGCTCCAAGGGGGAAAGAAAAAAAAAAATCAGAGGCTCACCGGTTTTCTTGGCTGGAGCTGTTTTCCTGGGCTTCTGTCAGGCTGAGACCCGTGGAGCTGCATGGAGCCCAGTGCTTTGCTTTGCAGCTGTAGGGGCAGCAAACTAAAACTCCTTTGAGGATTTTTAGTTTGCTGTGCCCAAAGTTATTTAAGGCACATTATGTGGCCAAATTTCCTACAGCGGCTAGAATTAATATGCAATACACCACCAAGTTGTGGAAACACAGACACCATTAAAGCGGTGCAAAAGCATTTAGCCTGCTTTAAAGTGTTGTGCACACACACCTTGTTTCATCTATACATGGTCTACCACTTCAGTTTAGGCCCCCCGTTTCATCTAAACACACCCAAGGGGTCAGTACAGCCTAGGGTAAATGAAGATTGTACCTAATACACCTCAAACCTGAGACCCTATTCTTCCACCTTTCCACTACATGGGAGAAAGACTTTGTCAGCCTTTTTGTCTACCTTAGTGCCCATCTACATCAAGTATACAGTCTATAGCTGTGCTAATTGGTACACGCCCAGACCACTGCCTAACAATAACAAATAATCATTGAAACTCGATCAACTCCTCTTCTGATTCAAGTTTTATCTCAGAAAGTCCTCATGAATATCATGCTGACATACACACACTGTCAAAATGGGGCTGATGGATAGTAGTTTGTAGTAGAGATAAGAAGATTAATATTGCTGTCTCTGACATCAATAAAAATGACATCATATTGCATCTGAAGTAATCATTTTACCTAGTGTTTGACATCAGAATAATGCCGTCTGACTTGTGTAGAGGAGGGGGAAAGCTTTGCTTTCCTGTACTCCGTCCTTTTTAAAATTCTGGACTCTTTTAACTGAAATTGAGTCACGCTCTGTGTGTGTGTGTGTGTGTGTGTGTGTGTGTGTGTGTGTGTGTGTGTGAACATGCATGCCACCTTTTCTACAGCTGTCATCTTGCCTTTGTCTCTTGCTAAACTGGGCATCTTTGAGCAGTGAACACCGAATAAGTTCAGATTGGCAGATTGTCTTCACAGACAGACTCAGACTGAAAAGCTTGTATGGAATTGTTTTGTACTGTGAAAATTTGTCTCCAAACTTAGTTTCAGGAGGTCATTAATTTATTACCTAGAAGCCATAGCCCTGCAACATTACAGTAATGAACTCAAAGTACAAGTGGTGAAGTGCAGGGAAAGTGTGTTTATGTAATTCTGGATCTGTGTGTGAGTTCTATTCTGCTGAAGTACAATAGTTGTGGTAACTAAGCTTCCTAAACTTGCAGTACAAAGAAGCTTGCCTTTCCACAGCCAAACTCTTTTTCATTTAAGGCATGATCAAAGGCAAAATAATGGGTCATAAAGTGCCCCCCCCCCTTTTAGTTAAAATTGTACTTTTGGGTATCCTTTGAAAGATACAAATATGTGACCAAGTTATGGTGAGGTAGTTATGGTGTGAACACACCATGTTAGTTATTTTCTAGTAACTTCAGGTATGCTTATTCTTACCTTATGATAAATGAGAGGTACCTCACTGCACATTCACTATGGATAAGTTGCCTCATGTTTCATGCAGAGTAAAAGAATGCACGTAGGTGGAGTAGCAGATGCACAGTATGTTCACACCTGGCCTCATTTCAGAGTAACTTTTTGCATCCTTACTTGATCAAATCTTTCACTCAAGGACAAGAATTCTAAACCTATTGCCTTACAGTTACAAATTCAAAAGCAATTTTAAGCATCTCTAGCATGCTGTGTATATACATAGAAAGAAAGAAGCAAAATGAGATTGAATCCATAATCCCAATAATTGTACCTCCTGCCATACCAAATCCTGGCACAGCTCCTGCCATGTGCCCTATTGCAAGTACAGGGGGATCCCAGGATTGTGATCGCATGCTCCCCCTGCACCAGCAAGTAGCAAGCTAGGTGCTTGATGTACCTGTGCTCTGGGCCTCAGGAGTGCATTGCAGTCCTGAAGGGCTCTGGCATATTCCACCAGTCAGCAAACCGGCACTTTCAAGGCTGGGAACACTCTGGCCACAGGTTTAATTTATGGTGCAATGAGAACCAAACACAAAATTATTACGCATGTTTTGAATATTAATTTTGTAGCTTTTTCCTTGTTTTATTCTGCCATTAATTTCATGAATGTCTGGCCAGGTTGCTATTTAAGAAAGGATTACTGATTAATCACATCTTAAGTGTAACGTCTGCCAGGGGTCTTGCATAGCTAAATATTCATTGAAGTAGAACCTACATCAGAAATATTTATTTAAAATTATTTTTATATGTAATTTGTTTTGGATACAGGAAGGAATATTATAATATTTAGCCTTGCTAGGGATTTTACCTTTAAAATTTGAACTATTCTTTTTATAATAATTTTCTGTTGTTTTTTCTATCAGCAAAAATACATGTCCTTGTATACTTCCTAACATGGAGTATAGGTCTGCTGCTGGATGTGATGTTAATTTCCCCTGGTTATGAAATATTAATATGAAGTCAACCAAGGTATGTTTTCAGGAAATGGCTGATCAGGAATTTGCATATTTAACTGACTTGTATTTTGATTTTGATATATGCTATTGTTGCATTTGCCACTACATTAGATGTTTTGAAGATTAATGTATTTTCCATTTCAAATGTACTTTTTGCTGGAAAAAAGTCTTATACAATCTACAAATAATTTACAGTTTTGGCAAGTGGATTTTTATTTCACACTATAGATACATTTGGTATATTTGTCAGTGGTTGTTGTTGTCTTAGTTAAAATTTAACTGCCATCTAAACATTGAAACCGGTCTGTGTCTAGCTGTAACAGGATTCCCCCCCCCCCCCCCCC
>NW_017728992.1:172685186-172686226 GCF_001723915.1 Gavialis gangeticus
AAAAAAAAAAAAATTCCAAGCACCTTGAACTGAATGTTATGAAGGAATTAAATTCTTCCTATTGTTTGTGAAGGGAACAATGACAGTAGCAATCCTGCCCTTCTCTTCTACATTCTAATCACAGAATATGATTTCTTTAATTTGTATGCAGTTATTTTTAGTACTAGACTATCTTGACTTCTCATTACTCATTTCCTTTTGCTTTCTCTGGAGGGTTTTTATTCACTTTTTTTCTTCTCCAGTTGCTTGAGTATTTGGATTTGTTTTCCCTGGAGTCCATTTTTCCTTCGTTTAGAAGGTGCTCATTAGTTTGTAACTATGCATTTTATTCTGAGACTTCACTTCAGTCATTCACTTTTTTCAGGGCAAAAAGAAGATGAATTTATTTTGTCTTATTCCATTTTTTTTGTGTGCATATGGGACAGGGATCTTTTTTCTTATTTAAACTTGCACTTATCTTTGGCAGTTTATGACCTGTGGCTAAAACATGTTTTCCTGCTTGGTTGCCAGCTGATTTTGCTAATGCCTCTCATGCATCAGCCTGACCTTATGGGCCATTCCACTTGCTTTCATTCCTAAATGGAAACTTTAATCTCCTTGTTTATTTTTAAAACTACTTTACATTGCTGGAGCTGAGATCTAACCATTAACAAAGAAGGAAAAGAGAGGCAATAATAGTGTTTTCCTGATTCCCAAACTTCCCAAACTCTGCAAACCTATAAGGTTTATTTTTATAGACTATGCTAATTCTATCATAACAGGAGACCTTCACTGACATGTTCCAGGTAAAAGTAACCTTTTGGTATGCCCCCATCCCCTTTTTTGAGATAGAACCATCATAGTTAAGCATCCCAAAGCAGCACTTACTTATTTGCAGTAGTGAGGAATGTGCAGAAAACCTTTCAATATCAAATACCTTATAAAAAAAAAAAAAGACTACTGATATCAAGAAAAGGTCATTCTGTTTATTTGAAGGGAAAAAAGATGCATGAGTTTTCTTCTGTGTGTTCTCACCTTGCCCTTTCAATGATATCAGAAAA
>NW_017728992.1:172691226-172692078 GCF_001723915.1 Gavialis gangeticus
TGCAGTAGTGAGGAATGTGCAGAAAACCTTTCAATATCAAATACCTTATAAAAAAAAAAAAAGACTACTGATATCAAGAAAAGGTCATTCTGTTTATTTGAAGGGAAAAAAGATGCATGAGTTTTCTTCTGTGTGTTCTCACCTTGCCCTTTCAATGATATCAGAAAAGTAAAGCTAAGTTTCATGCTTAAAAGAATATAGTTAAATGCTCTTACAAAGATGACAAATAACCTGTGCAAAACTGGAACACATTTGCACTTAAGATCTAAAATTGAATAAAATAGAATAAAACAATCTGGTATAGCATTCCCCAAAGCCAGGGATATACCATGTCTAATAATGCCCCAAAGGAGAAAGAATATGTGGTTATTTCTAGTCAATAGAGAAAATGCCTAAAAGAGTTAGCTGGGAGTTAAAAATAACAAGGGCCTTTCATGTACTTTAAAAAAAAATCTGATTTGGGGTTCAAGGTTATATCACTGTTCCTGCAAGAGAGGAAGAGAAAGAAGTTGGAAGTATACCTTTGCCTAGAGAAGCAAAATGACATATACATAGATCTAAGTGCAATGCTGTGTACAAAGCCAGCAAGTTCTATGTTCCTATTTGTTTTTAGGTCATTTCCAAGCTAGAGCAGCATGTAAGTTTAGAAGCCTCTGAAATGCTTAACCTTTATCTTACTCTAGATTGCAGGTGAAAGGTGTTGTTGAACTCCAGAGGCCCTTAGGATAGTTAGCTTGGGAGGACTCCATTTTAAAAGGTCCATGTTAAGACCACAGTCTAATCTCTGATTTATCTGAGACTCTATGGGCATGTCCACACATGCAGGCACATGCGCTTGCAGCAGCTCAAATA
>NW_017728992.1:172692089-172695659 GCF_001723915.1 Gavialis gangeticus
CACACACACACACACACACACACACACACACACCAGTTGGGCAATGCTTTATTGGTATATTTACAATGTTAAAGAAATTTGGAAACCTACCAATGCCTCTATCATCATGATAAAATAAATTCTAACTATTTATATATGTTGATATACGCTTTTGGTTTTCTTTGCACGTGATGGGGGGATGTGGTGTTTGCAGTGAGGGGATGGGAAGCAGTATGGGGGTAAGCAGGTGGGTTTATGGAGGTATGTGGGTTGGTGTGTGGATAGGTGTGGGGCACTTGCTGGGGGGACTAGGTGTGGGGGCCTTGTGGGGGCACTGCTCAGGAAGGCTGCAGCCACTGGCCCCCACAGGTGCAGTCCTCCCACACGGCATATGGAATGCCTCCCCCTGCAGGTCTCCAGCTCCCACCTGGAGGGCCACAGCCCCTATCCTCTACAGGGCCTCAGCTCCCTCTTGGAGGGCCACATCCCCCCTGCAAAGGTTCCCAGGCACCCTACAGGGCCACAGCCCCCCCCCGCACAGGGCCCATAACTTACCTTCTGAAGCAGCAGAGTGGGGTGGTCTGAGTCAACTGCTGCCAGCTCCCAGCTCTCGGGGACCATGCACCGAGCCCACCCGGGGCTTGCTGGCATTGGGGTTGCCTGTGCTGCCCGGCTGAGCTGATCCTATGGTGGCAGAATGTGCTGCAGCATGCAGGGACCATATGCTGAGCCCAGCTGGGTCCTGCCAGCACTGGGGCTGCGTGTGTTGCCCAGCCGGGCTGGTCCTGCAGCACACAGGGACCATGCACCACGGGACCAGTTCAGCCTGGCAGCACACACAGCCCCAGTGCCAGCAGGACCTGGCTGAGCTCAGCACATGATCCCTGCATGCTGTGGCAGATCCTGCCACCATGGGACCGGCCCAGCCAGGCAGCATTCATAGCCCAGTGCTGGCAGGGCCCAGCTGGGCTTGGTGTGCTGTCCCTGCATGCTGTGCTTGGTCCTGCCTCCATCAGCAGGACTGCTTGCCCTGCTGTGCCTGTGAGTAGGTGGTGAGTGGTGGGACCTAGCCTAGCTTGGTGTGGCTCACTATTTCTGCTTTGCACTACAGCAGGTTGCATGGATTTGGGAGGCACTCCTCCTGTTCATGCCTCTCGGAGCTGTGTGTCCCGCTCCAGTGCAAAGCTAGACTAGCGAGCTGCACCGGGCTAGGCCGGGTCTTCCTGTGCACCACCAGCTTTGCCACTGCTGCTCCGGTCACTCACATCCTTCCCCACCCTCCGCACCCCACAGACCTGCATCGGCTACTATGCCTCCAGCCCCATACGCCCAGGGATGTCTTGGGGCTGCCACACACCTGCCCCCCACCCGTCTCCTGTGGTGCTGGCAGCAGCAGGCAGCATGGCTATGGCTCTGCTGCAGGCACAGCAGGCAGTGATACCATGCTGTGTGACCCAGGCTCCTACATGCTGAATGGACCCAGCCTGGCCCAATCAAGGCCATGCACTAGTGGGCCAGGCCAGGTCCATTCAGCATGTAGGTGCATCGCCATGAATGGGCATGCCCATTCAGCATGGGCACATCCCCATGAGCAGGAATGTATGTTTTCCCAAAGACAAATAGCAGTGGCATGTATTTGTGCCATGGCTACTTGTCCCTGGACATGCCCCTTCATGTGTGGTCTGCTACATGGCAAATTACCTGAAGTGGGGTAGGAGAGGTCAGCACCTGGACTGGCTTCAGCAGCCATGTGCACTATACCACTTTTTTCCCACATTTTTTTTTTTTTTTTTAGATACTTGGATTTTCCAGTATCTAATTTTGCTGCTATGTTGCAAATATGCAGCATGGTGAACTGATCTGATCCACATGTAGCGTGTGTTTTATGGTGCCTCAAAAGACTTTAAGGCTGCAAACTGCTTGTTCCTGCTCATTTGGATGTGACCTATGTAGACAAAAAGTTCAGTTTTTAAGGTGGAGGCCAAATGAATTTATAAACAGATTTGGTTTTTTCCCTCCTTTTCATTCAACAAAATTCCATGCACAAATGTAGCATTAATTCAATACTGAGGATAAGAAATCAAGTACTGCTCCATATGGTGGACGCCTTAAAATATATTTCTTGTATATTTCTATATGAGTTTACAATATAAAATATAATACAGACTGCAATTTCTTTCATACTGGCCACATACTGAAGAATTTCCCCGAGGTCGATGGAAAAGTTTTGAGTAGGGCTTGAATTGAACCCTTATTGTACAATCTTCTGCATAATGCAGGATCTGAATTTAAAATGAAAATATTACATATTTGGTTTTTGTTAGAAGTTCTAGAACATAATATTGACCCCCCCCAAAAAAATCTCCCCATTTTATTTACATATATGATATAATAGTTCACAATTCATTGCAGTAGTGTAAGACTTTACATCTGTTTGGAGTTTTAAACTTATTCAGAAAGACAGGTGTCTATTTCTCTTAGAACAATTGGAAATACGTTTAAATACCAGAGGGGTGTTTTTGTGTTTTGTTTTTTGTGGTTTTTTAAGTGTGAAGGTGTTTAAGCTAAAAGAAGTAATGATGGCTGTGAAAGTTTAGAAAACAAAGGAACAGTTTCTCAGAGCTCCGTATGCATTTATTCAGAGTTAATATTAGATTCCACTGGAAAATGAACCTTCTGAAGCATTTCAAATGTGGCAGACAAGTGGCAGACCAAAAATAAAGAAGGCCAGACCTTGTGTCATTTTCCATTTATTTGGCCAATATCTCTTGTGCTGGGTTTCCCTCCCCAGAGAAAGGGTTCCAAGTGTCACGGTGGAACCCAAACGAACAGGCTGGGTCTAGCAGCAGTGGAGTTCTGAGCGACACGGAAGCTGGATGTTCCTTAATAGAATGGGTTTATTAACTTACGCTTGGTAGAGCGCAGGTACAGAGTCTTCAGTTACAGTTAACAGTATCAACACACAACGGGGGGACCTGTTGTCCCACGGGGTTCGCTGACAGGCCCTTGCTTTCTACTCCTGGTGCCGGAGCCCGGGAATAGGTGCAGCTGCCTGTCGGGTAAGTCCCAGGGGTGGTCAACAGTTTATGAAGGAGAAACAAATAACAAAACAGAACTGTAACGCGTCAGTGTCGCCAGTCCACAGAACAGTTTGGGTAGCCGAGGTGATTGCCGAAGTCAGAAGCCAGGTAAGTCACGCCGAGGTTGCAGTCAAAGTCCATAGGGGTGTTCCGGAATCGTAGTCGAAGGCTGATGCAAAGGTAGGTCGGAAGCCGAAGATCAGTACAGTTAACAATAATTACAGAACGCCAGGCGGGGAGAGAGACCAAGAGGCCCAAGGGCCTAACTGGAGGACAGTCCCTGAGGAAGTCAGCCTCTGCCTCCAGTTACACGGGTCTCTCTCTCCGTGGGAGGGGGCTAGCTAACCTTTTGAATTTGGTGGCCAATCAGAATGTATACTCCACAGAACTTTCTAGTCTGATTATGTAATAGATTTGGGCATGCGCACTGTTACCCTCTCTCACACTGGGCATGCGTCTGACAGGGAAACTAGGTCACCCATGAGTGACAGGCCCACAGGTCATGCAAAGG
>NW_017728992.1:172700659-172712177 GCF_001723915.1 Gavialis gangeticus
CCCACAGGTCATACAAAGGCCACATGCAGGGCCTGTTACTGTGGCGCTTACAAGATAGCCTCTGCACTGGCAGCACTCACAGAGCAAATTTCCAAGACATTTTGGAATGCCAATCCTAAGATTATTTTTTTAAATATGTAGATATGACAGATATGTTTACTACTTTATACTATTTTTTGTAAAATAATTTTTGTAAAATAATTGTATTTGCACTTCCTGCTAGTATCTCTCACCTGCTCAATTTTTATAATTATAAAACAATGTTTCTTCATGATTTCTGGTTTTACTTGTATGAAGTAAGGAGAGTGCTATGATATCTGATTTATTTCTCCAGACAAGTTGGAAAGGAATGAAGCTACACAGTAGTATGTATAGGTGTGTTGATGTATATTTGGACATGTTCAAGTAAATTTTTTATAGTAATAGGAGTTGGGGTTCCTGTCTACCCCAGGCACTCTGGAACAGTGTTTGAAAAGCATATAATACACTTTGACAGTGTTACAAAACTGTTAAGTACCTTGTTTAGAGGATGGGGTTAGAGGGCATTTTCATCACTAAACTTATCTTGAGGCCATTCTGAACCATCTGAAGTAGCCAGGAGTTAAACGCAATTTTATGTCAAAAGCCTCACTTTGACAGAACTCATCCTTTGCTAGAAATCAGTGCAGATGAATCAATTATTAAGATAAGTGAACTGTGAACAGAACCTACCCAGGTTTCCCCATCTTCCCTGTACAGCTTGAATTTCATTGGCTGAATAGCATTATATTTCTGTAAGCAGAAGTGGCCTTCATTTCTTTGAGTCTAAAATAGCAGCTAAACCACATTCAGTAGTTGCTCAGCTGCACTCATGATAATATGAAATAATAGAAATTCAGCAATAAGCCGTTATCTTTGTGTGGGTGGATCTAAGCTAACTGGAGGGAGGAGATGGGTGGGCCTGGGGACAAAAGCATTGCTGATTTTTGTCAGTGACAGCTTAGGAGTGGGGCAGGCCCGGCACGTCGGCAAACCAGGCAAGTTCTGGCCAAAGCTAGAGTGTTGCCCTGTGGGGTGGGGCAATGCTTGAAAGCCCCATGGGTTGACAGCAGAATGGGACTTAACATGAGCCACAATGGGATCTGGTACAGAGGTTATTTACAGTGCTCTAAACTATAGTGCTGAAGTCTGACACCACACCCATCCAGGGTTATCTTAGAGGAGGATCCACCATTTTTAGTGTTCTATGTGCCCTGACTGTCTGCTTGGTTATAGCTGTAGAGCACTTTCTATGGACTTACTGTACAATAAGCATGACATCTGTACCTGGACTATAATACATAGCTTTTAATACCTCGGGGCACTCTCACTTGTCCTCGTGTTTTGAATATAGGGTTGAAAGAAACCTCAAGTAGCATCTAATCCAACCCCTTGCATGAATACTGGATAAGATATTCTGATACTACCACAGACAAATGCTTATCCAGCCTGTGCTTGAATGAGAAAATTCTGCAACATACCTTTTAGGATTGTAAAGTAGGTTATGCATTTGTTTTTTGTTTTTTTTCAGAGATTTAATCTCAAGCTTTTTTTCTTCAGTTTAAACCCACTGTTTTATGTCCTGTCCTCTGTGACAAGAAAGAACATTTGTTCTGCCTTTTCTTTATAGCAGCCTTTCAACATGTGCTGATCTAAGGCACATTAGTCATTTTTAAGGCACATTTAAGGCATGGAGCTACACAGGCACACACAAAAGCACATGTAGACACACCCACTGCCATGTCCTCTTTAATCTCCTTTTCTCTAAACTAAAAATACCAAGTCCTCTCAATCTCTTCTGTACAGCTTGATTTCATTGGCTCAATAAGACTATATTTTTAAAAATAAAGGTTGTATTGTAAAAATAATAAATCCAAAATTAGTCAGGTTGTCCTCAAAATCTACTTCAGCAAGTTAAATGCTGTTTATATCTCTATTTTGTTTAACTTGCAGACAAAAAAAGTAATATATTTGCAAGACTAAAAATATATATATTTGTTTTTTTAGGTCCAAAGTGAGTAATTATAAGATGCATACATATTTACAAGAAGCATCTAAGGTTTGAAAAAAAATCAATGCAGCTCTTTTGCAAATTATTTTATTGTGATTTTTTTTCAGTTTTGTTATAAATAACCCAAAAAACCCAACTAACACATCATTTACAGATGTAACCAATATGTCTGCAACTAGAGGTTAGATTTTCAGTTGCCTGATGTTGTGGGATTAAGTTGAGAAGATGGAGTAAAAGTGTAAACTGCATTCTATCAGGTATCCATGTTGTAGTCATATTGGTCTAGAGGAAAAAGCAATTTGGGATCATGGCAGAGGTGATATCTTTTATCAGACCGACCAGATTTTTGCAAAAACAAATTATTTAATTGCAAGCTTTCAGGCAAAAACACCCTTCAAATATGTACTTTTATTTCTACCCGGGAGAACTTTTACAATCTTTTCTGCAATGCCTGTTGAAGGATGTTTGTGCCCGAAAGCTTGCAATTGAAGATAATTTTTTTTTTTTTTTCCAAAAATCTTGGTGGTCTAATAAAAGATATCACCTCTACCACAAACCCAAACTGCTTTATAGAATTAGGCCATTGGAAGACCCCAAAGTGAGTTTTTATAGCTAGTAGACTTCTCGTTTGTTTGTTTGTTTATTGCCTGTACCAAGGTTCAGGTTCCAGGGGTGTCTGTGATGCAAGGTACATGAAGAGTTTCTACAAGTATGAAAGCAGCAAGAGGAAGGTCAGGGCAAGTGTGGGTCCTTTACTGGAGGAGGATTTATTTTTTAATCCACCTCTTCCTTACCATCCCCCAATAGAAAAGGCCATTTAAATATATGTTTTTTCCACCTCCAAAATATAGATTTCCATAAATAAAATGAAAAAAATTATAATAATATTTTTGTTGATATTTTTTCAACCGGTCCTAATAAGGAATTTACTCTGGAAGCAGAATTCTTCAGTTTTCATAAGAGAATTAACATAAAGACATCACATTACTTTTATTCTTCCAGATTTTTTTCTGATTTAATGAAAGAAAATTCTAAATGCTGAGAGTTACAGCAAATTTTTTATAAAATAGTGGAGGAAAGTTAGTTTTGCCTAATAATTATAGGACACTGTTTTGTCAGTAGGTTCATCAAGGGATTTATAATAAGTGTTTGACTCCCAATGTTGAGTACTTTGATATAGTTCCACCAGCCTTCAATACAGGTTGTTTTTCCTAATCCTAGCACCACTTCAGAGCAGACCAGCCATAAGAAAACAAAACGGTTACACATACCACAATGAAAAGGTATCAAGTGTACTGAAAAAATATTAGAATGACCAATTATTTAATTTTATTTTATAACACTCGCATGTTTTTTCAAAGGAGGCTATAGGAAAATCACAGAGAAGTCTTGCTGAAGAGGTTTTCAGTAATGGAAACTGAACCTTGAAAACAGGTAGAATAATTACCAGGGATATTCTTGTTTTGTTTTCTCGGTTGGCTTTGTACTTTTTAATATCTGTGATCTTTATAGAACAAAAGGATATTATTTGTAACTAGAAATTACTGTAATTGATTGAACAGGATGTATTTTGAAAGAACATAGTAAAAAAGGTATAGCCTATTTAGAGAGTGGTGAAGAATTGCCTAAGGGCAAATTTAGGTGACATGGAATTTCAGTTTTGATTGATGAAAAGCTCAGGAAATTCCTATCCAGCTCTAAATTGGAAGTAATTTAAGTCAGTCCATTCTGTCAGTCTTTTTTTTTGGTCATACCAATGGCTGTTCAGAACAGAGAAAGGATGGCAATAGTTCTATATTCTCCTAATCTGCTGCTATACTTTCTATGGATACAAAAATATTTTTACCAAAGCATTTTCTCAGTTTGTAACATGCAGACTAATCTATTAAAAATTTATATTGTATGAGCAAAGCAAAAGTACTTGTTTATAACACATTTAACTTTCTTGAGGATGTTGAACTTCACTGCTCATAATACCTTCAGTGATCATAATACCTAGTAGTCTAAGAATCATTACTTTTTAAATCTAATATCCTCTGGGTTACATGGGATGAAGGTGAGAATGGTATTGGCTTGTGGCTGCTCTGGAACTCTGCTTCAAGAAAGTAATTGGTTGTGGTTTTGTCAATGCTTTGTTTACATGTCATAAACCCAGATTTACATGTAGGTGGTGTCTCTTTTTCTTGTTCTCTAATAAATCACTAAAATGGCCACTAAAGGGTATGAGAATCAAATTTCTTTTCCACTCAGTTTTCATATATAATATTTCATAGATTTCATAGACATTAGGGCTGGAAGGGACCTCAGAAGATCATCAAGTCCAGCCCCCTGCCCCAGGGGCAGGAAGTCAGCTGGGGTCAAAGGATCCCAGCAAGATAAACATCCAAATGTCTCTTAAAGGAGTCCAGAGTAGGTGGTTGCACCACCTATGGTGGCAGTCTGTTCCAGGCCTTAGGGGCTCAAACAGTAAAGAAGTTCTTCCTTATGTCCAGCTTGAAATGGTCTTGGAGGAGTTTGTGACCATTTAACCTTTTTATCCCTTGGGGCAATATGGTGAACAGGTGTTCCCCCAGACCCTGATGTATACCCGTTATACTTTTAAGCAGCCACCAGGTTCCCCCTGAGCCTGTGCTTTTCTAGGCTGAAGAGTCCCATAGCTCTCAGCCTCTCATCATAAGGTCTGCTTTCCTGCCCTCTGATTATGCATGTGGCTCTCCTCTGGTCTCTCTCAAGCTTCTCCACATCCTTTTTAAATTGTGGAGCCCAGAATTGGATGCAATACACCAGCTGTGGCCTCACCAAGGCCAAATACAGCAGGAGGATGACATCCTGGGATTTGCTTGAGAAGCATCTATGGATGTAAGTCAGTTTTGCTCACTTTACCAGCTGCAACATCACATTGGTGGCTCATATTCATCTTGTGGTCAATCATGACCCCCAAGTCCCATTTGACTGTGATGCTATCAAGCATAGTACTGCCAGGCCTATAAGCATGCTGCAGGTTTTCTTCCCAAGGTGGAGTACCTTAAATTTTTCAGTGTCGAACATGATCAGGTTTTTGTCCACCCATTTTGTGAGCCTGTCAAGGTCAGCCTGCATCACCATCCTGTCCTTGGGTGTGGACGCTTTACCCCAAATGTTGGTGTCATCGGTGAACATGGCCAGTCCGCCTTTGATACCAATATCCACATCATTAATGAAGATGTTAGAGTATAGGCCCAAGGACAGACCGTTGGGGGACCCCACTGGTCACAGGGCACCACAATGATTGACTTCTGTCAACTACCACCCTCTGGGTCCGACCTTGGAGCCAATTCTCCAGCCAGCAGGCTGTGATGTAGCTGAGGCCACAGTTGGCCAGTTTTTCTATGAGATGATCATTAGATACCAGATTAACGACTTTTTAAAAATCAAGATATGTGACGTCAATCTCTTTTCCCTTGTCCAAGTGATATGTCACCTGGTTGTAGAAGGAGATGAGATTGGCCAGGCAAGGCCTGCCTGCAACAAACCCACACTGGCATCCCTCAGGATGTTGCCATCAGCCAGTTTCTCAAGAATGGTCTCGTTGATAATTTTTTCCAAGATCTTCCCTGGGATAAAAGATAGGTTAATGGGCCTGTATATCCCCAGATCTACTTGCCTCCCTTTTTTGAAGATAGGCACCACAAGAAAGGTAGATATTCAATTACTTTAGTAGGTTAATTAGTTCTAAATGGAGCTCCATGAATAGCTGATTTTTAGGTGTGGAAGCCATAAAAGAAAAGTAATGGTGGTGTTTGTAAAAATAATACAGGTGGTAAAAGTTTCAGTTTTCAGGCTAAAGTAAAAATTCAAAATCATTGTGGGTTGAATAAAATTTGTTGATTCTATTTTCAAAGCTGTGTTTTTAAATGCATTTCTTAATTTAAAACAGTAAAATTTTGTCATCTTATTTCAAAATAAAAAAAAATAAAACTTTTAGTTCCTGGCATTGAAAATAAATATTATTTTTATAATGCTTTTCTCAGAGTCAAGGGCACATGTTGGTATTATCACTTATGCACTGACAGAGACAGTGGCAAAGCTGCTTTTCCTATTCTCCTATTTAAATTATTTTTAAATTAATATAATTTTTGCTGTGGGAAGAAGGAGTATTTGTATGTTTCTGAGGACATCCTCAGCCTCTGCGGAATAAGGAATTGCTGTACCAGGGGGAGACATTGAGGAAGGGTGGACCTAGTTCCCCTAGGTGAAAAGCAAGGGATTAGGAGTGGATGGACATGGAGACAAGAGGGGTGGTGATTGGTGTGGGGGAGCGGGGCGAAATGGGAGAGACTTTCAATACCCAAAAGTGAATGGGATTGGGAAGCATAGTTGAGATGGGCCCCACAGGTTTATCTCCTGGATGACAAAGAAGGAAGCAACAGTGGGTTGGGTGAGGTAGAGTTTTAAAGTTCTGGGATGTTTGGGGAGTCTGTTGTTTGATATCTTGGGGATCATAGAATCATAGAAAATTGGGGTTGGAAGGGAACAGGGGGTCATCTAGTCCAGCATTTCTCAACCTGTGTATCACGACTCAAAACTGGGCTGCAACAATATATGATAGGGTCATGAACAAACTTAAAAATGGATTCTCTTTTAAAGGAGAAAAATATGGTAAACCGTGCAGGATGACAGAGTTCTGGCCAGCAAGGGGATGCTTGTGGGAGGAGCCCTACTCTGCACACTGGAAGTCTGGGGGTGGGAGGAGAGGAGCAGGTCAGTAGTGAGGGGCACTAGGTTGGGACTGGCCATTAATGTTTACAAATGGGTACTGGTACAAAAGAGGTTGAGAACCGCTGATCTAGTCCAACACTCTGCTAAAAGCATCCTTGACTAGATCAGTCCAGCCAAGATGTTGTTGAGCCAGGCCTTAAAAACCTCCAAAGATGGAGATTCCACCTTCTCTCTAGGTAAACTATTCACCACTCTCCTAGTAAGAAGGTTTTTCCTAACATCCAACCTAAACCTCCCTTGTAGCAACTTGAGACCATTGGTCCTTGTTCCGCTGTCTTCTACCACTGAAAATAGTCTACCTACATTCTCTTTGGAACTCACCTTCAGGTAGTTAAAGGATGATATCAACCCCCTCTCCCCCCCCCAGTCTTCTCTTCTGCAGACTAAATAAGCCAAGTTCCTTTAACCTCTCCTCATAAGTAGGGATCCTGGTTTTCTCTGATTAAAAAAAAAACCCCCAAAATCACAATTTTCAGATTAAAAAAGTAACCCAAAATCCACATTTTTCCATGATTAAAATGAAAACCATATATGTGTGTGTGTGTTCGTGTGTGTGTGTGTCTCTCTCTAAATTGGTATTTCATTTTAATCATGGAAAAATGTGGAGATTTTACATATATACAGGTTTATCTCACCAACCACGGTTTTGCCAACCAGGGTTTTGAGTAGCCACACTTAATATTCTATATACCATTTTGGCTACCATAGTATACAGTTTTGAGTAACCACAGTTTTCCCTGGCCATGCATCAGCCCACCGCCTGCCACTTTCACCATAAGTCTTTGGTCTTGCCAATCACGGTTTTGCCATTCACAGGAACTTTCAGGAACTTAACCCCAGTGGTTGGTGAAGGAAACCTGTATGTATATTATAGTGGTGTTTCATTTTAATCATGGAAAAAATGTGGATTACTTTTTTTCAATTTGAACTTTTTTTGTTTTTGTTTTTGTTTTTTGCTAAATGCAAATCTAGTACTTTGGCTTTCCTGATTTCACCCCTGCATGCTTGGACAATACTCTTATACTTCTCCCTTGTTGTTTGTCCAGGCTTCCACTTCTTGTAAGTTTCCTTTTTTTGTTTAAGCTCACTGAAGAGTTCTCCTAAGCCAATCTGGTCACCTGCTATATTTGCTATTCTTTCTGTGCATCGGGATGGTTTGTACCTGTGCCCTCAGTAAAATTTTCTTTAAAATACAACTAGCTCTCGTGCGTTCCTTTCCCCATCAGGCTGGCTTCCCAGGGGATCCTGTCCATTAGTTGCCTGAGGGAGTCAAAGTTTGCTTTTCTGAAATATAGGGTCCTTACTCTGCTTCTCTTCTTCCTTTCTTTTGTCAGGAACCTGAACTCAGTCATCTCATTATCACTGCTGCCCAAATTGCCACCCATTACTGCTCTTTCTATTAATAGTTGACTCAGTTCAGAGTTTATAACATTCCTCTTTGTAGTAGCCCTTTATGTAATTGAAGGCTGGTATGCCACAAATGTCTGGTGATAGTGGCTTGACCTAGCCAGGAACATTGATTCCCTGGAAGTCTTCCATTTGCCTCTGAAGTTCTCTCTCTATGGGGATCACCTGGCTAAGGAAGGCATTGACAGCACTGAGGGTCTCGGTGGCCTTGAGGAAGGGCTTGAGGACCACCAAGATCTGGGAGATGGTATCTCACTCAACTTTGTTAAGCGGGCCGCTGATCCCAATCTACCTGAGCAAAGCCATCTCATGGATGGCCTTATGTTGCTCCACCAGCATCTCAAGCATCAGGTACATGGAGTTCCACTCAGTCTCCACATCCTGCAGGATTTTATGCTGCAACATGTTCAGCTTTGCTTGTTTGTGCCACAGCATTTTGCCCCCCTTCATGCTCCAGTGGAAGTAGCCTGCCACATTTCTCTATTTGAAAATGAGCTTGCTCATGGTGCTGGCACTGTCATTGGCAGCCCAGTCCCCCTCCAAGGCATCTCTGACAATGAGGTGGAACTTATATGTCACACAGAGGATGCCAATAAAGTTGGCATCATGGACTGCCTTGACAATAGTGGCTGTATTGTCAGTGACCATGATTCTGTGAGTGAGCTCGCCTTGCCCAATGAGCCACCCCTGCACCAAGTGGTTCATGACCCCCATGACCTCTGTGAGACTCATCCATCACCTTGGCTTGAAAGAGAGCCCACTGATGGCCTGACTGGTCATACCAGTGTCCTATGAGGGAGAGGCAGGTGTGATATCCACCTTGGCTGCTCCAGATGTCTGAGGTGAAGTGTAAGCCCACCTGCGGACCTGCCTTGTGCAGCTTCTCCCTCAAGTACTCCTTGCATTCTTCATACAGGGAGGGCACTGCTGTCCTGCTCAAGGTGGTGCGTGCAGGTACTAGGTAGGATGGGGCCATGAACTCCATCACTGAGGAGAAGGGCTGGCCATTCATGATAAGCATCTCCCCACTGCTCTGGGTGATACTGCTTGCCCTTGGAGGGTGCCCCCCTTTCTGTCCACCTTTCCCCCACTGTTCCAGCAAGAGGGGGCTTCCCTTTGGGCATGCTCCCACTGGTGCCAGTCTGAGGAGAAGCAAGGGCATGGGGGTGGTGCCTGCAAAGATGCATCAGCATCCCCGTGGTGCTCATGTGTTTTGTTTGCTTGCTGCAGTTGGTTTTGGCTGAGCAGTGCAGGCAGATATTGTATGTGGGATCACCGACCAGTACAAAATGATCCAGATCACACTGCCCGATCACTTCTGGGGTGTGGATGCATGTGTGGATGCTGCAGGTTCCCCCTTCTCAGCAGGCAGAGGCACAGCAACAAGAGGAGTGGACTCAGCTGAGCTACTTGCCTCCACACCCTCTACCTCAACCTCCTCTGAAGTGCCTTCTGAGGAAGGAGACCTGGCTCTAGGGGAAACTTGAAGAGTGCAGAGCACAAACTCAGCTGATTTCCCCCTCCTACCTGATTTCCCTGTCCTACCTTTCCCTTGGCATGACACTTAGATCCAGATCCAGCACTTTCTCTGGCACTGGAAGGCTCAGCATGGGAAGTGAAATGAGAGTGAAGGAGACGGTCATGCTGGTGCTACTGCTTCTTGTCATGATAGTGGTGGTGGGGGGAGGTTATGGCTGGTGCTCTTCAAGGGGATGCAGACTCAGGCACAGGCATTAGCACTGCTCCCCTCTCCTTGCTGCCTGTAGAACTGGAAGCCTTTTGCCTGCTGGTTGTTGGAAAGAGGCTGCATCTGAGTTTGGGAGGGGGAACTTACACCTCCCCCTCTTCTGCCCCTCCATGAAGACTTGTCATATGCCTTTCCACCATACTTCATGGTGTGTTTCATAGTGTCTTGTTTTTATACAAATATATAAATGTATCTGTGTTCCTATATGAATTCCAGAAGGTGTGTAGTAGGGCTTTGTGACGCTTTGGTTGCTGATTCTATTTGGCAGAGATTCAGTGGCTGAATCTTTGAATCTCAATTGAATCAGGAGATCCTGTAATCTCTCTGAACCCTCTGAGTCAATTCAGAGAGATTCTGAAAGATTCAGTGATTTGGACATAGACACAGGTTTAAATGTTTTTTCTTTATGCCTCAAGATAGCAGGCAGCTTGTGAATGCTGCGATGCTGGCATGGATCAAGTGTCCCACAGAAGCACTGGGAAATCCCCAGCATACTCAGCAGCATTCCTGGAAGTGAAGCAGAAGCACTTCCGGTTCTGCCAAGGAGCATGCAGAGGGACCCCCTGTACCTCCTCCCTAGCTCAGCGACTGGTGCCTCCTGGGTTTGAAGGGCATTCAGTGTCCTCCCATGGCTGATCAATGAGTTGGGAGGTGCAGGAGGGTCCCCCAGCATGCGACCTGGAAGTGGACCAGAAGTACTTCTGGTTCACTTTCAGGTTCATCACTGAGCACATGGGGGGGGGCACTCCTGTGGGATGCTCCATCAGCCCCACCATTGCAGCATTTATGAGCCACACCTGGTACTTCAAGGTATGTAGAAAAAACATTTAAAGCTGTGTCTATGGCTGAGTTGCTGATTCTCCAAATCAGCATTGAATCTTCAGATTCGGATTTGGATGAATCAAATCAGGAACAGTGATCTAAATCAACGAATTGAATTACTGATTTGGGCCGAATCTGAATCGAATAGGGCTTATTTCGCACACGCCTAGTGTGTAGTGTATGACGGAAGGTATAAATGTATCTGCATTTCACTATGAATTCTATAGAGTGTGTAGTCTATGTTGTGAGGTACATTGGATTTATGACACATTATAACCTGCCTGACATCTGATTCCCCAGGTGCCTCTTCACTATTCATCCCCCTTCTCACCCCCACCCAGCCTGTCTCTCACCCATTGACAACTCAATCTACATCTTCACTGACTGCCTATGTTGTATGCATACCAGCCCAGCCTCTGGCTTTTTTACTTTTCAGTCTACCCAGGAAAAGCACATAACAACTGCTGAAACTTCCTCAGCCTGATAAAGGGTTTTTGAACCTGAAATATTGTTTTATTTTTTTTCCAACTATTTAAGCTGGCCTAATATTCCTATATAAATTAAATTCTATAGTGTAATATCCAATATAATTATAACATTGGAAAGAATAAATCAATTAATATAATAATAAAATAAAAGGATCTAGAAGAAAGCAAATTGTGGAATCCCAGTTGCTAGGCTAGGCTAGCAAGTAGGAAATCATTCAAATCAATGCTAGTAGTAGCCTTCATTGTCCAACACGCCTGAGCTGCTGG
>NW_017728992.1:172717177-172722227 GCF_001723915.1 Gavialis gangeticus
TAACCTTTGTTGTCTAATGTTCCTGAGCTGCTGGAAGACACATCTCAGTAACTATCAGAACCCAAGACAGAAAGCAGGCCAGTTCAAACAATGCTGCCTTTTGTGCTGTTTTTCCATCCCTCCCCCAGAGCACTGGGATTGGAAGGGACCTCAGAGAAGGATCACAATCACTGGCCAGCTAAGTAGTCAATATGAGAGCAGTCCTTCCCCTCTCTTCCCCCTCCCTCTCCTTACTTTCTGTTTCCCTGCAGGCAAGCCCAGCTTGAGCTTCAAAACTCAACTTTTTGAAACTTTCCAAACATTTTAATTGCCCTTATTTTGTTTCAAGGCTGTTTTGAAGCCTGTTGTTTCATTTCAATTTCACTGTTTCAAGCTCAAAACAAGTCAAAACAGTGTTGAAATGAAACAGACGGTGAAATTTCTCGCAGCCCTACTGAGTAGTTTGAAAACAGGTTTTTGGGCTACATGTTCAACTGGTGGCAATTGGTGCAGCTGCAGTATATATCATCTGAGGTTCTGGATTCTTGTATTTGTCTTCATGTTGATGGCAAAGGACATTAGCTTATTGGACACAAGTGTGCTAGATTGGGTATGCAGGTTGGCATGGGGCCCAATCCCAAAGTGCAGGGCTGGGCAGATGTGTCCTGGGGCTCCAGAGCTTGATCCTGGCAAATGGGACTAGGCAGTGTCAGTACGGGGCCCCAGGATGTTATCCATGTGTGGAGGGCCACAGGGCCCTGTCCCAGTATGCAGGATTAGGCAGAGGCAGCATGGGGATCGTCCTGAGGGCAAGGGGCCAGCCAAGGTTACAAGAGGCCTGATGCAAGCATGCTGGCTCAACCTTGGCATGCAGGTTCTTTTTCAGCCAACAGACTGACCCTATACCACTCATCTGGCCCACCAGGGCCAAAAGGTTGAGAGTACCACTGGAATAATTGATTCTTAACATAAATTGTACGTAAATGCATAAGCAGTCTAATTATAGCTATATTGGAAAGTTGGATTAAAGTTGTTATGACATGGTTGCCTAGGTGATATTTTATATTTATTAATAATATCTGATGGTTTGAATAAAGTATTTTTTATTTTGTGTGCATAAACATATCTCCATGAGTGATGTGGCCCTTTGAAATTTCACAGACTAGGAAGGTTTGGGCTGATTTATTAATCAGTATTCAGAGACTCCCACACATTACTGAACCAGAGACACAGCATGAGGTATTGCAATTTGAATAAGATGTAACTAAATGCTTTGGGGGTTTTTTCCGCTTTTTACAATTAGAGATATTAGTGCGGTTTATGCTACTCTAAGGGCCTAAGTGGACTTGGATGCATCCGTATGTTTCTATTCTAACCTGTTTGAGTCCTGAAAACCCATTAATGAATCTATTTTTGTAGCACACTATTGTCTTACCATTAAGACTTGGTCCCAAAAATGTAGTGAGGAAGAGGAACACCTAAGAACACTTCCACAAATAATAGGTGGAAGAGAATCTGGTCTCCCATGTCCTTGGATAATTCCAGACTGGGAAATTGCCTGTAGTGTAAAATATGAGCTGTTGTTTTTATCAAAATCTTTCAGAACCTCTCCTAAATCTGTCACTCATATTTGGTATGTCAACTTTCATCTCTGCTAGGTTTGTAATGCCATCTTCCACAGCCCCTTCATTCAATGTTTAAGCAAGCACCTTTTTGTTTTCTCTCAGGCTGTGCCTCATGCTTGGGAAGAACGCTCCATTTACATATGTAAAATAATTTCATCCTCCTTGAAACCTGTCCTTAAAATTTTCCTTGCCATGTTGCCAACTAAAGATTGAGGAAGGTTAGGCTGCTGATATGCTATGATTAATACCTATCATGCAAACCAATATGGCCTTTTTTTTATGTTGTACTTCTCATTCTGTATTATTTATCTGTTAAGTCTTGCCTTACACTTGGATCATAAGCCTTTTGTGGTAGATTGTCTCTTTTGTGTTTGTATGATGCACTGTACCAGGGGTCACAAACCTTTTGCTGCCACGGTCAGTTGCTTGTGACCCAGTCCCCTTAGCTAAGGCAACAAATTTCCACCAATAAAAAGGGTTATGTTTGGGACACAGTAGTAACAAAGTAGCAGGATCTAGGCAGTCAGCAAATGCGCTGTAAGGAATACAGTGAACCTTGTGGATGGTAACTCTTTTGCTTCTCATGCCACAGTTCTCCAAATTACAATGAGATGAATCCAAATTCTTCACAGGCCAGAGAATGGTGATCTCTGCCTTACAAAACGGAATCCTATTTCATAATTAGGGCTCTTCAGTACTACAATAATAATGTGATTAAAATATTTCTTCTTTGCTTACTCTATACTATGTAACTACATCAAGATATTTGTCTGTACAAAATGCCATTGGCTAGACTTGAACTAAGATTTTTATTACTGTGGTTATAGAGCCCATGATTTCCTGCATTTCTGCAAGTGTCCAAGTCTTTATTTAACCACCTGAAAAATGGACCAATAACTTTCCTTGTTGATAAAATCTAGCAAAAAGACTGAATACTCAGTAGTGGAGAAAATCATAGCTGCTTTGCACTAAAATCGGAGTGATGCCGGTTTCACTATAGAAGCCAATTTTTTAGTGCAATACTTTTACCAGATTATCACCTGGTCTATACTATTTTATTTTAAGGCAAGGATTTCTAAGGGTGATTATCTTTTATTGGGCCAGCTATTTAGTTAGGGTAGGTAAAGTTAGAAAATCTTTTGAATGCAAGACATTATTCATCACGTTGTCAGCAGGAGGAGAAATATTATTTATGTTCTCCCAGCACCTTGTTTGTCTTTTCTTTGTGTTTCTGTCCCATTTAAAAGTAGTTTTAAAATTTTGCTGCAAATCAAGATAATTTTTTTCCCCACAAAACTTGAAATTTCCCATATGTTAGATGTTCTGTTCTCTGGCCAGCTCTAGTTTCCTTATTTCTAGGCTCCATTCCAGTTTTTTTGCCACTGTTAGAGTTCCAGGCTTCTGTAATTTAAGAATCCACTATGCACGTGACAATTTGGATCAACCACCTTTATGAAGCTGATTGGTTTTACCAGCATCTTGTAAAACCTGTTGAGTACATAAAGTAAAACTAGTTGTGAATCCGTTCATTCAGATTAGAGTGGTAGACATGGAGAAAAGAGTGAGAGGAAATGGCAGTGCCTGTCAGTTTTCTCAAAACAAATAGTTACTGTAGTTTTCATTCTGGGAACTAAGCAATAAATAAGGGTGTTTTTTTGTCAGAAGGTTGAGGCCTTTTCTTTTGAATGAGAGCTCTGTGTGCCTTTGCCATCTTGCATAATATAGATTGCTAGGATGTATTTGCATTAGTTTACTCACTGTGAACAAGCAGGTTTGTGGAACCTAGTTAGTTAAAGGGGTATTTAGTGCAGGGATTGAATCAAACCTGTACAGGTTTCCCTGGCTTTATGTGGGTTCTGTATGTGCGAATTCGCTCTTATGCAATGACCCTTCTCATACCAAAAATTCAGTACCTCACGCGAGGTAAATTCACTCTTTTGTAATAGGTGTGCTGGAAGCCTGCAGTCAGCTACTTTGTGCAGTGCATTGTGGGAGTGATGTGCACCAAAATATAGTCTCCTGTGTGGATCTGTGATCCTCGCTCATTGTCTGTGATACGTGTTTCTGTAGTTGCCATCCCCATTATGTTAACATTCACCACTGCCCTGTGTTTGTGTGTACTGTCTGCTGTTGGTGAGTACCAAAATTGTCTTATAACAGTGGTAGAAATGGGTCTGGGGGTCAGTACAGTCGAGGTCTTGGAACATATCCCTATTTGTTACATTGAAAAGTGGGTTCCCTTTATGCAAATTCAAGTTGTGTGTCATTTTCCAAGAACGCATGTACAGAATAAAGTGAGGGAAACCTGTATTGCCTGTTCTGCATTGGCTTCCAAGTGGCCTCCAAGTGAAATTTAGATTTTTTTTTTTATTCTATAAGACTAAGACTTGGAGTCCCAACAATTTAAGTGCTCAAGTCCTGTCAAATGTCAATGGGAATTGAGTGGCAAAGCCTGGATGTGGCTACATTACATCTGGTTTAGAAGGTCACTGGCATAAAGCAGCACAACATACTTAAATGATGCCACTGGTAGACATGATATTTTTATTGTGAAGATATGGTTTGAGTCATTGAAGATAAAATCCTATTTTTTTTAACAGGTAGCAACCTGTGTTCCTTGAGAAGATCTTTAAAGGTAGACTAGGTCTCCTCATTAGTTGGTTTACCATCCATTCGTGGTATATGAAGTTTGTTTTCTTTCATATATTTTCTAGACAGTTAACAAGAAATAGTAAATGGGGGAGCACATTTGAAGGGTTCCCCTTATGGCAAATGTAGTGAGATTTAAGAAGAATTTAGTCTTGTTCGTCCTTTTATTTCTTTTTTCCCTCCTTCTGAGAGTTGATGTATATAGAGCAGAGATATTATCAATTGAAAATGGAAAGCAAATAAATTTCCTTTATAGATGGTATGTGCAGAAAAATTAACATCCTTAGTCATCCACATAGCCTAAATCTTCTCAATATTTTATTCATTTTATTATTATCCTTTTTGTTTATTTTTGATGTACTTTTTATTTACTTTAAAATGTGCTGAGGAATACAAGCTAGGTAATTCCTACATGTGTATGAATTTGTTTATAGGTGTACATTGTACCTTTTGTAAAATATTCAAAACACACATCAGATGTGAATATATTTCATGGTAAAACTACAACCGCAAATTCACAATGCGGGGGCAAAATTAGACCCTTGGATATCCAGAGGTCAAAAAAAAACTACGAGGGAAAAAAGTAGGGCAGGGCACAGTCCTGAACCATGGCCTGAGGTAACCAGAGGCTCGGTCCTCCACAGAAACACTCTGGTAGCTAGCCAGAGCATCTCTATTGCCCTCACCCCAGTGCTGCAGCACACTGCCTGCCCATGCAGAGCAGGCAGTGTGCCAGCTGCAGGGAGCTGGACTCGGGCTCTGTGCCAGTAAATGGGGGGGGGGGGGGGGGGGAAGAG
>NW_017728992.1:172722507-172730501 GCF_001723915.1 Gavialis gangeticus
GGGAAGGGACCGTGGGAGGATTCCTGCTGGTCCTGCCTGCTCCTCCAGCCCCCCCGATTGCTGCCCTACCTGGCCCCATCCCCTGCCTGCCCCCTGAACCCCCCAATCACTGCCCTGCCTGGCCCCATCATCCTGGCAATTAAGGGGGGGGGGGAAAAGCAAATAAATAAATGAAAAATTAAGCCCGGCACTCATCAGCAGTAGCAGCTGCTGTCGGGATCACATGGCAGAGCCCCCATGCACAGCGTGGTGCCTGGGTGATGGTACTACTGGCCCCTGCTGTCCGACAGCCCACAGAGCTGTGCAGCACCCTGCTGATCCCAGCTGCACCCATGCATTGGGGCAGTGGTAGTGTGGGTGCCAGATGGCCAGGGCTGGGCCCCGCTTCCCTATGCTTGCCTAATGCCCAAATAAGAAATATGGGAGGCTGCCCTCAGAGACCAGAGTAAGCTTGGGGTTCCTTACTCTGCCAGACTCAGGCTTCTCCTATTCTTCCAAATTAATGGGCTTATTGCCTTGGAATTTCTCTTTACAACCTACACCTGCTTCTTGTCTCTCCTGGGAAAAGACTTACTGCTTTGCAGCTAGTCTCCTTGCAACATTGCACCTATTCATTTCTAGGAACAGGGGCGGGGGTCTTCTGTTATACTCCCTCATCCTGTGTTTGTCTTCAAATAATTCTTGTTTCCTCACACTTTGAGGAAAAGAGGAAAGGAGGTGGCTTCAGTTCCCTTCTCCATTACAGAGAAGGAGGTCCAGGTTGCTGAGGCCTAAAGTTTATTTTTTACTCTAAAGCAGATGAGCCTTTCACTTGAATCCTTAGAGTTGTTTTTGAGAGAGTTTCATAGTTTCTAGGGTCCGAAGGGACCTGAGCAGATCATCTGGTCTGACCCCCTGCCATGGCAGGAAAGAGTACTGGGGTCAAACGACCCCAGCAAGGTGTTCATCTAACCTCCTCTTAAAAACCCCCAGGGTAGGAGCCTGCACCACTTGGATGGAACATAACCTGCTTCTGAACAGGCATAAACATCTATAAGAAGAAGGGAGAAAAGATATTTGTACTTTATTTTGGGAGGAATGCAACTTAATGGTAGAAAACTGTGCTACTATAGGAGAGAACAGTGTCTATGGCCATTTAATATACATGCTTTGGGAGTGGGGGGGGCAGAGGTGGTGGCCTTAATTAGAGCAGGTCCAAGAGCCACTCTAATTAAAGTGCCTGGAGTGTCACATATTAGTATCCCTGAATTGAAAAATGGTGGAGGGGGTACTTTAACTAAAACTCATTGAACAAGTTTTAGTTAAAATGCCTTCACCACCTTTTTTCAGTGGGGATGCTGATACACATGATGCTGGAGTCTGCTGGAGTGCAGTAATTACCATGCTGTAGGAGAATGAATTAATCAAGTCTGCTCCTACCTCACCTAGCCTCTCCTACCCCACCTAGGACAACTTGTCATGTGCCAGAGTGCCACAACTATGTGCCGCTGCTAGTTTTCCCTGGGAAGGCATGTTCCCACTCATGGGGATGCACTCTAGGATTCTTCTTTAAGGTAGCTATCTTCTGAAGTGGTACTGAAAGACAAAATGTGATGATATTAAGTATATTCAGTGTAGTCCAGTCTTTCCAGCAATTACATACGTGGAGTTTATCTCATGTTCTCTACACTCATGCATTGTTTCCATTGATGGATTTTTCATGCAGATTGCAAGTACATGCAGCCCCAAATTTCCTGGAAGTTGCACTTCTTTTTCTATGAACTTTAATTATATTACATACTGGTGGGACATGAGGGGAAAACATCCTCTATATTTTAGGAACATTTTTCTCCATTTTTTTGTGTATTTTTTAATGTGATGTTAGTAAATAAGTCTGGGCGAAACAAAACATTACCAATACCAGATTTATCATTGACTTCAGATATATATGTACTTAGTAATGGAAATGCTCCTTCCTTATCTTCTGTTGAATAATTACCATCTCCAAGATGACAAGCAAACAGCTAAAGTTCTTTTTAACTTGGAAATAAATGGTTCAATCCAAACCCTTTTTCTTTTCCCATAAAACAATTATTTGTGCTTTCACATTGCAATGAGTGCATTTACCAATGGGCACCAGTGTGTGTACACACATTCAGGCTCTCATTGAAGATTCAATCTGTATGAGTAAATACTAAAGATATTTGTTTAATTCTACTTAGGTTTTATTTGCTAGACTCTTCAAAACTTAAAATATTCATTGCAGAAAATAACTCTCACTCTAACTGAGACTTTTAAGCATTTTGTCAATTAGGACTGAATGCAAATCTCTCTTCTAGAATCTTAGTGCATACTCATTTTATGCTGTGTACTATAAACCTTTCTCGGTAATGAAAGACTATTTATGCAACACTAAGGAATAAATGGAATTCAGAAGGTAAATAAAACAAAAAAGATAACTAGAATATAATCTAATAGTGAAAGATGGTATACACCCTGTCCTCACTCCCCACTGCGTCTTGATATCAACCTCTAGCTCTAAGGGGTGAAAAGGTACTTCAGACTTCATAGTCAAAATACAGTTGTTCTTTTTGCAGGCATCATTCATGTAAATTGAAATAATGGGTTTTTGATGCTGACATGTTCCTACTGGGAGATAGATTGGAACATCAAAGTATCAGGCTAGAGTCCATTTCATTAGGGAAAACAGGTCAAGAACCGTTCATCCTTGCAAAAACTACTTTTATAATGCTGCTAAGGCCAACATCAGTTTGATTTTTATAGCTTTGTAATTCAGTGTATGTAATTAATAAAGTGGTTCATGTAAATAATATATCAAATAACCATTTACTTTAACTGTAAAAAACTATTGGGGCTCTTGTGAATGCTTTGAAACTATTTCCTCAGACAGGTACTATCCAATATTGTTAAGGAAAAAGAGAAAAGATAATCATAAATCACTATAAGTCTCCAGCATTTTTCATACCATGGGTTACTTTGATGCATAGCATTGGGATGAAATCATCACCGTAGTTGTATGCACACCAGAGGCATAACTGGACACTTGAACACCCTGGATGGCAGTAGCACATGAGGCAGCAGTGTCAGCATCTGGGCTGCTGGCATCAATGGCAGGGCTGACAGTGTAACTGCTGCTATTTTTTTGCCCCCTTCCCCACCTCCAGGGTTAGCATCTGAGGTTGGTGTCCCAGTTACCCTCCTTTCACCCACCCATTAAGTTACTGATTCTGTCTCCTTCTGTTATGGTGTCAGACAACAGTTGCTAGACCAATTTGCCTATTTAATTAATTGATAAGGAATGAAATTCATAGTAATTATGCCATTGCTTTAACTTTCATAACGAGTTTGATGTTCATATTTTTGTTTCTTTGTTCACATGTAGAATAAAAATGAAAACTTTTGATACTTTTCATGGGAAAATAAGAGGGATTAATAGCCAATAAGTGTTTAAGGCATGTACAAATAATAAGAGAGGTCCAGGTCCAAGACTCCCTCTTTCAACACCAAACAGTTCCTCTTGGACCTTGTACCACTTTATGGCTCCTTGCAGACATTAAAAAAGTGCTTTACCAGAAGAAACAGCATATTACTTTGACCAGGCTATGTAGCATTTGTATAGATCAGGCACTTTAGCAGGGCTTGTTGGCATCTTTAGCAAAAGCTGATTCAATGAGGCTAGAAAACAGATCTACCAAGAAGTTTTTTTGAGGGGAGAGGAAGAGTGTACTAATGGATAAGAAAGTTGAAATGGTGGAACAGAACAGTCCAACTGATTTTTAGAATAAATCATTAAGAGACTGTGCAGATAGAAAGGAGGAACAGATGGAGGTGAGAGTTTAGTAAAAGTAAAGATGATAAAAAGGTGTGTGAAAATGTCAAAAGACCACTCTGTATTAATTAATTACTTGCATTACGGATCTAAGGTCCCCAGAGCCTCAGCTATTTGTCAGGATTTCACCATTCTGAACTAAGATGCACCATGCTACCTTCCTGATGCTTCAATTATTTCTGAACAACAAGAAAAACGTAATTTTTTAAATATATAGATGATATAGTCAGTTTATTTAAGCTTCCCCAGTTCCTCAACTGGGGAAGCTTAAATGACCAGGTTAAAGCTATTGCTTAATTATATTTGAAGTGTTCACATAAGGGTCTCTATGCATTTCCAGTGACTATTCCCTCTCCTGAGGACCTATGAAGAATGCTAATATCATAGAAACTAATTGCTCTTGTGTGACTGTTGTGATGATCACTGCACTGATGCTGTGCTGTATAAAGGGAATTTATTTTGTCCATGGTTATACACTGATCATTGTTCTGTTCGCATCCATTATTTTCCCCCTTTTTCCATTATTATGACTATATTTTATCTCTTTAAACCACATAATCATGCTGTTAATGTTTAAGCAACAATATTTAATGAAAGATCCTTAGTCAAAATGTTTCTCATATTACATGGACCTTAGGTCAGATATATATGCTGTGATGGTACCCAGACTATATGTTTAAGCATAATTGCACCATTATTTTCTCATCATAAACCAGATCTTTTAAGTGTTACCTAGTAATTGACTATGATCTGGTGATACTTAAGAGCCTTATAAGTTTCTCATGTAACGGGGTTAACCTTTAATTATTTTGTGCACTCATTCTGGATGCAAATTCGTAACACATTTTCTTTGCAAAACTTGGTTATGGATAAAAGCAAACCATGGGTTGTTTTTTCCCCCTTTAATTTCATACATCTAAAAGATTAAATGGTATCATATAATTTTGCACAAGTAATAAGGGAAAAAAGGGAAAATAAGAATGTAGAGAAGAATATAGGGCACCTATACATGTGCAGCAAGGCTGCTCCAACGTGCTGTATCATACAACGTATCAGAGCAGACTCAATTAATCAGGTCTCCTGGAGTGTGGTAATTATTGCAGTCCAGCAGATTCCAACGTCACATGTATCAGCATCTGTGTGCTGAAAAATGGTGGCGGTGGCTCATCAACTAAAGTTTATTTGACTAGTATTACTGATGACTTTCACACCAGTTTTTACTTTTGGTATTAGTTTTACCACTAGAAACTATGGGTGTTTATACACATGCTCCAGGAGTGTGTGTGTGTGGGGGGTAGGGGGCAGGGGAGAGGCAGAAGTTTTAATTAGAGTGGCTTTGAGGGCCACTGTAATTAAAGTGCTTGTTGCATCATGTGTATCAGCATCCTGAAAAATGGTGGCAGGGGTGCTTATCTATAACTTGTTAAATATTTAATGAGCTTTAGTTAAAGCGTCCCCACCATTTTTCAGTGTGGGGATGCTGATGTACGTGATGCTCTGGGGACTTTAATTGGAGCGGCTCTTGGAACCATTCTAATACTCCCTCCTCCCAGAGCACATGTGTAAATGCCCATAGTTTCCAGTGGTAAAACGAACCGTTGCAATATAAAGCAGGAGTAAAAACTGGTGTGAAAGTCATCAATAATACTAGTGAAAGCTCCGTACTGTTTGTTCAATAGCCAGTATTCAAAAGTTTATTTGCCTACTGTTCAAAAGTCCACACCTGCAGAATGAATTCTAGCTTGACCTTGGAAAGAGGAGCTACAGCAGAGGAGCAAATATCATAGATATTAAAGTGATAGGTGCCTAGAAATTCATGAGAGACACAAACCAGGAAAGTGATGTTATTACTCCAGACTGACAAGGCTAGAAAATAATGTCCTTTGTTTTATAGGTATTTTGCACTGCACATTCATTCTTTGCTACCTCTGCTGAGCCTGTTAACCCAAATCCCTGTTGTTATGGCAGCATGCATGGGAGAATTATGATTAAGACTGTCAAAATGTTTTGTTATAGATCAGTAGGAATTGTTTTTAAAAGTTCTGTTCATTTTCTGATAGATGAAAGCTGCATATTTTGTGCATTTTTAGATTTCCTTGGGGTTGTTTTGGGGGTTTTCTTTTTTCAAGAAAGAGTCAGATCTCTTTGCCCAGAGCTTCTAAGCTGCTGCACAGTAAGCAATTTTGGGTAGGTGGCCACCAGGGTGGGGGCAGCCCCAGCAGCACTTGGCAACCATCTTTAAAACAAAGCCCCACTCTGTTATCTGGGCAGCTGGTTCCCATGCTCAGAGGAGCAGCATGGCACATGCAGAGGCAGCATGTGGCAGCTGTGTTTGTGTACTCTCTGTGTTCCTGAGCTATGGCTTCCCAGTCCCTGGCCCTGGCAGTGAGGAACATGGTCCATCCATTCTCCTGGCCACCTCAGTCATGCTGCTTGCTGGCTGCAGTCATTGTTGCCTGGCCAATGGCTTACCTTGCTGACAGTGATGCTGATGAGGGGCTCCAGGAGGCCACTGCTTCAGTTTAGATCAGAAGCAAAGAGTACAAATGTTTGCCCTTAAGGGGAGAGGGCATGCAGGCAGCTTCCACTGGTGGAGGCCCACATATAGGGGCACAGGTGACTGGTAAACGGGGCATGGGGGGGCACGTGCCCCCCCCCGAGATTGGCCCCCGACTCAGCATCGCTCAGGACAGAGCAGTTTTTTTGCTGCACATGCCAATGGTGTGTTGCAGGGAGAGGCACTAAGCCATGGCACAGAAGTATAGCAATGGATATAGGGCTTTTGGATTGCCCCCGGGCCTGCCCACAAATTGTGCCCCCCTGGATTCAGGAGGCACCAGTCACCTCTGTGCAGGGGAAGACCCTGCACAACTCTCAGCATTCCTGCAGGCTTCCCAAGCTGCCAGAGACTGCCAAGCCCAGCCAAGTACCCAGTCTACTTCTGATTAGCTGCTGGACATGGCCAACCACACCTCCAAACCCCATCTGCCCCACTGCAGACCCTCCCCTGCACCAAGTCCTGAAGTTTCCAGAAAAGCCCCAGAGCAAGTGCCTTCCCTTGTTATTTGCACCTACCTCTGGTTCCTGGCCTAGCCACACCCTACCATGGTGCCTCACTGCCCACGCCGAAGCCCACAGACCCAGGAACTGTGGAGAATTCTGCTCATCACTCTGTTTGGCTCTTATCAGAGGCTGCAGGATATCATGGGTGGCCATCTGGATATGGACAAGGTGGAGGTGGAACTGGGACTAGCTACCCAGATCAAGGAAAAAAAGAAGTCCTTTTTTAAATACATATGGGGTAAAAAGAAGGTACCAGCTAATTTGGGGACTCTGCATGACATGCTAGGAAATCTGGTTGTTGCACCAGACAGCAAAGCTAGCCTATATAACAATTTCTTTGCCTCCATTTTTTCTGAGCAGGGACCGAGTCATTTCCCCCACTGGGACCCCCATAGGCCCCAGGGGAGGTACACCCATGCCTAGGGTCAGAGAGGACCTAGTCAGGGAACTTCTGGAGGGACTGGACATATTTAAATCAGCATGTCCTGATGATCTCCATCCCAGAGTGCTGAGGGAATTAGCAGAGGTCATTGTGGGACTCCTGGTACAGCTTTATGAGCACTGATGGTGCTCTGGCGATGTGCCAGAGGACTGGGAAAGGGCCAATGTGGTTCCCATTTTCAAAAAAGGGAGGAAGGAGGACCCAGGAAACTATAGATCAGTTAGCCTTACCTCAGTCCTGGGTAAGCTTTTTGAGAGAATTATCCTGGCGCATGTCTGCGAGGGGCCAGTAGGGGAGATTATGCTTAGTGGCAACGAACATGGGTTCATTAGAGGCAGGTCCTGTCAGACCAACCTGGTGGCCTTCTATGACCAGCTCACAAAACCCTTGGATGCAGGTGTCTTTCTGGACTTTAGGAAGGCCTTCAACACTGTCTCTCACCCCATTCTTTAAAAAAACTAGAGACTGTGGTGTCAATACCTACACAGCCAGATGGGTCACTGACTGCCTGGAGGGCTGCACCAAGAGAGTGGTGGTGGATGGGTCTTATTCTACCTGGAGGGATGTGGGCAGTGGGGTTCTGCAGGGCTCGGTCCTCAGGCCCGCACTGTTCAACATCTTCATCAGTGACTTGGACAAGGGGGTGAAAAGGACTCTATT
>NW_017728992.1:172731355-172734873 GCF_001723915.1 Gavialis gangeticus
CAGGTCCCTTCTGACCCTACCAACTATGAAACTATGACACATTATGACATTGTAATTGTAGTGTTCCTTGTAAAGAATGGAGAAACACTACTTTGAGAAGCATTTCCAGAAGTATCAGCCCTAATGAAACTTAATCCCTTTCCAGGCAGTGGGATGTGGGACAGTCTTGATATGTTCTCTTCTCCATAACCCTGTTGGTATAAAAGAGCAACAAAAATATGGTCTTGGAGAAATAAAACTAATTTAATATTTTTATTGTTGAAGCATGTAGAAGTTCCTGCCAATATGAGAATCATATTGTAGTAGGTGTTATTTAAAATATATAGAGACAGTGTACCCCATTTGGACCTACTGTAGATGACCACATGAATTCATTCTGGGTCAACGTGAAATTATTATTAAGCTCTAATTTGTTAATTTATGTATAAAATATTTCTGTATGAAACAGTTTTGCCTTTACACACTATTTCAATTTTCATAACCCAGTGGCTACAGATCTTTGGCAGTTGGCTTGACAATACCACAATTAACTGAATATACACAGCATTTGGCACAGATGAAGAGTTCTTCATAGAAATCTAACCCTGCAAGACAAATGCATAGCACTGAGATTTTTAGTCAAGCATTGTAGACTTCAGTTAAAAAGGAATAATAGAAGGCTCATTAAGGGGGAAGGGGAGAGAGAGAAATTGGAGCAAATAAGGAAAAATTTAATTTAAAATAAACACACAACTAAACATACCTATTAAAGATTAAACCAAACCCATATAATATAAGGGCATATTTTATTGTTCACATCTACTTGTATAATAAAAACTGCTGGTGCAAAGAAAAACATTCCAAGTTGGTAAATAGAACAGGATTGTAACGAAACTGTTTGGATTTTATTTTTTGTAATTCTTTCAGTGACTTGATTTCTGTAACTTTGTCCCTGTGTATCTTTGTGGATTGAATTAGCTCAAGTTTTGATTATTCTGTGACGTACAAAATGTGCTGGCGATGGTTAATTTAATTCCTGCAAGGAGATCTCAAGATAGCTATATCTTATATTACTGAGGCTGCACATTTTTCTCTCTTTTCCCATGGAAATATTCAATCAGTGCTGTAAGCCATCATAGGATCTCAAAATATTTGACCATGGTGAAGTCACAGCCTCATCACTGTGCTAGAAACTATGTCATTAAATTCAGTGCAAATAGACTCATGAGTACAAGGGTAATGACATCAGTGTGTACTATGCACTGCCACTTGACATGAAGTGTAGTGTTATGAATGCAGTTGTATTTATGGACAAACTTGTTGTGTGTGAATTTTTCATATACTTTATTAGTAGAAAACTGACAAAATGTAAACATGAGCTAAGAATGGTTTACTTTGCATGCAGAACAACAGTGAAGATCTATTTTTAAAAACATGCTGTTTTCCGTAGAGAAGCAGGCATTTGGAATGCAGGAAATTTACTTTTTTTAGACTAGGACTTTAGTGTTAGTACACCAGGGACACTTTATCACCTGGGCTAGGGACAGACATTACACATAAACTGGCTTAAGTGATCAAAAACTGATTTAAACCTGTAACAGAACAGATGTTCACTGCACATAAACCAGTTTGAGAAAAAACCAGTTGAATGTGGGATCAGACTTAACTGATTTGGCTCAACCCGTTTTATGCAATGTCTGCCCCAGCCCCCTTGCTGGTTAAAATGAACCAGACACCCCCAGCATCCTGGCATGCTCTTGGGCTGGGCGGGGCTCTCTGTTCCATGGCAGAGCTGGCCCCTCCCCTCTGCTCTCTAGCCAGAGCAAGGGCAGGGTGTAGTCAGACACTGGCCTGCCAAGGCCCCTGTGGCAAATTTCTCCCTCTGTCCCCTCTCCCTCCTCCTCTCCACTGGCAAACCCTGGGAACTGCAGCTGATGTTTGCCAGCCCCAGCCTTACCTCCATGGCTTGCCTGCACACAGGCAGGGATAAAGTTAATCACTCCCTCTGTCCCCTCTCTCCCCCAACAGCAGGGCTTTGGCTGCAGTCTGTGTGGCTTGCACAGGGGTCCCAGAGCAGGGGAGAGAAGCAAGCAGATCTGTGCACAAATCTGAGCCCTGCTGCATCTCTGAGCCCAGAGCTAAGACTTGCAGGACCAAACTGAGAAGTGGAAAGTGTTGGCAAAGACAATCATCAGTGATCACATGCTGGAGATTTAGTTAAGAGAAGCTGCACCAAAGAATGCAGAGTTACATTTACATTACAAAGCAGAACATGTAAACAAAGCCTTTCTGAATGTTTGGCTTTAAGGAGACACTCCCCTCAGGATTAGTAAGAATGACTCTTTCTGGTTTACATTTTAAGCTAGACTAAGTTGTGTATGCTGTGTTTTACTGGGCTGTATCTTAGCTTAGGTGAAAAATTTTGGTAGTTTCCTGTTGTATGCTTTGCAAATTCCTGTGTTCAATACCTTGCTTCAGAGAAAGGACTTTTTCCCCATCCCCAGTGTGCTAGCCCCAGCAAAGACCTACACACGTGAATATTACTTGTCCTGCTTGTGAATTTATTTTCAGGATCAGACCTGATGGCCTTCGATGTAGAGAAGTGTAAGGTGCTGCACCTCAGTAGGAAGAGCCCTCAACATACTTACAAGCCCAGCTGCGCTACGCTCACTAGCACCATGACCAAAAGAAACTTGCGGGGGACTGATTGGCCACAAGATGAATATGAGTCACCAATGCGATGCTGTGGCTGGCAAAGCAAACCAAACTTTGGCATGCATCTACCAATACATCCCAAGAAAAACCAGGGATGTCTTCCTCCTCCTTTACTCGGCCTTGGTGAGGCCACAGCTGGAGTAGTACTGTGTCCAGTTTTGGGCCCCCCCACTTCAGGAGAGATGTGGAAAAGCTTGAGAGAGTCCAGAGAAGATCCACTTATATGATCCAAGGCCTGGAGGGCAGGTTGTACAAGGGGCTGAGGGATTTGGGACTCTTCAGTCTGGAAAAGAGAAGGCTCAGGGGGCACTTGGTAGCAGCCTACAGTTATGAGGCGTACATCAGAACCTGGGAGAACAGCTGTTCACCAGAGCTCCCCAAGGGATAGCAAGGTCTAATGGCCATAGACTCCAGGAAGGCTAATTTAGACTAGACATAAGAAAAAAGTTATTTACGGTCTCTGTCTAAGGTCTGGAACAGACACCCTGCAGAGGTGTCTGGATATTTTTCTTGCTGGAATCACTTGATCCCAGCTGACTTCCTGCCTATGGCAGGGGGGCTGGACTCAATCTCACGAGGCCCCTTCCAGCTCCTAATGTCTATGAATCTATGAAATCAAAGCCTTAGTATTCAATCTTGCAATGTACTCTGGGCTATTGGACCTTTGTCTTAGCCCAGGTTACCACACTGAGATGGTTTGATTCCAAACAGCATAGTGTGGGGTCAGATCCTTAAGGTGAAACTGAAGTCAGTGGCAAGACCCTCACTGACTTCAGTGGGGTCAAAATGTCGCCTTTAGCATTCAGGCTATAAAGAAAAACTGA
>NW_017728992.1:172739873-172750527 GCF_001723915.1 Gavialis gangeticus
TAATGTCTATGAATCTATGAAATCAAAGCCTTAGTATTCAATCTTGCAATGTACTCTGGGCTATTGGACCTTTGTCTTAGCCCAGGTTACCACACTGAGATGGTTTGATTCCAAACAGCATAGTGTGGGGTCAGATCCTTAAGGTGAAACTGAAGTCAGTGGCAAGACCCTCACTGACTTCAGTGGGGTCAAAATGTCGCCTTTAGCATTCAGGCTATAAAGAAAAAAACAAACAAACAAACAAATGAGGAGGAAAGTGAAATCTTGAACTTAATATGAAAAAACTGCTGGGTCAGCAAATTTGTCCAAGATTTTCATTACACTCTTGGACAGTGAAACTTGTCTCATAACGTTTGTGATCTAATTCCCTTTTCTATATCAACATCAGCTTTCTATAGAGAAAAAAATGGCATATGCTTTATCCTCTCAGGCTTTTTGTCTTTTTATTTAATTTGCAAAGTAAGCATGGCCATCGATCAGTTTCTAATTTTCTTTTGTGCATTTTCTGCTTTTTCTAATCTGAATTCAGAGAACCTTACTTCCACATAAGACATTTTTTAATATTAATGCAATGCAATGATAATGTATTTTAAAGGTTAAATGTTACTGCTCAGTGAATTCCGTGTACGTTTCAGGACTGACATAAAATCCTATAGCAGAAAAATGAAAGAGAACTTGTGGTTGTATGTGAACACTTTTCCAACCAATGGTATTTTGTTCAGAGAAATAGAAACAAACCCATGAGGGTAAAAGCTGAGAAAAGGACTGATAGTTCCTATGAATGACTTTTATCCAATTACAATATTTAAAAAAAGGGAAGAAATCCCTTTAGGTATAATTCTACAAGTGTACCTGATTTTGTAGTTTCTGTAAAAATATGTCACAAATATAGAAACTTGTGGCAATTTTTTTCATGAGAAATGACCCAAAAAGTTGACCAGCTGTACTTTAGTACCAATTCTTAATATAAGTCAGGACAAGAAGGTTTATCATTTATGTATTTATATTTTGGGGTTTACGTTAATAAAAAAATACCATTTCAAGACTCCACTTACCTATATTCGCAGTCTAACCAATACTAGCACTACAGTGGAATCCTGACATCACTAAGTCAAGTTTTTCAGCAGGCAAACCCTAGAAAATCATTTCTTCCTGTAGATTTTTATGGGAAGCATATCCTCAGTCTTCATCAAGAATCATCTCAACAAATATCTTCTGTACTATGCCTGAGAGATCACTAAATTCAGGCTTTTTAGAAGTTCCAATGTCATGAAATATCTCTGTCATTCTCAAAAGACCAAGGAGTTAAACTTACAGAACGATTAAGCTTGTTGTTCGTTCAGAGAGCCGCCTTGGCCTACTAATCTGCTGTTCCTTCAGTTCCCTCCTGCAATCCCTGGGCCAATGTAACAATTTATACACAACAATCTCAAAGGGATCCATACAGTATTCACAGAGAATGTCCTGCCCACTGTCTCATCTATTTTTAAATCCCTTGTCAGGATCTCTGATCCCGCATGCCTGTACTTGTGTTATCACACCTGCCCATGAACCTTGACTAATATGATTGCCCCAGTTCTCTGTAACTGGATGGGCTGCTAAAACGGCCACTCACCCCTTTTAAGCACACCTGTAGCCTCAGACTGCGGGCACACTTTGATACAACTTCAGTCTCTTCTGGCATGCTTCATATTCCACTGCTCTCTCTTGTTCTCCTTGCTCCTGACTCAGCTTTGGCTTTTCCTGACCCTGACCTTGGATCTCCTTTGGAACTCTGCACTGGCTCTCTGACCCCTGGTCTCTGATCTTGGCTTGTTTCTTGGACTGTCTCTTGGGTTGCCCTCTTGGCTCTTCCTCTCAGCTGTCTTGGAACTTGGTCCCTGTGTTCTCATCCCCTCTGACCCAGACCCCAACCTCATGCTTTGTTAATGTGACCCTGCCTTACTGACCTTTTAGTTGCTCTTAGTGGCCTGCCACAGCCCTGGCCACTCACATTACAGTCAAACCTCACACTCCTACTAGTGCTGTTAATACAATGTGGCACTGAAACAGAGGAAGGCCCATGGGCAGACCAGTCCTAGGCCTTTTATAATTCTGTGGGTGAATCTACATGAGACGTTCAATAAACAGTAGACTAATTCAACTGTGCATTAGCACGTCACAGCAAAAGCTGTGCTAATGCACGGATGCATCGTAGAATTGGTCTATTGTAAATTAAGCATCACAAAAGACCACGCGCCTTTGCTACTGTGCAGTAGTGCGAGCTACTGCACATTTATGTAGTACCTTATATTAGAGGTACTAAAATAAATGTGCAGTAGCAGAGGTGCATTAATGCACATGTTGATGTGCCCTGTATGTCATTACAAAGAATTTACCATCAGGGAGTCAAGAGAAGTCTTAGGGTGCATTCAACCATTATGTTTAGATCAACCTAACCAAAGTTAAGTTGATCTAAATGTCTTGGCATGCAGGCATTCACAATTTAAATCACCTAAAAATGGTGCACCCAATTTAAGTTAGTTCACTTTAGGAATGGGTTATTCTAGTCTAGTGACCACCCACCACTGGCCCCCTAGGACCCACCAGCACTTTCCTCTTCCCTCCCCCCCCACAAGTCCCATTATCCCCTATTCCCCATGTTCCTGAGTTATTTACCCTGGGTTGCCTGCACACTCCCAGCAGTGGCAAACAACTGCACATGCTGCTTCTGGTTTAGGTTAAGGCAGTTTAAAGTAACCTACCTAAACCTAAATTGGGCCCTGTAAATGCTTTACACCCTTAGAATTCTGGTGTCATATGTATGTCATATGGTGCCCATATGATGTTCCACTCAATATATTGCCAAGGTGTTTAGCATGAGCTTCTATTCCTGAATGGTTTTAAGGTATAGACTGAGACATAGTGAATCACAACAGTCTGTTTTGAGGTGAGAAAAGGATGGCTTACAGTGACAAAGCCTGTATTTTAAAAGAAGGGTTCAACGTCCTAGTCATAAGCAAGTGAATACTGTGACTGTGTAATACATTTCTGGAATTACAAAATCACCTCTAGATTGTGAACCTTGTAAATTAATCAAAGGAGCTGATGTTACTTCTGCCGTCTGCTCCAGCTGCCTCTACCACCTAACCTTTTATAGATTTCATAGACATTTGGGCTGGAAGGGACCTCGGAAGATCATTGAGTCCAGCCACCCATCCAAAGGGCAGGAAGTCAGCAGGGGTCATAGGATCCCAGCAAGATAAGCATCCAATTTGCTCTTGAAGGTATTCAATGTAGGTGCTTGAACCATCTCCAATGGCAGACTGTTCCAGATCTTGGGGGCTCAAACAGTAAAGAAATTCTTCCTTATGTCCAGCCTGAAATGGTCTTGCAGTAGTTTATCGCTGTTCGACCTCGTCATCCCTTGGGACGCTCTGGTGAACAAATATTCCCCCAGATCCTGGTGGTCACCCCGATAAACTTATAGGTGGCCATCAGATCACCCCTGAGCCTGTGCTTTTCCAGGCTAAGGAGCCCCATGGCTCTCAGCCTGTCATCGTAAGATCTTCATTACTTTAGTCTCGTCTGGGTTGAACCCCGACCAGCTTGCATATGACTGGGCTCTTGGGAAGGCACTATAATAGACCAGATTCCATTTTTAATTAGCACAAATTCATAAGAACATAGAAAGTTCCATACTTGATTGGACAGTTGGTCCACTTATCTCTTTAACCTCTGTCCAACATTGATAAGTAATAAATGATTTAGACAGGGAATATATGAAAGGAACATGTCTTGACCGATGCATCTCCTGCCATACATTTCTTAATATCAAACAGGGAGGTCAAAGGATACATCCATGATTATTCAATTTAATGGCTCTCAGTGGACCTGTACTCCATGAATGTCTAATATTTTTAACCCAGTTATGCAATCTGCCTATCTGTCTCTATCTACACTTTCCTGTGACAATGAGTTCCAAAAGTTAACCATGAACTGTTTTGAAAAGTACTTCCTCTTGTCTGTTTCTTCTTCCTCTTTCATCTCACTATTTTCAGTGGGTTTGTGTGAATCTAAAAATAACTTGGAATTAACTAGTAGCTAGGAAAAATGACAAGGTTGTAGATACAAATTGGATAATATGAAGTATTGCTCTGTATTAAAGGCCAAATAAGGAACAATTTCTAATAAGAGATGGGAAATAAGTGTTGGCAGGCTAAGTACCCACTGGATATAACCCTTAACATAATGTCATGTATTGATTAATTAGGCCAGTCATATCTTTTGCACTGAAAAAGACTGCAGAATCTACTATTAATTTGAGTACAGTTATTTTATGTCCTTACACAACTCCTATTTCTGCTATTAACATTTCATGATTCTAGGAAGCATGGAAATCATGTCCAACTTCAGATTTAATTATGAACAAACACTGGACATTCACTTAAACTTGTGCAAATTGGGGTGGATTTTGCCTAGCTCTTTCTTCAATACCAGCTACTATAAAATTGAAAGTTCAGCATGACAAGTTTTAGCTAAAGTAGGACACTCATTAATTTAGCTCAATACAGATGTGAATTAAAAAGTAGATTGTTTAAATAACAAAATTCACCCAGCTATGAGCACTGAGATGTAAAAGCCATTCAAAGAAATACAGGGTCATTTGGTCAGACTTCTTAGCATAGTTCTAAGAAACCAACATAGTATATGGTTTGGGGTAGGGGAAATATTTCATATTTTACATAAATGGTCATTGAAGTAATTGTAAATCACTTCTAAAACTATATTCTTCTTCTTATAACAGGCAATCACTCAGAAAACCATGGTTTGTGGCAATCTACATTTTCCATTTATCTAGTTCTCGCTTCATTTAATTTTGCATCATCTGCAAGAATAGTACAAAGTACTACATCAAACTTTACCAGTTTGCACCAAACTGATTTACAAAAATGAAATGTTTGCTTAAAAAAAATCTAACTACAAACACAAAAGAGAGTTAGTTTTGTAGTTAAGGCCTTCAACCAGGACAAAATGTACAAATATACAAAAATGGAATCAAATTCAAGTTATGCAGTTTTCTGTAACAGACATAGTTTAGATAAGTAACAAACAGAACACGCATTCATTCTTTGGTGGGGGCAGGAAGGGAAATCTTGGGTGGGTTCATGATTTTTCAATCAATCTGTGTGTGCTGAACTTCTGTTATGGGTATAGACTGATTTCCAATCACTTATACCAGTAGAAGTCAAGTTTCTACCTGGCCAGAATGCTTTGCACAAAGACATACAGATAGTGTCAGTGCAACTGGTTGTTCTTAGTTTCTAATGAATAGCTTATTTACTGCTTACCAGTGCAGATGCTTCTGTAGCCCAAGTGAAATGGCAAAATAAAAGTGAAAATTAGAATCCTGCTTTTGTCCTGAAAAGCACCAGGAATGGGTAGAGCCTGCATTCCTCTAAGAATACATCAGCTAGAACAGCTGCATTCATATACTGGGAGACATATGCTGCAGGAGATAGATATGAGGAAGGTGCTTAGTCACCAAAGCAAGGGGGGAAAAGGTCTTATTTTCATATCAGAGAGCATATTCAGTGTTCTGATCACATGCAAAACAGGTACAAACAACCTAGAGTATGGGAGCTGATTGTACAGTGATAACTTGCCCCAGACCTTAATCTCCTGAACAAGGAAGTTTTGAACCATATATTATTGTTTTTCTGTCACTGTTTAAGGAGGCATTTTAAATGAGCTTCATGCAGGTTTAATATAAATTTAATATATAATTAAACCTCATTTCTAGGTAATAAAATGAAAATCAAACAGATATTTGAAAAATATACAGTTATGCAATCAATTGATTCTCTTTATGAAGCATAACTGACAAGATAAAAAAAAAGAACATCCTATTTAAATACCTGCAACTTTACAACAAACTATTATTTAATATATTGTAGCAAATGGGCAAGCAATAAAATATAAATGTATTTTTTACTGTATGAAAATAGGGATATTTTTGCTAATATGGGGTAATGGTGAATCAATTTGACTATCTTAATTGTTAAATTAAAGTAAAATAATCTCAAGATTTATGTTTTTGTTTCTTTTTTATTAAAAAAATGGTGTGCATAGATTCACTACTGTAATCACTCCTGTAGCATAATAGGGCACGTCCACACATGCAGGCATGTGCTCTTGCAGCTGTTCAAATAAGAGCAGCACAAATTTGTGCTAGAGATTTTTGCCTCAGCACACATGCCTGAACATATGCTTTGGTGTTTGGCAAGTTGTGCCACTTGGGGCAAACAGACCCAGATGAACTACTCCCTGGTGGACATCTGGCATGCTTGTTACCATACCGGGCCCCCCTACCTTCACCTATGTGAGGGTGGGCAGGAGCAGGCATATCACTCCCGGTTGTATTGGGTTTATATTTATTTGCTGCACTTTGCCCAGGCCCACTCCTTTGGCACCTGGCAGACCCCTTTCAGCAATCACCACCTTGTTTGGGCCCAGGCCACACTAGGGAAGCATGTGGGCTTCAAGGAGGCCTTCTGGGAGTTCTGGCTGGCCTGGCGGGAGCAACGGGCAGCTTTACCCTCGGCTCAGAGATGGTGGGATGTGGGGAAAGTGTGCATCCGGCTTTTTGCTGCAGTTACATTTTGGGGCACACCCAACAAAGGGAAGCAGTCTGGGAGCAGCTCAAGCAGGAAGTGCTGGAGCTGGAGAGGCACCTGGCCACTGACCCAACCAACCTGTCCCTCTGTGGAGAGTGTCAGGAGAGGTGGGAAGAGTTTCATGCTCTAGACATCCACTGCGCCCACTGTGCATTCATCTGCTCACACATCCAGCTCTTTTGGGAGATGCACTGTGGCTCCCACTTCTTCTGTGCCCTGGAGAGGAGGTGGGGGGCCAAGAAGTACATCACTTGCCTTCTGGCGGGTGAGGGTACCCCACTCACAGATCCAGGTGAGATGTGCCAGCACACACAGGCCTTCTACAAAATTCTACAAAGAGCTCTTCCCCTGGATCCAAACAGTGCTGAAGCCTGTCAGACCCTGTGGGGGACTTTCACAAGTCATTGTGGGTGACCGGGAATGGCTGGAGGCTCCTCTCATTCTGGCTATGTTTTTGTCGCCCCTCCACCTGATGCCTGGCAACAAGGCACTGGGCATTGATGGGCTGACCACGGAGTTCTACCGGGCCTTCTGGGACATCCTCAGCCCAGATTTTGTCACAGTATGGGCCAAAGCCAAGGGAAGTGGGGAACTCCCCCTGTCACGCCAGAAGGCCATGCTGACCCTCCTGCTGAAAAAGCGGGATCCCCACAACCTGAGGAACTGGCGTCCCATGTCCCTCCTCTGTATGGACTAAAGGGTGGCAGTGAAGGCCATCTCGCTGTGCCTGCCATTCATGCTGATGGATGTGATCCATCCTGACCTGACACAGTGCCTGGATGTTCCATCTTTGACAGCCAGTACCTGGTTTGGGACCTTCTGGAGCTAGCATGCTGGGAGGGCCTGTCTTTTGCTCTCCTATCCCTGGACCAGGAGAAGGTATTTGACAGAGTGGATCACAGGCACAAACGGGCCTTTGGCTTCAGGCCCCAACAAATGCAGGCTCTCCAGGTGCTGTGTACACCTTTGCAGAGTATTTGGTCAAGCTCAACTCAACTGTGACAGAGCCCAACCTGCTCAGGAGAGGGGTGCATCAAGGCTGCTCGCTGTTAGGCTAGCTTTATGCCTTGGCCCTGGAGCCCTGTGGAGGTGGGTGGCAGGGTTGATGCTCCAGGAACCAGTGGTGTGGCTGGTCCTGTCAGTGTATGCTGAGGACATACTTTTTGCAGTCCAGGACTCAGGTGACCTGGTGCAGGTGGAGGGCTGTCAGGCATACTGGGCAGCCTCCTCTGTCCGGATCAACTGAGTCAAGAGCTTTGGCCTGATGGTGAGTGATGGGTGGCAGGTGGGCTCACTCCCTCCCATGCTCTGCAGGATCTGCTGGAGCGTGGGCTTGCTGCTCTACTTGAGGGTTTATCTGTCCTCCACAGACCCCTTCCCACAGGAGAGCTAGCACAAGCTGGAGGCAAGGATGGTGGAGTAGTTATAGGAGTGGGCAGGGCTTCTGCGGTGTTTCTCCCTGCATGGGAGAGTGCTCAATCAGCTGGTCTTGTCCATGCTCTGGCACTGCTTACACAGCCTGCCTGTGCTTCTTGAGGTCCTGGCAAGGCTCCAGAGATGGGCACTGGTGTTTTTCTGGCCAGGATGGCACTGGGTTGCTGAGGAGGTCCTGAACCGCCTCTTACAGAAGGGTGGGCAGGGCCTGGCTTGCCTGCTTAGCCAGGTCCTGACATTCCACCTTCAGGCCCTGCAGTGACTGCTATATGGTGTCAGTAGCCACACAACATGGGGCCACCTGGGGCATGCCTTCCTCCACCTCTTCCAGGGGCTCCATTAAGACGGGCAGCTCCTCGGCCTATGGTGCTTCTCCCTACGGAACCTGTGGGGACTGGTCTCGACCTCTGGATCCCCTGCGACACTCATCCAAGGGACCTGTTTGTCAAGCACCTCCTCTGGAAACACTAACTGGAGGTTTTCATAGATTCATAGATTCATAGATTAAGGGTCGGAAGGGACCTAGTAGATCTTCTAGCCCGACCCCCCGCCAGGGCGGGAGAACAACAAAAAACCCCAAAAAGAGAAACGGGACTCAAACGAGTCCAGCCAGGTAGGCATCCAGCCTCTTCTTAAAGACCCCCAGGGTAGGGGCCAGCACCACTTCCCTTGGAAGTTGGTTCCAGCTCCTAGCCGCCCTAACCGTGAAGTAGTTTTTGCGGATGTCCAATCTATACCTCCTCTCCATCAGCTTGTGCCCATTACTCCTTGTTATGCCAGCGGGCGCTAGGGGAAACAGCGTCTCCCCCAAACCCTTCTGGTCCCCCCTAGTGAGTCTATAGACAGTCACCAGGTCCCCCCTCAGCCTTCTCTTGTGGAGGCTGAATAGGTTCAGGTCCCGCAGTCTCTCACTGTAGGGTCTGCCCTGTTGTCCCCGGATCATGCGGGTGGCCCTCCTCTGGACCCTCTCCATGTTGTCCACATCCCTCTTGAAATGGGGCGCACAGAACTGGACACAATACTCCAGCTGTGGCCTGACCAGCGTCGCGTAGAGGGGGAGGATCACCTCCTTGGCTCTACTCGAGATGCACCTGTGGATGCACGACAAGGTCCGGTTAGCCCTGCCAACCATGACCTCGCATTGTCGGCCCATGTTCATCTTGGAGTCAATAATGACTCCAAGATCCCTTTCTGCCTCCGTGCTCTCGAGTAAGGAGTTCCCCATTGTATAAGTGTGCTGCTGGTTCCTACTGCCCAAGTGCAGCACCCTGCACCCTGCACCTGGCTGCTTGGACATGGGGGTGCAGGTGTTGATAGCAGAAGTGCCCCAGTTCCGACAGGTTGATCCTGGCTGGTGTCACCCATATGAGAGACCTCCTGGACTATGATAGGCAGGAGTGGGTGGACTCCACTGTGCTGGCCCAGCGCATGGATCCCCACTCCACCACATAAGCCACCTGGAAGACACCAGACCAGCCTGCTTTTCCACTATCCATCACTGCCACCTCTACACGTTTGTGTGCCATACAATCCATCATGCCGCCCTCATGTCCTGCCTAGACACCAAGTGGTGGGACCTGCTAGGTGAGCATGTGTCAGGGGCACCCCAGTGGCTGAGTCTGTACTTCATCCCCATCCCATGAGCCACTGGGGACCTTAGTGGTGGATCTTGCATGGGCCCATAGGCATGTATGTGGCAAGCTTCACAGACACCCTGGTCTCTTGTCCCTTCTGTGGGCAGAGGGAGACCCTGGCACACATGACCTTCAAGTGCGCCAGGCTGCAGCCCCTCCACTTCCACCTCCAGAGTCTCCTTCTGAGTTTCTAATTGAATTTCATCCCCAACCTTTTTGTTTTTGGTCACCCCATCTGTGGCACCACCAAGTCCCAGTACCTCCTGGTCAACCTTCTCCTGGCCCTAGCCAGGTGGGCACTGTACTTGACCAGGAAGGAGGTTCTGGCTGGTAAGGTGCCCAGAGACTGTGGGGCTGCTTTTCTCTCCCTTGTCTGTACATGTTTCTGGGCAGAGCACCAGTGGGAGGCATCCACTGGCTGCTTGGACATGGGGGTGCAGACATAAGTGCAGACATGGGGTGCAGACATAAGTGACAATTTTTGCCCAATCTGGCCACAAAAAGCAGTTCATAGCTGTGACCAAGCACAAGTGCATGGATGGAAACAGCTTTAAAAATGGCCAGTTGGGTGAAAATCTGGCCTCTCATTTCATGAGGTATCTGATAAAGATGTTTCAAAATGTAACATCTTCTGTAATTTGTATCTGTAAAGTTCCTAGCCTGTCACTGTTTTCAGAATGAGAGTGGGTAAGGGAGCAGAGGGTGTTCAGTCTGGGGGGAGGGGTTTCAGTCTCCCTGCAGGGTGAGGTGGGTGTATTGGAGCCCCCCAAGATGGTGGGGCTCCAATTCAGCCACCACACCTTTTAGCACAGCTGCAGAGCCCCAGGAACAAGCTCCCTGTGCTGCCTTTCCCTCTCCCATTCTGAAAACAGCGAGTACTGGCAGAGAGCCCTGGTCATTGCTATGGGAACCTGGTTGCAGGCTCCCAGC
>NW_017728992.1:172750569-172755765 GCF_001723915.1 Gavialis gangeticus
AATTTCCCCCCCCCCCCCCAAACTAACAATAAACTTCTGTTTGGTTTGGGGTAATGTTGTAACTCAAAATGCTTTGCAAAAATCATTTAATGCAGATGCAGCTCTATCTCTGATATCTTTATACTGCAAAACCATAGTATAGCCTAATATGCCTTGCTGAGTTCTACTCGGTGTTGGTATAAGATCTTGCTTACCTTCACCAATATAAGTTTCTTGCATCTCATCCCCAGCCCTTAGTATACCTATCCTGCTTCATTTTCATAGTTTCATAGTGCTTAGGGTCAGAAGGGACCTAAACAGATCATTAGGTCCAACCTCCTGCCCTGGGCAAGAATGAGTGCCAGGGTCATAAAACCCCAGCCAAATAACGGTCCATCCATAATCCTAGCGGGGGAAATGTCCCAGTCCCTGTTCAGTAATATGAAGGCAAAGAATTTGTTAAAATGGTCAGCTTTTTCATTTGCTGCAATTACCAGATTGCCAAGCCTGTCCTGTTGGACCCCCATGTTCCCTGGTGCCTTCTTCTTACTCCCTGTGTATTTGGACTTGAGGTCCTTGCCTTGGCCTTCCTAACAGCCTCCCTGAAGTCATAAGCGATGGAGGTATAATCCTTCTTGGTGACAGTCCCTTGCTTCCACTGTTTGTACACCTCCTTTTTTGCCCTCAGACATTCCTGGATGTCTTTGCTGAGCCATGGGGGCTTTTTAGCACTCCTGCCCACCTTGGTGCACATTGGGACTGACTCCCTTTGAGCTCGGAGGATCATCTCCTACCTGAGTGGTCAGACCTGGCTGACTGCTCTTCCCAGCAGATGTCTGGGGAGTTTAGGTCACCAATGACAACCACATCCTTTGACTTTAGAGCCTCCATAAGCTGACCTGAGAATTCCAGGCCCAGCTCATCTCCCTGGTGATGAGGTCTGTAGTAGATGCCCACTATCAAGTCCCTTTCCCCATGATGCCCTTGCAATCTTACCCAGAGTGCCTCAGTTTGCCACTCCTCTGATGCATACCTGATCATTGAGGACGTGTATTGCTCTTTGACATAGACCCCACCATTTTCCCTGCTACACTCCCCCATTTTCCCTGCTACACACCCCCCCTCCCATTTTCCCTGCTCTGTCTCACTTGTACAGCCTGTAGCCCTCAATGTCCATTGCCCAGTTGTGGGTAGAATCCCACCAGGTTTCTGTAAGCCCCACTAGGTCTGGATTTTTTCTAGCTAGCAGGAGGGCAAGTTCCTCCTACTTATTCCCCATGCTTTGAGCATTTGTGTAGAGGCATTTGAGACCTCCTGTAGGTGCACGTGCCACCCCCTTGTTCCTAAGCCAGCCCTGGCCCCTGTCACTTACCTGAGTACTACCTGTGTGCATCACCTGGCTTCATGGTGAAGTGCTTCCATGTTCCTCTGTGTCCCCGTCCCTCGGCAAGCCTAATTTTGTGGCCATTATCTGGATTTCTAAACATGTTTTTGTTCCTAAAAAGTGTTTTCCTACACAAAACAAAACACCTAATGTTCTGAAGTGATCATGAAGGTTTCTTGTCTCACAGTGGGAGTTCACATAGTTGTCTATATAAGTGGTTATTACTGGAATAAAGGCTACTGCTTCATAGTAATATGGGCGGGGTGAGTCCACATGAGAAAATACCTCAAAGAAGGGGTAAATCCAAAAACTGTATAACTTTGTTGTCCAAGGATATTTGTTGTTAGCCTAAGTAACTTCATACCTATATTTGTATATGTGCTTTTCTGTGCTGAGTTGTGTTGATCTCCAACTGCTTTCCCTCATTGCTTTTGAACCTTTCACCAACTGGTCACTTTGTTTATCTCAACTGCTGTGAAGTCATGGAGAACTTAACAGACATCACAACACTGTTGAAGTGATGATATGCAGCTCGGTAGTTTACCTATGGTTCATAACTGTTAATCCGTTGCCACATTTCCTCATTGAGCCTACCCCTAGATCCTGAAGACTGAGAGAAAAGGCTAGGAAGCCCCTTGTAGCAAGTTAAAGAACATAGAGGGTTTTTTGAAGCATTCATCAGCGAAATGGCTATATGGGGCCATTGATGGGCTACTCTTCAGTGCCATATTAAGATAACATACTTGAATGTAGCCTACAAGTGAGTCAAGGTTAGAAACCACACATCTGGCATTGCTTCAGCTACCTGTTCCTAATATAAAGAGTTGGGCAGAATGTTGATGCAGGACATCAGCATTGTGTCATTCCCTGGCAGGCACAAGAAGTGGGCTGGTAGAATCAAGGACTGGGACAAAAGACTACTTGAAAGACTGTATATCTGGCCATTCACAGCTGTTTCTTCTCTTAGTATTTGAGTCCTCACAACCCATCCTGGACACCCTAAATCTCCTGGCCTGCCACAGTTTAGCATGCAACTCCTCCAACACTGAGACTACCAGAAGTACATTTGAGAAGAGTGGTAATTATGGGTGTATTTATAATAACTATTAGTGCATAGGAAGATATACACTGATGTTTCTTTAGAATGCTGGTTCTGTGCTGCCATCATGAGATTTAACAAAAACCTTTTCTGAGTTCCACAACACCATGGTCCATATTCATAATGGTGACTCTCAGCTGTGGTTATTGAAAATGCTCTTTTCATGTACTTTTTACTGTCCAAGCCAACCTCTCACTTGCAAAACTACAACCCCACTGCACCTCATAACTGGCTGCCCCTCTTCCTTGAGTTTTGAGACCCAACACCTCCTATATTCCATCCTGTCTGATTACTGCTGCACCTTTGTATTTCTTTGTACAATTCTGGTCACCCATAGACAAGAAAATGAATAGATGCAGAGAAGGTCTGTGGCAGGTCACTAGAGCCAGATTCAACAGAAATTTCCTTAATATAGATATGTGTTTTTATTGAACAATGACCTGTGTGGTTATGCAACAAACTACTTCTCTATTTGAATCACAAGTGTGTTTAATATATATAATCAATGCCAGTTTGATAATTTCCTACTTCATATATAAACAATGCCAATTTGATAGTTTCCTACTTCATTTTTCTACAGGACATTATTTTTTAATAGCAACAAAACTTGTTAAGCCATTTTTATATTAGACTTTATCACAATTCTAAGAGAGACTTTAAAAAGAAAAAAAAACCATAATTCTCAGAGGGTTTTATGTGTGCAAGACTTATAAATGCAGTTTCTACATTTACAACAAGCCACAAACTGACATTATGCACAAGTCTTAAAGAGCATGTACGTCTAACTGATTGCAAAATGATGAGATTTTCCTTTGCTTTCACAAACGAACATTTTATTTTCTCTTTTAACACACGAAGTAGGAATATGTCCATGAACACTGGGACTGCCTGCAGAAATACAATTTTAGTAACTAGCTTAACCTTATCAACCCCCACACATTCCAGCTACACAGGTAATATCATTAAACTGGGGGTTCCAGCACATATAACCCCCATCCCTAATGCAAGCACAACATCAAGATAGAAAGAAACCAACTAAGAATCTGGAATGGTGTTCCAAGGGAGGTGGTGCTCTCCCCTACCTTGAGGGTTTTTAAGAGGAGACTGGACAAGCACCTGGCTGGGGTCATATGACCCCAGCACTCTTTCCTGCCCAGGGCAGGGAGTTGGACTTGATGATCTATTGAGGTTCCTTCTGACCCTAATGACAATGAAATTATATAACTCTGTATCAAATGCACTATAGAAAGCTAGGATGGTTTACCACATTAGCATTCCGATCAACATAGGAGGAAGACTGGAAAGAGCTTAACATCTCTGTGGGAGCTCTGTACTTTAGTAGTGTCAAATCCTTCACTTATTCCACCTGCTCTGAGGTGTCTCTCTTATTACTCACCAGCCATGCCTTGATGTTCAGAATATAAAGCAGAGAAAAAAGGGAGGTGAGATCTTTTGTTACCAACAGTGAAAGGAATTGGAGTGACATCTTTCTTCACAGGGCTCTTCCTTCCCTACACCCTGTCCTTACCACCCCTATCCAGGCACAAAAACATGAACTCTCTTGGGGTCTCCTCATCCACATTAAGTGCAAAGTGGTGCCTGGCTGCTGAACAGTTTTTACCATTTCTTACCTCCAGAGAATAACCATTAACCATCCCAAGTTTGTGGGTTCACAACACCCACTAATCTTCTGCTTCAGTTGCCCATAAGTCTGTTGCAACTAAATCTTCTCATCATAGACCCTTTGCCCTTTTTAATAGTCTTTATATTCAACAAATCACACCAACCTTTCTTCTGCAATTCTGCTCTCTTTTAGCAACTCCTGATATAGTTCCTATTTTACAACCCTGACTGTCTTTAAATCTAGCTAAAAACATTTAACTCAGGTGTGGAAATAACTTTTAGTGTGAAGCATTGGATGCACTTTCAAGCTGCTCAAGATGGCTGGATTTTGTTTTCTGAATCTGAAAGACAGATATTCATTTAATTCTGATTACTACAGCATTAATGAAACAACATAGTTTGACTATGTTTGCCTAGTGTCTTGTGCTTTATATGTATAATAAAGCAAATTAATGAACATTGAAATAAATGTATATGTTTTTGCTCTGATCTTAAGCTAAATAACTAGGGTTGGGTATTGGACCAGTCAAATCAAGTTTGATTAACTGACCAACTATTATAAATTATAGACTATAATGAGCCATGAAGTCAAGTGACTCCCTCAGTGTTGCCTGAATAGAAATGCTGCTGCCACTGCCAAGCAGTTGGTTTTAAATTGTAGGTGGACAAGGAATCAAAGTGGAGTGCAATTATGCCACTGGACCTCCTCACCCCCAGATCTGCACTTGAGTGTGGGTGTACTACTCGATCACAAAATAACTGAATCACCAATGTGATGCAGATTTGAGACTGCAGCTGCCATTTAGGATGTATTAGTCAAGATATTTCCAATATAGAGAGAAAAACATTTGGGATATTGTATAATGTCATAGCAAAATTTCCTCTGTATTTCTTTGTACAATTCTGGTCACCCATAGACAAGAAAAATGAATAGATGCAGAGAAAGTCTGTGGCAGGTCACTAGAGCCAGAGGCTAAAATTTAGCTCCCTGTGGTAATGCTACTGCAAACTGCTCAGGAAGACGGGGTCAGCTGAGGAAGAGAATTAGCTGGTCCACTGGAAGGAAAAGGCTCCCAAGAAGGGGAAGCCGGAGGGAGACAGATATATAGAC
>NW_017728992.1:172760765-172767060 GCF_001723915.1 Gavialis gangeticus
ACAAGTAGGTTGTGGAATTCAAAACTGTAACAGAGCAAGAAAAAGCCTTGTTCCTTTGGTGCTACAAAGTTGCAAGTGCAGGGGAGAGTCAGGTCAGGGACAGGGCAAGGATAATTACTTAGTAGACAGTTGGGGAGAGATCACACCGGGGTGAATGTTGCTTGAGTAAGAGCCAGCGGCTATTAAAGTCCACAGCAGGGGGCTTTTCTTGGCCCCCTGGGGCACAGTGTAAGGAGAGTCAGCAGGGAAAGCCAAGAGCAGCAAAACCAGTGCTGGAACAGATCGCTGATAAGACCAGCTGACCAGGTGAAGGTAACCACAGTGACTGAGAGAGAGAGAGAGAGAGAGAGAGAGAGGGAGAGAGAGAGAGGGGGAATAAGAGTGGCTTGGCCAGCAGCTGCAGTAATGGACCGGGGACTCAAGGTCTGAGACGAGACGCAGGTGCTACAACACTGGGAGGAGCAGCATCAAGTCAGGGGGCTGAGTTGCAGACAGCCTGAGAGGGAAGACTGCAGTGAGGAAGGAGCAGCAGTGAGCTGGAGGTACCTTCTCGGGGACTGAAGAGGACTCAGACCTGTGAGTTAACCCTTTATGGACTGTGCGTTAAACTTGAGGACTGAGTAATATAGGAGGGTGTCTGTGTAACAGGCATGCCCTACGAATATAGACTGTGTCATGTTTAAAGACTTTGAGCTAAGAAATAACACGTGAACCCAACTCACTCTGTAGTGATTTCATCTTGACCATACTTCCTTGTAGTATATACAATACTGTATACAGAGCATCCTCTAAGACAGTGTCCGGACTCTTACACTAATCAAGATATATCACAGCTACAGAGTCCCCTTTATCCACTATGCAAGTTACCCTGTTAGAGAGGGAAATTTGATAGTTTTTGACACTCTGTATTGGCTGTTTTTCATCATCCTTTAAACCTCCAGGGTGCTTATAAATGGATTTTTAAAATAATTTGTTCCAGATTTTTTTTTAGGGATCAAAACTAGACTGACTGATCTATAATTCCCTAGATTCTTCCACTCCCTTCCCTTCCACTTTTTAAATATCGGTTTTATATTTGTCTTTCTGTGTTCCCCTAGGACTTTTCCCACCCTTCAAAAGTTCTCAAAGATAATAGTTAACAGTTCAGAGATTACTTTTACTGGTTCATTATGTATGTTAGGGATAATTTCTTCAGACCCTGGTGATTTGAGTACATGTATCTTATCTAAATATTTTTTATACTGTTCTTTCCCTGTACTTCTATCTCCTTGTTAAAATTAATGTCTTTAAATATCTGATCACAATTAACTTTCTAAATAAAGACTGAAGCAAAAAAGGCATTGCAAACCAGATTTCTCAGCATCATCTATTATTTGTCCTCTTCCTTCATTATGTAATGGACCTATACTTTCTGCATTATCCTTTTAGTCCTAATGCATTTATGTATGGACTTGTTTCTCATCACCCTTTATGTTAACAAAACATAAAATGAGAAAATAGACAACATCCCCATTATTGTTGTCTACTTCCTCATTTTCCTCTAGGTCCAGATGGAGGCTTCAAAAATACTGCCAATACTGTTTTCTACCATGGTAGGCTTACACACTTGTAGTGACCAGGCAATGGCAACCAAATACACTTGCATAAGTAATGCCGACTGACTATGAATAGAGTGTCATCAAGGACCTTTTTACCAATATTGAATGTTTGTTATATGAACGTTGTGACAACCATGCAAAAGACAGAAGATGACAGGATGGGAAGAAAGAAATGATAGCATTTTGAGAGCTTGTTCTCAAGAGCTTGAACATGAAGATTTCCAGAAACCTGGTTCTGAACTTGTATTTGGGAAGGAAGTTACTCATTTGGAAGCAGTGATTCAGTGTGATGTATAAGCTGGCTATTCATTTGGGTACATTTGCATCATTTGCTTTGAAGTTTTTCACTTTGAAGCAAGTCTGCTAAAGTCAACAAACTGTCCAGCAACATGCAGAACAGAGGTTTTGCCACTGGCTTAGGGTATTAAAACCAGATATCAGACAAAAGGGAATATGCCTTGTGCAACAGAATCTTCTGCTTCCTGTGGAAGATAGACCAAGGGTATCACAAATCTACAGCTGCAGCTAAAGAAAGTGTGTAATCACTGGTTTAGGGTGTCACAGCTGAGTATCAGGTGTATTCACTGCTTCAGGGACTGTTAATGTTAAACAGATTGATTCTGATTAGATGTAAGTTCTCTAAATGTCTAAGCAACTTCCTGTGAGGTGAGGAAAAGTAAGCATCAGGAAGAGTATTACTAAACAGGTGGCAGAAATGAGAATGTATCATCCTGCTGTAGGTGAAGATAGGCCCTCCTAATGGGGGATGTGAGAAGGAAACCCAAAGAACTACCAGATGGATGGGTGTGGAAACCTCAATATTTCAGGCCATTTTTCAAGTGACATCTGTGCATTTTCTTCATTTCCTACTTGATCAATTGCTTTAGACAAGTTACTTGCACTGTCTTAGATGACTCTAGTTTGCTCTGCTCCGTTTTATTCTTGGATGAAACAGGATAAAGTTGTTCCAACTTTATGAACAAGGATGAGTGAAATGCAATGTTTGCCTGGACACTATAAATAGAATGCATTGATTAAGAAACAGATGTGCTTATGCAAGCACTGGAGGTTTTGATTTCACATACCTATTGGGTGGATACAGGAATTCAAAAAGGATAGTATAGGAGATACCACTGGTACTTCAGGGGTGGTTGCAGCCTAGTTCCCTCACTAAAAATCCACTAATGTATTAATTTTGTAACAATCATCTTACCTTTAATATTGAGTTATAGAGAAGCATCAAGGAAAAGAATCCCTCCACCTTTTCAATTGCCAGTTTTTCAGGAACTCAAGAAAAGTAGAATAGGATCATACTTGCATACCATTTATGCACCAGTACATGGGATACATTCTGACTGTAAGGAGAAGCAATAGCTACCAAATCTAGACTGTTTACAATAGAACTTTCCACAACTAAAAATAAGGGGAAAAGCAGAAAAAGGGAAAAAATATTCAGAGAACAGGTTCTGGAAAAGGAAAGAGCTCAGGAACCACTATCTCAGAGGAATAATGTGATTCAATACAGGAAATAGATAAAAATCAGTGACTGAAATACGTTTAAGAATGAGAAACTACAGAAGACAGAATAGGCAAATATGGTAGCAGAATGATATCCATCACAGAGGAATACAGAGTTTGGAAGAACATCTAGAATGGATAAAATAAAGGAAGAAAGAGGCAGTGACAAAACTAAGGCAGCGAGAAAACTAAGGCATTGAGACATTGGAGGAGTGGTACAAAGAACTAGGAATGCCAGATGGAAAAAAAGTGTCATAAATAAGATGGTTAAAGCTGAACAAATGCAGAGAGACTAACATCCTGACATGTAAGGAAGACATCAGAAGGAACTGGGAAGTCAATTTAATCAATAATTAAATGTTAAAAATAAAAGAGGTGCGTTAGAGATGGCACTTCAGGTACAAGGACCAATTCTGGGAATAAACTGAGGAAGGAAAAGCAATCTTACAGATGGAAGAGAGTAAAGGTATGATCATCATAATCTAAAATATGTGAACATAGAATCAGTGGACCTTCAGGAAACATAATAGATCTATTTGATGAAGCAGGGATAGCAAATACCTGAAATATGAAAGATTATTGTATGGTGGATCATTTTATGAAAGAAGAATGCCAGTGGATTGGAAACATAGTGTTATAGTGACAATTTACAAGAAAAAATGGTGACCCAGTGCAGTGTGCCAGTTATGGAGGAATAAAACTACTAGACCACTTGATGGAGGTCATGAAAAGATAACCAATGCAAAGCTGAGGAAAATGATCATGGTAGACATGCAGTTTAATGTTATAAAAAAGGCATAAGGACTACAGTCCTTGTAGTAAGATTGTTATAAGAAAAGTATCTGGAACTTTACAGGAAATTATACCTAGTGTTTATGAACCTTAAAATGAATGTTGAATGCCAAAGGAGGTTGTCTAATGTTGCCTAAGGAATCAAGATATGCCCAATAAAGCTCATCCAGGTAACATAAAGAGCCAAAATATTAGTTAAAGCAACATTTAAAACAACAGAAGCTCTTCTGGTTAGGGTTGGACTATATCAGGTATAGGCCCAACCCTCTTCAAGTTCATCATCATACAGTATAAAATTAAAATAACATATGAGGCAATGCTATGGCAGCTGTTATAAGCTGATGACAGGTCATTAGGGCAGAGATAGTGGAGAAACTCTGAGAGTTATGGGCAAGGAGAAAGGAAAACTGCAAATATGAGGGGCACTCAGTCAAAACAATTGAAGTGATGCTAGGTATATGGAACACAAAGGAAAATGTAGTAAAAACAGATACTGGGACCAACACTTGGAAAAACTGAAGTACCTAGGCATGATCATAAACAAAAGATGAGGCAGAGATGCGAAAATCTGGCATAAAATAGTAAGGATATTATTCAGTAAAAAGATGCCAACTTTTCCAAGGTCAGCTTGTGCAAGATCAATGATAGACCAAAGTTTATACAAGGTGCAGAAGCCTGGACCATGAGAATAAAGGAAGACAAGTACAGAAATAACAGCAATGGGGATGTTGATATGGATGCTATGAGTCACATGAAGCATAAAGTAAAAAATGATGATACCAGGGAATAAGAAAAAATCAATGAAAAAAGTCAGAGAAGCTAACTTAACTTGGTTTGGCCATATAATTAGGGCAGCAGACTACTGTGCAAATGATCTAGGAGATAACCCCAAACAGCAGGAGGCTGAGAAGATGACCTAGACTGAGATGGAAAGACAACAGTGGTAAAGGTAAGAAAGATCTGAACATCCAAACAGAGGATGAAGCAGGTCATAAGAAGTAGAGAAGGATGATGCTACCTCAAGGTGGGAATCACAGCCATAAAGAGGAAGTAGTAGTCATGGAAGATGCAGTTTATCATCTAAGTTTTGAGCTTAGCCACTAGTATAACCTAGCGTGGGCTCTTCAAGGGGACTATCTGTTACTCCCATTTTTAATCTCTTTTTTTTTAAATTTAATTGATTCAAATAATCATCCACCCTTTTGAAGAAATGTTTCATGGGCTTTGCCATATGAAATGTTACTATCAGTACATCCTTTATTTTATATGGATCATCTTAAACTGCAAAATTAGAGGGAGAGTGCCTAGTTAAAGATCCCTGACACCTTTTCGAAAGATATCTACATTGAATTTGAACTAGAAAAATTCTCCAGTATGACCAATGCTTTCTTCTCCAATGGTAAGAAGAAAACATCGACCAATTATTTCATGAAGAAAACTAGAAATACCTTTACTATTTCAGAACATGGCTCCATCGTCATCAATGTTATAAAGTGGGTGTGTTAAAATACAGCATAAGGTTCTGCCAAACCCTTAAATTCCAAGACCATGAAAAAATACTTATAGAGAAAAAAATAAACCCTACTACACTGGGTCAGAATTTAAAAGATAAAAGGAGAATTGAAGGAAAAGTTTTAAGAAGATAAGGCAAGGCTTGAGACTATGTAAGAGGTCAGAGGCAAAATTCCTGCATGGTAAATTGTGCAAATCGTTTTATGAAGGCTAGTTAACTTTACTCTAAGTAGCCGAGACTAGCCCACTTAAAGCCATCAGCCCACTTAAACCCTCATTATAGCTACATCAAAGTGAAGACTTTGCACAAAATAATTAAGATATCATGTCTTTAAAAAAAATGAAAATGGACAAGTGCAAAAGATGCAACATAAATTATGAGACTATACGACATGATATTAGAAGGTCACTGCTGGTGCAAAGTATTATCAATTGGATAGACTAGTGGAAGTCAGAAAGCTGCATATTCTATTTATAAGGCCTGAGGATTATACCTGCAAAAAATCACCATCATAAACATCACTTGTTCATAGGACAAAAATCTGGCAGAGAAAGAATAAACGCTGTCTGATCTCCAAATGTCAATCTCCAAGAAAGGAATTAGAAAACATGAAAAAACATTTTAAGTAGTCCTTTTTTTCTGTCAACAGTGGCCTAGAGACTCTACCTGGAATTCCAAAGGCTCTGCCTCAATAAATTGAACATTTCATTTGGCATTCAGTCTCTGGAAAAAAAAGCTGTGTTTTGAAGATGTGCATGTGGCAGAAAGCCACCTTGGTTTCTCCCCAAAAATCTCTGCCCTGTGACACTGTGATTTAAATCTCTGTGCTGTGACCATTCAATTAGGATGGGCCCAGCACACAGGGGACCACACC
>NW_017728992.1:172767514-172771212 GCF_001723915.1 Gavialis gangeticus
GGCCGGACATAAGGCGCCCCTAGGGAGGCATTCGGAGCCTGGAAGGTGGTCGGGCGCAGGGAGGTGGGTGGCTCAATGCAGGAGCACCCCCTACTGGCCCGCCTCACGTGGTGGAAACAGCGGAGGGATACGAATACCCAGCTGTGTTCCTGAGGTGGGATCTCTGCACCCCACCACAGTGCATATAATGACATCTTGACATGTAAGAAACTAGCTGATCCCAAGCTGAAGAAAATAAGACAGGAGGCCTAAAGATACTTATTGTTATAGAAGTTCATGAATAGGAACTCACATATAGATAGGCTTTATGGTGGCAGAAAGGTGGAGAAAGGTGTTGAGAACAATTGGAGATGATATGAAAATGGAGTATATAATGATAGCAAATAGGGATTTGCGAAGCTTTGGTTTCTGATTCCATTCAGAAGAGATTTGGCCTGATTTGGCAGCCAAATCTCCAAATCCAAATCAAATTGGGAGACCAATAAAAAGGTCTGAATTGATTTGAAGTCTCTTCAGAAAAGGTTCAGAGGAGATTTGGAGATTTGGGCAGTCCCTGCTTACCGCCACAGGGAGCTGGGCCCAGACTCTGTGCCGGTAAGTAGGGGGGGAGGGGGAAGGACCCACACCAGGCCCCATCCTCTGGCTGTGCCCCGGCCCCTCTGAGCACTCCTTGACCCCCACCCACTCTTCCAGCCCCATCAATGGCTGCCCCACCCAGCCCCAGCATCCCAGCGCTTTAAAAAAAATAAAATAGCCCCACACTCACTGGCTGCTGCAGCAGCTGTCAGGGCCTCTGGGGGCTCATGGCAGAGCCCCTGCATGCAGCACATGGCAGTGTGGGCTCTGCCTTGAGCCCCAGGATCTCTCTCCTGCCTGGCAAGAGCCAGTGAGTGTGGGGCCTTTTTTTTTTTTTTTAGTGCCAGGATTCTGGGGCTGGAGCTGGACCTGGGGCTGGGTGGGGCAACTACTGACAGGTCTGGGAAAGTGGGTGGGGGGTGGGGCTTGTTCGATTCAGCCAATTTGGCAGTGGCCGAATCTCCGACTCAGAAATATGGTAATCCTATGCACAAAATATGCATCTAGAGAAGGAAATTACCCTATGGGAATGTATGAAGGTTAAAATACCAGCAAATGTCCAAGTTTTATGCTGTCTGGAGCTGGCTGCTCCAAGCTGGAAGCAACAGGCAAGGAGTTTGTATGTTGGGGGTCACATGCTCCTGTGCAGTCTCCAACAAGCTATGCAAACAGAGAAAGAGAGAGATACAGAGTGGGTGCACTTGGGCAGCAGGGCTGAGGAGGCAGGGGTTTGTGGGTTGGGAGTGAGAGCCACCAGCAGGGCTGGGGGGGGCAAAGGCTGTGGGTCCAAAGTGGGGGACATCAGCAGCGCTGGGGATGCAGGGTGGTTCAGATCAGGAGTGAAGGGCAGAGAGATGGGAGGGGTGACTGTGGGTTGGGTGTGCAGGGCACTGTCAGTGCCAGGGATCTACATATTGGGAGTGAGGGGAACTACCAGGGCTGGGGGGGAAAGGCTCTGGGTGAGGGACACCAGAAGCACTGGGACAGCAAGGGCAGCAGGTTGGGAGTGAGGGGCACCAGCAGGGCTGGGGTCAGTGGGTCTGGATTGAGGGGCGGGGGGGTGTTGTGGCTTGTCAGTGAGGGGCAACAGAATGGGCAGGGCACCAGCATTTCACTGCCCGCCCCCCATCATATTCCCCCTCCCTCCCCTTGGTCACAGGTGTCCTTTTTTTTGGACTTTGAAATATGGTAATCCTATGTAGTGGGGTCCCAAAGAGGGGGAGGGTATGAACACACCACTGCATCCTCTCTGGATCTGCCCCTGTAAACATTTGACCTTTTAAATTTATTGCCCTTTCTCAGACTACAGTTTCAGATAATTACTGAGACCTTTAGGTCATCACAACCATATTAGAGAATGTGAAGGTCTGAAATAAAATTTACAATATAGTTGTACAATATATAGACAAGGATCAGCAACATTTTAGGAACATAAGGCTGAGATAACAAACCTTGGCCTTAGGTATGACCCTGCTTGCATGCCTCTGCTCCCCCCAGCCACCAGCATGCTTGTAACCCACTGCCAATGTACACTTTCAGCCTATCACTAAACTGCCACAGATTTCACATAAAGGATCAAATTACTTTGCAGACCAGATACAGCCCATAGGCTGCAGGCTGCCATCCCCTAGTCTAAGGTAGGTGCTGAGGCTAATGGAGTGTGATCTAATGCAGTAATCTACATAAAAGCTGGCAATACAAGCAGCAGGATTCTTTGTTTCTGCTATCCAACAGCAGAAGCAAAATTAAATAAATAATAATTTTAAAAGACTCTCTTATGTATTAATGGATTGTGGGTAGTAGAAAAAGGCTGGCTCCTGGAGAATCATCAAGCCAAGCACAGAGAGCTACCTCCATGTCAGCCTGCTCCAACAAGCTCCCCTAGCACTGGTTTTCTGGGGAAGGCTGTTGTGGTTAGTCCTTACATGAACTTTGTGAAATACCAGTGTGCTAGAAGCATTCCAGCAGGTTGGAGCATCCAGTTTTTTCACAATTGCTTCCCATTATAGACTGTATTATATTAAAGCTGCAAATAACAATGCCAGTAAAAATGTATGGCTTTTTTTTAAAATGGCAAGTTTTTGAGAGTTCAGCCAATAGCACAAAGAATTAAAATGTGTGTTTTATTTACACCCTTTCCTTAAAGCTATGATTAGCAGAAATACCATTTAACAGGAAAGTAAAAAGATTATTTTATCATGAAGTATTATGATATCTAAACATCATTTTTAAAACCAAATTCCTCCTTTTGCCCAGACTGTGTGTTTTATTTGGACTTTTCATTTTTTTCCCAACAATCTATTACATGGTAGAGGCAGCTGAAAAGTAAAATCCCTAGACAGAGATATATGTGAAAGACTGTAGGTCACATGAAGGAAATCTGCATTGCAATAAATTGTTTTCTGCAGAGAAGGAGCTCACAAAATCTCAAAGAGAAAATGTCTATTTCTGTGGTCTGATTAGTGACTAAAAGCTGAGAGAAGTTTTCAATGTAAATAGTTTATGGCAGTTTTCCCATTATAATTGCTAATAATTTCTTATTATTCTAATATAATAAAATCCTTACCACTTCCATCTGTCTGTCTGTAACACTCCAGACCAACTGTGCATGTGTGACCCGGAGCCTTAGGACAGAAAGACGGACAGGCGGGCACTGAGGGGGCAGGGCCAGCCTGACCTCCCCACTGCAGGGACATGGCATGCAGGGGCATGGCTTGTGGCTGCCATGGGCAGGGCATGGCATGCAACTGTGGGGGGCAGCCTGGTGTGCGGCCATGCGGGGGCAGGGTGTGGCACATGGCTGCAGGATACCATCAGGAGAGCGGGCGGGGGGCAGTGGGGCACAGCCAGCACCCGCCTTCATGTGTCCACAGGGCAGGGTGTGCCCCCTGTGTCCACTCCCTACATGGCACCCTGTGGCCACATCCCCCCACACACTAGGAGCACCAAAACACAGGAGGGGCATGGCACATGGCTGCAGGGTGCCATGCGGGAAGCGGGCATGAGGGGCACACCCTTCCCTGCAGCCACATTGGGCAGCTGGCAGGCATTGCCTGTGTCCCTCTGCCCACTCCCCTCAGGGCTGCCTGTGGCCGCACCCCAGCCCCCCACAGCCTGCGACT
>NW_017728992.1:172771249-172771622 GCF_001723915.1 Gavialis gangeticus
CCCGAGCCCCCCACAGCCTGCGACTAGCAGGCACTCTGCTGAACAGGGTGCAGGCATGGGGGGCACACCCCACCCCATGTGCTACAGTCAGTGGGTGCTGCCCACACCTCACGGGCCCCTTCCCCATGTGGCACCCTCTGGCCCCACATCCCGCCCCCTGCAGATGGCAGGTACTCCCAGCATGGGGGAGGGCATGGGGTCACAGGGTGCCATGAGGAAAGACCAGGCAAGGGGGCACAAACAGTGCCTGCTGAATGCAGCAAAAGGCCACTGGGTGGGGCATGTCACCAGTGCATGTTCCCTGCGTGGCACTCTGCGGCTTTGCGCCATGCCCCTCCCTGCACTGGGAACACCTGCTGGCTGCGGGGCATGC
>NW_017728992.1:172776622-172796540 GCF_001723915.1 Gavialis gangeticus
AAGTGAACTAAGTGACCTAGTTTTGCTGTGGAGCATGCATAGTGGCTGTTGAGTGCAAGGTTTGGTGCTGTATGCAATATTGTGATAGTGCGTGCACAGGCATCTGGCTTGGTGGGTGGCTGTGTGTGTGTGGCGGGGGGGGAGGTGGCTAGGTGGTTGTGGTTTGTGGGTCAGTGGGTGTGGCATGTGTTTGTGTGGGATGTGCCTGGGTGGGTGTGGCGTGTGGCTCTGTGTGTGTGTGTGGTGTCTGGATGGCCGGGTGTGTATGGCATGGGGTTGGTGGATGTGTGGCATGTGGCTGGGTGGGTGTGGTGCGTGGGCTGGGTGGGTATGGGTGTGTGTGTTTCTGAGGTGTGTGTTTGGGGGGCGTATGGGGCTGGACACAGAGTGGGGGGAAAGGAGTTGCATGCAGTCAGACACAGAGTGGCAGCAGTGTGGGCAGTGGGTGGTGGCGCTCCGTCCCCACTGCCCGCCCGTCATTCTTGATGAGCCCTTTGCTAGTATCTAATAAATTCCACTGTAAAGGACTGTGGAATTGATGCTAATATCATTCAAATTATTTTGTGGGGGGGAGATCGAGTGTCATTAGAGGGATAATCCACTAGTTAACAGAAAGAGAGAACAAATCTGTTTTATACATGGTGACTATTGTGGTAATGGTGTTAGAGCAGCTCCATGATGTATGTTAATTTACTCAATATGATCAATAGTTCGTTTCTTGAAAGGTTCATAATTAATAAATGGGCACACACCTTTAAACATGGCTTCTAATTGTGTATTTACAGTATCTCCATGTGATAGAATTTAGATAATTAGTTACCTGATGTCTTGCTAAAATAAGGTAGTGAAACAACTGAATTCTGCACATTTAATCTCATTATTCATAGAGATCCACAGTTAGAAGCTGTTTTTAACTGATGGCCCATAGCATTCATTTTAAGCTTTTCCTTACTCTTAACTTTTTGCTCTTTTTTTTTCTTGATTGGAAACCTCAATTTCCTTACTAGTGAAATCGAACTGCAGTCATTTACAAGACAAGCTATTCTCCCCTGAACGATTTTTCATTTTTTAGAATAGAAAATTAGCAGATTTTTAGGTGTTATTATTTGCACACTTTTACTAACATTTTGAAAGGAATCTAAAAACATCTTACATGTCATTCCTATCATCCACTTAATTTGAGATCTTGGATCAAACTTACTGCTCTGTGACCTGGGAATTACCAAATCAAGCATTCTATTAATGTAAAATACAGCTGAGAATCTGATTACACACTGAGAGAAAAGCTACAGACTTCTTTTTTTATGCCAGAGTAGCAGTATCTCCTCATATATTGAGAACCTAAAAATATAGCTCCTGCAGCTGAGGCTTTTTTATGTGTCCCCTTCACTTAAATGCTCTTAGGATTGTTCTGAAGCATTCTCCTATGTAAATTGCCAAAAAAGCAAATGGGATCTATGAGAGGGCATCAACATCTAGAATGGCGCATAGAATGTTACCATCCAAGTTTGGAGGCTGACTTCAGCTGATAATTGCATTGAGCTGAGCAATTATGTTAAATTTCTGGAATCCAATAAGCCAAGTCACCTCAAGAGGCCAAAGGTTCCTATCAATGCTTACATTTCTGAAATGCACCCGATTTTATTTAGCTACCTATATATAGAGGTTGGTGTTATTTTAGGTATCCACATTTGAAATGACCCTACAACTATTTGGCAGGAATTTAAAAAAAAAACTTCTGCTGAGAACAGGACGTTCCACAATAAAGCAGCATGGGGTTTCTTGAACCTTTCTCTGAAACATCTGCTAGTTGGAGATGGGTGATTAAAGTTGACAAACTATTGGTCTGCATCAGTGTGGCAGTAGCTAAGTTCTTATGATGATAACTTCTGTTGTTGAAGGAGGTCAGGGTGCATTCCTTGTGATAAGTGCTAGCAACATACGAGTGGTTCTATTAAAGTCAATGTCAATACTCATGAATGTGAGTAAGGGTTACACAAGAAATGCATGTAAAATTGTAGGCATTTCTATTTGTCATCAGGTGATATCTGTATATTTTCTGTAATATGATACTGAATGGGTAACAGCTTTATATGTTTCACCCTGAGCATAACTAAGATATCACTATGTACTATGTACTACCAGTGTAGTATTTTTTAAATCTGTATAGATATTGACTTTAATAGTGACTTCCAACAGTCAAAGTAATAGTTCCTATTTTTCCAAATTATAAACCAACTAAAAGTCCTTTTGCAATATTCCTGAGAGAATGGGATGTGGACAAGAGTGATTGTTTTCTTGTATATTTTCTATATATGGGCAAAATTATTCTTGAGTTTCCATATTATTTGAATGTGAAAATTGAACACCAAGACTCGCATCATTTCCCAAGCTGTTAGTTATATGTGAGTGTGTCAGTCTCCTTGCAGAATGCAGCAGCATTAGCAGATTTCAGAGCAGAAGGTTCTCTAGTGAATTACACAGTACAGAGAAGCGTGGTTAAGTATTGTAACTTTTACTCAGACAAACAGGAAAGCCACCAAAATAAGTGTGACTGCTTATTATCAATTGTATAACTGAGAGAAGTTTTAGTGCTCACCGTGAAGAGTAAAACATGTCTGAGTTTGTCAGTGACAGTGGAGTATGTCCAATGAATGTTTATATGAAGAGATAATAAAAAGTGATCTCAGAGCAAGGTGGATAAGGCTACCAGCACGTTCTGAAAGCAGATCTTTCCCACTGGCTTTTCTGTTCCAAGGATAAAGATATTATAACCATAACAAGTTAATATTATAACTTTAACCATTTTTTGTCATGCTGGCAATGTCCTGGTCATAGATATTAAATAAGGCACACTATGTGTTAGCTAACAAGTTTTAATATGAACCTAAAATAGAATCTGATTCTATTTATGATGCAAGTAATATCATACAGTGTATTTTACACTAGGTTAATAATAAATTAGACATAAGAAATGGAAAACAAATTGCAATTACACATCCTATTGACAATGGTTTAATATAACAGCACCATAGTGAGATCACTAAAAATAAGCAACCAATATGGTCACCAAAAAGTCAAAAAGCTAGTCCTCCAAAATATTTGACATTCATTAACAATGTATATTTTTATTCATAATCACCAATTTTTATATAGGTGAAAGTGTAAAGAAATATATCTTTTATGCTTTATCATTGATTTGAATCTGAATGGTGATTATAAACAATATTTAGGTATGATATATGACTGCTAAATGAGAGATTCTGAAAAATTAATTTAACCACTGAATGTCTGATCAAAGTTTTCTGACATTAAAGATGGCTGCATATTGCACATGCATAGCTGTGCAATCTATGCATAGCTCTATGCATATGCAATTGCACATGCATAGATAATATAAATATACAATATCTATTTTATTTGTCTAGTTTCAAATTCAAAGACAGGGATGGACAATTAATAATTTAATGAGTCTTCTGAAGTCCTTCCATTTGCATGTCTAACATTCATGTCCTACTTATTTTTCTTCTCTGTGAACATAGGCATTTGTATGTATCTTTCTTTAGCAAAATTCCAAGTTTGTCATCATAATTTCTTTATAAGAAATATAATTGATCTAATTGAACATTATATAAACAAATCTGATGTGATCTTCATTGAAAATATACTGGAAGCTTATTGGGACCACAGACTTTCTTATTACATGAACTCTGAACATATTATGAGTTCTCTGATACTAATACATACTTTAGTAAAATATAATACCGTGGTCAATGTTTAATATATAAAGATATGTTGTGGTTCATTTTAATTGTAATTGTCCACTTTAACATATTTACAGGAGTTTAATGAGAGAGAATTATAAGTCTGCTGCTGTGTATTTTAGATGAGGCAATGAGTTTATCCATATATAGATACTAATTAGTTCACTTAGGAAATGCTAGTAGCATTGTGTGCCTAAATATAATTGATGTTTAATATTATTATAAGGACTATTTCATACCCACTCATACATTTCCATGCATCTATGTAATGGGCCTCCATTAAGGCAGTAACTTTGCTGTTAGCAGAACTAATCATATCCTGTTTTCTCAAGATAAAAGAGAAGTGATATGTCTTAATTTATCATTCTTGCAAAAATATGAATTTATGAGATATCTTCTTGGTAACCTGAATTTTGCGCAGGTGTTTTAAAATGTGCTTATTTAACCAATCTTTTTAATTTAAAATATAGATTTGTTTAGCTAACAGTGTGCCTCTTCCATGTGAAACTAAGACTACATATAGACATTCAAATGACCTTGGGAAAATTCTCCAGGTTTTAGTCTCCTAATAGAAGAAAAACATACCTGGAGATAACTGAACAGATAATGAAACACCAAGTCCTTGAAGAACACAAAGCTTGAAGTGCTGATGCTGTTCAACCAGAAGGAGCCTATGCATACATCTTGGTGCACTCTGCAGACTTAGTCTGCTTGATAAAAGTTGGCAGCAGTGCACAGGGCAGCCCTGCTTGGCTGACCCTCACAGCCTGAGGTCAGATTGTATTTCCCTGCAGCACAATGTGGGGATTATGAAGGCATCATATTGTGCTCCCTTCTTCACTGAAGTAGTAGAATCCACTGAGCAACACACAGACTCCTGGGGAGGAGCAGGAGCAGGAGCAGGAGCAGGAGCAGGAGCAGAGCATATAGAAATATTGGAGGATTATGCTGTGGCTTCTCTCAGAAGGTAAGTTGTACAGACATTCGCTCTCCCAGGAGAAACTCTCACAGAAGTAATTTAACTTCCCAGGTTATTTTTTCTTCTGGAGTGGCCATTTTGCTCTGAGAGAAAACTCCTGAACATCTGGACACTTTTTTTTTTTCCTAGGAGAGTAACAACTGTCCTAGGAAAAAATATTTGTATGTATGTGCCTAAGTATTTTGATTAACTCTAACCTTGTAATATAAATTCAAAGCATGCAAATTTGACTGCAACTTGAATAATATTTGTGAAAAGGAAACAGATAGCCTGGTGCTTAATATACTCCCACAATAAAGTGCCAACATCTTCAGTCATTTTGTATCATTGTGATTTATGAAGTCACATCACCCTGCTGTCATGGTCCTTTTTTCAAGAATTGGTGTTGTGATTTTTCAAGAATCGGTGGTGAGGATATTGACTGAGTTATACATTAACATAACTCGAAAGGGTAGCCTCTCTGAAACATATCAAGAGCATCACGCATTTAGGGCATGACCTTGCCGAAGTATTCTGAGTAATGCTTTTTGTGTCTGTAAGAGTAACATTAAAAAGTGATTAGCAGGATGGAAAGTACAAGGATATCCAATACTGTATTAATGAGAGTTTTCTTGCATGGGCATTGAGGAGGTAGGAAGAAGATGGCAAAAAGTGGAAGTACATAGCTAAATATTTTATTTTCATAGGAATAACAGTCTTTATTCCAATGTTTTCTAAGATGTTCTTTTTCATCTTGGATATTTATCCCTTGCCCCTAAAGTCTCCCAGTCCCTGACTGCTGTAACCCATACTGTTTCAGAAGAGGGTTCAGGTTTTGGATCTCAAGATGAGGGAGCAACTTAAGAAAAGAAGGATAAGAGTTCAAGCATGGTGTTAGTGCTCAGCAGTTCCTATTAGCCAACTTTTGGTACTTCCTGACAAGCATTTTTTGTTTTTGTTTTTTTCCCTTGATCACCTGTTGAAGGTTCATAGATTTGCTCTTTGACTGTTTAGGGAGCCTACAAACCTAACTCCATGTCTCTAAAAATCATCTTCCTTCGTTTTATGTTTACATGTTATAGAATGCATACTAAAGGAGCATAAGATCCTATGTACCCTGTTGCTACATTTTCTTGACATCCATTCACCCATTTTTTCTTTCCCTTGGATGATGGTATATTTCTTGCCATACTTTTTATGTTGGCATGGTCTGATTAGTTGGCATTCTCATGCCATACTTATTCATCTCTTTTGTAACAAACTTAGAAACATGGAAGAAACACTGGAAGAAAAAAAAAGAGAGAAATTTAAAAAATGCTTCATAACTATCAGTTCATTTAAATACTTTTATGTATTTAAGTTAACTGACAGTTCATTTAAATGGCAAGTAGTCAAAATGAATAGATCACTAGTGTAACAAGTGGTGCAGAGACCTGAGGGATTGAAGGTAATAAAGGTCTGCAGTCTAAGAACAGGGACATTTTAGATGCTGAAAAAGATTAGCTCCTCTTGGAGTCCTATTGACTTGAATGGAATGATACCAATATACAGTGCCTGAGCTTTTGGCCCTAAGAGTGTAAAGGGAATTAAAAAAGCACTCAAGGACCTGGGAATTGGATCAACATGCGCTTAGTCATGTCTTAATTTGGGATTTCAGGGAATTATATCTTGATCCCTTTTAAAACTCAGATTGGATTTGTTGCTGCTGTGTAATTGTTCACCTGCAGAGTTTATAACATCTTGGTAGTTCACTGAAGCATCTTGCCTACCGAGTCAGTACCTTTGCTAATAATTCAAGAGGAGACTGGATAGGCACTTGGCTGGGGTCTTATGACCCCTGCCACCCCCAGTGCTCCTTCCTGCCCATGGCAGGGGGTCGGACTAGATGATCTGTCTAGGTCCCTTCCGACTCATTGATTCTATGATTCTATGAATTTTTCCTCCTTTCTCTCTTTTCTTTAAGGTGCATTGTTCCTGTGTACCATTGATTGTTCTGCCAAAGCATGCATGTGGCCTATGAGTAAAACCAAAGAAGAATTGCAAAAAGCAAAACAAAACAAAACAAAACCAACAAACAAACAACACTAGCAACAGCAATTACATACCTCTTTGCCTATTAGTTAAAAGAGCCATTCATTATCAACTTACATACAGTACTGGTTTACAGTGTCACATCTTTTTATGTCCTTTATAAGACATTTCCCTCTTCTATCCCTTCATACCAAAAGACTTCTGAAAATGTTAAGGCATTTCCCTTTCTTGTACCTATTCTTTCAATCTCTATCAACAGTGTCCTTAAAGTAACATTATCATTAATTGTTCAGTGCAAAATGAATTTAACAACTACCACTCTTCAATCAAATTCTCTGGAATACTTCTGCACTAATGTCAGCTTTCCAGATATCATGATCTACGTCAGGAGGACACCTTACAAATTGCTGTATAGAGAAAAATCTATGGACCACCACACTTATGTCCAGAAAATGAGAATTCATCACAAACACATGAAAAAACTGGTGATCTACATTCAGCCCTCATATAACCACATGTATTCTGAGGACAATACTTATGACACCCACATTGCTAAACTGAAAACTACCTTTACTGTAGTTGGTCTAATGAAAGATATCACATTTACCCAAAGAACCGTGTCTGCCTTTACTCAGCAGAGACTCTCAAGCAGCAAAATAGATCATATTTTTGAAAGAGCCACCCAAATATCCTGCAGCAACCTACTACAATGCGAGATTAACCCCCTCACTAATCACACACCCTTTGTTGTCACTTAACATCCTACACTTGAATCAATAAGAAGGATCATGAGAAGATTACAGGCTATACTTGAAAAGTACAAGACCTTGAGACAAATGATCTCAGCCTTTCCCTACTCCTAGCCTTCAAACAGCATCATAAGCTTGCCCATTAGAAGTAAATTTCCTGTTGTTCAGTGGCAACCTAATAGGACCAAGGCCTGTGTTAGCAATAAATGCAAGAACTGTCAACTCATCTCTACTGTCACAACAATCAACAATTGCCACAACAAACCACCAGAATCCATGGATCATACCCATGCCTATCTCAGCTGCTATGAAACAGCTGCCACCCCATTTCAGTCTGCCCTGCTTGTTTGCACATAGCAGTAGCAGTGCCTGCACAGCCACCTGCCTGGTGCTGTTCTGTGTCCCCATCAAATTCCACTCTGGGACTATTGACCAACCAGCCGAGGCAGGACTACTGAAGCCAGCACTGTCCTGGTTTTCTTGGGATGTAGTATGGTCACTCAAATTATAATTTACCTGGTATTTTCTAACCTTTGCACTTCACAGGTGATAATGAGCCTCCTGAATAATCTTGTTCTTCTTTTATTAGGTGTTTTTCCTGCATCTCTCTCTTATATCCACATGGAGTTTTATTTAAACTATTGTTTCATCTCCCCTTATCTGCTGGGCTTTCTTTTCTTTCACAGGCTTGAAGAAGGGTACTGTGAAACAAAAAAGCTTGTCTATGTCTACTTTTACAATTCAGTTTGTCCAATAAAAGATATCACCCCCAAGAATTCTCAACTCGTTACAAAATATTGTTTGTTTTCTGCTTCTGTTCAGGAAACAGAGCTTTCATTCTTTCTCTTTTTAGGAAGATATTTATAGACTAACAATGATCAGTCATCTCCAACAAGTGTCTTGAGCCAAATAATATCTTGATTTAAACTGAACACAGCTCACTGATGTGGAATGCATAAGATGGAAGTCCAAACAAAATTTGGCTACAAAACTTTGTCTTTTCCATTAACACTAAGGCTCATTAACTATTCCTGATTAATTCTTCATGTCCAATATATTCTTCAAATGACCTGACATTTCCACAGCCCTAACTCAGAAACTCTTTTTAGTGCTACTTTCTTATTTGAGTTTAGGATGCGGCAAAGTAGGAGGTTGCTGTTCCCGAAGTAATTCTTTACATTTCCTGCCATCTTTCCACTTATTTTCTTATTTCCCATTTGTTAACTGTCACAGGGTACCCCAAAACATTTTTGAGATACGCTGCTCTATGGGCAGTCTGCCCAGCTGTTGCTTACCATGACTTGATTTTAGTTGTTGCTCAGAGTGCAGGAGGCTGCCCTGGTCTTAATATAATGACCACCCAGATTGTGGTCCTAGCCTTATGGGCCAATTGCATGGCTCCATACCTCCCCTGCAACCTGCCTCAAGCCTCACAGATGGCATCCTTACAGATGTTCTACCAGTTGTTTATGCGGCCCTTCTCTAGACCTTCTCTGCCTCTCTCAGCCCCACTCTGGGCCCTCAGACCCCTTGGTCTCTCTGCACAGCCCCTTCCTGGGCTGCCAAAACCTTCAGTCTCCATCTCATCCCAATTTAGGTTGCCAGAAACTTCGGTCTCTCCTTTGGCCCCTCCCTGGGCCCTCAGCCCCCCAGTCTTGCACAACCAATCCCTGGGCTACCAGGTCCCTCAGTTTCTCTCCCAGTCCCTCTCTAGGCTGCCAGCCCCTTTTGGTTCCTTGTCCTGGACCCATTTAGTTCTGTATTTTCCTGGCCACTCTCTAGGCCTTTGGGCACATTCAGTCCTAGTCTCTATTCCTCGTTCCACTATCCTTGCTGGGCCTTATAATATACCTCAGGCCCCTCACTGGGCCTCAGTCTAAGGCTTTGAACCCATCTGGTCCTGCACTCCATTCCTGGCTCCTCGCTGGCTGCTGGACACTTTGGGCCCCACTATGCTCACTGGGCCTCACTATCCAGGCCCTTGGACCCATGAGGTCCTGCAAACTATTCCCCAATCCCTTGTTATGCTCCACCTCTGGATCCATGCGGTCCTGGCTATCCCTGGCCCCTCACTGGACCTCTGGACCCACATGGTCCAGGCCACCCTGGTCCAGTGCTTTTCTGTCAGAGTGTGCTCCCCTCACCTTCCCCCTCCACAGGGTATAATGCAGAAGGCAGTGGGAATTGAGACTTTCTGGTGCCCCATCCTTGCCTTTCCCTAGTGATCCAGGCATGACATTTCATGCAGGCTGCTCTGCCACAGGCAGCCCCACCACATTAACCAGTTCCAGCAGCATGCAGTTTCAGGTCTTACCCAGAACCGGTCTTCAGGCCTACCTGATCTTACTTGTCCCTCTCTGAGCTCACCCTAAATTTCCTACACCCATCCTGAGCTGCTAACCACCACACCCCCTGGCACTGGCTCCATCTCCTGTACAAGTCCTCCATTTCTCTCCCTCAGCTCACTCTCAGACCCTTTTCCTTAATCCTTCCTCAGATGGCCTAGCACCAGCCATCATCATCCTGGGCTGCATGCCCCTTGACCCCTTCCTATCGATTGTGGCCACAAAGGACTTTCAGCCTCTTTTAGGTCCTGGCCCTCCTCAGGGCAGTAGAAAAATGTAGGCTCTCCCATCTCTGCCCTGGTCTATTTTACCCTTCATCCCCTCCTGGGCCCTGGCCCTCTACGGGCCAATTGAGATTCCCAGGGTCAGTCCTCCAGATGTCAGCCCTCTTGTTTCTGTGGGTCTGCCCTCCCGGTGTCCTCCCTAGGTCACTTCATCTCCCTGGGCTCACCCTGAGCCCTCCATAGATCTTTCTTAATGCAGCCCCTTCCTTCTTTGGGATCATCCATACTCCTCAAGAGGCCCCCCAGCTACAGTGCTGGAGAGGGCTGAGGCCCTCAGTGATCTGGGATTTGATGGGAATGTGCTGTGAGGAATGGGACCTCTCGGGTCCAAGCACTGTACTACTGTTGCATGATTTTCACCTGCTATGGCTTGATATTGAATATTTTTATAATTGGGAGGTGGTCTGTCTGCCAAACGTTTGTTCTAGGATCTGTTCAGTTGGTTTTCTTTGTGGGGTTCCTATCTCCCCTTTACCCCATCCATACACCAGCCAAATGGAAATAAGCGTGAGTGGACTCTGATGCCAGCCGGCTCTTTTGGGCTGCTCTTAGGCTTACAGTGACCTTAAAGCCAGATCAGTAATAGGCCCATTGGGCCAGGCTTACATATGCTATGGTACCCAGGTCTGCCTCTCAGGAAAACTGAATCAATTCTTGTATTTTTTATCCCCAAATCAATAAAATTCATACCTCATTCTGGGTTGGCACTGATTAATTAATTCCACTGTCTTCCAAGCTAACCTGGGTATAATACAGATATCTTCTTTCAACAATCAATTAACAAAAATGAAGAAAAGCAAACATCTATGAATTTTTCTCATTCAATCAATTCTCGAGCATTTCTTCTGTTGTGGGGTCTTTAAGTCCATGCACCATTATGAGTCACAGAGCCTTTAGCCAAAATGACAATTAAATTTTAAAGAAAACAAAATGGCAGGGGCTTCACTACCCCTGGGTCTCTGGGCTCCTGCAGCTGCCTGACCCACATGCATTACCCATGAGTCCTGTTGCTTCAGTCCGTGCAGCATCTCTCTCTCTGTGCCTGGGGTTTGAGGCTGGCTGCTCCCATCCGGCATTCAAGCCTCCCATAAGTTCTGCCTGTCTCCTGCCCTTCCTGGTCCTTGCTGGGGAACCTTCCTCTTTTCACCACACCCCCATACTCTGCCCTACTCACTGGGTTCACTGAGATCCTTGACTAGGTCTCCCAGATACTTGGCCCCTCTCTCAGGGCTCACCTGGTCCCTCAGTAGGCCCCATTGCACTCAGCCCCTTCTCAATTCCTTGGACCCTACACAGGAACATCCTCCTTCCTCTTAGTTTCTACCCAAACCTCCAGATGTCATCCTCCTTGCTGGCATGCAGGAACAGCAGGCTTCCTGCTGGGTGATATTCCTTTACCAGCTCCTAAGATGTTACTGCCAGCCCTACTCTCCAGGTACGGGCTTATACCCAGAACTATTCCAATCAGGTGACTCCCTTGATCAGACTTAGCTGTCAGCCCCTTGGGTCAGCTGACTCCACAATTAGCCCTGACCAACACCTGCCAGTGGCTCAGCTGGTTGCCTGAACTCTTAAAGTGGCAGGCACATCAAGTGCCCTGCCTCACTAACAATGCACTTGGACTTCTAGAAAATAGGAATCAAAAGATTTTCTTTGTATTGTACAGTTAAAAAAGGTAACTCAGCCAACTAGGAAGTTTCTTTACTGTAATGTAGCTCTCTATTATGTTTCCTAGGCCAGACAACAAACCATCTTCCATTCCTTGCGTTGTCCTCTTATGGCACGTTGTCTTGTGGTGAAAACAGAGAGATGGGCACCTCAACAGAAGAGGGACAGGAAGACCTGATAGCCTAATTTTTTATTTCAGAAAGAGTGACACGGACGTTTTAATTTCTGATGCTTCTTAAATGAGTGGTACCATTCTTTCTGTACATTGGGCTTTGGATTAGACTTTTTTGACTGTCTATATGCGAAAAACAATGCTGAAAGGGCTAGGTGTCTTCACAGCATCTTGATTAGTCTATAGGCCTCACCTCACTGCATCTCTTGCATCTTTAAGTGACACAACTGGCCTGACAGATATGCTCAACCAGCTTTACTTGTACATTTTGTAATCGTACCTCCCGTCTTTTTGTTATCTTTGACAAAATAGCTAATATAAGTATGTCTTTTGTACATTTAAACTCCAGTATAATTAATAAATACCAACACATGCACATGCGCACACACAAAATCTCTGGCCATATGCTATATCTGTCACTGCTAATTGCCATTGCAGGCTTTTCTATGGCTTTTTCAGCCAATTTAAATAAATGTTACTCCCCCTTTGCTTATCATATTCTCTTTGTTCATTTGCAATATATTCAGCACTTAAATATTTCAGCTCTTTCCCACCCCAGTCCCACAAGATAAAACTAGTCAGCTTTATCAAGGTTTATCCTAAAGTAGCAATAGATCAGACTCCATCTATTCCTTTGCAGAAGTATATATTACAATGATGATGTTACTAATTAGTTCTTCATTTTCATGGCATGAGAAAACGATCATTTGGGAAGTCAGCTGTCACATAGTCCCACCCTCTCCCATTGAAAATTTTCACTGGATAAACCAAACCATGGCACAGATCAGCTTGGCATCTGTCAGTAAGTAGAAGAGAAATAGGAAATATGTCCCCTGTCATATCAGCTTCTCCCGTTTAGTCTTTCTGAGTTATAATTCGTACATAATCAGTTTGTGTTCTTAATTAAATAATAGTCAAATAAGTAAGTCTCATTGAGGAAGATTTTATCCTTGCAATAGATTAAAAAAAGACTGGTATCCATTTCATCCTTGATATACTTAAAAATCTTTCATTTTGTTCTTCATAAAATGTACTTACCTATTTTTTTAATTTAAATTTATAAAATGGAGTGCTTATTCACAAAAAAAATCAGCTGCACTGTCAAAAAATAGATTTTATTTAAAATATTCAAATATATTGTCTTTATAAGGGATAGAATGACAGAACTTGTCACCAAACATCAGGCAGTGAAGAAAGCATTAAGAAAAGCTCATAAATATGTACTCAATTATTAAAATATTGTAGGTACACAAAGCATTTTAGGAATATTATCGGTGGGCTTGATCTATATTTCAGTCAACATAATTAAAAACGGAGATTCTTTTTCTGGTCCTTTAACTGCATGTGACTGAAACCATGCATGGAATATCATATAAATAAGGAAGTATCATTCTGCAAATCTAAAGTATATCAGCATTTTTTTGGAAAATGTTCTTCTTTATAACTACATGTGTTAATCAAATTTATCATGTAGCTCAAGTATTAGTAGCTTGCAAACAGAAAATGTTCAGTTTGGTATACATAAGAAACTATCATTCTTTTTCAGGATCATAATAATTTATAATTATACAACCTATTTAAACTTGTAGTTGAATCTTTTAGTGTCATTCTCCACCGAATTTTTAAACCTCAGTATTATGAAAACATCAGTAGGTGTCTCTGTTGCTCTGTTATTTTCACAGTGAGCTTAAAAATAGTCACAAAAAAACCCATACAACTCCAACCCCCCAGTCTTAAATATCTGGAGGGAAACTATATCTGGAGGGGAACTGGCAGTTAAGAACAGAGGATACCATGTCTCCTTTCTTCATTTTATATTTTCCAGTCAAAATAAACAGCTTACCATGCTCCTTGTCACTTTCAGTGCACAAGTAATAAATCTGATTCTCTGTAGAGATCCAATTTGTAAAAGATCAAGGAGTTAAGTTAGGATTATTTATTTGAACCTAATAAGCATCACGTGATCTCTACTCATCTGAGCAAAGAGTTAGGGCATCAGGAGTGCCTGCATTTTGACTCAATTTCTTTGTCACTTCCTCTGTGGTCATGCACAAGTCCTTAGCCTCTCATTATTTTAGTTTCCATATAGTAAAATGAAATAAATATATTTATCTGCATTGCAATGTGTTGTAATGATTAATATCGGTGTTTGTAAAATGCTTTAAACAACAAGAGTGCTTAGAATTGTTAGCACTATATATAAATCATATTGGAATGAGTGGAGTCATGTATTTTATCTTCATACCATCAAGGAAGTAAATATTAAAGTTGCATATACACATCTGTCTTAAGAAATTGTGTATATGAAGTGAACAGACTATAAAAATGATGCTTAATGTGACACTAGTGCAAAAAACGTAATCCTTAAAAATGAAAATTCCAAACTCCACCTCCTTACCTTAGCTGGTTGACAAGTTATCAAATACTGAATGGATGGAAAATGCATTAAGGCTAAATACAGACAGTCAAAAAGACCAAGACTGAATCAATTCAATCTATGCAGGTTAATCTAAGTGGCATAGATTGAGTTGATAACCAAGTGAGCAGACATTCACTTTTGATTCTGGAAATGCAGCCACATGCCTGCAGTAGCCAAGGCCAGGAGCTGGGGAGAATTAGAGCACACCTCTCTACTCAGCTGGAGAAAACAGCTTGAGCCAAGGCAGGCATGCCCACCTTGTGAGAGGGGGCTTGTGAGAGAGGTGCAAAGCACCCTGGGATACTGGGGAACTGTGAATTAACTTGAATCTAGAGGAGATCTGGGACAGAAGTTCAATAAACTTATTTAATCTAAATCACTTAATTCTACATCCATTCATCTTTATCTTAAACCAGTTTCAGACATTTTGAAAATGGTTTATGTGCACTGAACTTCTGTTGTGTTACAGATTTGAACTGGTTTCCAATCACTTGTGTAATTTCTGCCCTAGCATTTATGGAAGAAAATTGGACGATGTACGTCATAAAAAAGGCAGTTCATTAAAACAAACCACTCTGCGTTAACATACTCTAAAGCCTTTCTTCATTCTTATCCTTCAGCTTTTGATTTTTGGATGTATTCACATTTGAAAATGTTTTTCACTGACATAAACATTATCAGTATTAACTAGTCTCTTCCTGATGTGTAAGTGTGCTTTTGCTATCCAAATACTTTTCTATGTGGTTTTCTTCGCATTTTGAAATAAAAGAAGAGTCAAGAGAGATGAAATTACTGACCTTATCTGAAAGCTACCAAGTCTTATAGTTCATCTTTCTCATTTTTATGTAGTTGTGCATACATGTAGGAATATCTTGCCAGTCTGCTTTTTGTAGCCTTCTAAAAACATTAGGCAGTCAATACTTTTATCTACCTGTAAAAAAAATCCATGCAGGAAAGTTTTCAAAAGCACCTTTCACCAGTTTTCAAAAGTATCTTAGGCACTTAGAAGCATCTTAATGGGGAAAAGCATGCACACACACGCACACATACAGCCATTCTCTTCACATCTGCACATTTGTGCTCCAAGTTCAAACATCTCAGTAGTCAATGTGGTATTTTGAAACACTAATAGTGCTGACAGACATGCAACTCCCCACTGTAACTCATGGCATTTTGCAAGAAGTGGTGTCAGTTACAGTGATCCCCCAGACCCAGCAAATGCTTGCTATTGGGTCACAGGGGCTGGGGATTGAGCTGCTGCTCTACCCTAGTTCTGCCCCTCCTTCTTCCCAGTTCTAGTTCTGTCTTCAGAATGGGGCAGGAGGGAAGGAAGCACAGGGAGAATTGGGTCTGCCCACATAGTGCTGAGGTAGGTGGATTGGAGCCCCCCACCCACCTCAGGGGGTCTCCAATCCACCCACTCCACCATCTAGCACTGGTTGGGCAAACTCCAGACTGAGCTCTCTCTGCTCCCTTTCCCCCCACTCCCATTCTGAAGAAAGGGCTAGGAGCAGGGCTGGGCTGCATCAGCCGAGCCCTGCTCTGGGCATGGGATGACGCAAGTTTATGAAAGCTTTCTGCTTTGAAGCAGATTGTTGCAGGAATGAGCCTTTCTAAAGTGATCTGCAGTCATGCTGTTCTGTAAGAGCATAGCTGTAGAGTGCTTCAGGGGGCGAAATGAGCAAGAAAATGTCACTTGTATAAGCATCCTAAGATCTGAACAAAAGCTATAAGGTTGCCTTCAAAATATTTACCAACTCTTTCCAACCTAATCATATAGACAAACATGCATTCACTCTAGGTCTTTTATATAATCTAATTTTTTATCAACTTTACAGTGAGTAAGTTATTTTGTTTTGGGGATTTTCTCTTGTTGGGTTTTTTTTATTAGTTGTCATTTATTTTATATTTTTCTAAGATTTTCAAATTCTCTTATCAGGCTATGATCCCAAATGAGGCTGGAGGCAGTATTGTGAGTAGGTGGGTAAAAAAGGTGAAGTCAGAAGCGCTGTCCAAATTTGCCTGTTCTATTGAATAGTCTCTGATCACTGAGGAAAGTGTGGCACCTCACTGTGTGTATCTTTCTTTCTCTTCCCCCATTTTGCCCCTCTTTTCACTTTGTTTTTCAAAGATTTTGAAAATATACTCTCCCACTTCCAGCTACTATTGCTGTGGAGATTTATCTGCCTACATACCACTGGTAGGGAATGGAAGGTGGGAGTTGCTGAAATTTACTTTGCCCTCCATATGGCCAGAGGTGTAGTGTGAAAAAAAATGCACACAACATAGTCCTTTTTCACCCTTCTCCTAAATATACAATAAAAGCTCCGTAATCTGGCATCCCCCGGGAATGAGTGATGCTGGTTAATCAAATATTCTGGTTAATCAAATGTGCAACATCTGGTGCACTCCTCAGCGTCAGTGTGCCGGGGGACAAGGTGGGGGACCCTGCGCATGCTCCTTTACCCCACACAGGCTGCTTTGCCCTGGGGCATGAGCTGAAGAAATGGCAAAGAAAAACTTGGCCCACGGCGGCAAAATGGGAAGTCTTCTGCAAGTGGTACTTCCAGTTTCACTTTTGCCGTGTCCCTCAGATGTTGGTTAATAGAGTTTTCCGGCTAATAAAATGCTCGTTAACACAGCTTTTGTATATACCTATTTACTACTATTGATCTAAATACAGGATGGAGGAAGGGGTTGGACAGGAAGAGACAGAAAAATATAAAAAAGAAAATCACTCTACTGTCTCTATATAATATCAAATTACTTCAAATGAGTTAATCACATGGACTACAGTTAGAGTGTAGTTTAAAAAAATCTGAAATAAGTTTCATGGCCAATTAATCGTATTATTCCAGAAACAAGGACTGTGTCATATTAAATTTTACTCCCCCTTTTTAATTCACAACACAATTATCTAAGAACATGATAGCCCAGTGCCATTTTTCTCTGAAGTGTCAAATACTCAGAGCTCACTCGTAGAAAGACAGGTCCCCTGTATGTAGAGCTATCAGCTTATCCTTTTCTGTAGAGCCATGTTGTTTAACTATAGCCATCATTTCTGGAATTTTATTTAAACCTACTCTATAGTCAAGGAACACAGTATAACTGGTACTATTGTTGGTTAAACTAATATTCTTACATATAACATTTAAAATAAGACTGTGTCTGGTGAATAGTAAGCTAAAAACATTTTCCTTAAATATACAAAATTAAATTCTTGTTTCTGTTGTATTTATGCAACACCAGTGACATCAATTGATATTAGTTCACAAGATTTGTTTGGTGCTCCAGCCATAAGCCCTGTTTTAAAGATCTAAACACACGAGGTAAAGTGGGGATAATGAAGTTCAGTGATCCCAGAGTTGAGTAGACTGCTTCAAGCTTGCCTATCCTTTCTGTTGACACAAAAATAAGTTTGGAATTTTTCAAATAAAATTCCCTGTTGATAATCACCTTTCTACAATCATATTACTGGAAAAATACATGCTTATCTTATTTTTAGTGTGATGGGAAACATAATATGGTAACGAATTGCTTGAACAGCCTTCATGAGACTTTTCTGGCATTCTAAAGAGACAGCCTCAGGAAGTAATCCTCTTTTCTTCTCAACTTTTTGTTTTAAAAGAATTTTAAAAATGCAAGTAGTTTAATAAATATCCAAGCCTCAGGGACCTGACTGAACTATAGAGCATATAGAGTCATGAATGTGTAAAGTTCTGTTGGGTTTTATAAAAGTCCTTCAACTCAAAGGCTTCAAGAGAATTAGATCAACATTAGTTTCACAATTTCACTCTTTTTTTGTAGTCTAGCATGAAGAATATGTATTTTCCCTAATTTAAAAAAAAAGTAAGCAAAGAAGAAAATTATGGAATATAAATATAATGACTAACGGGGTATTATATTGACTTTCCCTTAAAAGATCACAATCACACACTTTTTAAAAAATATGTAACTCAAGTAATATCTTAAATGATTAACTAACATCATTAAACTATGTCATCTTTTCTCCTGTACAGTGAGAAAATGGTACAATAATGGTATAGCTATACAGACTTCAACAGTAAATTATATTTTTCATAAATTATTGGGAAGATTTACACAAGTTAACAGAATTATAATACTGCTATAGACAGTTAAAATATATTTTAAACTGCATATGGGTATTCCAGAGAACCTTATTCAATTGTTTCACAATGTAATAGTTTCTCCTCCAGCATCTCATATGATTTTTTCCCAAATCTAATTTACAAGATTCTCACATTTTTTGCTGTTTGATCTTTCTTAACTCTTCTCTTTACCAAGAGAATGAAAATAGAAGACCATTTTAGGTATGATTCTTTACAGATTTCAATTCTCCTTTCAAATTCTCAGCCATAATTTTTTCACAGTTTTCTAGTATTTAGGGCTTTGGTTTTTGTGAAAGATTTTGGTTTTTTTGGTGGGAAGGAGAGCAGAGTTATATTATAAAACAAAATATTGCTATTGAAATAATAAAAATAATGGAGATATTTATTTTATACATTAGATTTTGTGAACCTTATTTTCTGCACAAAAAAATACAATAAGTATCCTAATAGCTTTATAATGGTGTAACAAAATGTAAAGTTTCATAGTATTCATAGTCGGTAGGGTTGGAAGGGACCTGAGCAGGTCATCAGGTCTGACCTCCTGCCACGGGCAGGAAAGAATGCTGGAGTCAAATGACCCTGGCTAGGTGATTATCTAGCCTCCTTTTGAAGACCCCCAGGGTAGGAGCCAGCACCACTTCGCTTGGAAGTTGGTTCCAGATCCTAGCTGCCCTGACTGTGAAGTAGTGCTTCCTGATGTCCAGCCTAAACCTATTCTCAGTCAACTTGTGGCCATTATTCCTAGTTACTTTGGGTAGTGCTCGGGGGAACAGGGCCTCTGCCGTTCCCCATTGGTCCCCTCTGGTAAATTTATAGACAGCCACCACATCCCCTCTCAGCCTTCTCTTGTGGAGCTTGAACAGGTTCAGGTCTCGTAACCTCTCCTCATACGGCCTGCCCTGCTGCCTCCTGACCAGGCGAGTGGCCCTCCTTTGAACCCTTTCAATGCTGGCCACATCCCTCCTGAAGTGCGGTGCCCAGAACTGGACGCAGTACTCCAACTGTGGCCTGACCAGTGCCGCATAGAGGGGGAGGAAGTTGGTGACTTGTAGAGGGTCTCTGGAATTAAGGGAAGCATGCTGTAAAACCATTCCTATAATCAAGTAGGGACAAATTTGAAGATGGGGTAGGAGGCAGCCCCAGGCTGCCTGCTCACCTGTCTTGAGGCACCCTGTGGCCTAACTAGCTGGTGAGTCAGGAGTGTCTGGCTCAGGTGCAGAGTGCCACAGCATGGGGGCTCCACAGTGTGCAGAGATGGGGGACCAGGCACCCCAGGGCTGCCTGCTCCCCTGCCTCTACATGCTTCTCCCTGGCTGGCTGGAGCATGGGTGCCTTAGCATGGGGGTTGCCTGCTGACTAGCCTTGTACTGAGGCATCCTGTACCCCAGCCAACCCCCC
>NW_017728992.1:172801540-172818286 GCF_001723915.1 Gavialis gangeticus
CCCCCCCCCCCCCCGCAGCACATGAAGCAGCGAGACAATGAGTCCCACTAAACTGTATGAGCAGGAGCATGCACTACAGCACAAAGTAGCAGCACAAATTTGTGACCCTACTACTTGTGCTGCTGATAACCCATGTGTGGATGCAGGCTTTGTGGTCATTTTTTAAGCTAAAATTGTGGGGGAGAAATTTGGAAAAAAAATGATTAAAATCTTTTAAGTAGTGTGAAAAACACTGAACACTGGAAACTGTCTATATACAACTGCATCTGCTTCTTTTTATTACATGTGTGTTACCTCCCATGATGTTTACTGCTAGAAGTAATCCTAATACATAAGAAGGAAACAGAACTAGGAAGGACCTTGTGTGTCATGAAGTCCAGATTCCTATTCATAGAACCATTGAGAAGTAGGGCTGGAAGGAAGCTCCAGAGGTCATCTAATCCAACCTCTGCCTGAGGCAGGATCATCCCTAGCCAAACCATCCTATACAATCCATAATCTAGACTTCATATAAGGCTACCATCAACCCTGACACAGCACAGACATAACACACTACCCAGCCAGAGATAAAGCAAGGGAACTATGGTAGCAAACATATATAACTCTTTCCATAAACTGGATCCAGCCCCACTCAAAACCAGTTAAGTTCTTTGTTCCAATGAATTTACTAAGAGATTGATTCAGAATCTCACTCCTCTGGTTAGAAACCATCTAATTTTTTTTAACTTACCTGTATTTATGAAAATGTATATCTATTAGGTTCTAAGCCCACTTTATTCTTTAGAGTTTTTTTTCTTTCTGTTTACCTCCTGACATCAGGGGTGGCACTGTAGAGGGAACTGGTGGGGGGTATAGTCACCCCAAAATTCACCTTGGCCCCTCTTTAGCTGCTGGTTCCCACCTGCCCACCCTGCACAGGTGAGCCCAGAAAAGTGTGGCACTCCTGTTAGGAGTGATGCCGGCCTCTTCCCGGTGTGGGGACTGGGCTGGGACTGGGCTTGGAGCGGGCAGGAGCAGGATGGGTGGGCAGCTGGGGCAGCAGTGCTGCTGGGAGGGATGGATCCTCCTGGCCGGGCTGATCCCAGCTGCAGTCCAGCCCCCGCAGTGGGAAGAAGGTGGTGCCACCCCTGCCTGATGAACTGACAGAAAAGCAATCATGCATATGTTCCAGTTTGAACACTATTCAATAAAGATAAATTGAGAATTGTACATAGTCCCAGATGAGATCTTACTAGTTTCTTGCATGTTGGCATTAATATTGCCTTATCCCTACTGGAAAGATCTCATTTAATACATTTTAGGATTTTGTTTTTCTTTTTTCATGGGTTTGATTCCTTTTTCATTTTGACTCTTAATGTTTTTGTGATCAACTTTCTTCTGCTTGGTCTTTTCCAAGCAAGGAATTGCAGTCTTTAGCAATGTTCCTTTTTTTTTTTTTTTAATCCTAAGTGCATGACTTTGGATTTTTAACTATTAAATTTCATCCCCTTCATACTACTCAAATTTTCAATGCATTTTAGTTCTTCCTGAACAGTGTTTTGATCTGTATTTGTACTTATGTCTCCCAAGTCACTATAAGAGGCAAGGATTTCTTAGTGGTATTTTTTTATTACACCAGCTATATATTTGGTCTAAAATTAGACAAACTTTCAAATGCAGGACAGTCCCTCTCAGGTCTGATCACAAGGAACTAGGCACAACATGGTAAAAAACAGCAGTGGGAAGTGGTGAGAAAAAATAGTTTTGTTATAAAATTACATTAATTTACTCCTAAGTTTTGTGCAATAAAATCTTTAATTGTCCCTAAAACAACCTCCCACTAACCTGATATTTTCCCTCCCAACACTACCAACTGCCATTTCACCTTTAGACAATTCTTTAATCAACTTCAGTACTTGCTTAGGCCTCTCTGGAGCATTGATCCATATGTATACTGCTTACACAAAGGCATTGCCAAAGCATTGATTGGAGTAGGTCTGACCAGGAAACCTGAATGATACTTGAACTCCTCACATAAGCAAAACTTATATATATTCTCTATAAAAACAGGATCATCTCCTTGCTTTCTTTCATGATTTAGCTTTCAAGGTAAGAGAGCTTGTATTTTGTAGGGCTGTGAGAAGCTTTGGTTGCTGATTTGATTTGATGGAGATTCAGCCTGATTCAGTGGCCAAATCTCTGAATCCAAATTGAATTAGGAGACCCTTTAATCCCTTTGAATAGAATCAGAAATCTCTGAATTGATTTAGAAATATTCAGAGAGATTTGATGATTCAGACATAGACACAGCTTTAAATGTTTTTTTCTACATACCTCAAGTTACCAGGTGGCTCATGAATGCTGAGATGATGGGGCAGATGGAGTGTCCCACCGGAGTGCAGGGGGGCCCCCAACATGCTCAGCAGTGGACCCAGAAGTGGACCAGAAGCACTTCCAGTCCATTTTGGGTCCACCATGGAGTGCACGAGGAACTCTTCCCTACCCCATCTTGACAACTGGTGCCTCCTGGGTCTGGGGGGGGGCACCTGGGGTCTCCCTTTGGCCAATTGCTGAGCCAGGGGAGGGTGCACAGGGGTCCCCCTCATTCTTAGTAGTGGAACCAGAAGGGGACTGGGAATACTTCTGATCTGCTTCTCGGTCCACCATCGGCCATGCGGGGAAGCCCCCCATGCTCCTGTGGGATGCTTCATCTGCCCCACCATTGCAGCATTCACAAGCTGTGCCTGATACCTTGAGGTATGTAGAAAAAAGATTTATAGTTGTGTCTATGGCCAAATCATTGATTCTCTGAATCAGCATCAAATCTTCAGATTTGGATTTGGCCAAATTGAATTAGGACAGTGCTCCAAATCAGCTAATCTAATCACTGTCCCCAATTCAGGCCGAATCCAAATTGAATACAGCTCATTTCACACACCCCTAGTATTTTGTAATTGGTATCTGTGTGGAAAAACTTTTGATGTTTGTTTTTTAAAAGATCAGGAGAGCAATTGCATCATAAGAAGTGACCCTAATTTGTCTCCAGTCTATTTTGGGTCATATTTTCCCCCAAGAACAGCCATGTCATTATTACAAAAAGCTTTGCTATCTGCCTCTATGTAGCATTTCTAGTAACTGTCACTTTTCATTAAATTTGGGCTATTTATTCCTGAAATAACTAGACACTTTTAGACAGAAATGTGAATCTTCATATGGGTATTCATGAACAATAAATGAATATTCTTCTCATTCTACAGTGTACACATACTTTCAAGGGATTTCAAATAGACAACAGCAGTGAAACAGGAGATAACACATGAACAAAGCTCTTCAAAGAACAGTAGGTGGTTTCAGTGAATACCTTTCAGAATGTCAGCTGAGGAAATAGAAAATTCATCATTTTCTGTCTGACATGTATATGTTCCTTTCATATTTATTTTTTTATCTGTAAGTACTGAATTATTTTTCTCTAGTACCTCATAGGTTCCATTTGATCACTAACTTCTCATTCTTACCTAAGGCTGCCCTTAGTGTTACACATCTTTAAAAAACCTTCTGTGGAAAAAAAAAGAAAAAAAATCCTTGAAAAAAGGAAATTGTTCCTTGTCTATTGCTTTTTAATCTTTTTTTCCCCTTAATTGACTGACCTTAATGAGAAATTGAACACTGTGGTATCTTACTGAATCCTATTAGAATTGAGGGTTGATAACATCTTCCAGCATCAAAACATCAAAACAAAATAACTTTGATTTCAACAGTTTGTAATAGTTTATGTAATTCAACAATGCAATTTCATTAAACAAAACCAAGATTAACAATGATCAGTGCCAGTGCATTATTAATAGTATAGGAACAGGTAGCTTCTTATAAAAACAAATTACTTCAAACATTTTGATAATTTGATTTCATAATTTTCAGGGCTAATTATCTACATTTAAACTAGCAAACTAAGCACAGTGACAGTTATTTTTTCATTTGTTCATATTTTCTGATTTACAATGAAGAAAACTCATTCAGGATAGTTTATATCTTAAAATAAATAGAATAGCCTTGTGGTGATTGGGCATTCTTTTGACTAATGGACTATTGGTGGGCCATAGCTTAGCATTTATGTAGCCCAAGGAACTTCATTGTATTCAAAATTAATTTGACAGGTAGTATGGAGCATAGTCATTTTTTAAATTATAAAAAAGAATTTTGTTCATTTTCCCCCAGATATGTACCATTTTCCCAGTAATAACTTGAAATCAGAAAGAAAAAAAAATACACCTCTTTTAACAATTCACCCCATTTTCTCCCTCTACCACCTTCCTCCTCCTTCCATTGATCAAACAGAAAATGAACTGAAAGTCAGGGAAGTTTAAAAAATAAGACTTATTAAACTAAATACTCTAATGCATTTTTATTAACATTTAAGGTTTTCTATTTTAACCTCTGCTAAATAACAATTATCTTGGATTTTTTTCTTTTCATGAAAATCATAGACAAAATCTCAGCACCCCATGGGCTTGTGAACCACTGGTTAAAGTACCTAAGAAAAATGACAACCCTACGAAAACAAGACTAAACAAAACTACGAAAACAAGAGTGGTACATATTCATGACAAGTGTCACACTTCAAGCAAAGCAGGTGCCCAAAATATTTTTTGTTTTAAATTTTACTGGTTGTTGTTGGCAGGTTCCTCCACAGGTAGACAGTACTATGTTAGGTGCTTTTAACATAACATTTGATTGATATTGTTTCTGCAGACTTTTTCTTGGCATTACTATTATACTTGACAGAGGAAAAAGAAAGAGCTGTTACAGCACCTAAAAGAGGAACTTATTACTCAGACAATATTCTGTTGGTATATGGCCATGCAGAAGGACAATATGTTAAAGGCCTGTCTAGTATACTAGAAACACTCAAGCCTGGCAACCTAAAGCTCAGTAAGTAGAAATGCTTGTGAGCAGAAACAACTAGATTTTCTGGGTTAAAATATACATAAGCAAAGCAGAAAAGTCCTAATCTGAAGAAGTTAAAAGCTGCTAAGGAACTACAACCTCTTGATCTTATTCACTGATCACACAAGATATATTAATGACCTGTCAAAAATGCCACATCCTGGACAGTAGTTAGAGAGATGACAACAGGTTGGACCTCCTACCACCAACTTGTATATTAGTTTTGTGGAGCTAGTTTGGAATTTTTTCAAGAGATGTAGTTATTAAGCTGAGACATGCTGCATTTAAAATCCTGGCCCTTCTTTAGAAAATTATTTTTTGTTGAGTTAAGAAGTGTGATTTCTACCCTCCACAAGTGACAGCTTCTTGTTCTACAATTATAGATAATGAATTCAGAGGCTCAGGGAAGTAACTAGAGGCTTTGTTAGATGTTACCTTTCTCATGTGTTAAATACCCTTAAGGTCTATGCATTAAGGGACAAAAAAATGATCTAAGTGCCCTCTGAGCAGCTTAAAGTTATGCCTCTTTAGGCAAGAATTATTTCCAGCTGGTATTGGGCAGCTCACATTGTAGTAATATCAGTCTGCTCCATACGGTCAATACTAACAATTTGCAGTCCCCCAAGTATCCCCAGATGCACTGTTCCTAGCCATCCACCCAACATCAAAAATTGTTGCAACATCAAAAATTGGGCAATTTATCTCAAGAAGGACAATTATAGAGTTGACTTGACACGTGTCAGATCAATGCTCAGGATCTCAATACCATGCTGTTAGACAGGAGGGCATGATACAAAATGATACACACACACAGACACACACAGACACACAAGCTACACATATGACACTATGGGTGCACACACACATGCACATACACACAAACATGCACTTTAGTGGTGGTTGTGTGTTAACACTAGGCGTACCTGGGGTCACTTGGTTCTTTGGGGTTACTTGGGGTCACTTGGTGTCCCAGGGTTACTTGGGGGTGAAGAAAAATCCAGGAAACAGAGGAGGTGAAGGAGCAGAGGCAGGGGATCAAGCTGGGGCAGCAGAGAGAGCCAAGCTGGTCAAAGAAGCTGGGAGAAGCCGTGGTGAGGTGAAGGGCAGTGGAGGAAAAAGCCAAGAGCTGGGAGGTCAAAGTCGGAGGAGGAGGAGGCTGGGAGATACGGATCTGGGAGACGGAGAAGCCAGAGGCTGCAGGGGACAGAGCCAGGAGACACAGAAGCTGGAGGCTGCAGGGGGCAGAGAGAGACACCAAAAGGTGGTGAGGGTTGGAGCCAGGAGACAGCATAAGTTGTAGCTGGAGCTGAAACCAGGAGGCAGGTTGGGGCTTCAGAGAGCTGGGAGGCAGAGAGCAGAACCAGGGAGAGCTGGGAAACACCAGGGGATAAAAGATCAGACAGTCAAGGAGAGAGAGAAAGAGAAAGAGAGATGGAAGGAAGGTCAAAGGGGCAGAGAGCAGAAATTGGAGCAGGGCCAGTAAGATAAAACCCATCTCAGGGTTCCAAAATAACAGTTTTATTAAACAGGCAACACACTATACAACCCACAAAGTTATTGGCTCTGCCCCCCTCCCACACACACACAAGCTCTCCCACACAGTCACACAACGCTATTAGAAGAGGAAAGGCTTAATGGAGGGATTGAGGTCAAGATGTGCAGAGACAGCTCAGGTCTCTTGCTTGGGGGAAGAAGGTGGGTGATAGCTACCTGTGATGTCTTTAGTGGGTGTGGTGAGTACCGTACCATCTTCTTTTAACAGGGCACCCCCCCCCAACTGGCCTGGCATGACTTGTTGTTATTGGGTGAAAGGAGGGGTTCAGTGGTGTTCCTCTTCTCAGGGGACCCGGTGATGGAGGTACTTACATTCGTGCTGCAATGTTCTGTGGGGCTCTGCTTCTCCTACACCCTGTCCACTCGCCAACTGCTTGGGTGTTGCCTGTGTAGTTCTGCCATACCCTGTGAGCCCCTTTGCTAAGGGGTCAAGTGTTGACTTTGGCTCCAGTAGGTTTGCCTAGTTGTTAAGGTAGCTGGAGCCCCAGACCCTGGTGCCAGAGGGTTGGGCTCCCATTGTCTGGCATCCCTCCCTCTTACAAGAGACACTTTTTTTTATTAACTTGGAAATGTAGGTAGCTGGGGGGTGGCGGGATAGATCCTCCCCAGCCTAATGCAGGGACACTATTCCCCTTGCTCCAGATGCAGAGTCCGAGCCTGCAGCAACATTCCTGCCAGCTGCAGGAGTCACAGCGTGCCTGGTGTGCTCCCCACTGGCTCTATCTCCCTCCTCTCTCCCCTACCAGCTTCTGGTAGGGTTTTTAAATCTTCCCGTGGCAGCGTCTCCCACTGCTGCCATTGGCCCAGTGTACCCCTGCCCTGGGAGCAACTGTTTGGAGAGCCGCAGTAATGCCAGCTCACACAGCTGCGGTTCCAGTTCTGGCTCTGGCCGCGCTCCTAAAGGTAAGTTTTCCAGGGCATGGGGGGCCTGTTTGTCCCATGCTGGGGCTCGCAGGTTTTTCCCAGACCCTGCCAAGCCTGGGGGGGGCCTCTCACCACCACACTACCTATCCAGGCTGTGTGTTCATCCTTGATAATTAGTCAGTCTTATCCAGTGAGATGTTGTCCAGAGCAGGTCACCAGCAGGGCCTCCGGGTGAATAGGTGGCTTGGCATAGTGCTGGTCCAGATGGAAAGGGCATTCCAAGGAGGTCACACTGTACCGCTCCTTTTATAGGCGGTGACTCCAGTGGGAAGGACATGCCCAGGAAAGGGCCAGTCCTGCTCAGATGAGGTCATGCAGTTCCAGGTGTCCTCATTATCCAGTGGGATACAATGGTGGAGTTGCTGGTTTCCATTCTGTTCTTTGTTTCCATGTTGCTGGTTTCTTGGAGGGTCTTAATCTTTCAAATATTGGGTTTTTTCTCTGGTCCTGGGAGTAGGTCTGTGGTTTCAGGGAGAGTCAATGCAAGGGGGTGGTAGGGACGTTAAATTTATGGTCCGGTCATTAAGTTGATGGCCATTCAGCAGGAGCTATTTTAGGCCTGCTATCATTATGTCTCAAGTACCCTCATTCACTCTCATTCATCCAGGAACCAGTTTACATAGGAGGAGTAGGTATGAGTCAGTTGCAACACAATTACAATAGGGTATGCTCGGGCAAGGGACACAAAATGGAGATTTGGCATTACAAGATGGAAATGTATCATTACAAGATGGAGGCTTGACATTACTTTGCTTAATTTACAGGAACAGGCCTAAATCATACAATATTAATATAAAGCAGTAAAAATCAATACAAAAATAACAGAACACTATTTGCAATATAAAAAGGGGCTTGTCACAATAATGGACTAGAAGAACTTAGCTTACCTATGACTACCTATAACTACTTATAAGGAATAGAAAAAGAATCAGAAATGGTTGAGGAAGGGGAGAGAATGTATTTTTTAAGTTAAATAAGATAAACCTGGATGTTTTGCCACAATAGAAGGGGTTGGGCACCTCATAGGCTTCACAGTCTCTACAGTCTTAGCACAGTCCTGGCCACAGGGAATGACCTGGTGAGGGGATGGCAGGTACTTGACCATCTGGGCGATAGCAATCATTGCCTACTGGAATTCACCATCCAGCACAGGGTGTCAAAGGCCTGTAGCAAGGCAGCATCCCTGGACTTCAGGAGGGCAGATTTCAATGAGGTAGAAGAGTGGTTGTTGCTTAAGGAGACGATCCTCCAAGCCCAAAGGGTGACAATCCCAATGTAGATCAAAGGGAGGAAGAGTGCTCAAAAGCCCCTGTGACTCACCAAAAGTATCCAAAAATGTCTCATACCTAAAAAGGAGGTTTACACCCAAAGGAAGGGAGGGGCCAGCACCAAGGAGAATTATACCTCCTTGGCCTGAGATTGTAGGGGAGGCTGTTAGGAAGGCTAAGGCGGATATGGAACTGGGACTAGTGATCCAGATCAAGGATTAGAGGAAGCCCTTTTTTAAATACATAGGGGGGGTAAAAAGAAGGTACTGGGTAACATGGGGCCCCTGCAGGATATGGTAGGAAATCCCCCCACCGGGATCCCTGACGGTCCCAGAGGAGGCACAGCCAGGCCCAGGGTCACTGCGGACCTAGCCAGGGAACTTCTATTGAGACTAGACATGTTCAGATCGTCAGGTCCTGACCATCTCCACCCCAGAGTGCTGAAGGAATTAGCAGAGGTCATTGCGGGACCCCTGGCATGGTGTTACGAGAACTTGTGGTGCTCTGGCAAGGTGCTGAAGGACTGGAAAAGGGCCAATGTGGTCCCCATTTTCAAAAAAAGGAGAAAGGAGGACCCAGGAAACTATAGGCCAGTTAGTCTTATCTCAGTCCTGGGGAAGCTCTTTGAGAAAATTATCCAGGTGCATATTTGCAGGGGACCAGCAGGGGAGATTATGCTTAGGGGCAACCAACGTCGGTTCATTCGAGGCAGATTCTGTCAGACCAACCTAGTGGCCTTCTACGAACAGGTCACAAAAGCCTTAGATGCAGGTGTCGCAGTGGATGTAGTCTTTCTGAACTTTTGGAAGGCCTTCTCACCCCATTCTCATTAAAAAACTAGGGGACTGTGATGTTGACACCTACACAGTCAATTGGGTCATAATTGGCTGGAGGGCCGCACCCAGAGAGTGGTGGTGGATGGGTCATTTTCAAACTGGAGGGATGTGGGCAGTGGGCTTCCCCAGGGCTCAGTCCTCGGGCCCGCACTGTTCAACCTCTTCATCAGTGACTTGGACGAGGTGGTGAAAAGCACCTTATTTAAATTCGTGGATGACACTAAGATGTGGGGAGAAGTGGGCACACTAGAGGAGAGGGACAGACTGCAGTCAGAACTGGACAGGTTACAGGGGTGGATGAATGAGAACAGGATGGGTTTCAATACTGACAAGTGCAAGGTGATGCACCTGGGGATGAAGAACCAGCAGCATACCTAGAGGCTGGGGAACTCCCTTCTCATCAGTGCAGAGGCAGAAAAGGACCTTGGAGTCATTCTTGACTCCAAGATGAATATGGGCCGACAATGTGGGGAAGTGGTCAGGAAGGCTAACCGCACCTTGTCATGCATCCATAGATGCATCATGAGCAGGTCCAAGAAGGTGATTCTCCTCCTCTGTGTGACATTGGTCAGGCCGCATCTGGAGTACTGCATCCAGTTCTGGGCACCGCACTTCAGGGAAGATGTGGACATCATGGAGAGGGTCCAGAGGAGGGCCACTCACACAATCAGGGGGCAGCAGGGCAGGCCCTATGAGGAGAGGCTATGGGACCTGAACCTATTCAGCCTCCACAAGAGAAGGCTGAGAGGGCACCTGGTGGCCATCTACAAATTGATCAAGGGGGACCAGCAGGCAATGCGTGAGTCCCTGTTCCCCAAAGCAATACTAGGAGTAATGAGGAATAACGGCCATAAGTTGATGGAGAATAGATTCAGGCTAGATATCAGGAGGCACTATTACACAATCAGGGTGGCTAGGATCTGGAACTAACTTCCAAGGGAAGTGGTGCTCACTCCTACCCTGGGTGTCTTCCAAAGGAGGCTAGATAGACACCTAGCCAAGGTCATTTGACCCCAGCATTCTTTCCTGCCCATGGTAGGGGGATGGACTTGACGATCTGCTCAGGTCCCTTCCGACCCTACCAACTATGAAACTATGACACTATAATAGAAATGAAATACAAGTGAAACAAGTTCTCAGTGATCTAGCTTTTATTCAGTAACAAGGTTATGTTGCCAATTACTTTCCTATTGATGGATACATTGTAATAGCATACACTGCGTGTTTGTTTTACCCTAGTCAGTAGGTACGGCAGTCAAATTCCATCCTCTCTTCTGACTTGTCTCCCTCTTTCTCTTGTTTCAGGTTGCACCTCCACATTGCCCCACTCCAAGGAAGTAGTTACCTCCCAATCAGGTAAGGAATGACATAAAGTCCTACCTCTCTCTCAGCCTCGCGGTTGATTCACGTAGCATATCCTCATACCCAGTGTCTTCCTGTTGAAGACTTTAGCTTCACTTGCAGACAATTTCTCAGTTGTCCCCTGCTGGGGGTCAAACTCTTAGGTGGATCTTCCTTTTATCTGCTGGTTAGCTATTTTGTCAGCAATCAGCCCGGAATCTGCCACTGATGTGTCTTGTTTCATTCCTCTGTCTCTGCCCCTCATGGACTTCTCAGGTGTTCTGAATCTTAGTGTTGCTCCCCGTAGTACCAGGGTTGACTGCTTCCCTGTTGCACTGTGCTTATGGAGGGGTCCTCCTCCCTCCTTGATAACAGAGCATTTATCAGCTCTGTTGTCAGCATTTTGCACCCCATAAGAAAACAAAGCCTTACTCATTAGTTCAAGCTCTTCTTAAACAGGTTTTTCCAAAGGAAATGCAGGGACATTATCAGCTGAGCTATTGATTAGCTCCAGAAAACCCTAAGTGGACACTGTCCTATCTGTCTTATACAGCATTATCTAGCATACTACATGCTGACTATGGTCCATGCTGTGGGAGGGAGGAGGAAGGGATCTCTGCTTAACCAGCGAGTGGTGAGAGTTGGGGGAGAAGGGCATGGGAAAGCCAGGCTGACTCTGCGGTGCCTGCAAGTCTGCCAGAGCTCCAACCAGGGAACACAGGAGAGGGGCCAGCTCTGTAGTGGAGCAGAGAGCCCCTCCCAGTCCAGCGAGCATGCTGGGGTACTGGGGGACTTATCTTAAACCAGCAAAGTGTCTGGGACAATTGACACAAACCAGTTAGGTCTGATACTACATTCAACCAGGTTGATCTCAAACTGGTTTCAGCCATTTTCAAACTGGTTTATGTGCACTGAATGTCTGTTCCGTTACAGGTTTAAAACAGTTTCTGAGCACTTAAGTGGGTTTATGTGTAATGTCTGTCCCTAGCCTTACTATAGAAAACACATCTACACAAATGATCATGCAGTTTTTCCTGGAAAAAACCTGGCAATTTCTAGGAGAAAAATAACCCATCTCCAACTCTGTGGACATTACTCCTGAGAGAAGGAATGCTAGTAAATAAAATATAACCTGAAGAATCTGGAAACACAATAGAGAAAATAATTAAAGAAAGTCTTTTGATGATATTAGTAATTAATGTCCATTGTTAAGTGGCTGACTTGTGAGGCTACCTTCAGCAGTGCACTGAAGTGTTCATGACATTAAATCCTGTTTATCTTTTTTTCTTTTGTTATCAATGTTCTGATTTTTCTTCATGAAATGTTCCTTATGACATTTACTTCTATTTAGAAACAATGGAATTCAGGAACAGTATTTGGTGACAGTTAGTTTCATAGCTTGTCAAATACTATTTGTCACACATTTAAAAAATGCAGGAGAAATTCATCACACAAATTAATACTTTACTGGTTTTCAACTATCTGAAGTTTCTCTAAGAATCCTCTCCTTTGAGAAAATATATTGAGAAAGAATAATTGTTGATTGTTCCTAAAAGGAAAAAAAAATACTTCCTTTCTTTTCTTTATTTGCTGTAATGTTTTCTGCAAGTTTGAATTGTTTTCATTTGTTTGGTTTTGTTACTTGAAGATAATGGTTTTAGCTGAAGAAAATATACTGTATTTGATTCAACTCATTAAAAAAGCTCTGGGCACATATCTGGTAGGGCTGTGTAAAGTTTTGGTCCCTGATTCAATTCAGTGGAGATTCAGCCTGATTCAGTGGCTGAATCTCCGATTGTGAATCAAATCAGGAGACCCTTTAATCTATTTGAATCAAATCAGAACCCTCTGAATTGATTCGGAGACATTGAGAAAATTCGGTGATTCAGACATAGACACAGCTTTAAAAGTTTTTTCTACGTACCTCTAGGTAGCAGGTGGCTCATGAATGCTGCAGTGCTGGGGCACATGAAGTGTCCCATAGAAGCACGGGGAGCTCCCCAGCATGCTCAAGAGCAGACCTGAAAGTGGAACAGAAGCACTTACGATCCACTACTGGGCCTGCCAGAGAGCGTGCAGTCCCCCCCTCCCCCCTGCACACTGCCGGTGCAGCAACTGGTGCCTCCTGGGTTTAGGGGGGCACCTGGAGTCCCCCCACAACCAATTGCTGATCTAGGGGGCCCCTGTGCACTCCGCAATGAACCTGGAAGTGGACCAGAAGTACTTCCAGTCCATTTTTGGGTTCACCACTGAGCTCATGTCCCCCCCCCCACTCCTGTGGGACACTCCATCTGCCCCAGCATTGTAGCATTCATGAGCCATGCTGGTACCTCAAAGTATGTAGAAAAAACATTTAAAGCTGTGTCTATGTCTGAACCGCTGATTCTGCAAATCAGCATTGAATCTTCAGATTTGGATTCAGTCGAATCGAATCAGGGACAGTGATCCAAATCAACGAATCATATCACTGTCTCTGATTTGGTCTGAATCCAAATAAAATAGGCCCCACTTCATGCACCCCTAATATCTAGTACAATGTAATGTGAGGCATTTACATTCTAAGATTTCTTACATCAGAGAAGATGAGATACTTTGCTGGGTATAAGTTGGCCAACAAGAGTAAGCACGGGTGTTATTAATTATTAGGGACAGTATTATTGTAAACTTGTGATGGTGACAACTCAAGGACAGTATTTACTACTGTAAATGTTACTTTAGCGAGTGAAATGAAATATTTCACTATGGTATGAGCATGCTTAAAAAAATCTGTAAAACATGCATAGGGATACAATTTTTTTTAACACATGTATTTATTTTTAAACACTGACTAATCACAATGGCTCAGAACTCTGATATAATGTTGTGTTAATGAATTCTCAGTAAATACGTACTAATGAAACAGGAAATGCAGAATTTGACTAGCAAGTTGCTGCTCTGGTAGCTTCTTAAGGCCTCCTCTACATGCTTATACCTGTTACACAATTACCTTGTTAATTGTGCAATAAATTTAGACTGGCTACTCATACAAATTAATAGGGCTGTGCAAAATTTCACCAGGTGTTTCAAAGATGTTTTGATGCATTTTGAGCTTTAAACAGTGAAATTGAAATGTAACAAAAGCCTTCAAAACAGCTTCAAAATGAAACAAGGGCACTCAAAACATTTTCAAAGTTTCAAAATGTTTCAAGTTTCAAAGCCAGGCTTGGCTTCAGTGCTGGTCCCAGCCAGCAGCAGCAAACCATTGGCAGTGCCGAACATCGTTGGATCCCTGTCCACTACTTTTTTCTTATTGATGTCATTGGATGCTGGTCATCTCCCACAACAGCAGTGACAGCAGCGGTGACGGCAGCGACCAGCTGGGACCCACCCCATTGGGGAGTTTAACATCTGCTCCATCTCCACATGTACCACCGGCCGCCATCCGCAGGCGGCCCACAGAGACTAGCGGACATCACCGCGTCAACAGAGGACATCAAATAGTCCCAGCCAGCAGCAGCAGCCTCCTGTCATCTCATGCAGATCTGGAGGCTGCACCCCCAGGGAGGATTTTGGCACAGCCCACAGTCCTCCTGTGGGGTGCCAGTCCCTGGATATGCATGCTGGATGACAGCATGCTATTGCTGCAAGCTGAGGCCAGTGGCAGCACCAGTCTTCCCAGTGGTGGGTGTGAGCTGTGCCCATGGCCAGTCTCAGCTGGCAGCAGCAGCCTCTTGTGATCTGGCAGGCAAATCAGGGCCCCCTGCACCCCTGGAAAAAGCCAGCAGAGCTTCAAAGCCCTCCTGGGGGTGAGGGGGACCTCCAGTCTGCCTGCCAGATTGCAGGAAGCTCCTCCTGTCACCTGAGATGGTGCTGGGTGCAGGCCGCACCCAGTGCTGGGAAGATTGGTGCTGCCATTGGTCCCAGGTGGCAGCAGCAGCCTCCTGTCATCCAGCAGGCAGATTGGGGGTCTGCACTCCCCGGAGGAGTCTGGCACAGCCCCTGCAATCCTCCCGGAGGTGTAAGCCCCTGATCTGCCTGCCAGATGACAGCAGTCTGCCACTGCCAGCAAGTGACATTTTTTCTTGTCAGCACCTTGAGGTGCAGTTTCCCAGAAACCTCTGTATCTATCTCCTTGAAACTTGGCAGGCTTCATGTCCTCAGAAGGGACATCTGCAAGCTGCATCTGAATCAGCCTAGAAATGGCAAAGTTATAGGCAGTTTCATGTTTCCCCATTATAGCCAATGGGCAAAACATTGAAACAGTGTTGAAACAGCAAAACAGTTTCAACCAAAAAAAATGGGACAGTGCTTTTGAAATGAAATGAAAATCAAAATGAAACACTGTTCCATCAAAATGTGCGTAGTTTAAAAGGGGCCACCAACAGCAAAAAAGCCTCAGTTAGGCTCCAGGAGCAGTGAGAGACATGTGGGTGAAAGCCCGCTGCACTCCTGCTCCCCCAAAGTCCCCCAGAGACCCCCCAGCAGTCATGGAGCCCCCCGCTGACCCCAGCACAGCCCAAGGTAAGTGGATCCTGTGGTGGGAAGGGGTTAACCCTTAGAGACTGGGAGGAGGCGGCTGAGTGGGAGCTGGGCCGGGTCTCGCCCCACCCAGGCCCCTACTTCACCCAGCTCCCCAGGGAGAGAGAGAGATAGGGGGAGGGTACTTACCAGTCCCTCTCCAGTGGGGCAAGGCCCCCCAAATCCCGGGCAGGGCCCCTCCTAGCCCAAGAGCAGCTTCCCCAATGGTGGGCCCACTGCCCATGCACGTAGTTTAAAAGGGCCTGCCAACAGCAAAAAAGCCTCAGTTAGGCTCTGGGAGTGGCAAGAGACACACGGGTGAAAGCCTGACGTGGTCCCGCTCCCCCAAAGCCCACCAGAGCCCCCCGCTGACCCCAGCACAGCCAGAGGTAAGCTGGGCCCATGGTAGGAGCGGTTTAACCCTTATAGGGTGGGAGGAGGTGGCTGAGTGGGAGCCAGGCCGGGTCTCGCCCTGCCCAGGCCCCTACTTTGCCCAGCCCCCCAGGGAGCCATGCAACCGGAGCTGCGTGAACACGCTGCGCAAACGCAAACAAGCACACTTGTCTGCCGGCACGTGAGTTAGCGTGGAGTTTGCACAGGAGGGCCTGAGGCCCTGCCTGCGAGCCTCCTAGGGTAGACAGTCCCAGCCGTAGCCAGCCTACCAGAGGCATGACACGGATGGGCACGCACCACACCTCAAGGGTCCCCTCGGGCTCTGCGCCCCTGCCGCCGGCACCTCAGAGACCACCACCCAGACGGAGCCCATGGTTCCGGACTCCACGCAGACAGAGCCCCTGGCTCTTGGCTGCGCGGGCTGCCTGTCTCTTTTTCAGGCTCTGGGCCCCAGGAGCATGGCCACCTCCCCTTGTGGGGTCTGCTCCCTTTTGGGGTCTCTGGAGCGCCAGCTGAAGGAGCTCCAGGCCACAGTCCAGAGTCTGGATGCCATCAGGGACTGCGAGCAGGAGATCAACTCCTACTGCCAGGCCCTTCTCCCCCGGAAGCCAGAGGGTAGACCACCGTCTCCCTCCAGGACAAAGGAGGACTCCAGGACCTCCCACTTTGTCCAGTCAGGGGCATGAATTAAGGTGGTCAAGGTCCGAAGGCCCGCCACACCAAGGCCCCTGCCCCTCTAGAGCTTAGCAACAGGTACACACCTCTTGCTGCTCCAGCAGAGCCTACTGAGTTGCCAGCTCCCGCAGGCAACACAGGCTCAACTGCAGCTACCGCCCCTACTCTCCCCAAGACAAAACGTAAGGTGTTTGTTGTGGGAGACTCCATCCTGAGGCGGACTGAGGGGGCAATCTGCCACTCCGACCCCTTAGCCCTGCTTCCCAGGGGCCCGCACCCGGGACATTGTGGAGAGCATCCCTAAGCTCCTCCAGCCCACAGACCACTATCCCATG
>NW_017728992.1:172818297-172818583 GCF_001723915.1 Gavialis gangeticus
GGCTGAGGCCACATGCTCCAGGACCACGGTTGTCATGGGTGAATTCAGTTACCCAGACATCTCATGGGAGGATCAATCAGAAAAATACGAGCAGTTGCAAAACTTCCTATCATGCGCAGATGACCTCTACCTTACCCAAGAAGTCTACGGACCAACGAGAGGGAAAGCGCTTCTCGACCTGGTACTGGCAACTGGCGACCTTCACCACCCACTGTAAAGCTGGCAAATCAGTCAGCAACACTGAAGTCCTTGACTTCAGGAAAGATGACTTTGACAAGCTCAGGAG
>NW_017728992.1:172818918-172819993 GCF_001723915.1 Gavialis gangeticus
CATCAAGGACAATAACAAGTCCTTTTTCAGATATGTGGGGAGCCGGAGGAAAAGCAAGGGGAACATTGGACCCCTGCTGAACCAGGTGGGACAACTGACGCCCAGGAAAAAGCCAACTTATTAAAAGGGTACTTTGCCTCGATCTTTCGTCAGTCCCATGGGATGCTCATGCGAACCATGGGGCAGGGAGGTCTGGATGAGGGAGACTCCCTGCCCTCCATCAATGCTGACCACGTGAAGGAACACCTTGAGAGGCTGGATAACTTCAGGTTAGCTGGTCCTGACAATCTACACCCCAGGGTACTGAAGGAGCTGGTGAGCATCATAGCCCAGCCTCTGGCACGGATCTTTGAGAACTCCTGGCACTCTGGTGTAGTGCCTGAAGACTGGAAGAAGGCCAATATGGTGCCTATCTTCAAGAAAGAGAGGAAAGTGGTTCTGGCTAACTATAGGCCCATCAGCCTGACTTCTATCTCAGGGAAGATCTTAGAAATGTTTATTAAAAAGGCCATAAAGGACTGGCTGATACCAACATCCTGAGGAACAGCCAGCAAAGGTTTGTTGCAGGTAGGTCTTGTTTGACCAATTTCATTTCCTTTTACAACCAGTTGACCTACCACCTGGACAAGGGAGAAGAGATTGATGTGATATATCTTGACTTCAAAAAAGCCTTCGATCTGGTATCCCATGATCACCTCTTGGTGAAACTGGCCAGTTGTGGCCTTGGGTCTATTACGATCCACTGGTTGGGAAATTGGCACTGTGGTCAGACACAGAGGGTGGTAATTGATGGAAGTCTATCATCATGGTGCCCTGTGACCAGTGGGGTCCCCCAAGGCTCTGTCCTTGGACTCATATTGTTCAACATCTTCATTAATGATGTGGACACTGGAGTCAGAAGCAGACTGGCCAAGTTAGCCGATGACACCAAACACTGGGGCAAAGCATCCACACCTGAAGACAGGAGGACGATCCAGGCTAACCTGGACAGGCTCAGCAAATGGGCGGATGAGAACCTGATGGTGTTTAACACTGAAAAATGCAAAGTTCTCCACATTGGGAGGAAAAACCTGCA
>NW_017728992.1:172820025-172827274 GCF_001723915.1 Gavialis gangeticus
GAGACTTCGTGGTCATCATTCACCACAACATGAACATGCGCCTGCAATGCGATGCTGTGGCTACTAAAGTGACCAGAATGCTGGGTTGCATCCATAGATGCTTCTCAAGCAAATCCTGGGACATCATTCTCCCTTTGTACTCGGCCTTGGTGAGACTGCAGCTGGAGTACTGCATCCAGTTTTGGGCCCCACAATTCAAAAAGGATGTGGAGAAGCTTGAGAGAGTCCAGAGAAGAGCCATTCGCATGATCAGAGGTCCGGAAAACAGGCCTTATAATGACAGGCTGAGAGCTATGAGGCTCTTTAGCCTGGAAAAACGCAGGCTCAGGGGTGATCTGATGGCCACCTATAAGTTTATCAGGGGTAAACACTGGTATCTGGGGGAACATTTGTTCACCAGAGCGCCCCAAGGGATGATGAGGTCGAACGGTTATATACTCCTGCAAGGCCATTTCTGTCTCGACATAAGGAAGAATTTCTTTACTGTCTGAGCCCCCATGGTCTGGAATAGCCTGCCATCAGAGGTGGTTCAAACACCTACATTGAACACCTTCAAGAGTAAATTGGATGCTTATCTTGCTGGGATCCTATGAACCTATCTGACTTCCTGCCCTTTGGGCGGGTGGGTGGACTTGATGATCTTCCGAGGTCCCTTCCAGCCCTAATGTTTATGAAATCTATGAAAATGGAAGTCGAAGCAGAATGGTGCTGTTTTGCACAGCCCTACAAATTAACCATGGGACCTTTAAAGCTGATTGAACCTTTTAAAGTTATTGTTCAAAAAGATGTTATAACCTCATAGCTTAGAATCATAGAATCATAGAAGTGGGGTAGGAAGGGACCTTATAGATCTTCAAGTCCGACCCCCTACCAGGGCAGGAGAAAGAAAGAAAAAAAAAAGCTTGTTTCTGTCCATCTTGAATTTGCATGTGTAAGCATTCTGTGGCTGGGAGATCACAGCTTCTTGGATCTCCCAACCACTGGAGAGCACAATGCAGTCCTGGGGCTGGGATCTCCCAGCCATCGGGAAGCTCCATGTAACAGCTAGGAGCTTGCAGCAGCTATGAGCTCCCACCTGCAAGATAATCCACACATCCTTGCAGCTTGGAGACTACAGCTGTTATATTATCCCAGCCACTGAGCACCCCATGCACCCCCAGGGCTGAGAGATCACAGCAGCACCTCATGACCAACGCTGATGGTATTTTCAGTCTCAACTGCACCACACATGAACCTGGGGACAAGAGTCCCAGACAAGGTGAGACTCTCAGTTCTAACTGCATAACATGCCCCATCATGCCATCTCCTAGCCATGGGGGTACATGGAGCACCTCATGGTTGGGAGATTGCAGCCTCTCTGATCTCCAAACAGCTGTGTGGGACACAGGTTGGGACCCAGAGTCCTGTTAAGTGTGGGACTCTCAGCCCTGGCTGTGCATGGTCCCCATGGCTGGGAGCACCATCAGCAGAAGGGGCAGCCAGTTGCCAGAGCCTGATTCTTGCTGATGGAGGGGAGCCCAGGACTGGGCTCCTCTTCCACTGGCAATATGACATAATGTGACCTAATGCATGATTGCACAATCATGCCTCTTGCTATGCATGTGTGGTATGGCAGGAGGCACAACCATATGGATCACAGATTAGGCCATCACCCTTTTATCTGCATATGTGGAGGCGGCCTAAGTTATTAGCTAACTACTATTTGAATATAGATTGTAGTTTAGACTACCTAGTTCAGGTGCTGTTTCAGAGGAGTGTTTCAGAAGGGGAGGTGCTGATAGAGGACAGGCAGCAGCTGTTATGTTCTAAGATTTATGTGTACACAAGCCCAAACTGCTACAAATGTACAAAAAATATTCCAACTTCAACCCTGGATAAAGCAGCATTAAAGCTGGAGCTTTTTTGCTCCATTTGTATCGTTCTTGGCTTGTGCTCATGTAACTGTTAGAACGTACCAGCTGCTGTATAGTTCAGAGCAAGAGGACTCCCTTCCCTTTTGACATTACTCCAAGTGTAGGTTTATCCACCCCCTGACTGTTGCAGTATGTTGCAAATGCTTCAGGAAAGTGTACTTATAAATGACCCTTCAGGTTTTAAAACCAAAACTGATTCATCATTATATTAAAAACTAAAAAACCAGGGAGGTCACTACTGGAAATCTGGAACTCAAGCAAACACAGAATTTCCATGTTGTGAAAAGGAGCTAAATACAAAAAAATGTACTTAACAGTGTCAAACGTTTCCTCCTAGGAGGGAATAGCATCAAAAAGCTTGATGTGATTTCTCTTTCTAGACAAGACGAAAGCTCAGTTCACATATGTTCTTTAGAGATTTGTTAGAATTTGGCAACTGCATTTTTCAGAAGAGACATCTGTCCCAAGCAAGCTACATCTTTGGGTTCAAGGGCTGAACAGTTATTTCTCTGCAATTGTTTCTTTGGAGTGTTGCAGCTCTAGGTGGTAAAATTGAAACCTCAGGTGTTGTTCCAGAAGAGGTATTTTGCAAAAGGGGAGATGCTGATACCCCCTGCACCCTCCACTCTCAATTTCTCTTTCCTCTCTCTTTGCAGCCCGTAGGCACCAAGGAAGAATCAATTTAACTTTAATGTAGAAACATGAGAAACTAGACCTTGTGGGGGATAAAGTAGGTAAAGGAGACAGGGACAAAGAGCAACATATTTCCTGATTTCCGAATCTTTGCCTTTACAACTTTATTTTAGTATAGTTTATATGTAATTGTTAAGAAATGAGATCCGCCTGTGATCAATAATATGAAACTTCTGTCTTTCAAAGATTTCATTTTATGAGCATGCAGATTTTCTGATTCCTAACAAAAGAGTGCATGCTTTTTGATATATAGAAAAAAAATTGAACAAACAGTAATTCCACCCTCTATTCAAACACCATAAGCTTGGAAGGCAGGGTTAATTAAAACTATGATATCTTATTTATTTATATTTCTGCTTGTCATCACAAAGAAGTGACATTTGGGCTATGTATGGTTCTTCTAGTGACTGTCCATATGCACATTTATGGCTGTGTCCAGACAAACATGGCTGTGCGGTATGTGGCACCGCAGGCACATCTGCAGCACCACATACAGCACATTCAGCTGTTCTCCACACTGCAATGTAGCAGTGGTGGGGAGGGAGGGGGAGGTTGACCCCAGATATTCAGGGGTCAAAAAAAAAAGCGAAGCTGCACATGTCGGGCCAGTGTGCTGGCCTGGCTCCAAGAGGCAGGATCACCACTGCTGCAACTCCAAGATCTTCCCAGGACCCCATGTAAGGCTTCTAGGGCTAGCCCAGGGCTGACCCCAGCCTTCACTACCTCACCCAGCCAGGGTAACCTGCCATGTGTCAGATTGTCTGTGGCAGGGGTGTTCCCCAGGGACAAATAGCAGTGGCACAAGGTGTGCCACCACTAGTTGTTCCCGGGGAACGAAATGACCATGCATGTCTGGACATGGCTTATGAGTATGGACTGTGACTGAAGATGTTTCGCCAAAGCAGTCTCTGTAAGACACATTATAACCCTGTCCATTGTCACACTGAGGTGGTAAAGAACTGTGCACACAACTGAAACTTAGTTCCTCTTATCCAACTTGGCTAGGGTCTGAACGTTTGCTTATTGGCTTGCGTTGTGCCCTGTGCCGCAACACTTTTTCCTAGCTTTTGTGCAAGTCTCTATTCTTTTCCTTTCTTTTCTTTAATTGTGAAATAAGAGAGGAGGTAAAATGCCAGAGGACATTTAGTCTTTTTAGTTGGTTGCCTTTTTCTTTTGTGCAACCTCTCTTCCTGCTCATATCTTCTTTGTTACCGCATCACGAAGTGCTACCACCTTGGAATATATTTTCCTACATTGGCTTCCTTATCTGTTCCTCTCCTTTGAAGGACTAGGAATTATTTTTGTTACTTTTTTTGCCAAGTTAGCTGTTAGGCTTCCTTCCTTAATAACAGCCTCATCTAGGCCTGTCTCTCATTCACTGATTTTCATGGACTCCATTGGGATGTGTGCATCCTCTGCACTTTTGAAAATTAGACTCATATTTTCAAAAGACATCTTTGATATTTTTATCTCTTCAGTTTTGAGGCACACAGATCTATAGTCAAACTTGTCATCCAGTGTTAAATAGTGAATATAATTCAATGGAACTCAGTGGTGGTGGTAATCCCTGCATTTGAGACTGACTTCTACTATACATCACTGATGGGTCCTGAGTCTAGTCCTTGAGCCACAGATCCATCCACAGAAGTGGCAGGTCTTTCGTTAGGGGAAAGTAGGCTGCAGGCTGGGATTCCTCTCCTTTTCTTTCTTCTTCTCTCTCTTCTCTGCTTCAAGGGCAAGATGCTTTATCTTGAAATGGGCTGCCACTTGGTTGAGGTTGTGGCACCTTTGAGTTGGTTAGCAACTGACTGAAACCAACTCCTTCCAGCTTTTGATATCAGCATCTGTTTTCCCGAGGTAGGCCTTCAAAGTGTCATAGATTCATAGATTGTAAGGCCGGAAGGGACCTTGGAAGATCATCAGATCCAGCCCCCTACACCAGGCAGAAAAGATAGTAAGCAGTAAGGTGACCCCAGCAAGGTCACTCTCTAGTCTCCTTTTGAAGATTTCCAGAGTAAGTTATTGCATCGCCTCTGGAGGAACCCTATTCCACAGTCTGGACACCCTGACTATGAAGATGTTTTTCCTAATGTTGAGCCTGAATCGATCTTCCAGTAGTTCATGGCCATTACTCCTGGTTTTTCCCCTCGGGTGCACTGGTGAACTGTTGCTCACCAAGCTCTTGATGCACTCCCCTAGTGTAGCAGTTAGCTGCTTCCAGGTCCCCTCTCAGCCTTCTTTTCCTCAGAAAAGTCCCAGATCCCTGTCTTTCCTTATATGGCTTGCCTTTTAAGACTCTGATCATATGGGTGGCTCTTCTTTGGATTCTCTCAAGCTTGTCCACATCCTTGTTAAAGTGTGATGCCCAGAACTGGATGCAGTATTCCCACTCTACTCAGCACTGCAGCTGAAGAATCACCGCCTTGGTTTTTCTGGAGATGCATCAATTGATTTATGCCGGAGTATTATTTGCTCTACTGGCTACAGCATCATACTGCTGGTTCATATTCACACTGTGGTCTATTATTACCCCCAGTCCCCTTTCATTTGTGGTGCTAGACAGTTTGGTGCCACCAAACCTGTAGGTGTCCTTGTGGCATTGGAACTAGATGGAACTATATTTTATTAAACCAGTTAAGTACCTGGAATTTCAGCTGAAGTTATCAAAATGTCCTTTGTTATTTTTTAAAATTGTAGCCATGCTGCTTTGTGTTCATGTACTTGTTTCCACAGGCATTTCATCTTGATGAACTAGATATCAGTCTGATTAAAAAATCTGATATGTTTATTATGCATTCAAAATTCAGGAGTTTTCTTAGCTATGGTGTATACAAGACTAGAATTTTCAAAATGTCATATTGGTATTCTGTTGATTAAACATCCTGATTTATGCATCTCTTTGAAAGGATGCATGCATTCTGTGGTCTTGTTGGGCAGAAATATGTAACAGAATTATAACTCTCTGCCAGCAATGGAGTTGATCCAATGAAAGATATCGCCCAAAGAAACCCTTGCCTCTTGAATAATGGAATCACAACATGATTGTAACTTTAGCATTACAGATAGAAGAATACTCCAAAAAAAAAAAATTAGCCATGTTTTAATTTGCTGCTTGAAAAATTTTTTTTCCCCCCAGATTGTGTGTACTATTCCCTTGTTTCAGTTGGAACAATGATTTTAATTTCTTAGGGACTTGATTGCACCTTCTAAACACAAACCTGTATTTCAGAGCAGTGTAGGTTTAAAAATAAAATACCCCCCAACCCCCCCCCCCAAAAAAAAACAAAACAAACCCCCCAAATTCCTGATACTTGGAAAATCAAAGTGTAAATCTGGGTAGTTTTTCTTTCGTCACTAGCCCAGAATTGAATGACTGAACCAGAGTAAAGATTCTATTTCAAATGTAGCACTGACATCATTATGTCACTCAGTGTGACCTGTTACAAGCATCTCTATATATTAGATACAGCAATTCTAATAAACACTATTAATTCTAACCCAGCATAGTTGATGATGGGCAAACAGCTGAGAACATTGATTTCTTCTCTAGAGGGCAAACAGCATTCATAGTCTTTAATTCTCATGTCTTTAAATCTTGGACTGGAAACGTTCTCTAGGAGAAGGAAAGAAGCATCGATTAGGCTCTGGAAGTGTATGCTGCAAACACCTCCAGTAGCCAGGAAGAAGAAAATGCAATTTTGTAACTTTTTTAATCATTTCATTTAGTCTCACCCAGCTTCCTAAGATCTCAGCTTTCCACATATACTGATCTTTGATGCGAATAGCACATTATCATGATATCTATTATGGGTCATCTATAGTGCTATGGGATCTGTATTTAAATATCTTTAATTTAAATAAACAAATTGGAACTTCCTAACTAATTTCCTAGAAGCACTTTAGACCAGTACCTTCCATTTGTATAATTCAATGGATTGCAGTAGTGTTCCTACTATCTTATGCAAGAGCCCAAGAGCTTCAGTGATACACAGGCATGGGAGTTTAACAGATTACCAGTCCCCAGAATAAAGAATGATTGATAGCAATGTTATCTTAGCTGGATTATTTGCCTGTGCCTAAACTGGGTTAAAGCAGCTGCCGAGAGAGAGAGAGAAAGAGAGAGAGAGAGATGCACAGGGTTCCACACTGGCAAAAGAAATTCTGCTGCTAAGTACAGATATTTGGGGAAATTAATGGGAGGTTATATTGCACTTAAATCCCTAGATAGGTAGATCTAAGCGTGAACTGTACAGAAGTTTCAGGAAAGTTAAACCGAGTTAAAGATGGAAGATATGATCTAAGTTAACCCTACTCCAAGGTAGTCTATTATGGATTGGGTTGAACATTTTTAGGTTGATCTAACTTTTCTAAACTTCTGTATAGGCTTGAGCAAAGTGGCTCTAGTAGTATACACTTCAGGTTCGGCCAGTTTGGGGGACAGTGATTCGATTTGGTGATTTGAATCACTTTCCCAAATCAATTTGGCAAAATCTGATTTGGGGATTTGGCCATCAGCAAATTGGCTGAATCTCTGAATTAAACAGGCCCTATCCCCTGCCCGCTCTCCCATCCCCATCAATGACTGCCCTGCCTGGCCCCAGCATACCAACTCTTTAAAAAAAAAAAAAAAAAAAAACCCCCAC
>NW_017728992.1:172832274-172833736 GCF_001723915.1 Gavialis gangeticus
AAAAAAGCCTCACACTCCCTGGCTCCTGCCAGGCAGGGGGCAATCCCTGTGGCCCCCCCTGTCCCCCACTGTGTGAGGGGCTCTGCCATGAGCCCCCAAGGCCCTGACAACTACTGCAGCAGTTGGTGAGTGCAGGGCTTTATTATTATTATTTTTTTAAGAGCCAGGATGCTGGGGCTGAATTGGGGGGGCAGCTATCAACAGGGGGGCTGGGAGAGTGGGTGAGGGATGAGGGCTAATGGCAGAGCCCCCCCATGCAGTGTGGGGCAGTGGGGGGCAGCGGGGATTGATGGGTCCTGGCTGGGGTGCCTCATGGTCCCTTCCCCCCTCCTCCAGTCACCCCCACCCTGTACTTAGTGGCATGGAGTCCAGGTCCAGCTCCCTGCAGCAGCAAGTGGAGACTGCCTGAATCTCTGAATCTCTCCAGAGCTCTCTGAATTGGTTTAGAGAGCTTCAAATCAATTAAAACCTTTTTATTGGTTTTCTGATTCAATTCAGATTTGCAGATTCGGCCACCGAATCAGGCTGAATCTCCTCTGAATTGAATCACCACCTGAAGCTTTGCACAGTCCTACTTCTGTGCAATTCCCAGCATGGTCCCAGGTCTTTGAAAGCCCAGCTACTAACCATAGACCAGGGCTGTGCTTTTCCTACCTGTCCCCCTGGCACTAAGCCATTTTTAGCCCTCCAGCCCCTTGTGCCCTCCCCCCAACAGACCAGCCATCCCCCCAACCCTCCATCCTGCAAGCCACTCCCAGTGACAATTTTATCAGCATTTGCTGATTCCAAGAACTGAGGAAGTAAGTTTCAGTAGGGGGAGGGGGAGATGGGAGTGTAAGTTTGCTGGGGGCGGGGGGTTGGGATGCTAAAAATAGCCCCTAGTCCCTACCCCTCAAGTCTTCCCATTGTCTCTGAAAGCCCCCTGATCCTTCCAAATCCTCCCACATCCCAGAAACCCCCCACAGACCCTACCTGCTCTCCCAATTACTCCATGGTTCCCACTTGCTCCCTGATCTCCCTGCGGATGAAACCTGGACCTCAGATCTCCTAACCACTCTCATGGATGCCATCTGCTCTCCCAATATCTTCTGCAGATCCTGCTTGTCCCCCACTAGCACCCCTTCATCCCAATTTATCTTAGATTGGGTGGCTATTTTTGTCTCTATCTAACCTCCTTGGACATCTAAAACCAGCATTCATGGAAAGTATTGGAATTGTATCCTAGTGCTTTGTATGGAAGTAAGAATAACGTGGAGATAAAGGATTAAAAAAATAAATGCTTCTTGGACAGTTGGATGGAACACTCCTGAAGGCTGAGTGGAAAACTCTTTGGTAATAAACAATCAGATTAATGCAGATATGTACATTCAAGGGGAAAATATGACTCCAGAGTCCATGTAGCTGGACATAAACTGGCTTTTGTTTGTAAACTGAAAGTGAAAATGGGGGGGGGGGGGGGGGG
>NW_017728992.1:172833755-172857230 GCF_001723915.1 Gavialis gangeticus
GGGGGGGGGGAGGGGAGAGGGGGGGCTGGGGATGAACAGTATGCTTTCCTCATGAACAGTCTATTACCATCTTTTTGTGTAGTGGATTTGGAATGTTAATATTCATTTCTAGAAGCTTAACTGAGAAGTTGAAAGGGGCCATGATGAGGATGAATATCCAGTTTGTAATATTTATATTTATCAGTGGACTCTAGCGGATGGAATGTCAGAGTTTATTGAATGCTTGTCACAAATGATCTTTTATCACTTGTTGCCTAAAATAAAATAGTCCTCAGAGCTGTGTTACACAAGCTTGGAAGTTAAGCACATTGCCATTAGTCTCAGCATACCAAGTACTAAGGCTGATTGGTTTTAGTATTGCTATCTATGATTTAAAGCTTATTCTTCAATAATAAGTTTTCTGTGATGCAAGGTTTTTTTTTTTTCTTTCAATTGCCATTTCTTATATAAGCCTATAAGTCCAAAGCTTCAAAGTGTCAGACATTCTCTGCTCCCCAATACTGGAAGAGGGGAAAAGGCTGTAAAACACCTTATTTACATAGTGTAGTTCTGAGAAGATCCCTCAGTAGAAACTGGTGGAGCAGTGGTAGAGCTTATGCAATTTCAGCCAGTATTTAAACAGACTCAAGATACAAAATTCTTTTAAAATGGGTAGACCTGAAGGTGGCCTGGAACCAAATCTGCAGAGACCACTGCCCTGAAATACCTTGATTAGTACTATTTATTGGCCTGAACCTTAAACTGAACCTGAAAAATTCCATAATATCTCATATGGTGCTAAATATCTTTCATTTATGTCCTGGCAGGTGCCAAAATAGAGACTACAAGGAAGAGGTAGCTACCACATTACAGTTTTCAGTATTAGGCAAGGACAAGCAATGTAAATGCTAATCCATTGTTCAGCTTTCCCTATTCCCTGATTTACTTTGATTGGAATATGAGGTATCTGTAGTATAAGTTATGTAAGATTCCAGTTCCACAGAAATATCCTGGGTGTTCTGTGGGAACTTTACAGCTGAGCCCTAAAAATGTACCTTTAGCCTAAATGTTGCATTTGAATCATTGAGCAGTTACAGTTCAGTGCTGATGACTGGCAAGTGGCCTAGTGATATCCATGACACACCAACTGCTAAAAGGAAGGGATAATATCCAGCAGAGATTAGTTTCGTCTCCCCAGAAGCTAAATTGATATCAAAATATAGGGGCAAACAAGAGCATCATTGAATCAATCAGCAGTGGGCCATTTACTCAAGTACCTAAAACCAACTAATGCTATCTAGGAAGTACAGAACCTTTTCAGTGAGACATTTGCATGATGACTGTGGGCATTTGGAAACTGAAAGGACTTTGGAACTCATTTACTGTCGGGTTTAGTGGTGGCAGATGTCTGTGTGATGTGCTTACTATTTGCAGAAGAAAGCCTTTCTTACCAGAGCTCCTGGTCTGGAGAACATTGCCAGCAGCAAACTTTTGGAGTAGCATGCATTGATTTGTCATCCCTAGAGAAGGACATACAGCATATTAAAAATAGCTTAGTGGTGACCAACCCTTTTATACCGTGTGCTTGCATCTGTCTGTCCAGAAATGGGAAATATTTTTTTATCTGACAGGGTTACAGTTTAGGAAGGACTCTGAAAGTCAACCATGCTCAGAATGCAGTGGCATGACTGGGCAGGGTGGTGAGTTCAAATCCGTAGCAGGCTTCTGCTCTGCCTTTGGAGGGTATACAAAAATAGCCACTACTGCAGCTGGTGGTTGTGTTAGACTGGAAACATTTTGTTTCTCTAAAGATGCAAATCAATCATCCCACCCCACAGAATACAAGTCTGATGGACCCTAAATCAATCAAACAAAATGGCCGATTTATTCACTAATTAATTAAACAATGAAAGGTTCCATGGTCTAAGCTGTTTCTTGGCCCCCCGAGCTAATTGGCAAACTAGATAGTTGTATCTGTCACTGCCTTACTAGTCCCTTACAAGATCCTAATCTCAGCTAATTAAGGGTGGACTGAAAGTTGGAACTGAAATTAATTAACTGGCTTATTAATGAACAACAGGTAAGTAACAACAGGGTATGCAACAACAAGAACAACAACCAATATAACTATAACTACTATCTATTTATCCATCTATCTATATATATTCAATCAGGAATAAATAAATGGTGAATGACTTTTATTATACAGCAGTGGTGCCAGTCCTGTTAATTTCTTCAGAAGACAGAATCCCCCTTCTTTCCTCAGAAAGAAGTCCCCTTAGGCAGAGTAATACTCACCAAGGCTATATGAGCTGCTACTTTTGTGCAGAGCACACCCAGGGGAAATGTCTAGGGAGCCAACTAAGATACAGCCTTACTCTGCAGAGATCCATGGTAAGGTTTAGTACTGGTCCAGCTCCAGCTGTTCACTTTCACTCTTTCTCTATACGCTGTGACAGTCAGATAACAACACCAAATAACCAGCAGCTACAGGATATCCCCCATGACCCACAGGGCCACTTCCATTCAATCATTTCCAATATCTAAGCACTCAAGCACCCCAAGCATGCAAGCCCAGTTGCATGCAATCCTGCACTTATGCTTCTAGTCACACGTTTGCACTTGCATGCAGACAGTCAGTCAGCCAAAGCCTTTATAGGGATTTGCACCCAGCACACCAGGGCTCTGCACAAGACCCTGATGTTTGCACTGGGTACTATTGTCCAGTGACTTCTAGGTGTTACTATGCATGCTCGGAGTCTATAGGTCAGGAAAGGTTCATCCTCTGACCTACTTATAGGGGCTAGGTGACAATGGACTCAGAACCATTTTGGCTCTGGCAGTTGGCCATGCTGCCTAGGGTGTCAAGGTGCCCTGTTATGCCATTGTAAGAATGGCTTGAATTAAAAAGAATTCCAGGCAAACCCTTTTCCACCATATGAAAAGCCTCAGCTAGAATGATATAATCTGACTCAGGTCAAATTGGAGCCAGCACATTACATTTTTGGATCACAATTGCAACAAGAACAGTGTTATAAGTGTTATGAACAGAGTAATAGGTGTTATGGGAGCTACAGCATATTTGGGAGGGAACCACAATTACCAATAAGCTTTTATGTTGTCATATTAGGAAAGGACAACACCCTCAGACTCCCCTTGATAGGTTTCAAAATTGAGGGAGAAGTAGCAATAACTCATTAGAACTCAGGTGAAATCAACATCAGGATGACTCAACAGTGTGTCCTCAAGAATTCCCAATGACAGACAAAAATATGTTGTAAAAATTGAATGAGATTTGCAAATACAAAATAACTGTTGGAAGAAAAGCCAAACATTGACCTTCCACTGGAAATATTAAAGACTTCTAGTTCACAGGTTAAAACCTAAAATGTATCCATTAAAATAAAATTATAAATAAAACTAGACATAAAAATCTTTCTTTATCTTAGAAAAATAGCAGGTACACTTTGATAGATATTCTTAGGTAGTCAATTTGATCAGGAACCAGACTGTGGCCAGAAGCATCAAGCTAAGATGCAGATGGGACACTAGCCAGAAAGCTTTATCAGATAACCTGAAGAGGAAGAAACTAGTATGGAGAACCATGAGTGCAGCCCTCTGCTTTATGAACTAACTTTGGTATTCATACCCTCTGAGAAGAAACTGGAGCCCGAATGCTACTGTTTAATTCCTCTGGTGAAAAGATAAATACCAGTGGGTCACCTGCTTCCAGCAGAACCTGTTAGTAGTCCAGAAGTCATTTCAGATCATCCTCTAAATAAAGAAGGGGATTATGGTGATATTTACATTTATTGGCATATTTCAGACATGTATGTTAATTGTATTCTTAGTCCTTTAAAATGTTTCATTAAAGCAAAGTGCAGGGGAAGTAATGACAATTCTTCAGGGAGAGTTCAGCAGCTGTAGTCTGAAGAATAACTTGCATTTATGATTCTTATGAATAATAGGTGTGATAAAGAAATTAGGCTCATAAAGCAGTGAACATATAGGCTAAGTAAAGACATTAAAAAATCCCAGGACTGAACTGCTTCAATCTTTGCAGGTTAGTTTAACCTGTGTAGATTGAACCAAGAAGTAAGTAAATAGATCTTCACTTTTGATTCTAGAAATGCAGCTGCTCCCCCATAATGGCTCAGGCTAAAAGCTGTGTGTGTGGGGGGTACTACAGTGAGTCCTCCCTTCCCTTTAGCAGTGGATGGAAGCTGAGCTGGGGTGGAGGCAAAGGTGGAAGGGGGGGGAGGGAGGGAGGCCCTGGCAAGCCACTAAGTATGATTGAGGAGAGGTTTAAACTCCCAGTCTGGCCTTCAGGGATTCCAGCCAGGGTGTGCCTGGAGGGGGAAGGGGGAAGCAGCCCATACCAAGTTTGTCCCCAAGTGGTGAGGGCATGGCCTCAGGCTTGGTGGGGTGAGGGAAGGGGATTAAACCCCATTGCCTCCCCTCTCCCACTGGCATGGGACCCCTGCCAGGATCTGCTGGCTTGCTTAGGAAAAGCCAGCAGAACTCAGTTGGGGTCCCATGACAGTGAGAGAGAGGAGTCAGGGGGCATTAATTCCCCTTCCTCCTCCCCGCAAGCCTGAGATGCTGCCTGGGCTAAAGGCTGACTACATACCCAACCATTCAAGTGGCCAGTAGGGGGCAAAAGCTGGCAGACCCTGGCTGGGATCCTGTGCTGGTGGGAGAGGGGAGGCAGGGGGGTTTAATCCCCCTTCCTCCCCTCTTGTTCAGCCTGCTGTCCCATGCCCTGGACCCCTCCACTCCAGTGTGGAAAAGTCTGGCAGGGGCTGCTCCACCCCCCACTAGGCAGACTGGGCTGCAAGCCCACCTGTGTGCCCCACCCCCAATTCCTTGTCAGGCAGCCCTCACTGGTCTGGCTAGAAAGCAGAGGGGCAGGGCCAACACTTCTGTGCTTGAGCAGACAGCCCAGTGCAGCACAGAGCTGCAAAGCATCCTGGGATGGTGAGGGACTGTGATTTAACTTGAACCAGAAAGGGGTCTGGGGCGGAAGTTCCATAAAATGGTTTGACCTCAATCTGTTAAGTCTGATACTACATTCAACCAGGTTTATCTTAAATTAGTTTTAGCCATTTTGAAACAGGTTTATGGACTCTGAACTTCTGTTCTGTTACAGGTTTAAATCAATTTCTGATCATTTAAATCAGTTTATGTGTGGCTTCCTTCCCTAGTCACAATGTGTTAAGGACTGTAAATGATACTTTCTTTATATAGGGCAGAATGCTACTTTATCGTATAGCAGTTTTCTAGATGTGTAACTGCCATTTTGGCTACTCATACACATTTTGCAATCCTACTGTATGTGCAGTGTGGACACTTAAGTGTCCACACGGCTCCTAAGCATGCAAAGTAGTAACTTGTCCTCTCACTGGACAGCTCCAAATATGTACACCTGAAAATCAGTCCTGAAATTCCAGCCTAAGAAAACCAAGGAGGATGTCCCTTCAGTGTTTTAATTTAATAGCCTAGGCACAGAGTTTTAACCCAGTAGTGAGGCCATGTCAACAAGACCACAGGTGTCTCCATGGAAATTTGGCAGCAGGGGTGGAAGAGCAGCATTAGTTGCTGCTACTCTGATGCCAAAATTTGTGGACCAATAGGGAGCCCCATTTATAGGGATCCTGATGGGTCATATGATGTAGCATGGCTCACTAGACTGTGCCAGAATTTGGTCAGGCTGGTGCATAGGGTTACTCTGTGACTTGGTATGGCACATGGGGTTGGGCCAGAGCTGGATCAGGCCTGTGGACTGATCCTGTGCACCACATCTGTCCTATGGGCCAGCCTCACACCACTTATCCAGCCAACTGGACTGGGAGGTTGAGCACCACTGTTTTAACCAGTTCACAGATAGTGGAAAAGGAAGATGTATTTTCCCCAGAATTTGAAGTCAGGGCTCAAGAAAGTTTTCTGTCTGAGAGATTCCTAAACAGAAACTCTAGTCATATTTAAGAAAGGCCTTTTTTCTACTGTTAATCATCTGGCAAAAGACTTCACTGTTTTCTCACAGAATGTAATTTCTCTTGTTACAATTCATAGAGATTTTCATTTAATAAATTATGTGCCAACATTTTTTTTAATATTCAAGTACAGATGTCCTCATTTAAAAGGAACTTTCACAGGTGTTTCTTGTGGAAACCGTGGCTAATCTGATGAGTAAGCAGAACAGAAGAGGATCAGGCTGTGAGCATAAAGTACTATTGGTATTTGCAAAAAACTTCTTTCTAAAGAAGTGATTTCAATAGGACTAAGGAAATATATAGTTATTTTTCTTGCATATTCCACCTAGGTGTCAGATACTTTATATGTTCAAACAAGGGAAAGATAAGAAATATAACCTCAAAGGCTAAGTACAACATTTGGGGAGGTTAAATTAGGTTCTAAATGGCCACCCAATTTCAACTTAGGTCTTCTGGGTGCTGACTTTTCATTTACAGACGCCATCTCAGCGACTGGCAATCAGTCCAAACATGTAACTGTACAGAAGTTCCAAAAAATTGGTCTAACAGTTGTAGAACCTGGTTTAAGATAAACCTGGATCTATGTAGTATCAAACTTATTTGATACTCATTTTTTGTCAAACTGGTGCATGGAACTTCTGTCTACTTCCCCTAAGCAGCCCCAGGGCTAGGAAAAACCAGCCACTGGCCCCAACCCTGGTGCTGATCTTTTTACTCCCTCCTCTCCCCTGGTACTGGTTTATTTTTGGCCTCCGCCTCCTGACCAGCTAGCCCTCTTAAACCCCATCACACCAACCACTCTGGGTGCAGCTGCTTTAATCAGTGTTCACTGCTCCGAACCCACCTATGGGTCTCATCTGCCCCCTTGAACCCACCCATGGGTCATACCTGTCTCCCATCTCCCAGTAGACACCTCTCCAGCCTGCTAGACCTCAAATCCCACCCCCCTGCTAGCTCCCCCCATCCTGACTTACCTGATATTGGGCAGTCATTTTCAATTGATTTAAACTCCCCCCTAAATCCCCTGACGTCTGTTTTTAGTTCCAAAATATCCCCATTTAAGCATAAGGCAGAGTCCTGTAAATTTTAAAGATAATAAATCTGAATGGCAGCAGGGCACTAAAACCTCCATCCTCCTGGTAGCACCCTGGCCACTGGTTTAGACGAAAATGTTCTCCATTTTTAGGAACTTTTAAGCACTGAACATTAATAACCTTTAATAAAATTTTGGTTTAATATTAAGATCTATTTACACTCTACTTAATGGTATGGCTGCATCTTGTATTGATTTACCCAATCTAGTCTTAAATTGCCTTGCTTAATTATGCATGGTAGCATGGAACTCAGCACAGGTTATAAAATCCACCCTGTTACAAACCCACTGAGTTAAATACTTGGTTGGTTAAGTCTTGCTGAACTGTGATGCAACTAGTACTCAAGCTAACTATTTTAAACTAACTTAGGTAGATCTACCTGAGATAGTTACATTTTCATGCATAGCACAGAAATATCTTTATGAACACAAAGATTTTTTCCTGATTGTGGTGGTGGAGCCCGATCGGATGTGGCAGCAGTTGGACTGAAACTCTCCAGTGGCTACCTGGAAGCACACCAAGCATGTCTAAAAACACTGGCCCCAGGATGAGCCCAGCTAAGAGGAACACACTGGGCCCAATGGGAGGAGTAGAACATGGTGGCGGAGTGCAGAACCTACCCAGACATGGTGGAGAGGGGGACCAGAAGTGGATGTGGTGGCTCTGCAGCAGCCGCATGCTGGAAGGCAGGCCCTGGCAGGGGTGAATGATGGGAACAAAAGCAGCAAGCGGCTCTCCCCAGAGCCAACTCAGAGGAGCCAGATCAATTGCTGGTGAGCTGAGACTGGGCCTTGGCAATGTCTACTGGAAACAGGCCAGGACTACCTACAGGCAACACAGTGTAACCATGAGCACTGGGGCTAAAGACTGAGGAAAGAAGGCTGAATTCCCCTAGCCTCAGTATGCGAACAGCAGTATGAGAAGGACTTTCAAGCTCCCAAGTAGGAGGGGGAAATGTACTGGTGTGGAGGAAGGACTGCGTATACCTTCACGACAGTGCTGGGAATATACTATTGCAAATTCTGATTGAACATCATTTTGCTGTGCTGTCACTGGGAAGTGCTAAGTGGGGTGTAGGGGAGGTGGAGCCCTGAAAGGTGGGACCTGTAGCATCTGTGTGGAGGCTATACAAGGATAAAGAAGATCATCCTCTCTACTTTTCATGCAACATCAAAGTCGTGGCAAGTGAGAAATGATAGCACCCCCACAGATGCCCTAGCTGGCAAGCTGATTATGCTTGGGAGAACAAATATCCACTCTCCAAACCAGGGGTCCCACCGATCATCGAAGGACATGCACAGGAGATTACCCTGATAAAAACTTAGTTACTTTCCTTTTGCTTGTTTATTACCAGTCAGTTTTTTAGGATTTGTTTGTTTCTATCCATTTGGACAGGATCTTTAAAGGAGCATTAGGGAATTAGGTTACTCTGGAAATTGCACTTTTTATACTGTCTCCCACCATAACTGGCCTTTTCAAAACTCTTGCTTCTTGACTCATGGCCATCACCAAATTGTTACTACTATTTGAATTCTGATTGACTTACTAGTATATCTCAAAGTTAAGAAACTATAAATGTTGTATTAACAAGTATGAGAATAGCTCTCCCATTAAAAGAAGAGGATTCCTACAAGTTAACAATTCTAGGAATCAAATATCCATGGTACCAGTTTTCATTAAACTGAAATATACCCCAAAATTGTAGTTAGTAACTTCAGGAGAAGCTTTACTTCTAGCCCTAACTTTATCAGCAGGCCCTCACAAATTATCCTGTAGATTGTGGACTTATTTTTATTGTCCTATCATATTTTTAACCTTAAAAACTGTAGAATGGAAACAGATATGAAATGTAACAGTAATAAGATGAAAGGACATCAGTCTGTGTGTGTACCCAGAAGTTAAAAAAAAAAAATCAGAATCAAATTCTTCATGCTAAAGGTGGTCTAGTTTCAAAAGGTTTTTACAGTAGTCTGTACTTGGGAGGAACTGTGCACAATTTTCATATTGTACTTGCATATAATTTCAAATTCTGGCAGCAAATTGAACTTCAGGAAGTCATTTGTTTAATTGAAACTAATGCCCTAGTGATAATCTATTATATGGATGTATAAAATTAGAGCAACAGTTGGAAATCAGAGATACTTGTTGAAAACCAATATTAGAAAAAAATAGTAACCACCAATTTTAAACATACATGGCTAAAATTAGTTTCCTAAAACTGCATTAACACCTAAATATCAGTGGTTGATTAATTAATAATCCTCATAGAACCTATGGAAACTGCAGGCATTCAGTACATCTGAAAATTATGCCAAGGTTTTTTGTCTAGGTACCTAAATATGGTTTAGAAGCCCAACTTTAAGCATCTGTATTTTTAAAAAGCTTTACAATATACTTTTTGTTGTTGAAAATGACACTTCAGGTATTAATAAAATCCACAAATAAAGATTTGCAATAGCAGATAAAGGATGTGATGAGGTTGAATATATTAATATCTTAAGATTTGTTTTGGGACTACAGCCCTCAGATGAAGAACATCCTGCAGATTATAAAATGATGTGTTGCCAACAGACACCAGATGGTTGTAAAATGACAGATGAGGATGTATATTTGATAGAGTCAACAGACCAGGCTGTAGCATACCCAAAACTAGTAATCTGTATACATGTTTCAAAGACCCTGAGTCAACTGTTGGTTATAAAAAGTTAGTTCAAAACTGTTTAGCACTAACTGTATCACTGGCTTCAAGGTATTTCTACTTCAAGCTATATCACAACTGGAGCTGCAGAGAATGGTTTATCATCCCAGTGGCAGACTCTAAAAGCTTCATAACTCTTCCATTCACCCAAAGGGCTTATTCTTTATGGTAAGCTTTAGGTTCTTTGTAAAGGTCAATACCACTTCTAATTCACATGGGGATGACTAAGGTGAACAGTATCACAGTGGGAATAGTTTTGTGTAAATGAAGAGTAAAATTCAGGTCAAGATGTATGAAAATAAAAATAAGCACATATCAAACTGATGAATTTAAACATCCCTAAGCAAAAGGCAGATCTGAAATAAAACTGAGACTACGAAAGGAATGCTGCATGCACAAATATGGGTGGGAGGGCTGTGCCTAGGTTTAGGTTATCTATCCAATACTGGTATCTATATAATACTGTGCTTTAAAATATTTTATAAAATATATTGTCTAGTAAGCATCATCATTTTATAGAGAAGGAAATGTATGGGTTATGCAGTCTCCAGTTTAGGGCTTCCTAGACCTCAGAATGCTGGAAGCTGTGGGGAAGGAGGGGCAGGAAACAGGCAGTCTGGATAGGCCCTGCATAAACATTCCCATTCTCTGTCTTGGTGAGATATGGGATACAGGTTAGATGTACCTGTGGTCTGACGCTGCATTCCATTTATGGCTGCTTGCAGGCATGGGGGGGAAAAAACCTGGCACTTTACCTTAAATTCTGCGCACTCCGACACCAACCCCAGTGTATGCCCAGAAGAGGCATTGCATTAATTGCACTGGGATTTCCCTACATTTGTATAGATTGGGCTCTTTGACTGAATCAGCTTTAGCTAAAAGCAACAAAGAGCCCCACTGAAGTACCCGAACTATACAGATGGTGCGTAGCCGAGTTGAATTAACGTGCAGCTTCTTCTGGTAATGTGTGTTTTTTGTTTCTGTTTTTGTTTTTTCCCATGTCTGTCAGCACCCATATGTTCTTAAGGGGTAAGTTTTGTCCCCTGGCTTCAGTCCATATATGGCAACTGAGTATCAATACAGCTGTACATGCTGTACATGGGCTGCAAGGAATCTGGATGACAAATTCCTTTAATGTAAGAATGCTTTAGGGCTAGCAACAATGACCTATGCCATTCTCCCCTTACAAGTCTAGTATGTGTAGTACCAGGGTAAGATGGGGATATGCAGAGAGGTAGCTGGAAATCTCATTGCTTCAAAGATTCTGGATCACAGAGAACCTTGTCATCAAGTTGGGGGTTCTGAATCCCGATGGCAGAAAGAAGTCTGCACCATCTATGCCATATTTTTTTTAAAGGCACAGTACAGAATGATAGATGTAGCACCAACCCTTGCCCACATCCTTCAAAGTCACTTTACACATGTTGAGGTACTCTGACTCAGTGACTCTGGATTTCTTTCCCATGTTTCCTAATTGTCAGACCTGTTTAATTATTAGCTTTACAAGAACCAGAAGGACAACTTTACCAGATTTTCAAGTACCATGAGCCAAATCCTGAAGTTCTTATGGACCTTTCAACTGGGGATCATGATGGATCTCAAGAGAAAGGAATGGAAAGGTATCTGTGCCCACACTATATCTATCTCTCCTCATCACTAATGCAGTGAGGGCCTAGAGAAATAGGAATTACCATTCTGTGTTGAGGCTGGCCTACTGTCTGTTGCTGCTCCTGTGTCATTTGTTGCTTTTTATATTTTTGCATTTAGTAGTTTACCATACTGTGCATCTTAAGGTGTCTCAAATCATGCTTCATAACTTTATTGTTATTTGACCTGACCTAGTCTTTGTAGCTTATTTGCTTCTGGTTCAACAGGAATCTCTAAAAGAAAGTACTTCTAAGCCTTGTAATACTTTGCAGTTGTCAGTGGCATTTATACATCTATTTTGTTCCCTACCTGACCTACCTGTCCCTGAATCTTCCAAGCTGCTGATTGTACCTGATATTTTGGGATCCTCCATGCTACTTATAAGTCACTAGTTTCTTTATGAAGTATTTTTTGTTCTGTGTCTATTTGTCCTGGGCAAATCTGTATTAGTAAAATGCTTAGTTGTTTTGACTGTCTTTCATTTTGTTTTGGACATTATGGAATGGGGATGTAACCTGAACAGCTTTTTACTAACTTGTCACAATATTTGGGTTTTTCTGCTTTATCTGTTTAGGGCTACTTTTAAGAAGGTATGATGTAGTACTGCTAGGTGGGAATCAGATCCAGAGCTTTTATTAGCAACTCTTGGCCTGTGTTTATGGCCTCTTTTTTCTGAAAGAAGAGAGGGATTGAAGAAGCAACCAGTAAAGAGAGAGATGATGTCGTCCAGTATTGAGTGGGATGTTTTTATTTGGGATTTTATGTGAGATTCCTAAGGACACTGCCACCCTGGTGAAGATTAGACTAGTTATGAACCAGTGTTCATTTCTAACAGTGGAAATTTAGTGGGACATTTCCATTACTTTCTGGGAGAAACCATGTACCTGCTTGCTGTAAGCCTCTCTCCCAGAGGAATGTGGACAAGCAGGGAAAGACTCTTCAGGCCTTCTGCAGGTCACTCTAATATGGGGACGTTGTAGAGAGCATTGTCCCGCTGTTCCCTTCTCTTCAGTCTCCCTCATCCCCTCCTAAACATGCTGTTTAAAGAGGCACCAGGCCCCCGCAGTTGCGGATGAAGGAGTTCCCTCACCCCCAGAAGACTGTACTGGGTACCTCTTTAAACTGGCATGTACAATAGGAGAGCTGGGAGCTCTCTCATTCCCAGCTCTATGTGTTGGAAAGTCACATGTAGCAGGAGAGGAGAGCTGCTTCATCCCAGCTGCACATACCTGCTTAAAGAGGTATCTGGCACATACAGCCGCAGAGTGGAGCACCGAGCTCCGTGCAGCTCCATAGCTCCGCAGGAAACCCTGCATGCAGCCTGGCAGCATCCCAGGAAGGCAGGCTGTGCCCAAGACAAGCGGTGAACCTGATCTTTCCTTCCCCCCCACCCCCTGAGCCTGCTTTCCTGCCTGAGCTGTGTGGGTGTCTGGTGCTTCCCTCTGTAGCTGTGGTGCCCCCCAGGATCACCCAAGCTGGGTGCCTGTGGGTGGGTGTCATCTGTGAGTGGGGGGTCTGCTGCTGCCATGGAGGGAAGCACCCCCCCACACACACACACACACACACAGCCCAGGGACCACTCTGCTTGCTGACAGCTCACCTTCTCCTCCCTGCTGGAGAGGCAGGTAAGCCAGCACGGTGTATGCATGACACAGGGATTTAATCGGCCCCATAGGTGACTGGTAGGATGTGCATGGGGGTTCATGTAACCTCCCTGATGGGGCTAATGCCCCCCCAATGGCTGACACCGATGCTGTCGGCAGGGCTGGTGCCCCCCTTGACAGGGTCACCACCATCGGTGGCTTCTGTGGGTGCCCCTCCCAGATTCAGGAGGCACCAGTCACTCATGATCAGCCCTAAATTGAAGCAGTGTTTTTTAAAACCCACCAGTTCAATTTAGCGCCCCCATTTCATCTACACATGCCCAGTTTCTACTGAAAGAGCAGCATTTCTCTTGGTAAAAACTGAATACTTGTATAAAGCCAGTGTGACCTGACTTGTGCATGTGTAGCCATGTGGGTGAAGAGTTGTATTTTGATATTTTCCATTAATTGGTTATCCTGTTTTGAAATCCTAATCTCTTCAAGGCTGAGGGGAAGTGAGGAAAGAGGCGGGTGGTGGAACTTTAGCATTTGTTTGTTCTTATTCTGCTTGACTTGGTAAAATATATAATATTTGCAGGCAGGTATTTAGATTACTCCCCCCCCCGCCGCTGTATGTGCTTTCAGCATTTTACGAATTTTCTTTCATTTTTGCTTCATACCTAACAGTGGGCACATCTAAATGTGCATTAATGCACCTTGTCTAATGTGCATTAAATTTAGTAACTCTAATGTGAGGTATTAAATTAATGCATGTTAGGCTGTGCTAATGCACAGTAGTGCATTTGAAAGCTTTTTAGTGGCAAGTAATGTGCAGTAGACTATTTTACTGTGCATTAGCATAATGCCATGGATTTTTACATGACAATTTAATGCTCAGGAAAATAGTCTACTGCACTCAAAGTGCATGTGTAGATCAGCCCAGTGACATGTCATGGAACTATTAGATACTATCATTACTTCAGCACTGCCCCTGAACTTTTCTTGGCTACCTCATGAAGTAAGGCTAGTTTTTTCTCTATTACATTGTTTCATTAATGGGTTATTTGAAATGAACTGCTACTTTCTCAGAATCATTTTCTTGTATTTCTGTCCATTCCCCTGTGACACCTTCTTTTATTATTTAACTCAATGGCTGACACTTCTCTGACTAAGTGAAATTACATGGATCAGGTTGCAGCCAAACCTACAATATTTCTGAAACAGTTACTTGCTATCACCTTTAGAGAACAATATGTTAGCCTTATAGCTAGTTTATCGAAATGGAGTCAATTTTCTTCTGGAACAAGCTATGCCCTCATATTTCTGATGCCAAATCTGTTCTTTCCTTTATCAGCATTTATGCCACTGAATGCCTTACTGTCTTATTTTTCCAAAATTATTGTAAACCAAAACAACTGTAATTCCTAAATGTCAGATTATTTTATCCATATAGCTGATATTTTAATTTATGTTATTTTCTTCCTCCTAAATTTCCCACCATAGTCTCTTTGCCAACTTTTAAAGCTAAATACACTGTCTGAGATACAGTTTCGATATTGGGATGAGCATCAAAAAAGTAACCTCAGATCATCAGTGATCATTCCTCAGCAGGCTTTTCCAAAGGAGAAGCAACCTGAAGAACTAGTGTCAAATCAGAATGGCTTAAGTTTCCTGATGCTGTTGACTTGCTGTTCATCAACACTAAATCATGCAGGTATGCATATTCAGTGGCTGAGGTATTAGACTCTATAAACTACAAATACCACACTCTGCAGCGGTGTCATTTCAGGCTGCCTAGAGCTTACTTAAAGATGGCTGTGATTTTAACATTGAATATTTTTTAAACAGACATACAGGGTGCCTGTAAAGGTGTGGAGCGGCTGCTCCAATGCACTGTAATTATAGCACATCAGAGTATACTCAATTATTTGAGTCTGCTGGAGTGTGCTAATTACCTCACTCCAGCCAACCTTCACATCTTATGTATCGACATCCCTGAGCTTCAAAATGGTGGCAGGGGCACTTTAACTAAAGCTTGTTCTACAAGCTTTAGTTAAAGTGCTCCCGTCACCATTTTGAAGTGTGGGGATGCCAATACATGAAATGCTGTGGGCACTTAATTAAGGCAGTTCTTGGAGCCACTCTAATTAAAGCACCCCCTCCACTGCTAGAGCAAGTGTCAAAACACTCAGTGCTTAGAGAAATGTTTCCATTTGCCTATTTATTAAAAAGAACAATTGAGGTGAGATTGCCCACAACGTATTTCACTGTTTCTTTAGTATCGCCTGGAGTTTTCTACAAGTTACTTTGACATCTCTTGAGCCATCATCAGTGCTTTTTTTTTTTTTAACTGCAATTTTGTGTGTTGATAAATTTTAACTTTCTTAGTAGGCTTATGGAAAAAGCATTTCTCTGGGTTCCCTGAATAATTGTCTCTCTTGGCAGTCTGTTAAAAAAAAAGTCTGTTGCACATTCCTTTTTTTTATTACATATCCTTTATGTCTGAATTTAGAATATAATTAACACAAAAAAGACTTCTTATGTTTCTGATCCCCGCCCCCCACAATCTCTATCACAGTTTTCACTATCTGTAATAGTTCAATACAATCTTCTTTTCTGGAACATTTTTATGTAGGTGAGCCTACTTTTTCAACTTCACGCTTTCCTATTGTCCCATTCTATCTGTGCTTGAGAAATGAAACTGGTAAAATGTTTATAATATTCATGTGAACACAGAAGCAATGAGACAGACACTTATAATATAGTTAGATGTAGAGACCAAAACTTTGTTTACAAGTTTTTCTAACTGGATAACATCTCAAACTACTAAGTAGGATATTTCCAGTATGGGTCTTAATGTCCTTCAATATGAACGATATATATGAAAGATAGTATGAATACCATGTCATTTCCCCACCCACACACCTGCCAAGGGAATATGGTTAGCAGAAATTACCTGGAATGTAACAGAAGCAGCAATACTGCTTCTATTTAAGTGCAAATATTTCATGGGGATGGATTGATTTGAAAGCCCAGGTGGACAAGTGAACCCACCTAAGTGAGCTGTGGTTACAAACGCTTATGCATATAAACTATCAGGTATATTTCTACCCTGACATCTGTCTACCTTCAGACTAACATGGCTAACCACCTCTCTCAGCTGTAATAAATGTTGCCTTTTTTATCAGAAACTCAACAATTTTCAGCCTCCCTTCATTGTTGTGAAAACTTTTAAAATGGCATCAGGAGGCAAGGACAGTAACTACCAGCTCTGCTAAACACTGCAATTTAGGTCCTTGGGTCGTGAAAATTGTCATAGCTCCCAATTTACACCAGCCAAGGATCTAAATGGCCAAGTATAACACTTCAAAACACTGGTGTAATCACATGCTATTAGCATGAAGTTTTAAAGATGTTACACACCCATGGTTCCCAGAAAGACCTGAAAATTAATGGGAATTGTGGATTTTCTAATTCTCTGAAAATAAGTGGGAGTTGTACATTCTCCAAATCTCTGAAAATGTGGTGTTAATTGTTTTTGTGTATAAGCCAAATTCTGCTTTGAAGTATGCCTATTTTCTTCAATGCTTTAAGACAGTGCTTACTCCTGCCCCTCTCCCTTGCTATCAGACATTGTTGCTCTCTGCTGCTTTCATAATCCTGCTGTCTGGCCTCTCTTTACCCAGCAGCACTGCCAGCAAATTACTCAGTTCTTCTCTATACATTCAGCCTTCCCATTCAGAAAATTGAGTATAATTATGTTATTTATATTCCAGTTCTGAAAATGAATAGTTGCACTAGTTACAGAATCAAGCATTCAGATGAACTATGAACCAGTTGTACCTTAATATTCTTACATTTATTATTACAGATTGATTTTCATATTGGGGGGATGAGGGCACCAAAACCAGCCACCACTGCAGTGGAGAGAGGCTGCCCCAGGTGTGGACCTGTCCTCCTATATCTCTGTGCTGCATGTATATTCAACAGTGCTACAGAGTCCCTCTGTACCAGATACAGTATTAAAAGCTAGTAAGGGTACACCTCCTACCAAATGAGATTAGAGTACAAATGAGAAATGGGAAAAATATATATCACCTTTTTTACTGGTGTGGATTTAAGGCATAAAGTTGAGAAGTGATTTTACCAAATAATGTAAGAAGTGTCTAGAAGATCCAGGAATACAATCCAGATCTCCTGAATCCTGGCACAGTACTTTATCATCCTTGTCTTTTCTCTCAGATAGTTGTTCCTCATTTTCTGATTTTCAATATCTGTGCTGTAATGAGAATCATAAAGAACGGTGGTTAAGAACCATGGCACTTCTCAGGCTAATAAAACTTGTCTAATATCTTTCTGTCCTCTCTGGATTTCATCAGTAGGGATAAAGATGCCTTTCCTTGGAAACTGCCCCATGTGTGAATATCAGAGTACAAAATATGGAAATAGCATTCTGCATGTTTCATTGGAAGGCATGAAAACCTTTTACTGCATAAGAACATCTTTAAACCCATACCTTCCAAATTCTGAGAAATCTTCTCACCATATCTAAATTAAACAAGGATTATCAACCAGGAGGAGTTATATCAAGTAGCTTAGAAAGAAGAAAAAAGATACAATGGAAAGCTATGTAACTACATGTAGTTGTAGATCAATGGTTCTCAATCTTTTTAGACTTGTGGCACCCACTGATAGATTTGAAGCACCCCTCAGAAAATGTCAGCTCTTAGTTCTCACTGTTTTTTGACTGGAGAAAAATAGTACAGTAGAACAATTGTTGTAGCAAAGAATTCAGAAAGATCACAACAGGCCAGAATGTTTTTAACACTATGGATTCCCATATAAAAACCCTGGGTTTATCTTGTGAATCATATTTGCACACCAGACAGTGCTGACATTGTGGGGTACCTCATAACATCCCTGAAAGGATCTCAAGGCATCTCAAGGTGTTTGAGAATCACAGCTGTAGATGGTGCTTTCATAATCCCATTTAGTTTTCTAGTTGTCTTGTTCACTTGTCAAATCTTTCCCTGTCCATCTCCTGCAAAATAATTTAGATATTGAGTAATTTTTCTTATAGTGAACCTTTTTGTCAAATTTAACATAGTCTGTTACTTTTTGCTTCAGATTCCATTTGCCTAGGAAGGACTTGCTGTCTGCATCTGGGTTTACTTTATGACCTATGGCTAATGCATGTTTTCCCACTCAACATCTGATTTAGCCTCTGGCAGATGCCTGCCCTGCATGTTTGTTCACTCTGACATAAGCTGCTTCTTTGGTTTCAGCAATATAGTCAGAATTAGAAACCCCATGTTATTTTTGAAACAATATCTGTAAGGTCCAGCTCAGCAGTGGTTGCTAAGTAATGTGGTTAACTGACTTCAAAATAGACCATGAGCTTCAAAATTTGTCATAGGCACCTGTCATTTAGGCAGATATTCCCTATGGCATTAACTTCTCACAACTTCAATAAAGACACACGTGCACCAGGACTACCTATGCAAAGAAGTATAGAAGGAAATCCACATGAGCTCACTATCTCTTCCTGAAGTGCTACAGTGTGTTGGATGAGATGCACTGTTTTGATACCAAGCCTCTGATTGAGGAAAGTATTATTTAAATTAAGGTATTTTTTTAAATTTAAAATAGCTTTGAAGCTTTGAATTCCTATAGAAATGATAATTGTGCAAATTCCATGCAGGTGGTTTAATGAGAATTTAAAAGGGACCAAAAGATTTTCCTGATGTTGGACTACCCTGCTCCCTCAGGGTGCAGACAGAAGTTCCAAGAGTTACAGTGATCCCACAGACTCGATAGATATTGCTGTTGGGTCTTGGGGGTTGGGGATCAAGATGCAATTTGGAGTGGCTGCAAGTCTGCAGCCACTCTCCCCTAGCCCCACCCTTCCCAAACCCTGTGCTGTCTTCAGAATGAGGGGTGGTAGGGAAGAGAGTAGATGGAGCTTGGTCTGGGGTTTTCTCAGCTGGCATTGGAGGCTGGGACAGGTGAATTGGAGCCCCACATCCCACACCTCAATCCATCTACCCCCACTTCAAGTGCCAGCTGAAAATACCCAGATGAAACTCCTTCTGCTCCCTTTCCCTCTTCCATTCTGAAGACAGCACTGGAAGTAGGGCTCAGCTGCATCAGCCTAGTCCTGCTCCCAGCACACACTGACACAAGTTAATCAAGGTGCTCTGTTTTGGAACCATGTAATGAGGTTCAAATTGTCATGGGATTGTCATGGGATTGGGCCCTTTCAAAGCTGTCTGCAACCATACTCTTTTGTAAAGGCATGGCTGTAGAGCACCTTCAAGGGGCTGGCTGTATGGTAAACAACTTCTGTCTGCACCTTCAGTTTAAGCTGATAGACTCTCTGATGTAGGTATGTAGAAGGAAAAAATGTAAACAGAGACAGGGGAAATATTAATTTGCACAACTTGTTTTGTGTTTTTACAATGCCTCCTCTACTAGTTTCTGGTTCAGAGTACAGTGAGAGAAGGTACACTGCTTTATGACTCTCTCAAGATATATAAAAAATTAGGAGCCTAGCCCTGCATAGTGATAAGTGTCTTTTAAACTTGCTGAGTAATTGTAGTTCCCACCATAGCCAGTCAACCCTCCTTTGATTGTACCCTGTCTTTAATGGCACTCAGCACAAGTCAGAGGGTGTTCAGCAACTGGAGGAATTAGGTCTCATCAGAACAACAACCATTAACAAATGGTAACAGCCTGCCTCAGTATGTGGCACACTAAATCTTTACCCTGCAACATCAAGAAATATCTTGAGAGAGAGAGAAAGTGATTCAGAAGCAACTCTTAAATTCTTCCCTCAAAATCCAAATTCTACTCTCTGAGTTTAAAAGAAGTGCAGATGGCTCTTTTATTATTATTTGAACTTCTATATAACGAATGGGCATTTCCTATATATTTGGGATTTTGGGGTATTCAAGGAGAGAGTATCCTAAATGTATAAACTGCAGCTATTTACTACCAAATAAAGTCAATTAGCTGCTCAATCTAATTTAAGAATTCCCTGACAAAGCGGTTGCTCACCACTTTAACTATGTACAACGTGATTTCCTGAAACTGATGTAATGTTTATATATAAATTCAATTTGCATTATATGAGTCATTCAAGCATTGTACATCAACTATGGAACTTCCAATAGAGAAAACCTATTTGGAAACACCTACAAAGGCTAGTACTAAGAGTAGCCTCATGCCTTGACTACTACCAACTTCCAGCTCCTTACTGTGTAAGATTCTGGATGGGATGGACAATAGAAGTTTAGAAGGGACTGTTATGAGATTTGTTTATTGACCATGAGACTTGGTGGTTTTGAGGTGGAATTCTGCTTTGAATTTTGGTCTGTTCCAGTAGAGGGGTAAGAAAACTCCTACTAGGCAAAATAAACTTTGTTTGCTAGGCTCTTCTCAGTACAGCTAGGCTATTCTCAGTGGTGGCAGATGACACAGAACAAGGAGCAATGGTCTCAAATTGCAGCAAGGGAAGTTTATGTTAGATATTCAGAAGAATTGTCTCACTAGGAGTATAGTAAAATACTGGAACAGGTTACCCAGAGAGGTGGTGAAAGCTCCATCCTTGGGACAAAGCTTTGGCGGGAATGATCTAGCTGGGGCTAGTCCCGCTTTGAGCAGGGGATTGGACTAGATGACCTCCTGAGGTCCCTTCCAACCCTAACTTTCTATGATTCTGTGAACATGCCTACAATGAGTTTCACACAGCTTGAGTTACTACTGGCAGAAATGTTTCCTTTACCACTTGGCTTGTAGCTTTTCCTTTTTTCTGTGATGCATAAGGACCTGATATGAAAATCAGTGATGTCACTGGCCTCAAAGCTTTCAGATCACACCCTGTATTACAGAGTAGTATAAGATAAAAAAAAAAAAGTAAAGAAGCAATCTAAAGGGGGAAATATGAAAAGCTAATATGGCTTTTTATTACCTATGAGACCAAGGTTGATTATGTTTGGCAGCAATGTGTAAAGCTACATATAGCCCCTTAAACCAGCATTTGTCAACCTGTGGGTCATGACCCAAAAGTGGGTCACAAGAATATATGAAAGGGTCATGAATAAACTTAAAACATGAATCATGAAACTTTAAAAAATGATTCTCCTTTAAAGAAGAAAAACATGGGAAACCGTGGCTTTCTCCTTGAAGGCCGTCAGAGTTCCAGCCTGCAAGAGACTGCTTTGGGCCCCCCATGTCCCCTCCCACATACCCACGCCCTGCCCCAGACACTAGAGGCTGGGAAGCACCAGGCCAGGAGTGAGCAGCACTGAGTCAAGACTGGCCATCAATGTTTATAAATGGGTCCTAGTACAAAAAAGGTTGAGAACCACCACCTTAAATGGTATGAAATGGTTTTCTCATGTCATGAAAGTTTATAAGACTTTAATTTTTTTCCCCAGACTGGATTAGGACATAAATTCAGTTTCTAAAATTGTCATGCATGGATAATTTTTTTTAAAGTTCAGATCAAATGACTTGAAACATATTTAAAAACTTCTTAAAAAATTGGAATTAGAATATTTGTAAACCTTGACCTTTTTCCATGAAGAATTTCAACAAATTGTCACTTAAACATCCCTGTTCACCTCTTACGGGCATCTGTTTCAGCAACATGGCCAAAATGAAAGATGTCTGAAAGAGATCATAGCAATAAACAATGGTTACAAAAAAGTTTTTCCCTTATTTGTTAAACTGTCTTTAGTTCTTTTCCAATAGCTTCCCAGTATTTCAAATTCTATGAGGCAGGTTCTACAAATGCATAGAGGGGCAGCATATCACTGAGGCAAATGTTTCAGTTTGGTCTTCATAATTAATTAGCTAAATATCTTCATGGTTGCTTGTCTGAGAGGAAATGGGGAAGAAATACTTTTAGCTGCTGAAGAAAGTCAAGACAATGATATTTCTTTATAATGTTGCTTGAGTTTGAACATTGCTTTAACTTTCAACCTCTAACTGACCTAGATGATAGTGAGGTGATATCAGGCAGAAAGTGATTTTTCATAGTATCAATGCAGTAGTATCTCATGGAAAAAGTATATATTTCCACTTCCCCTTTCCTCAAGAGCCTCTGCTAGATTTTGTTTCTTTATGTTTCATTTTCATAGAAAGCTTCATGAATGTATGGTGTGAAGATAAGAAAATGGCAGAAAGCCTTGAGGGATCCTACTTATTAAAATTAATTAACTGCAGTAGTTTGAACAGTTCACTACTGATCCAGTCTAACTTTGTCTAACATTAATATTAGCTGTTTGAAACATTAAATAATGAGACAGTGAAAGGTGTTTAGAGGGGGGAATTCAGGGGCATATAAGAAAATGAAACATCTAGTTTGTGTGGGCCTCTGAAAATGCCCCAATATTCATTGTTCAGAGTTTTATTTCTGTTTAAAATTATAAACCCTGTTCTATGACATAACCTTGTAATGACAAAACATCCTAATTGTGCACGTTGGTCTTGTCTCTCTTTTAATGTGCAAAATTACAGCCCTTTGTGCAAGGGAAAAAGGCTAAATGGACCTTTATGGGATTTTATTTTATAGACATTGACAGTTTGACAAAGAACTTAAATTTTTGGATGTCTAGCATCCATCAAATGCCTGTTTTGTTCTCTCTTCTGCAAATATAATGTCTACATTTCCTATAAATGCTTTCAGTGTTCCACTTAGTGACATTGGCTTTGACAATTTCAGGTCACAAGATCATTTCTATGGTTGCACACAAGACCCCTTACAGAATGTCTGTAATCACTTATAACCAATTGTCAAAATCTCAACTACCAGTAATTGAATTTAACATTGCTCTAAATCAAAATGTGCTTAATGGGATGTGGATTTTCTCCCAACTCTGATTATAAAACTTACCCTAATACCCTAACACATAAATTTGGATTCTTGTGGCCTTTCTGATCAAAAAATATCTGATTAATATTTGGCGAAGGGTTTGATTACTTAATGGTTCCAATTTAAAAGTTGTTTCTTCCCATTATAATGTCAAGGCAAATGAAAGGATGTACTAGAAGTGAATAAAACTGAAGAGTCCGTATTAAGAATCACAATAAATTCATGTGAACAAAAGAGGAAGCAACTCATCTTTCAGAAAAACCTTAAATGAATGAGCCAGAGGTCCTCAACTGGTATAAGTTGATGTTACTCATTGGAGTTAATGGAATAATACCGATTACCATCATTTGAGCTCTGGTATATTCTATATATCTGTTTTGGACATTTCAGTGAGCATGTGTGTGTCCAAAATGAAATATCAAACTGAGATAGATAAATAGATATATAAAATAAGAAATACTATTTTTTGACATGTTTTATTTGGAATCGCATGATCAAGTTGATTATTTTGCTAGTTTCACCTTACTCTGAGGTTTTGGGTTTTTTTTAATTTCTTTGACTTTGGTGGAATATAAGGCACAGGAGAGTCAAGACCTTTGATTTT
>NW_017728992.1:172862230-172863637 GCF_001723915.1 Gavialis gangeticus
GGTTTTAGGTTGGTATGGCAAAGGTGATTTAGTAGTATGATGGCTGTGTGCATGTATGTGTTTATGCATATGCGTCCGTGTGTGTTTTGTAGTGGACACATTACTAGTGCGTTCCTAAGCCTAATTAAAGCCAACTTAGTCCTATCTGCTTACTGCTCTTGTGTGAACAGTTGGAAAAGTTGGATTGGGCCTCACAGCAAACAGCAGGCAGTGGAATCACTATACCTAAGTTTTAAAAAAATGATCCGTGTTTGGATCATTGTTACTGTTTTGCCATGTGGAAACAACTATATATCTAACAAGATATTCATAATTTTAAATGATTTCACTGATAGAAAATTTCTGTAAGGAATGAATAGTCCAAGTCCCCCTCTTTCCCCCATGATGATAACTCTTACAAGTTAACCTCCTAGCACCTTTTCTTATAATATAATCAAGTACAACCCCCTGAGCCTTCTGTTGCCATCAAGAGCCATCTTCGGTGCAAGGCCAGGAGTGTGGATAAAAAAATAAAACAAGTGAGGCAAGAATTAAATATTCTCCAAAATAATAAACACTCTAAGTGTCATACTAAGCTTTGCACTCATTTCAACAATTCATACTTCTTTTATGTTCTAATATCTCCTGAAGGCATCCAGCAGCCATGTACTTTCCATTCCTCACACAGGCAGTACCAAAGCCAAGAAGCTGTGTTGTATGTCTCCTTTCCTTCATCATTAGCGGGCTAATTCTACTCTTTAAATACTACCTCCCTTAGCATAAAATTTCCTTTCCAGAGCTCTTCCATCTTGCCTTATACCACTATGTATATCAGCTATGAAATATCTTTAAAGCAATTTCAGGTCCCAGAATTGATAGCATTATTACCATATTTTTTTTTGCTGTTTGCTAGACATCATTCAAAGCATAAGAGGAGCAGCTTGTTTCAGAATCTTTTTTTAAATTCAAAAATACCATGGGAGCAGCTGTTCCCATAGAATTTCCTCTACGGCATGGCCCTCCCTCTTGAGGCAGAGAAGTCCCCAGGCTGGAGGGGGAGGAGGCAGGGGATGATCCAGTGAGAATGGTCTCAGCATATACAGGAAGATGACAGGGAGGAGAAGCAGAGTGGGTCTAAATCACCAAATAGTGGTGTTTTTACTGGGTTAATTAGAAAAGTTCTTGAGAAGTAGTAGAGAAGGAAAATAATTAGCACTTAACAAGGAAATACAGTTTCACACTGATTGAGTTGCTTTTGAAATATGTCTGTACTCAGAGTCTTAGACAAAAGCATGGGTAGGCTAAAATGTTTATAATATGTATTGTTTCTGTACATAATCTTAGATTGCTTATCATAATCTTGGGTGGGTTATTTACTCATTTAAATGTATATAAACATTCTTCTTTTCTATGCACAAGAGAAGATAC
>NW_017728992.1:172863675-172865774 GCF_001723915.1 Gavialis gangeticus
TCTTCTTTTCTATGCACAAGAGAAGATACTTCACTTTTTTCATGCTGTTGTACACTGAGGGCAGCAAAAAAGTGGGTCCTAAAAGCCTTCTTTACATGCACGCGCGCGTGCACACACACACACACACACACATACACAAACACACACACACACACACTGCTATTTTCATTGGGGATAAAGTCAATGAACAATTCACAACCCTGGGCATTTCTTCTAGGAGTCGTACAAAGGGAGTGAGATTATACATGTGTATATTTAATGTAAGTGTGAATATCACCCTGGACAATGGTTTTCAATAGTTATCTTTTTCTTGTAAAATGTTGACTAAGGACCTTATGTTGCTAATGGTGAATGGTTTTGATTCAGATAGTGGATACTGAAAGATTTGCTTCTAAAAGATATAGAAGCAGAAATTTGATTTTTCTACTATAAATACTCTAAGCTCTCTCTCACATTCTAAAAGTATAAGAACAAAAATGTTTTTGCCTTAAAGCTGTACATATAAATTGTCTCCATATTACTATACTTATCAATTTGAGAATATTTAGTTGTCTGACATTTATAGCATGAAATTTACTGAAAGTGCTGTGCTGATTCATGGAACAGACAGTATTTACTTCACAGACTGTTAACTGCAATATTCTCTCTCTCATAACCTACAAAATAAGTCTGATTAGTTTTCCCAGTTATATTTAGTGACACATGCAGAATATTAATATTTGAATTGTTTTTTAAAGCAGATTTTGCTACTTCCTCAGTTGCGAAAACAATTTTTATAGTCTTGTCCAATTAAACTAAAATTTTCATTCTATTATTTTAACATTGACTTTGTAGATTTCTGTTTTAGGAGATAATGAAAAAAAGAATCACTTTTTAATATGATCTCCAGCTGATGGGAAAATTGGAGAGAGAAAGAAATAATTCAGTAACCAGTGTGAGTGAATATAATGGCAAGCTGATTTTTAACAGAGCTTCAAAAATTGTAGCTGCTTAACCTACCTGTGTGTAAGTATCAAGTGTGTAATTATGTGAACAAATTCAGGTTTACAAGGTCAAATTTTGCCATAAAAACTTAATCCAGAATGCTGAATTTGGAGATGAAATGTAAGATGGGGTAAATCATACCAGTCCCTTACATTAATTTATCCTCTTTTATGGTCACATATCTTTATACTAGATTTTCTTTTAAGTGCATTTATTGATAAATTACTTCAGTTCTGAGTACCAGACAGAGTTAATATCAGATACGGAGATAGCAATCTGTCATTATCTTTATGTGTTTCATGTAGGAGGGTTGGGGGAAAGTCATCCTAGTGTCCCGTCTGCTACTGTGGACTAGAACAGACTTTAAATTGGGAGACTGAGGTAAACAAGGAAAGAAAAAAGGGAAAGTATTTTTTATGGAATCATACTGACATTTGAATATGCCAAATTGCCTCAAGCATGTGTTTTCAAATGCATTTATTAAGGATCCCTCCATAAAGTCTTTATCATCCACTGGCCAATATAGAATAGTTGTCCATCTTTATTATATGACACATTTTTCATCGTCATTCCAGTCCTAAAGAAACCAGGCATGGCCAAAAGTTCGTGTAGCAATAGCAATGCAGCTGATGGGCAGGGAGTGAAGAAAGGCAAATTTTAGTCAAATTCCTAAACCTGGGGAGCGGGTCTCATAATCAAGGAAAAATGTGTCAGAGGCGGACACTGCTAGCACACCTTTCACTACATCAAAGCTGTGTGATCAAAAATAGATTAGACTGTGGATTTCAAAGGTGTAAGAGCCACTATGTGAAGAAATTGCTATTGCAGCAGCATCTCAAAGTTCAGGGGATTCATGAAGCTTCAAAAATGTGTGACTATCTTTTCAGGCAGATTATTATTTTAAATTCCAATACAACCTCCCCCCCAGACTAAACCAATAATAATACATGCCAAATTTGGGGCCAGAACTACATTGTAGAGTCTTTAAAAAATGATTCTTCCTTTTTTAATTGTTTATTATTGAACAAGTTTTCTAAAGGGCATTTCAGAAAGATTTTTGTCATTCATTCCTAAATAAGATATCAATTTAGATTACTTTGGGGGGGGGGGGGGGC
>NW_017728992.1:172866003-172877919 GCF_001723915.1 Gavialis gangeticus
GGGGGGGGGGGGCTCTGGAAAAGTCCAGTGTTTTTGCAGCTGGTGCTTTTGAAGTAACTTAATGACAGGAATTCATCCTATCAAATGCAAAATGAACCCAATTAAACTGAATAAAAACTTAATTTTAAACATCATCTTTCACACAATGGCATACTAATGTTTTATACTGCAGAACCACTACAGTTTGAAAGCACTGTGTAGAGTTTTAGTCACATCACTCCAAATAACTTTAATTGGAGCTTCTTCTCAGAAATTTTAAATATGTTAAGTATTTTGATGTCCGGTTATCGACACGACAATTATGTGCGTTGTTATAAATGAACTGTACATAGGTTCTGCTCCTATTACTAGCGAAGCAGTTAATTGCATATCTGCAGTGGACAGTAAATGAAGTTTGCCTTATATTGTAGTTGTAACAAAAGATCTATCATGATGTTTTTACTATGCAGCTTAATAATTGAATATCAGAATGAAAACCACTTGTGCAATACAGATGTAGAAATGAAATGTAGCATGATTAGATTAAAATGCAATTGGTCAATGTGACAAAAAAGGTATGCAAATTGACATCAAAACCTAAAATTAACAGTTTCAAGAACACGTCTTTAAACTGTATGGTAAATTTCAAACATGTATGGCAAATCTATGTGATTTGATTAATTAACATTTATGATAAAAACATTAGTTTCCATTCAGTATAGTCAGTGCAAAAATAGCAGAATGTGGGGTGTATGAGAAAAAGGCTTTTCATTTTTATTTTGAAACTGTCAATAGGTTTGCAATTCTAGAGACTGCAAAACTTTGCAGTCCCCTTAAACTATGCCCCTGTGAGCATACTGAGGTCTAATCCTGTTTCCATCATCGTTCTTGCAACATGCCCTGAGTCAACATAAATGTCAAGAAGCTGGACAATTGGATATCTCCCTAGGTTCTGTGACTCATTCTGCTAAAAGGGATTTTGGCTTCAGCAGACATTATTGCCTGCTTTCCTTTTCAGTGTTGCAGCATTAAACAGCCAAAGATATAAGACCTAGCTAGAAGAGAATGGAACAGTTTCGTTTCTTTTTTTTCTTTTTTTTGTGGGGAGAGGGGAGGGGACTCTACATGTGAAAATAGAGATTTCTAAAAGTTTGAGTATATTTTAGTAGTATTTTTCATGGTAGTTGAATAGTTAAACTTGTGAGGGGGTTCAGTTATGTAATGAATTCAGAGCTAAATATTTCTCTTTTGCCACCTAGTGCAGGCAGCAAAAGGCCCTAAATTTAATAGAATGTTCTCACTTAGCAGGACTGTGCAGATTCCCACACAAGATAGTTATGTACCATTTGTGTACCATCCAACAGTACTTCTTTTTATGTCTTGGCACAAGCCATAGGAAAAAGGAAAGCAGCGTTTTAACCAGGACATCTGTAAAATGTATGGGTCCTTAGTAGTGAGAGATCGTATAAGGGGATGAGAAATGTAGTAACTAAAATTCACATTTTCTTCTCCTATCCTGCACTTGTGACTCCACACTGTCTATATTCCAGCCACTCTAAATTTGACTTAAGATTTTTACTTTTCAGCCCTCAAACAATTGAGGCTGAGCATACAACTCTGCTCCCAAGGTTGTCTTTTCCTCTACAGAGACTATGCTTTCAAATCAGCAACTAGTTATTGCAAAATAGATTTAAGTAGACATATTTTTCATTGTTTCAATTGTTAAAGCTACATCTTAGCTCTTCAGATATCTTTCACTAATTTTTTTTTCTGACAAAAATGATAATTTCTCATATGTATAAAATTTCCCAAAAGTATTGCAAAAGAACAGAATGCAAAATAATGCAAAATCAGGAATTCTGAAGTCAAATTACATTTCAGATTTTTTGTTTTGGGGAATTATGGAATTTATTTTGGAATTTTTTTTTCATTTTCATGTTTATTTTTATATAATATTGTTTAGCAACATTTGCAATGGGGTGAGACCCTTTAATCCTCTTTAGGAGGAAGAAGGGTAAGGGTACTTTAAGAATAAAACAGACCAGGAGGCCCCACCTTTACAGGGATATAAGGGGTGGATCTGAACAGTAAGGGGCAGAAGTGCTTCTACAGTGGAAGAAAACAGAGCTTCTGGCAGAGAACGCTAGAGAAACTAACACAGGAAAGTTATCAGGATAGGTAATACATGACAGAGCATTGCAGAGTGGAGGACCACTGGCAAGAGACCTTGCACCATAAGATCGGCAGTAGTCTCAGCTTTGAGGGGTCCTTACTCCCCAGGGGTGGATTTCACAACCACCTTGGATGCAAAATCATTCACAGACTGGATTATGTATGGTCTAAATAGGACTACAAATTCTTATCCCATTACCCGGATTAGTCTTTGTGACTTTTTTGTCCATATTGCTTGTGTGCATTTGCTAATACTACCCCTTCTCCCCTCCCTCTGTCCTTTACAATTAGAAGATTGGTCCTTCCATTAGGCACTTAAGCACCTCCTTAAAATTCCAAGTGCCTTCAACTTCCTTTGAAGTCAAAGGGAGTTAAGAAGACTTAACTCATCTTAAGCAGTATCTTCCAAAGTGGTGCCATAAAATTTGGCATGATATTTTGTGGGGCACTGGATTTATCAACAGCTTATTTGTATGTATGTAAATATGGAACTTGCCTCTCTCAATTCTGTCCTACCTCTCTCGGGAGCATAGTCTCAAAATTCTCAGTTGCTTACCCACTGTTTTGCTATTTATGAAACTTTGATTTGGATTAATAGGTGTCATGATCTCATCACAAAAAATATTTTCAAAGAGAGAGAAAGGGAGAGACCAATTAGTCTTTATCACAATTAATTAACCTCAGTTTAAACAGTCGCATTAATCAACACTTTAACTCAGGTACTCAGACTTTGAAAGCTCTGTATATAGTGATTTTTTTTCTTTCTCCACCATTGTAGCAGGAAAGTCAGATGACAATGGAAGTAGGCTAAAGCCATACAATTTCTTGAGTATTTTCACCTTATATATTACACTGATAGTGATGATAATAGCAGTACTTGCACCCTATTAGGTCTGTCCTCTCTTCCCTCCATATACGGGATTGAAGATAGCTGCCTATCTACTATAATTTTCAGACTCTGATGTTATTTTTTTCTTTTCTTTCCTTTTTTTCATCAAAAGAATTTGACTTTGTGTAGGCACCTCTCAATGTAAATCTGATTGCACACATGGCTTTCACGTCTGCCATTAAGAGGCACTGAATTGGATTATGAGAAACCTGCAATTGTTTTGTCAGTTTGTGTAACCCAGTGTTTAGTAAAGCTGAAACAAGTCAATGCAACATCACATTTCAAATTTGTAACTTAGAGTGAATGGACACTGGTTCATCTTTGTTATGGCTTTGTCATTTATGTGAAACATCTAAACTATATTATGCAGATTCTCATGCTGCCTTCATCACTGTTGTATCTGAGCACTTTAAAGTGATGCCCTAAGATATTTGTCACAGGTGGCATGTTTTTTTCTTCCACTTTCTAACCAAAAGGAGCATTGTGTATTTAATAGAGTGTTTGATTTTGGTAGAGTTTTGTTTGGGGGTATTTTTTTAATACTGCTCTGGGTTCTTTCTAGAAAAGGAAGGTTGAAAGAAGTGCACTCTGTATCTGGAGTGTAAAATAATGATGTTTGTAGTATTTATTAGTTCCTGTGAGAATTTGTTCTAGAGTCTGAGACCCAGGAGAACTCTGCCTTTCACACCAGGGAACTTTACTATCATGGTAGAAGAGTTCTAATATGTCTGAGGACTGGATTTATCCATAACAGTCTTAATTCTAGACCTTTAGTCTTCTAGATATATTGGGTTTAAACTATTGGAGATCTGGAAGATAAGGAATGAGAGCTTGAACTATTCCTGCTAATGAATGTCACTGTAGATAGCACATCACAGTTTTGATGTACAACAGTAACCCATGTTTGCCAAGAGGATGTATTCCAGCCTTCTGTACTAAACCAAGTTAGCCAATGACTTTCTATTCAATGTGTTGCATTGTTTAAGGCCAAATCATCATCTGCCAGGGTGGAACAGTACTTCTTTCTGTTGTTTTGTGATTGCCCTCCTCAACTACAAATGGAACTTGTTGCACAAATTAAATTTAATCCAAACAAGATAATACACTTGCTGCAAACACTTAAGGTGCTTCCTTCACCAACGTATCTTCTGTCTTGTTTGGTTCAACTTCAACCAACTTTTATTCATCCTTGAGCCAATGTAGCAGAATATCATCATTAGTGTCATTAATCTGTTTCCATTATATGTTCAGTCCAACAACAGAAATATCAGATCAAGGATGAATTTGGCTGATGTAAGAAAGATTTGATATGGGGCAAAAATTGGCCTGAGCCCATGTATACAGGGTAAACTTTCAAATTGCTACTCACACTATTCAATAATTGAAAGAAGAAGGGAATATTCCTTTCCTAAATGAGGGATTGCCTATTTCTGGAAAGAGGAGTTATCTCTTTTTGTGGGGTGGGGAGCAGAAGGGGAGAAGGGGCTTTATGCAAGGCATAGAAAGTGGAAGAACTACTGTCTTTAGCATTAGTTTGGCCTCAGCTGGGATACTGTATACAGTGTGGGGCTCTGTATTACAAGAAGGATATAGAGAGTATGGGGAGGATGCAAAGGTGGGCAACTAAAATGATAGCAGAAGAAAGCTATGTGAAAAAAGATTAAGAAAAATAGATATACTTGGTCTTCAGATAAAGAGATTAAAGAGCTATGAAAGAATACTTGAAAATATTTGAAAGTTTATCATAAAGAAGAGGGAGAACAATTGTTTTTCCTTGCAGAGGTAATACCTAGCAGTTTTGGTCTTCTGGGCAGAAGATGCAGTACGGGTGGGGAGGAGAAACATTGAAAGTGGAGAGCAGAGAGCTGTGTTGGGGAGTGAGGGGTGGTGAGTGTCAGACAGCAGTGCTGGGGGAGTCCTACTTAATCCTGCGGACTCAAAGACCTGAAATGCTGCTGCTGCCATCATGCAGATTCCTCAGAGACCACCATTCTGGTGGCCCCTTTAAATTGGCACCTTGTACTCATGCCATAATCACCAAGCCGTAGTTAGGCTGTTGTTTATTTGCTACAGAGGTTGAAACATGCAAGGAAGTTACTTAGTCTGTCCTATTTCCTATTTTATATGTAACACATGCTGGCATACTAGGCCAGGCATTATGCTGGATTCTGGATCCTCAGGGTGCCAGTAGCCCTGGGAACCCCTCCAGCAGATCTGCTGACTGAGATGCCAAGCGGTAAGGAGTGTCCCTCACCCACAGTGCCCAAGAATTTACTCTAAGCCCAATAAACAAATTGCTTTTTTTATTATATACAACAATTTACAGAAAAGGAAAGACTAAGCAAAAAAGTGTGTGTGTGTGTGTGTGTGTGTGTGTGTGTGTGTGTATTAGGCCTGTGCAAAGCAACTAGCATTCACTTTGGATTCAGATTTGGCCAATTTGGGGGACAGGCAGGGGATGGAGGCTAGCAGGGGTCCCCCCATGGTCTCCTTCCCCCTCCTCCAGCTTCTCCTCTCCCACCCCTATTACTTACCAGCTCTGATCCAGGGACTGTCCAAGTCATCAAAGCTCTCCAAAACTTTTCCAAAGATTCAGAGAGCTCTGAATTAATTTGGACCCTTTAATTGGTCCCCTGATTCGATTTGGACTTGGAGATTCATCCACTGAATCAGGCCAAATCTCCTCTGAATTGAACCACCACCCAAAGCTTTGCGCAGCTTAGATAGATAGATAGATAGATAGATTATGGCTAACAATAAAACCAACAACTTGAATACCATCTACAAATGCAACTTTAAATAAACAATTCCTACATGGGAGGGAAAGGAGGGAGGGTCCCACCTGCGTCACACAGCCTCAACAATTACATTTACCTAGTTATAACCCTTTAAAAAAGTTTCCCTTAGGGCATGGCTTTTCAACCTTTTTGGAACAGTGTACCCCCAGCGGCCAGATGTGGAGCAGGGAAGAGCAGAGTGGCATGTGGCTGAACACAGAACGGTGGCAGCCATCATATGTGAGCTTCCCCCACCCCCTGTGTCTGGCTGGATGGGTGGTGCCTGCATGGCAGCATGCAATAGTGTTTGGTGACACTCCATCCCCCCCTGCACATACCCCCTAGGGCCTTCTCAGCTACCCCTGGGGGTACACATACCCCAGATTGATAACCCCTCCCTTAGGGTTAACATCCACTCCTATTGCAGTAAGTGGCAACACAGTTACTGCTATGATCTGCCACTAGATGGCAGAGATGAGGCTCCTGTTGCTCCTGAGACTGAACTCCCTTCCTCAGACTGGCCACTGTGAGAAAAGCCTCTGATCTGGTGATGCAGGCCAATGGCTTCCTTTTATTTCTCATGAAATACACCCTCTGCAAACTCTATGAGGTTAAGTGTCATTCCCATGTGGTTTGTGCCTTCTCAGCCTGCTCCTTCTTTGGGTCTGTGCCCCCTCCCAGAACTTATACCCACAGGAGGGGATTCCCCTCCTGCACCCGCCCCCCTGCCCCACTAAGTCTTGCTTCCTGCAGCCCCATGCCTTCCTAGCTCAGAGATGGCTCCCTTCCACAGGTCTCTGACCTGGCAACTTCTCCCAGTTTCCAGCCAACCTACTCACTTCTGCTGACCATTCACTTTCCCACTTTCCCTGGGGCACCTATGTCCTAAAGCTGCACAGCTCCACATCCACTGGAGGGAAATCAGCATCTTGTGGGGCAACACAGGCTCTCCCTCATCCTGGTATCAGCAAGCTTCAGTTCCCATTCCAGCAGCAGGGGGTGCATCTCTGCTCCCTCTCTCCAGACTGAAATGGGATCCTCTTCTCCCTCTCTTTTCCCATGTTTTGGCCATTTTAGGGCACAAACACAGCCAATCAGAGCCCTCAGTTTGCAACGGTGCTCTGTTCACAGTTCATATGGTCCAATAAAAAGCATGCATAGTGCACAACATACTTTCCGGCCTGGAAAAGCTATTTCATCCTGTGCAAGCATCTGCTGCCCTTTTTGCAAAGGTTCTTAAGCATGGCACACCCACTCAGCTTGCAACTCAGTGAGCCATGCAGCTCTTACATATATATTCTGTGTTTTCATTTAATACAATGTTGGGTCCAGTTGTCTTTATTGATTTGCTTTCCTAGGATTCTTCTTCTGATCATTCTATTGTTGTGGCCTCAGGAAAATGTGCTCTTGAAATTTTGTCTACCAGTTTGAGAGTCTACACCTTGTTGTTCTCCAGCACTGGTGTCCTTTGCCTAATTGCAAAAAAATCCTTTAATATAGCTTCATTCATGGCAATATTCATCTAAGATTGTGCCAACACCCTAAGTAACACAATTGTGCATGCACCTATGAAAAGTTTCACTTGCAATGAATCAACATTTTTCCAAAGAAAAAGGGTTTAGTCAGAAAATACCTAAATAAGTTTAACTGGTAGTCCTACAACCCCCTGTCCCAGTGTTATGGACAAAAGTAGAAAAACTATTTCCTTTCTTTAAAAGGGAAAGATTTCACATTACTCTAACATGCCATAAGGATGGATGACTGTATATTTGGTCTGACAATTCCATCTAGTAGGCAGATGATACCAAATGTGGAGTTAAGGCATTATTATTTCCCTTGGAACCCATCTGAGTCAGTCTGTTATGGAGAAAATAGATAAAAGAATTTTAAGAACATTTTTTCCGGTCCAAAGGATTCTTTTTTGGTGCTGTTTTAGAGCACAGTCAAGCTGAGCTAGCTGCTAGGATAACAATAAATTTTGCAGAAGAAAACTTTTCACCATGTCAGAGTTGCAAAGAAGTCTGTTATTAACAAAGTCTCCTATTCAGGAGAGCAATCTAGCATGATACTAAACAAGTGAGTTCAGTAAAACTTCTTTAATTAGAAATGCAGGGGACCAAAAAAATAACGACTTTGAAATAAATGTACCGATGCATATATACAAATTACTGTGGGTACATACAGACAGTTCACCCATGTGTGGCCCTTACTAACTGATAAGAACAAAGTGACTAAGTAAGCAGATTTCGTTGGCTGTAGCATAAGAAGTTCTTAATGTAGACCAGCAGCAGTGATCTAGGGGCCCTTTTTCTTCTGCTTAGATCAATCTGAGTGCAGAAGTACCGTCCCACCAACATCTCCCTGCACTCTAAATCCTTCTAACTTCCCTCACAGATCTGCCATCCCCAATCCCACAACACTGTCTCCAATCTCTCCAACCCCCTAAGTATGCATGTAGCTTTGGCTGCTGCTCCCACCTCCCACCCCTGAAAACTCCCCTGAGTCCTGGCACTTTCAGTCCTGAGCCCTGGCTGATCTACATGCTCCTGCCCCCTCAGGCACTCTCAGCATCTAGGGATTCCCATAGCAGGGAGGTCCCCAGGATTGCAGAGCTGGGTCCTTGTGCCTGGAGGCCTGGTCACCCCTCACCCTCATACTGGAAGGTAGGGGGGGCATAGTGTTCCCCATCACTCCAGCCATTGCCTGCCAGGCTGTTGTTGCACAACACTCCCCACTGGAACTGCACCATGGTCCATAGCCTGGAAAAACTGCAGTTTGTTGTGATCAGTAGTTGGGCCAGGATTGGGGGTGGTTTCATTGGATTGGGGTTGTCAGATCTACAGGTGGGGGTTGGTGCGGAACAGGACAGTTCTGCACTTAGATTGATCCAAGCAGCAGAAAAAGGGCTGCCTGATCATTCCTGCTGGTCTACATTAGGAGGTCCTTGCACCACATCCTGTGAAATCTGGGATGACTCCTCACTTTGTTATCAGTTCCACACATGGGTGAACTAAGTTTGTATCTACCCGTAGGAATTTGCATACACATAAATTAGTTTTAGTATGTTCATTACAATCCTATTTACATATTTCAAACTCAGTATTTTTGGTACCCTGCATTCCAAATTAACGAGGTGTTCTTGGTCCAAGGGACAAGAAAACAGATCTGAATTACAAAATAGATGCATCTCAAATAATCTGTATGGTAAGGCATACAAAAATGTACCCTCTCAGCTGGGAAGTGACAATAGCGGTGAGGTATCCAACACTTTGAACTATCTGATATTGAATTAATGTGGTTTTACAGTACTTTATCCCATGTTACATGCTTAATATGGTATACAGGCTAAAGTACCTTCCAAAACTGAGGTCTCATGATGGAATGAAACAATTCCATGACTAAGGTAGGTCTTTCCCCCTAAGCTCAATACAGAAAAAAGAGTTAAAAGAGTGGATCAGGATGTTTTGTTCTGAACCCCATTATTTCTTAAGTTTGACATAGTACTCACACATTTTTTCTTATGATATGATACATGAAATGGCTAATGAAAATGAAAAAAATAATTTTTTTGTAAAGTTGAATATTCAGGCATATAATTCCTTCAGAGTAACATGCTTCCAGCTATTTGAATAATTATGATTAAGCCTAAAATATTTTCTCTAAAATGGAATTTTTTATCATTATATCTTCCTCCAAGAACCATTGAAATCAACAAACATTGTGTTTGACTGCATTATATATTGTAAAGTTGATAAATTTATGTGTTCAGCTGAAAACATGTAATTATCATTACTGTTATGAGATGCTAATTTGACATTTTTAAGCGAGAAAGACTTAATTAATTTTAATTTTGGGTGATGCCTCACATTTGTTCTTCCTGCATTATCAATGTAGAATTATAGGAGCTATACTTTTTCCTTCAGCTATACAATACCAGAATAATAGAATTCAATAACAGAATTCAATTAACATAAATATGAGGATTTTTCCAGATGAGTGCATTTGAAGAATGGTATCCACTGAATTTCAGAGCCATTTGGACTTCCTTCTAAATAAGCTAGGTGATATTAATGAGGAGTGCTTCTTCTTGGCTGAGTGGTTTCTTTAGACAACATATTGAGTGTGAGAAAATATTGTGTAGAGATTTCTCATGTATTCTTATTTAAACTCATTGCCTTTTTGTTTTTTTTCTCAGAGATCCAGGAGAACATATAATAGATAAAAATATAGGCACAGACAACAAAAATTGAGCAAATAGTATCATTTGTGAAACTTTCGTATGTTAGGGTTGTGAATGAGTGATTTTCCCATACTACATTGTCCAGCCACATCCCCTTCCTGAGGATGGAATTTATTGGTAATATAACAACTAAAAGGAAGTTTCATTTATGCTTTCTCCATAAACTTGGTTCTTCCTATAGTTTTCCTGTAAACTCTTTCTTCAAGCTATTTTCTGTTCATGCTCCAAGAATCCCAACCCTTTATATTGCACATGGCAATAACATAACTCATTGGTCAGCACACAGAAGCAACAATGACTCAATATTCAGTATTCTGCTAGTTGGGTGGAAATTTTTGGACAGTTCATTTTTCCACTGGAAAATGCTGATTTGTAAAAACTGAAACTTTTTGCAGAACGCTTTTGGCTTTAACAGTAAGTATATTATTCATAATCCTTGGGTGTAAACATAATACACTTCATCTCACCAATAATCTTTAATGAGTATGTCAGAATATCTCTGGAAACCTTGAGTTGGAGTTATGAGTTATGGTGTAGGCTTTGCAAAATCTGGAGAAGAACTTGACACCTATAACAGGACTTGGTTGGACAGGAGCAGATATAGGGTGGGGGCAGTGGTGTGGTCAGTCATCCCTCTACAATGCAGTGCAGAGAGCTCACCAGAAGACATATTGCTGGTTCCACTTCTCAGTGACACCAGATACCTATGAAGGCCAGACAGTAAAAAAATTCAGAGCATGGGAAGAGAGGGATAACAGCAAAGCATGGCTGGGGTCCCTGGTGTGGGAAGCAGGAAACAAGTGTCACTGTCTCTGGCTGACCTGGGAGCTGAGGGAGCACCAGGGACACTACTACCCCACTCAAGCCAGAGGCTCTGGGAAGAGATTGTGCAGGGTACCAGTCACAGCACCTGGGCTTGGTGGATTGTGTATGAGTGTGTGGCGGCTGTTGATCTTCCTGGATCATGGTGTATGCTTCGAGCCACCCAGACATTCAACGCATATGCTTGGGCAGGAATTTTTGGAGGAGTGGAGGCTGCTCAGACCTTCCATCCTCTCTTTAGGCCACTGAGACAAAATCCAAAGATGAGACTGAGTCCAGAGGTTTGGTGCCTCCATGGCTGTACTCGTGTAAATGTCTTGGAATCAAACCCAGGTCTCCTGCATGGTAGACAAGGATTCTACCACTGAACCACAGGGGACTCTGGATTTTACATCTCTCAGTCCAAAATGATGATGCAAATCTTTAAAATCTACTGGCACCTCACTCTCCTACTTTAATCCAAAACCTGGCTCTGGCTTATATATCCATGTTTGTGGTAAAAATGTTAGCTACACCATTATTAGCTATTCTGGAATCTTTTATTATTTTTCTGTTTTCTAGATGGGGAAAAAAACTTCAAAAAGTCTTGATGTTAAGTAAGAAAAATCTTGAAATCTCAAAATTTTATGGGACAGGATTTCACCCCACCCTGTCCTCCCCTAAGCTTTAGCTGAAACTGAATTGAAAAGTAGGTGGAAGTACCACATTCAATCACTTACCACACTTCCCCAAAGGAAAATTCAGGAGGAGTTAAATTGGTCCTTATTACTGTCTCCTCCCTGCTGTCTTCCTACACTTTCCCATTGTACAGTACAGTATTCCCCCACTCTGGCCCTAGATATCTTTGTCTATTACTAAACTTTACATCCCATATGCTGTCTAAATGCCCCTGGTTAAATGCAATATAATCATTGCTGTTTGTTGCTATTTATAGGAAAACAAATTCATATGATGATAGCTATCAATATGAAAACATGGCTAACTTAAATGACTTGTATCTGATGTAGTTAATTCACCTTCCAAAATTATATATATAT
>NW_017728992.1:172878106-172883214 GCF_001723915.1 Gavialis gangeticus
TATATATATATATATATATATATATATATATATATATAGTTTTGCATGAGTTTGTATCAGTTTTGAATGAGTAACCCTCTACCATGACTAACTGTATCACGTGTCCACTTGTTACTCTCGAGAAGAGGCTTGATATTTTTTTTCCATTGCACTCTTACCTTGGTCATTTACCCCAGAGAGCAGTGGATGGTAATGATTTTCACCATTTTGCACTCATTTTGCAGAGATGTAATTCATAAAAGCAGGACAGGAAGGGACCTTAGAAGGTTATCTAGTTCAACTCTCTGCTAAGGACAGGATCATCCACAGCTAAGCCAGTTCAATTGTTTATACAAGATGAAGCGCAAAGGCAAACATCTTTCCTTATTTATTTACTATACTAAGTAATTTATTGTAAGTTCTATAGTAATTTAAATGTATATTCAACAGATAAATAGCATACTTGAAAAAATAAGGATTGCAGTAAATAATGTCTCTCAGAAATTGCCATTCATTTAGCAGGATGGTAATGGAGAAAAAGTACAGGGACAAACCTTTCTTGGGTGTCCTCTGTAAATGAGGCATGGCATGAAAATGTGCCCGGTATGTTGTTAGACAACTCAACAGTTTAACAAATGGAGGGGAACTCACACACAAATGGAAAGGCTCACTTTTTGTCTTATACTTTTTGAATTATACTCTCTCTATAGAGTATTGTCCAGCTCTGATTTTTTGAGGAGTTGCTGCCAGAACTAGAAAAATGAAATGCTGAGATTTAGATGCTAAAAATGTTTGTGACTGTCTCTTGTTGTCTGGCTATTTCCACATAAACGTGTTTTTGCCTTTCTTATCCCAGTGGAATTGTATGGGTAAGGAGGCAATGAGGAGAAGCAATCAGCTAAGGAGGAAAGTGATCTTTTAAAAAAGCATGGGTCTACAAATTGAAGTAAAATCAAATATTTTGCAACTTATTAATTTAGACTGTAATGAGACAAAATAATATTAAATTATTTTAAGTGACATGGTAGTTTTAAATAAGCTACTGCAATGGCTATTTCCACTGTATGTTAACTTCTTTTAGGGCAGATTAGTGTTAGCATGTATGTATTAAGAATGACAGTTTAATCAAACATGGCTACGTATGAAACATGGTTCTAATCACAGCTGTAGGGCAACAACAGTAAGGAGTACGTATTTTACTAAGATTTAAGGAAATCTACTTCTCTATTAATTGTAATTGATTTCACCCTAGCAGTGCCTTGGTTCATTTCTCTGAGACAGTTATTCTTGACTGTAGGAAAAGTGGTTTGTTTTTTAATGGGTTCATATTTCTGCAGAAAAAAAAATGAAGCAAAATAAATGATAGGGTGCAGACAGAAGTGACATTTTTTGTGTGAGCTGGCCCCTGAACTCTTTGAATAGGGAGAACACCTTTTGTGGACAGCCAATTTTTGCCAGGCTCTTATAGATGCCATTCCTGCTAACTGTGTTGAAGGCCTTTTATAGATCGACAAATACTACATAGACAGGTGCCTGTTGTTCACTTTTTTATTCTTGCAACAAACGCAGCACAAGGGACATGTCATCTGTAAGTGTCCAGCTCTGAACCCACACTGTCTCTCAGGGTAGACTCTCTCAGCAAGGATTTGGAGCCTTTACAGCAGGACCCTTGCAAGCACCTTGCTGACCACACTGAGCAGAGACACCCTTCAGTAGTTGTTGTAGTCTGCTCTGTCCCCTTTATTTTTGTATAGAGTAATTATCTGCGCATTTTTCATATCCTGAGGTATATGGCTTTTTTTCCAATAGGCACATAGAAGTCCATGAATGTTACTCACAAGCTTTCTCCCCCCTGCCTTTAGGAGCTCCAGAGATATCTGAAAGTTGTGTGCTGCTTTCCCAGGTGCATTTTTTTTTATATCTTTTTCTACATCTTTGAGAGTTGGTGTTTGGACTAGCTTCTGCATTGTTGGAAGCTGGAGAATGGCAGCTAAGGTGGTATCACAGATAATGGTGTCCTTTGAGTAGAGTCCTTTTTAATGCTCAGTCCATTCTTTGTAATGCTCGGTTCCAAGCAACATGATAGGGGACTTTAAGAAGATCAACCAAATCACAATCTCCTTTTGATAAAAAGCACTCAAGTTAGTTCCATTACAAACTGCAAGGGCAGAATCTGGCTGTAAAAAGGAGAGATTCAATTATGCAAAACTGCTTGCTTAAATTGAAAACATTTCTCTTAAAGGTGCATGTTAACCATAGCTTGTACAAGAAGATCAATACATCTCACAACTGCTGACTCTCTTACTTAAAGAATATTGGTTTTAGAATCCTGTCATCACTAATGAGAAAACCAAGGAGTATGTATCTATCGATCAATAGATATTCCTTGGTATCGATATAGATACATAGATAGATATAGACCTCTATCTATAGATAGATAAAAGGGTGAACAAATACCTCTCGAACTGTAAATCAGTCTTTGCGGAGCTGCTAACTACTTGCAACTCCTGCTGGCTTTGGTGTGATCTGGGGAGGCCAGAGCTTCAAAACAAACAAACAAATGCTTTCAAAAAACCTGTTTTAAACAATAGGTTGATTCCAGAGCCTAACTTTATGTACCTGTTTATGAAAACTTTGGTCATTGTGGGGTACTGAAAATGGTTAAGTTCATCAAGCATTATGAAGGTCTTCAAGCCATTGGGGCATTTTTACACATGGTCCAGGAGCAGGGTGCTTTAATTAGGGCAGTTCCAAGAACCACTCTAAGCACCAACAGCATCTCGTGTATCAGTGTCCCCACACTTCAAAATGGTGGCAGGGGGCATTTTAACTAAAGCTCATTGAACAAGCTTTAGTTAAAGCACTTGTACCACCAGTTTGAAGCATGAGAACACTGATATATGAAACACAGAGGCTGGCTGGAGCACACTAATTAGTGCTTTCCAGCAGACTCGATTAATCAAGTCTGCTCCAGTATGCTGTAAGCACATCAGAGGAGCCTCCTGGCATATCTCCAAGCACCCCAGCAAAGTTCATTTCCTGTGTCATCCATAAAATAGAAACAGTAGATTTGCACCATATAAGTGTGTGTGTATGTATATGTGCATGCCTGTGTGTATGTATGTCTATAGATATAAAATATTTTTATATATGGCATGCACATATACATACACGCACATATGTATGTGCCCATTGTGCTTCAAACTAAGCCCAATGTTCCCCTTAATTTTTTTGTGTTACAAGGCTGTGTTGTTTTATTTTGTTCAATAGACAGGTCCATTTCTACTGGCTACCCTCATGACTGACACTGAAGGAAAAAAAACCTTTTGTTTTGGAGAAATGACAAACTGCTTAAACTATATGCCATCTAAACAGGACCTGTGAGGACACGCATGCACTGCCAGCTACAGTGTCATTCTGAGCTATCTAAGCACAGGTGTCTTTACACCCTGCTGCAATTTGTAGACATACCCTGATAACTCCTGTTTCTCTCTTTCTGGAGTCAGGATAAGTAAAACTTCTCCAAAAACTTTAAAAATCTTTACCTGATCATGAGCTCTGCTTTGTACTGTTTTACGGTTAATAGAACTGTAAATAACGTGACCTGATGAAACATGGCACGCATTCACTGTCTTCAGAAAATGGAACAAGGTGATGTGGTAATCTGTGAAATACCCTAGTGGATAACTGATTAATCACCACTCAGAATCACTTTATACCATTTATGCTAGCTCCCCATCTTATTCTACTTCATTTTCTCATATATTATCAGTTTTTAAATTAGGTCCTTTCTTTTCATGATAATATGATGCATTCTTGCTTTATAAATCAAAATGAACTATCACAGTATCCTCTGTTCAAACACCTATATTTGCTTTACAATAGTCAGTTTAGTCACATGACTAAAATGGACAATCTGATCTGGCCTCCTGAATGACACAGGCCACAAAAGTACATGAAGCCCACCCATAATTTCTCTCTTTCATGACACTTTCAACCTTGATTTTAAAGCTTCAGGGATATGGACAGAAATTGCATAGAAAACAAATATACATGATTGGAAACTGGTTCAAATATGTAACACAACAGAAGTTTAATGCAGATAAACCCTTTTCAAAGTGGCAGAAACTGGTTTAAGATAAACCTGGATGGATGTAGTATCAAACTTAACTTATTTAGGTGAAATCATTTTATAGAACTTCAGTCCCAGATCCTCTCCATATTCAAGTTAACACAGCCTTCTAAATGTAGACTAGGTTCAGCAAATGCTTGTTCACACCCCTAGTGACTATAATCAAGTCACCTTTTTAACTTTTGCTGTTATAAATTAACCAACTGACCTGCTTCATATTCTTACTGCAGGGCTGATTTTCCAGCCCAGCTAATCTTTATTATAGCTCTTTTTTGAACCTCCTCAATTTTTTTAAACACTGTGATGGGGCACCAAGCCTACCCCATCCCAGAACTCCGGGGGAGTGAAGGAAAACAGAAAACTTACCTTAGCAACAAGTCCAAGGAGAGAAAGGGGTGGGGATACCCAGATGGAGGAGGGAGAGACCCGGATGAAAACAAAGGCAGAATATGCTGAGGGAGAGAGGAGAGAGTGCTAGCTGTGAGAGAGGCAGCAGATGGCTGGAAGGATATAAAGGTGAATGAAACCCAGAATTAGCTCTTGAAAAGAGAAGAAAGTAACCAAGAAAGAATAGGGAGCAATTACAAGAGAGAGAAAACAGAAGATGGAGAGAAGGGAATGGATGAAGGGTCCTGGAGAGAGATTTACTGGGGAAGCTGAAGCGTGGTAACAAGGGAGACCTCTGAGTTGGTGAGTCTGATACCTGAGGACATCGGGTAATGTCTCATAAACTTAAAAAAAAAAAAGAGAGAAAGGAATGAAAGTGTATGAATATTAACAAAGAGAAGAGAACCCTACATTTTGATATCAGTAGAAAATACAAGGTGGCATAGAATTACCATTTGCTTGGAATCCATGCAGAGGAGAATGGGGCAAGCAACCAAGAATCTGCGAGCTGTCAAAGAGAGGGAACTATAATATCTAAGATGTAAGTTATTTAAGAGAGACATAATAACTGTGCAGAAGAGTTATTTTTGCTGAACTGCAGACACGGTAT
>NW_017728992.1:172888214-172889223 GCF_001723915.1 Gavialis gangeticus
TCTTCTTCATCTCTCAGGACTGTGTTTATTTCCCCACCTTATTCCATCAAAGCCGTGGCAGGAGAGAAATAAAGGAAATTAACCAGTTCATATTAAAACAAGAGATTGTGATTTATTTTGCAGGCATAGCTTAACTCTCACATACACCATTTTGGATATGTAGACATTTGGGATAGACACAGTATTCCAGTGATGTATCATTAAGACATCATTGTCTTTATATATCCATAGCTGTATAGCCTACTCACTGTTGTTTATAAATCCATAGCTTACATTTGCAGTTTTAGCCATTGCATCACACTGATTATCTGGTTGATTCAGTTGGTCATCCATCATGTCCCTCAAGGCATGTAATGTGTTGCTGCTTTTCAAAACACAGGTCAGAAGCCTATACATATTTATCATTATTTTCAATAGCTACTTTGGTATCTTGTATGGTGTTGAATCGTTTCCACAAGTACTGGATGCTTGCTTATCTGGGAAAGGAACTCCAGATTTCCACGTTGACAATCAATATTATACAAAGCTATCTTTTACCTCTCATGCAGGATCTGGCACTTAGGGGGGACTTAAATTACTGTGATATCTACCAGGAGGATAACAGCAAAACACAGATAGTCAAGTTCTGGATCATATAGGGACACTGTTTTGGTACAGATAATGGAGAAGCCACCTGGGGAGAAACTCTTCTCAATCTGGTGTCCACTAGTAGTGTCACAGAATCATAGAAGTAGGGTCAGAAGGGACCTTGTAGATCTTCAAGTCCGACCCTATGCCTGGGCAGGAGAAAAACTGGGCTCAAATGACTCCAGCCAGGTAGGCATCAAACCTCTTCTTAAAGACCCCCAGAGTAGGAGCCAGCACCACTTCCCTTGGAAGTTGGTTCCAGATCCTAGCCACCCTGACAGTGAAGTAGTTCTTACGGATGTCTAATCTAAACCTACTCTCCAACAACTTATGGCCATTATTCCTTGTTATGCCAGGGGGCGCTAGGGGAAAACAAGGTCTC
>NW_017728992.1:172890473-172891067 GCF_001723915.1 Gavialis gangeticus
AGCACTTGTAAAGCCATGCCAAGGGCCCTGCAATAACCCCTGCTAGATCCCTCAACACCCTGGGGTGGAGAACATCTGGACCCACTGATTTGAACACATCCAGCTCCTCCAGAAGCTCTTTAACTCAGTCCTCCTTAACCTGAGGTCTGGAGGTGTTACCCTCGAGTCTGTCTTGCATCATGGTGGGGAAGTCCTGGTCCCTGCACAAGAAAACGGAGGTGAAGAATCAGTTAAAGAGGTCTGCTTTCTCCTCTGGCGCAACTACCAGATTGCCCAGAGAATCTTGCAGGGATCCCACATTTCCCGGTGCCACCTTCATCCTCCCTATATATTTGAAAAAGGACTTTTTATTATATTTGGTCTTGGACACTAGTCCTAGCTCTATGTCCACCTTAGCTTTCCTGGCAGCCCCCCTACAGGCCTGAGCAGAGGAGGTATACTCCTCTTTGGAGATGGCACCCTCCTTCCACCAGTTGTATGCCACTTTTTTGGCAGTCAGGCATTCCCAGATGCCCTTGGTGAGCCAGGAGGGCTTTTGGGCACTCCTGCCCCCCTTGCTTCTTGTTGGGATGGTCACCCCTTGGGCCCTGAGTA
>NW_017728992.1:172891476-172894290 GCF_001723915.1 Gavialis gangeticus
CTCTGCAAGCTGGCCCAAAAATTCCCTGTCCAGCTCCTTCCCTTGGTTGGGGGGCTGTAGCAGACCCCCACCATTAGATCCCTCTCCCCACGGCCCTCCTTGTATCTTGACCCGGAGCACTTCAGCTTGCCCCTTCTCTGCCCTTATTTTGCTGGCAGAGGATGTGTATTGCTCTTTGACATAGAGCGCCACACTCCCACCTTTCCTTCCTTCTCTATCCCGCCTGTAAAGCCTATTGCCCCTAATACTAACTGCCCAGTCATGGGATGAATCCCACCACATTTCTGTAAGCCCTTTTATGTCTGGGTCTGAACTGGCTATTCTGAGGGAGAGTTCCTCCTGTTTATTCCCCACGCGATGATCATTGGTATATAGGCATTTAAGGCCTTGCCTAGCTGCGTGTGCCACCCGCCAATTTGGGAGACTGTCCGGACCCCTGTTTCTTACCTGGGCACTCCTTGCATTTGTCACCTGTCTTGCTTGGGTGATGTCTCCTCGTCTTCCTGTGGCCCCCTCCCCCTGCGAGGCCAGTTTAAAGCTTGCTGTATGAGATCGACCAACCTGGAAGAGAAGACACGCTTGCCTTTAGGAGAGAGGTGAAGCCCATCCCACCCCAGCAAGTCCCCTGCCTGAAAGCATGGGTTATTTTCTAGGAAACAAATGCCTGCCTGGTGGCACCAACTGCATAAGCACTGGTTGACCTCCCCAATGCAGGCCCTGTGTCGCCGTCCCCGCCTACCCACTGGAAGAAGAGAGGAGAATACCACTTGTGCCCCTGTCTCCTTAAACTTGTCCCCCAGAGCCTTGAAATCCTTCATAATGTGGTCAGGGTTGCTAGATGTATCTGTCATCCAACTGCATAAGTTATCAGAGATTCTGATTGAGACTCAGTTTAGAAAAGTAAGGGTTTAAAATTTTATGTAGACAAGTTGTTATGTGGCTGAGGAGGGAAAGAAAACTAAAGGTAGTGGTAATTAGGGGAGTGACATCTGTTTCACCACTAGCTTCTTGGCATAATCATTGTAATGACCCACATGTCCATTGCAACATGCAAAGTAGTATTCCACATTCCTTAATTTATTTCCATAAGTGGTATAAAAATAAATATATCAGATTTAATATAGCTGACTAAAGATCTTAATAACATTCATCAACTGCAGATACAGTAGACTTATTTTAAGTGTATTTTAACTAACTTAACTAAGGTTTATAGCCAGTTGGCTATATCAGAATACTGGGTGACAAAAAGTGATGCAAAAAAAAGGAGAAAAGAAATAACAAAAGATATAGTACCAGTTAAATTTGCATACAGTGCAACAGCTTGCCCATATTTTATACTTGCACTGTATATAGACACTTACTCTTGAATCATTTGATAAGATTTCTATCTTAAGTGTAGATGTATGGTATACCTGGCTACCTAAGTCTGTGTTGATGGTACGTATCTATAATTTCTGACCGTCTCTTCCTTTTAAAAAATATTTCGATCCCAACTCAATACAGTGGCTCTCTCTCTTTCTTTCTTCTATGTATGAGTACCTGAAGAATAACTTCCAGCTGCATATTCTCTGGATTCTTATTATGTAAGGGTCTGTTTAATCTAATTTCTCCTTATTTGTATCACTTTCTCTTTCCATAAAAATTTTGTTCCTTCTTAAAAGAAGTTATGCTATAAAAACACAAGTAAAGTTCTCTTCTCATCTTGGTAGGTCCCTGAAAGATGATAGCAATTGGGTAATCTAATGATAAATGAAGTAAGACAGCCAAGCACACAATTTCTTTTTAATTGCTATAATAGGATACAGCTTTTGGTTTCTTGACACTAGAATGTGTCAGTGCTCAAAATCTCAAATGAAATGCTGACTTCTGAGAGCATGAGAAACTTCTAGCGGGGGAGTAATGGGATGAAAATATGTGGGAACGTCTTAACTAGCTCAATTAGCTAAGGAGACTGTCAGCTTTCTTAATTACACAAAATTTCAGGCATGAATCCACTTTAACAACTGGAGGGTGAAGCACTGTTAGCTGACGTTGCATCTCCCTAAGAACATATTGAAATCGGGCTTCTGCTTTTTGGTCAACTGAGGTAGAACTCAAGTAAAAATACTTAGCAGCCTATACATGTACCTGTTCAGCAAACAGGGCTAAAGTATAGATCTGGGCAAATGATATGTTTTTCAGTTTACTGGCAATCTCAAGACAATTAATAAAAAATAACTTTCAGAAGAAACCACACACCATTTTTTTCATCAATTTTTCAATAAATTGAATCCCTCATCTCTTGCCTCTCCAAAAAATGTGTATGCGTTAAGGGGGGGAAGGGGGGAAACTAAACTTTTTAGTTCAGTCTTAAGCAACAAAACAAAATATTTAGATTTTGAACAATTTAAAATATTTTAAGTGTTTGAGTAAAATGAAGGTGTATTTCTGAATACTCGACTTCAAATAAAAAATATTTTTACTGGGGCTATCAACCTCTTCTGTATGTATTTTGGTAACTCAAAATATTGGAAACAATATAGTAAGAGAGGATCCTGGGTGTGCTGGTCAATTACATGATGACCATGAACAGCTAGTCTGATTCAGCTTGGAGAAAAATAATGCAATCCTTGAGCGCGTCCACACATGCAAGCATGTACACTTGCAGCAACTCAAATAGAAGCGGTGCAAATTTGAGCCGATGCTTTTTGCCTCAGCACACGTGCTTGTACATTCACTTTGGTGTGGAGCAAATTGTTCTACTTGAGGCAAAATAACCCTGCCTGATTTCTCCCGGATCTGCAGCCAGGGGGAGCTAGAGCCTGGGGTCAGCAC
>NW_017728992.1:172894715-172897776 GCF_001723915.1 Gavialis gangeticus
TGATGGGTGTGTGATGGGGGGATGTGGTGTTTGCAGGAAAGGGTGTGGGGGAAGGTGGGTGGGTGTGTGTGGAGGGATGTGGGTTGGTGTTTGGGTAGGTGTGGGGAGCTTGCTGGTTGGACTGTGGGTGAAGGGGACCTTGGGGGGGCTTTTCAGGAGGGTTGGTTCCCCTGGCCACCACAGGGTGCAGCCCCCCCACAGAACATGGAATGCCCCCCCACCCACAGGGCCCCAGCTCCCCCCTGGAGGGCCACAGTCCTTATCCCCCATAGAGCCCCAGCCCCCCTGCCCAGGGTCCCAGGCACTTTGGAGGGCTACAGCCCCCCTGCCCAGGGTCCTAGCTCCCCCTGGAGGGCCCTAGGCCCCCCACCCAGGGTTCCAGGCACCCTGGAGGGCCACAGCATCCCTGCCTTGGGCCCATAACTTGTCTTTAGCAGTAGCAGTGGGAGTGGGCTGCTCTGAGCCATGGTGGTGAGACCCGGTGCAGGATGTGGGAACCATGTGCTGGGCCCAGCCCTGGAGACCATTTGCAGCCTGGCTGGGCCAGGCCCTTGCTGGCAGGACCTGACACGGCACATGGTGACCAAATTCCAGGCCCAGCCAAGTCCTGGGCCTTTTCTACTGCTGGGCCAAGCCTGGCCCTTGGTGACAGGGCCTGCTGCCCTCAGGGCCCCTCTGCCACCTGGCTGGGCTGGGCCCTTAGTAGCAGGACCTGGCACGGTGCACAGGGACTGTGTGCTGAGCCTAGTTGCGTCCTGCTGGCCCTGGGGTCCCTCTGCCAGCCAGCTGGGCTGGGTCCTTAGCGACAGGACCTGGCGCAGCATGGGGTCTCTGTCCGCCTTGCCCAGACAGGCTGTGCCCTGCCCCACTTTTTTGCAAGAGGCATGTCCGCGCTCATCTGGACACGCCCCTTAAGTGTGTTGTATGGGATATATTAAATAAAGAAGACAAAAAGGTACTAGTACTTTTGTACAAGGCTTTAAGTCCATATTTATAATACAGCATATAGTTCTGGTAACCAGTGTTCAAAAAAATGAACTTAAGCTATAATAGATTTGAAGACAGTCCACATTGAGAGTGAAGACCTTATTTCTATGAAAGAAGATTAAAGGAGCTTAGTTTATTTAGCTAAACAAACAAAGACTGAAAAGACATATGATTATTTTTTATAACTGTGTCCATGTGGAGAATATTAGGGAGGGAGAAAAACTTCCTAGGCTGAAAAACACACCAGCATAAAATCATAAGGCTATAAGCTGACTATAAACACATGTGGACTGGAATTTAGAAGACTACATATTTCCTAAGAAGTAAAGTTTTGGAATAATTTTCTGATTTCACATAATGGAGCAAAGAGACTGAATTACTTCAAGATTGACTTTAATAAGTTTATAAAAAAGGATGCTATAATTTAATAGGAAATTATTTTCAACAGCCAGCATGTATGTGCCTGCTTGGCCTAGAACATACGGTCACATGTGGCCTTGGTCTGGGCGGCCAGTAGCAGATGTCCTATGGTTTCCTGTAGGCTGGTGGACAGTCTTTTATCACCTGGGTGACCTCCCCCAGTCTTTCCTGCCACAACTTTGAGTGTTATACCAGTGTGGGAGCCAAACACCCAGGGCTTTGCTGCAGCGGGAAGTCCACCCAGCGGTCATCCGTGGGGCTCCACCACCCCTACATCCCAACCTCACCCCAGTCTCTGGTGGGTCACCAGGTCTTCTGGGCTGTACCCCCGATGATGTTGAATCCCTGTAACTTGGTGGCCTTCATAGCCCTTTTATGTTCTAGGCCCTGCTTCCTGAAATAACTAACTCAGACTGTAGTAGAGCTTCAGAAAATCACTCTTTCTTGTCTCAGCGCAGTCCCAGCCTGGGACTCTTAATTTAACTGGTGTTCAAATAAAAGATGGAGGACAATGAAAAATATGATACTGGGCTACCCTGCCTGTATCGCCTCGCTCTACCTCTCAGCCCCTCCAAAAGGGGGAAACTAAAAAGGAAAAACCAACACAAATTAAGCCAGGAAGGACCCATCTGATCCCTTCCCCTGCCCTTCTGTTAGGGTATCAGAGTAAACTTCGCTCTGTATGATCGCGGGGTTTGGCCAGTCATATGGTCAGCGTAGACCTTTTCCCCGGGTCATTTCGCCCCTCATTCTGCCATGTGTGGTACATGCTGTTGCTGTCCTTCTCCACTGTTGGAAATGCCCAGCTTCCAGTGTCCTGCAGTATTTTCTCCATGTACCCGGCTACTTCTTATGTTATGAGCTGGCACCCAGCCTCTCATTGTTTTGCTCCACAGCTCCCCTTGCTGCTCCCTTCTGTCTCCATCCAGAGGGGGAGCCTCCTTCACCTCCTGTGTTCCCAAGATGCTCCCACCCCTATTGGTGTAGAGAGCCCCTTCTGGCTCTCCCATCTTTGAGTTATTTTTGTATTTTTCCCTCTTTTTATGCATGCTCCTTGCCCCAGGAGGTTCCCGGTCAATGTTTGGGGTTCTTTCCCGTGCTCTCCCTGGGACAATGTAGTGCAATGATGTAGTACAATCTCTATATTGAGTTACAAAGGTAATTCTCTTGCCATGCAGTAGGTATCTGGTAGGGCGGTGGCCAAATCTCCAAATCCAAATCGAATCAGGGGACCCTTTAATGTCTCCAAATCGAATCGGAATCCTCTGATCCACTTCCAGGTCCTCCAGGGAGTGCACTGTTTTTTAGTTTCTGGTCCACTCCCAGGTCCACTGGGGAGCATGCTGGGGGGCTCCCCGTACCCCCCGGCTCATCAACTGGTGCCTCCTGGGTCTGGGGCGGGGGGCACCTGAGGTCCTCTGTGGCTGATCGCTAAACCAGGGTGGTGCGGGGCGGGGGGGGAGGGCAGAGCCTGCTCACCAGCAGACTTGGAAGTAAACCAGAAGTACTTCCAGTCCACTTCCAGGTTTGCTGCAGAGCACATGGAGGCTCTCCCCCTACCACTCCTGCACTCCCATGAAACACTGCATGTGCCCCATCATGCATCCACAAGCCACACTGGTACCTCAACATATGTAGCAAAATTTTTAAAGCC
>NW_017728992.1:172902776-172908427 GCF_001723915.1 Gavialis gangeticus
GCTGCAGAGCACATGGAGGCTCTCCCCCTACCACTCCTGCACTCCCATGAAACACTGCATGTGCCCCATCATGCATCCACAAGCCACACTGGTACCTCAACATATGTAGCAAAATTTTTAAAGCCGTGTCTGTGTCCAAATCACTGATTCTCTGAATCAGCATTGAATCTTCAGGTTTGGATTCAGCTGAATTGAATCAGGGACAGTGATCCAAATGAATCACTGTCCCTGATTCAGGCTGAATATGAATCCGAATGAAACAGGTCCCACTTTGCACCCCTCTAGTGTCTCGGCTATCATGACTCGGGGCTTGGCTGGTTGCTACTAGATGCCAAGAAAGATGTCTCCTTATAAATACTATTAGATTTTGCTTTGTTTTTTATTTTGTTCACCCCTGTATCCCCCTGCCTTTCTCTGAAGAACTGGGACATTGGCACAACTACAGCTCAGTGTGTTGACTGGGTACACTGATGCTTCTGTTGATACATAAAAAGCCCAGAGATTCCTATCAATGGGGTCTTTTCCTTCCAATGAGGATTGTAGTGATGGTCAAGTCTGAGATTAGGAAGGAATTTTCCCCCTAGGATAGATTGGAAGTCTGTGGAGCATTTTCTGGTCATTGCAGTGATAGGGTATTGGCTGTCCACTCATATCTTTTGCTTTTGTGGATGTTCCTGGCATTTTTGGCTTTGTGTCTTGTAGCTGTGTGGGAGGGTGTGAAGGGACAATTTGGGGAACCTTTGGACAAACCACTGTCTACAAAGGCAAGGGTCTGCACTTAATGGCCCTGGAATCCACTTTCCATGACACGGTCAAAACTTGGGTAAGTTAAAAATGCAGCTGTAAAATTGAATAGAATAGTAGTACATGGTCACAGTTGCTTTGTGAATTTTTTTCTTACATATGTAAATTATAATTTTGTGTCCTCTGTTCCACGTTTTTAGTAAATTTATTCAGAAAGTGACAGGAGGTACTTCATCCCTGATCTATACCTCAATCTTTTGCTAACCTGCTCACTGATTTCAAGAATAAAATGAATTATCTCTTACTCAGTTTTAGATATTAATCTCCAAATTTTTCTTTTGATAACTGTATAGTCAGAAGAAGGATTATAGTCAAAATACATATGTTACAGCCCTTTAAATTTATATACAAGAAACTAGACCACCAAAGTCTTTGCAAAATGATTCCCAATCAATAACACTGTTATAGGTATCTTAAAATCCTAAAGGATAATTAGTTCTATTCTGTATACTATTTCACATCAGCTTCATCCTCTTCATGTATGAGCACCATCCAGTAGGATATTAAATGGTATGAATAGTATCTATCATGTGCGATTTATGTTCTCTTTTTGGATGCCTAGGATTGTTGTATTTGGAGTATCCATGTAAGAATGGTGTTCCCTTTTTATTCAACTTTGTTATACACACACACACGAGAGGTAAAATGGTGTACCCCTTCCCACAAGAGAGGCAAAAGGCTGTAATAGGAGTGTTTGCAATAAGTATATATGTTTGCACAAAATTAGCAGGAAAAACAGAAATGTATTTATATCCTTAACTATATTACTAATATTTAATTATGAATAGATCATTGATTTATAAACAGATACTTATGGGTATCTTTTGCTGTATTCCATTGTATTTTCATAGATTCACAGAATGTAAGGCCAGATGGGACTTTGGAAGAAAATTGGGTCCAGCCCCCTGCACTGAGCAGGTAAGATAACCGGGGGCCAGCTAATTCCACCAAGGTGACTGTCCAGTCTCCTCTTGAAGATTTCCAGGGTAGGTGATTGCACAACCTCTGGAGGGAGCTTATTCCACAGTCTGGGCACCCTGACTGTGAAGCAACTTTTTCTAATGTTGAGCCTGAATCAATCGTCCAGGAGTTTGTGGCCATTACTCCTGGTTTTCCCCTCGGGAGCCCTTGTGAACAGTTGCTCACCAAGCCCCTGATTCACTCCCCCAGTGTAGTGGTAAGCTGCTACCAGGTCCCCTCTCAGCCTTCTTTTCCTCAGAAAAGTCTGAGAACCCTCAGTCTTTCCTCATATGGCTTGCCTTTTAAGACTCTGACCATATGGGAGGCTCTACTTTGGACTCTAAATCTTGTCCATGTCCTTGTTAAAGTGTGGTGCCTAGAACTGGGTGCAGTATTCCAGTTGCAGTCTCACCAGTGCTGAGCAGAGTGGAAGAATCACCTCCATGGTTTTGCTGGAGATGCATTGTTTGATATATGCAGCAGTCTTATTTGCCCTGCTGGCTACAGCATCACACTGCCAGCTCATATTCATACTGTGGTCTATTATTACCCCCAGGCCCCTTTCATTTGTGGTGCTAGTCAGTTTGCTGCCATCAAGCCAGTAGGTGTGTTGGGGTTTCTCGTCCCAAGGTGGAGCAGTTTACATTTCTCAAGGTTGAACTTCATCAGGTTCTGATCTGCCCAACTTGCTAGCCTGTCTAGGTCCACCTGTAACTGTAGCCTATTTTCAAGCATGACCACACTTCCCCATAACTTGGTGTCATCCACAAACCCCCAAATACATTTTCCTGTTGTGCCCTTTAGTTCTGGTTAAGGAACAACTGCATGTTATTTTCTATTCTTCTAAAAAAAAACCCCAAAAACTTAGCTATTGATATCTCTGAAAGCTTCTACTCTGAAAAAAAACTTTCTACTCTTAGTCTTTGGTAATAGCAGCTGCACAAATAAGCAGAGTGCCTTGACAACTCTAGTAGGAGCAGCATAAAAAAGCTTAAACTAATTTGTCAATAGCTCTAATTTCACTTTTGTTCATTTTGTTCTGATGAGACAGCCCCACTGAAAATAAATTGTATTCCATGATTCAGTGATTAACTTAAATGCATGGGAATTTAAGGGTATGGCCTGAAATGTCAGCATGGAAAAAACCCATTCAAAATGATGATTACTGGGTTATAAGAAGCACTACCAGATGCATAAATATTTAACTTTACTTGGTCAAACAAATACATTTGTCAAATACATTTCAAAGCCTAGATGGGGTGTAAAATTGTATTTCATGCTCCCATTCTATTTTAAACTGGTTTTCAATTACTATTAGTGAAGATAAAATTATGCTATGACTGCATAAAAGAAATACCATGAGCATTATTATCTTTATACGTTGTAGTATACCTAGAGGCATGGGAGGCATATCTGACAAAGTAGGTTCCTGCTCATTAAAGCTCATGCCTCTCTGATGCAGTAAGGGGCCACTCTGCTCTACCTTCTGCCCAAAAGAAGCAAGGAATTATGAATATAGTTTTTCAAAGCATTCAGAAATAGCTTAATTTTGTTTCATTTCAAATAAATGACAGTGTTACTCTTGGCTTCAACAAGTTAGTCCAATGCTGAACTGTATGAAAATCCCACCCCTAAACTTCTTGTATTTTCTTTTTTTGCATACATTTTCTAAAAAAAAAAAAATCTCTTGCCTTTGACAGCTTCATTGTGGAAGGAAAAATACTCTTACATAAAACCGTTGCATTTGATCTGGCTTCATTTTTTTAAAAATAATATGAAAAGATTTTATGGCACTGTAAAGTATAAATAGATACAAATGTAAAAGTGATTCTTGTTTATAGGAATCTATAAAAATCTTGGATACTAGAAAAAAAGTATATTTTTAGATTTCTTCAAATATTTACCTGTAATTTCCTTAAAGAAGAACCCACCTGAACCATAACAGTATACTATTAAAGCATTGGGCTATATGGAAGTGTCCACATGGAGATATTGCCTCACAAAGGAATTGGTTTCTTGTGAACCACAAAATGTACAGGACAGTAGCAAAAATTGCGGCATCATTTTGGAGAGGTGTATTCTGCATCTGCTACTTTCCCCAATACATTTACCTCTGGGCAAATCTTTGCTCTATACATCCCTAAGGGAAAATCTAACTGGCCATTGCACCGGGAACAAAACTCCATATATACTCTCCTCTGTATACTCCCCTTTGCTCCATCCTCCTAAACTATCCACATTAACTTAACTCTAAATCCATGTATTTGACTTCAAATTTACCTTTTTATCAATTCTTCATCGTCAGCTGTTCAAAATCATCCACCAAATAATAAGGGCCTTGCTACACAGTATTTTAGGTGGCTCCTGGAGCACTTAATCCCTGGATTGCTGCACATAAACATCTTTAAGTAGCTTAAAGCACTCATTATGCTGCTTAAAGTTATGACACTCCAAGGCAGGATTATCTCTGTTCCATATAACCTTGTTCCTGTTCCATTAAGGTGTGGCCACTCCCCACAGCTGTGCTGCTCAAGTTGAAGTCTTCCAGTATCCCAGGATGCAATGGACCCTCCCTATCATAGTGTTTTTTCACACAGCTGAAGATGATGACAGCTTGAGGCAGGCCAGGGTTGGTGGGGAGTGAGATGAAGCATGGAAAGTTGAAACTGGTGTGCCAGATGCTGCTGTGAGGTGGACAGAGTGTGGCCCAGCACAAGTGGAAGAGGAAAGCTACATGAGGTGGCACCAAAGATGTGGAGGGCACTGCTCAGGGGGCCTTTGGTGCTGGCTTTGCTGCACTGACAACTCTCTTGCAGGCTAACCTTGGAGCATTGCACCATGCCACCTTGTTGGTTTCCTCCCATAGCAGTATGTTATAGCTGATGGGAGAATTTAACAGCCTGGGCAGCAGTGGCAGTGGTGGAGGGGTGGGGGGATAGAAGGAGGAGGGGAATGTGCTGCCTCCTCATAGCAAACCACCAGCATGTTGCCTACACCTGTTCCAGGCCCCAGGGAAGGCAGGTGACATTTCTGGGAGGAAACCAGTGGGTGGTATAATGTAATGCTCCTGGGCTGGGCAGCAATGGAGCTGTCAGCATCCCTCTGGGCAAAACAGCAGAGCCAGTGCCATGCCATGGATCATAGGAGCATTTAGCAGTCCTGGAAGTGGAAGCAGGAGGGTGAGGAGGGAGGAGGCAGAGAGGAAGGTGCTGTCTCATCATGGTGAGCCACCATCATGCTGCCCATGCCAAGCTCTAGGGGAGGCAAGTGACATTGACAGCTGCATGCTCACCCCACAATCCAATCACTCTCTCATCTCTGCCTGTAGAGCAGGGATAGAAGCCTATCTTGGCTTATGAGCCATGCTCAGCAGGTCTCCAGTGGTGAGTTGCTTCTGTGCAGGTGGAGGATAGTCAGAGAAGGTTTTTAACCTTAAGGTGTGAATGCTCCAAGCTAGCACTAAGCCAATCAAGATTTGTCTGTGGCTTATAGCCTAAGGTGTAATAAAACCCTAAGAGGGAAGTTCCTAACATCCTTGCCCTTCTTTTCTGTCACTCCATGTGTATCTACAGGTTGGGACATGGTGGCAGAAAATGTAAAGCATTTTCCAGAAATGTGAGCTTGAGTTTTGCTTTGGCCTTGTACAAAAAGCTGCCCCCAGCTGTAAATGATTTCTTGGTCATTTAGACTGGAGAATCAAATGCATTATACCATCAGCAACAAGCTGGCATGGCTTAGTCTTATATGCAGCTACCCCCCCTCAGTTTTTCTTTTTCTTTTTTTTTTTTAAATGCATTCCCTTCCCTTTCCCAACCATTTCTGAATTTGTCTCTCCCTCTCTATTCCCTATAGGTAAGTATAAGTGAGCTAAGACAGGATAAACTTCA
>NW_017728992.1:172913427-172914184 GCF_001723915.1 Gavialis gangeticus
CCCTCCCCTTCCCCAAACTTTTCTGACTTTTTCCTTCCCTCTCTATTCCCTATAGATAAATATAAGTGAGCTAAGACATAGGATAAGCTTCAGCATTTCATTTTGATAGCAAGTTATATTTGTTTTGTTTTTTCTCCTTCTTTATATTGTATAATTATTATGTTTATCTTGATTTTTACTGTTCTGTATTACTGTTTTACTGGTACTATATGATTTAGGCCTACATATGTAAGTTAGCATAAGTCATGTCAAGTTTCCATTTTGTTTGTCAAGTCTCCATCCTGTCCCCACGCCCGGCTGTGTAACCCGTGACTCTCACCTACCCTCCTATGTAACTTGGTTCCTGAGTGAATGGGGATGAATGTAGGTGCTTGAGAGACAATGGCAGTAGGTCTAAAAATAGCTCCCTCTGAATGACCAAACCATCAACACCAATACCTGGACCAACGACCCAGCCCTTTGAACCACCCTTAGCATTCTGGAAACAAAACATGAGGCAACCCACCATTGTGCCAAGCTGCTCATGCTCAGTAAGAACAACTGGAACCCTCTGGAACAGGACTGACCTTGCCTGGACAGGCCCTCCCCGTAGGAGATCAGAGGTAGTCTGCCCCATAAAAAGGGGTAGTGAAGACTGACTCCTTGGGACACCCTCTCCATCTGGACCAGCACCATGCCACACCACCTATCCACCCAGAGGCCCTGCCAGTGACCCCCCTCTGGACAACACCTGCTGGACAAAGACCCCTTTCCAGCC
>NW_017728992.1:172914499-172925418 GCF_001723915.1 Gavialis gangeticus
CCCCTGGGTTGGGTTTTGCTTTACTATGGTTCAGCCCTGCTCCAGTCTCTGCTTCTCGCCCCTCTACCTTCTATCTCATTTCTCCCTCTCCTGCTTCTGGCTCACTGCCACCTTCAACACCTGTCCTAAGCTCCTCTCTGCCTCCAAGCCCCCTATTTCTTTGCCACTGTCTTATTCCCACTGCCTTTTCCTTTTCCCCTGAGCAACCAGGTTTCTGCCTCAGTTTCTTTCCTGGCTGTCTCCTCCTTGCCACCACTTATCTGCCCCCCCCACCCAATATCTCAGCTGTCTGCCTCAGTTCCTAGCCCCAATCTAAGTTGAGTAACCTGAAGCCTCAGTTCCTCAGTCAGGTTCTCTCTAGTCTACCAGTTCTACTCCCAGTTCTGGCAACTTTCACTCCCTACACTTTAACTCCTCTCTCACCTTAACCTTCCCCCAAATATCCCAGGTACCCCAAGCACACACATACATACCATACTATCCAAGTTAGGCTTACCTATGTGTAGGTGGGTTGTATATGTGTGAACTGGTGAGTGTGTGTGCATATAGATAGATAGATAGATATCATTGTGTGCATGATATACAAATTAGTGATCTGTATATGTGTACTGAGTGTGCAGGTATGGGCAATTGATTTTTGTTTAACTCTTGGGGTGTATAGTGTATGTGTTTGAATTGGTGACAGGTATGCATGTGCCTAGGCTGGTTTGGATGTGTATGTGTCGGTAGTGTGCGTGTGTGTGTGTGTGTGTGTGTGTGTGTGTGTATGCACCTAATTGATTTGTCTGTTTGTATATGTGCAATTGTGTTGCACCCTCCTGTCTAACAGCGCAATATTGAGATCCTGAGAGTTGGCCTGACCCCATCAGGGCAACATGTATATCCATATAAGGGTGGGTAACAAGCCAATCCTAACTATGTAGACTTTGGATATGCTGGGTGCATTTACACATGCACTTTACTGCAGAGATGACTAATTAGCTCCACAATAAAGCATCGCTATCTACACAAGTGCTGGTATTGGGGTGCAGTGGATTAATTAAATGCACTGAAATGCTCATGTAGATGGTGTTTGGGGCTGACTGGGGCACAGGTACTACAGTGTGGAGCTGGCTGGGGTATGGGTGCTACAGTGCCTGCTGCCTAGCCCTGCACTTTAGCACCCTCATGCTCTAGCTAGCCCCTCTGCTACCTGATACCAGAGCCTGGAGCATGGAAGTAACCCCCCAAGCTCCTTCCAGCTCAGGGTTGCTCCACCCCAGCATTAACTGCTGTGGTCCTGGGTGCATGTGAAGATGCTGTGTCTAGGAGCAGCTGACTCTGGTGTGAACTGTGCTGGTGTTTATTTCTGCAAATTAATTGCACATGTAGATGCACCCAGTCAGTATTTATTTACACCAATAAACTAAACAAAAAATGGACAATACAACATAATCTCAACTATGAAGTCCTCACAGATGTTCCTGTAAAATATTACAGTTTTTAGTGTTCTTATATACATTACTACCTTTTTGTGCATGTTTTAGTTTGTTAAAGCTATGCTATTGTGTCCCATTGATAGAGGATATTATAGAGGCCAGTCAAAGCAAGTGATGTGTTAGTCAATATGTAACGTGGAGGTTAAGTGGTAAAAGCTGGTGGCATTCAACTCAACAGACATAGCAAAAGATCATTTCAGGCTGTTGTAGTTTCAGAGAGATGCTTTCAAAGCAGATCAGAGGAAAAGACAAATGTACAAAAGCTCTTGCTGCAACTAGAAAAGCCTCTTAGTTAATTTATTTTCTATCACTTAGCAACTGGATATTTTTGTCAGTTATGCCATGATTCCTAAAAAGAATGACTCTGTGCTGCAAACCTTTCTTTGAATCTCATGTTTGCAGATATGAAATAAGTCTGTTTCTGCTGAAATCTGAATTGTCTTGAAGTCATCCTCAGCATTCAGAAAATATATGTTCAGTCTGTCCGAAAAAGAATGGATGTCTCAACACTTTTTATTTTGAGAAGGTATTTCTAGGATATAAAATCTGCTTCTCCGACAGAGAAAAAAGCAAAAGGAAAAAATGGTTCTCGGGGTTCTTCTACTGACATTATAGTTATTTATTTTATTCCTTTGTTATCTGCTTCTTTTAGGTGAAGTCAGTTGTCAGAGAAGTTCCCTGATTGACAACCCAGGAGAGTGATTTACTCTGTTTTCACAGAAAAGCTTAACAGCATGGTAGCAGAAGTGCAATCTTCTCCAGAGCTTTTTGGGGCAGGGTCTGTGCCTTACTAAGTTTTTGTACAATGACTAGTAAGGAATAGTCTAGATTGCCTTTTAGCTCCTAGGTCCTAGTGTTAAAAGTAATAGAAGAAAAAGGTGCCCTAATCCTCAATATTCACTATGGGCCTGTCAGGATAATGAAAGCCATTCAGTGAAAGCTGAATCCTGTGTTATTGCAGGAATTTTAATCCAATAATATATGTATATGCACATGCATATGTATATTAGTTTTTATATATAATGGTACTTGCCTACTTACAGAATCTGTCTATGATCCATGGTTTCAGGGATTTTAATAGTCATTTTTTAAAGTTCTGCTTTAGAGGAAGGCATCATGGTGATAAGAGGACCTGGTAGACAGATTACCACCCATTATCAGTCTGCACTTCAGAAAGGAAAGACAATCAAACAAAAAGCTCCAAGAATGAACCTGAATTGATTACAGTGGCAGCTGTCCTTGATATGCACTAACTCTTGCAGCATGAGGGTGTGCACTATTGTCATTTCCCTTCCACCTTCAGATCAGAACAGGTTGATGAAAAGCAAAGGCTGTGTACATCAAATTAGGGATGCTAGCATTTGATACCCACATTGCTCAGGGGTAAATAATGACATAAGTTGCAATGCAGCAAGAATTAGCCCCCAAACTTTATTTTGGATACTGTGTCATGAATACTTTCTGATATTTTTAGCTGTGCTGTAATCTCCCTGATGGCAGTTCTGTGATTAATGGAGAAGCTTGGGGAATGAGATTGAGATGATTCACTGAGTGTAAATGTTCATGTATGTGATAAATGCAGAGGCCTGAACATTATTTGTTGCATATCTGCAGTCAGAGAAGTCATTCCAAATACACAGAACACTTTCACTACTTCTTATTCCATGTCTCTTAATTTCCATCTCTGCTATCACCATCTCCATCAATGCTGTCACCAGCATAGCCTAAAGCCTCAACATAGTATAAAGCTGGCATTTAAGACAAGATGCAAAAAAGGTATTTAAACATCTTTTTCCTATTTGATTGATTTTATTCAGGAGCATTAAGGGGAGGTTAGATCATATTAAAAATAGTCACCTGATTTAAGATAAACTGGGATGAGGAGGGAGGTGTTGGGGGAGTCAGAGGATTCATAGGGGGATTGAGGGAGGCAGGTGGGATCCATGGGAAGGTTTGGGCAAAGGGGCAGGGCAGACAGTATGAGTGGGAAGGATTGTGGGGATTGGGGTGCAGGTGGCATCTGCGGGGAGATTGGGGGCAGGTGGCATTTGTGGGGGTATTGGAGGTGAAGGCAGGGTCTGTGGAGGTTGCCAGGGTCTTGGACGGTTTGGTTGGATCGGGCAGGGGGGAGAAGTGAGTGGGCTTATGGGGTCTGAAAGAGGTGGGGTTGGGGAGGAACAGGGCCTATTTAAGCTCCTCTGCCCCATTCCTCAGAACCTATGCCCATCCCTCCCACCTCTCCTCCCACTGACACTTACTTTCTTAGCTCCTGGTATCCACAAACGCTGATAAAACTGGCATCTGCATCCAGTTTGTAGGATGCGGAGTTCAGGGAAACCTGGCTGGTTCATGGATGGGAGTAAGGAACTGGGGAGCTAATAGCCCAGTGCCAGGGACAGATAAGAAAAATGCAGCCCTGGGACAGGGACCGGCAGCTGGGCTTTGCCAGCCCTGGGGGCTGTGCAGCTAAATGTACTGAAGTTGGATTGACCGGTCTAATCTAGATCAGTTATGCTTCAGTGTACTTCAATCCAGGTCCATCTTAGAATGGTTCTGCCATTTTTAGACTGGTCTATGTGTGTGAAACTTCTGTACTGTTATAGGTTTAGATTGGTTTCCAATCACTGAGACTGGGTCTAAGTGTAAAGTCCACACCTGGGTGAACTAAATTAGACTGAGTGACCATTTTTAATACATTCAAACCTTCCCCTTCTCCCTCCTGTCCTCAAACATCTAAACTTAGCTTAGGGGTTAGGTTTGTAAATAGGGTGAAATATCTCTGTCCCATTTCCTTAGGTATGCAGCCACAGAGACTGTGGTCCTGTAGTAGGAATAACATATGACTTCTGCAAAAAACAGCAAATTTCCTTTTCCTTTCTTCATTTCTTCCCCTCCTTTATTTCCACTTTCCATTTCTTCCCCTCCTTAAATTCCCCACCCTTATCATCCCTTTTGCGTACATTGTTAATAATCTCACCATTTCCTCTCTTCTTCTAGTCTGTGGTGGCCCCACCAAATTCTGTTTGTTTCATAATCTTTTTTTCCTACATAATATTTCCAGAATCCACCTGAATTCAGTGGCCAGTGCTATATGTCCCCTTCTATTATCCACAAAGGAAATGTCACAGATTCCTAAATAGCCTGGCTTCTTGGCAATTCATGCATCTCTCTCTAGAGATACTCTATGTAATCCCTGATGTCAATCAAGAATGCAATTGTCACACATCAGATTCTCTCTATTTTCTCTGGGGCAACCCTTGTGCAGGACTTGTTTCTGATGTCATTACAGTATTCTTCTCTTGTTTGACTAACTTGACTCTCACTGCACAACTTCTGAGGCCAAATCCAGACAACTGATAAAAATAATTAAAGAATTGATTTGGGTTATCGATATGACAAAAATCCCTATTCATCCTTAATGAGTTTGGAATGATTGTTGCATAATTAAGACCTAATGTGTCTCACAAGACATGGGGCTCTGGCTATGCAGAGGTCTTTGCCTCTCAGTAGCACCTGCAGTTCTATAGATTAATGATATGAGCACAGATGCTCCTGACTATCACTTTCGTCCATAACTGTCTCTTTGCCTTTCTTCTTTTTCTCACCATTAAGCACAAGAATAGCTAGTCTTGTATGTGCAGGCTGAATGGCTTTAGCTTGGTTTAATCAGTTCTTTCATGAAATGTTGATTAATTATAGAACTTAACATTCCTAACAGTGATTGCTCAACTTTTGCTTGTAGTTGAACAAATGTCATTTAATCTGGCTCTCAGATAAGGAGCAGATTTAGTTTTATCACTGAAACGTCATGATGAAGGCACTGCCCTACAAAAGAAGAGCCCTGGATTTTGCTCCAAAGGCTGTTCATACCTTCCACCCTATGTAGCTCTTGGTTAAGACACAGAAATAACCCTAGAATCAGAGTCCCAAACCCAGTTTTTTCCTTCCTAACTGATTTTCTTAGCCTCTAGACAAGGTGTTCTCAACCTTTTTAGACTCAAGGCAGCCCTCTCAGAAAATGCCAACTATCTATCTTAAGTTTTAGTTTGTTTTTTGACTGTGGAAAGTAACACAGCAACTCTTCTGGTGCAAAGAACTCAGAGTACCAGTCACAATGTTTTTGACAATATAGATTCCAATCTAAAATATCTGTGCTTATTTTGTGAATCAGTCATGCATTGGTGTTTGCACACCTAACTGTGCTAATATTGATTGATACCCTGTGGATCTCACAGCAACCCAAAGTGCTGTGACTCCCTGGTTGAGAATCACTGCTCTAGGGTATAAAGCAGTAGTCACCAATCATTCAATCACTATTGACTGGTCAATTGTGGAGCCTCTGACAGTTGGTCTCAGTCTAAGGGGGCTGAGTGCATGCTGGCACATGGGCACAGGTGCACATACACTCAGCTCCCCCAGACTGAGATACAGAGCTGCTGCTGCTCCAGGAGCAGCACAATGCCATATGTATCCTGCCACTGGGATGAGTCACACCCCCTCCCACTGGGGCAGGTGCACAGTTGATCCTGGGTTGCACTTTAATTCAAAAGTTATCTCATACTTAAAAAGATTGGAGACCACTGCTAAAAAGTCATGCTTCCTTTGGCTTGTTCCATTTCTAGCCTCATGACTTGCATTCTCAGATGTCCAGTAGCCCAGCTTCAACAGGAAGGGTGGAATGTGTCCTTTTTCAACCCAGCTTATTCTGCAGGCTACTGATTATGATTAGCAGCCTCTAGGAAGTATAAAATGTGGTTCTGGATCCTCTGAAGCTGTGGAGATACTGTAACTCACGTGTCCCACTTTCTGGAGGAATGTATTAGTCACTAGTTTATTATGCAAAAGGTTCATGACCTATTCACTGCAGCAGGTCTTTTGGTACTGAACTCTATACTGGTAGTTTTGATTTAGGTGTATTCCAAGAATATCTGCTGAATCAGGGCCCTCTGGGAATATAACTGCATTAGCAACATTCATATAGATTGCAGAATATAGGGAGGAGCTAGGAATCTAAACTACATTGCGTCTAAGGATGCTCAAAAGCTTGAATCGATGCTAGTAGGGAACTTTGGAGTTCAAAATGAAGATGTTGGCTAAGGGTTAGTGCTCTTTGAGCTTTATTGGCTTGTGTACTTGTTTCAGTTGAAAGTAAGGTGTCTAAATTTCAACTAAATTCAGTTTAGGTAGTGGCTCTTAACCTGTTATCACATCTCTTTAATCTTTCTGGGCTCCTTTTCACTTGAATTGAAACTTGTTCAGTGTTGGGCTATGTGGACAAAGCAATCCACTGGAAGGCTAGAATTGGGAAGAATCTTAAAACTGTCTTGACAGTGAAGGCTCCTAATGTGCCACCACTTCTAGAGCTTAGGGGGATGGGGATAATCTTTTTTCTTCTCAGATAAAGGAGCTGCTGCCAGTTGAAACTGTTGTGGGTCCATGTTGATGGTACTAAGTACTTGCCCATCGCATTTTGTCCTTTGTGTCTTGTTCTTATTTAGTGTAACAACGCACATTGCATTATGGATTTTCCTTAATGATGTCTCATGCATAGCAGAAATATAATAAATTTATTTTGGCATAACAGGCAGTAGAGGGGATCTGGGGCCAGTGTAAACATACATTCAGATCCTGACCACCTACATCCCCTGGCTCAACTGTTGAACAGAAAGCAAGTCTCATCAAGATGAAGTTAACATCAGGCCATGGACCCTGATATAGCCATGACTCAAACCAACAGAACAGTGAGATTGGTTTTATTTTTCATTCACAGCATTTTGTGGGCATGCATACTCTGAAGATTCCTGGGACCCTCATTTGACTTGTGCACCTGTGAGAACTTGATGGCAGGACAATGAACTTTGTCCATTCAAACCATATATATCCTAGGCAGTTTAACCATAAGGCTGGTCTCTCCTGCCTCCTTCTCTGCACCTCCTCTCCACACCTCCCACCCCATCCAAATCCTTCTCTTCTTTATCCAGCAAAGTTGGAAGGGTATACAGTGCACAGTAAGAAAAGCAACGTTATTCGTAATTCTCAGTGAGATTTCTCTTTTTCAGACAAACTCTAAAAGAAAATTGCCCATGAAACAATTTCCTTATACAAATACTCCAGTGTTTCTTTTTATTTTACTTCTCAAAATGTATGGACTATACCCCTTACAAGTTGTAAAGTATTTATTTTCCTAATTGGTAATATATGGCATTGAAATGGGAGGAACTTGCTCTACTTCTTTAACATTAATGTAAATAGTGGTTCATTGTCTTCAGACGTAAAGCCAAAGTTTTGAAGGCATATGCTTGAATTTCAATTCCTTTTTGGTTTTCACTGTGTGTACTCCACATTGACCTATTACAGGCTGTGTCTACATGAAACGCTACTGCTCAGTCTTTACTGCACATTCATTTAGTACCTGTATAAACAAGTAGTAATATCGAGCTACTGAGCAGTCAGTGTCTGGTGTAGATGCAGCCATAACCTGCTTTCTTATTCAGCCTGCTAGCAGCTTCCTTCAGATCAGTGCAACAGAAAGCATTCTGCAGGCTGATAACATCCATGTCAGTGGTCATCTTTCAGTGAAAAAATTCTCTGGCTCCAAGATGACAAATCCATTTTCTGCCAGCTTTCAAAGTCTCATTTTTTGTTTTGGTTCCATGTTATGGTGGAAATAAAACCTTTTGAAGGTGTTCACAGGCTTGTATCAAGATGTCTGTTTTCATGTTGAAAAAGGACTGTTCAGTTGCATGCGTGTCCTGCTGCTTGGGAGACTAGTCTGGAACATAGCAGCTGCAGCTTAAATCCCTGCTCTACCCAATTCAAAACCAAGTTTTTCATCCCACAGGGTTCTGTACCTAGGCCTCCCCTATGCCAGTGCCCTAGCCACTAACCTACAGTGAGAGAATCTCGGCCCAGGCCCAAAAAAATCTTGAAAGAATCACTGTCAAAATCAAACATTACTACAAAGGATTTTAACTTCAAAATGGCAGTTTGCAGGTTTTTTTCAACTGTCACAAAACAGGTCTAGTATAAAGCCCACTTACAAGATAAAAATATCCCATAGGTTAAGCTACAGAAGCAGGGCCGCCCTCCATGGATTATATTTTAATAATAAGTGAAGATATCGTAACCATAAATGATTGAGCATCTAGGATTTCTGTCTTGTAAATCTTCGTGTGTGTACCCAATATCAGAATAGGACATGTCCAAAACAAATGTTTGTATACAAGCTGTTATTTCTCAGCGGAGAAGCAGCCAGTGACATAGGCTGAATTTGCACTAATGTACATCATGTAGCAACTGACTATTCAAACATAAACCTTGCTGCAGGTATACTGGGTTTTTTTTTACATGTGTTATCCTGATAACAAACCCACCTATTCAGTGCCTGACAAGGATTTTTTCCTCTCTTTTCCATAATTTGATGATTATTTTCTGTTCCTTTTCTGTATTAGCCAGTGTTTAATGAGACTTCATTCTGACTCCAAGAATTTTGCCTCTGCTTTCACCCACCACTTTCTCCTTATGCTTCTTATTTCCTTGTCATTTACTTCAGCTGCCCATCAGCTCACAGTGTTTTCTGCAAACTCAGTAATGTCAGAGTCTGATAAATTGATGCATCCACTTGGAGCATATTCCATGCCCTCTAAATCCCCAATCCATCTGCTTATGACGGGACTCCTGACTGCACAGCTCCACTGGATTTTCTGTCAGCACTATTTAACTGTATTGTAGATGTAGACAGTTTTACTACCTCACCATTTCTGTTACTTTTATGGTCTTTTTTTCCTTGCACTTTTATTGTGTTTTTTGCTGGTGCCTAGGCTTACTGGTTTTCATGGTTCTTCTATATTTTTCTTTGTTTTGTTTTGTATTTTTTAAGAAAGTAAGAACTAGTACCTTTCTGATGCTGTTTTCAGTTCTTTGCATGGACTCCTCATAACACAGTGCTAATTATCTGTCTCACACTGATAAGACACACATCTGTATGCATGTTTGTATATCTTTAACTCCATAGAGGGTTAAATTAGTTGCTGATTTCATTCTTCTGGCTTCACTAGTTTTTAACCAGGGATGACTCATTTTTCCTATTTACTTTCATCCTAACTGTATGGCAAAAAAACAAACAACTCACTTCCACCAGTTTCTCTCATACATAAATTAAAGATCAAAGAGTTCTTAAAGAATAGAAGATGGTCCACTGCAAACAGCAACACTAACATTCATTTTAGAGAGTTATTTCTAGTTAGGAATTAGCAGAGTGATCTATCAAACTCCCCAGCAATTGGCTTTTGAAAATATCCAGTTAAAGAAACATATAAATGCTAGGACATATTTTAATACTGCCTTGAAATACTTATAAACTAATATATCAAATATTTCTTTGCTGCAGTAAAGCCCCACCGCAGCTTTGTTGCAGCAAAGATAAAATTACAATATGCTGTAGTCAGTGCTCTTGTTCAATTTTAATTCGCAGGAAGACAGGTATGCACAAACAAGGCATTTTAGCAGTAAATGTGGGGTGACAAGTCACTACACCAAATTTACTGCAATAGCAGATTTAATTGAAGTGGTGCAATTGCAGCACAGTAGCACTTTCTCCAGTGGGCAGCTCAATTGTAAGCTAAGATCAGTTAAGGAGATTATTTAGTGATAGAGCATTTATGTATGCTTTGTTTGTAAATGCCTGTCAGCACAGGGTGAGAGAATGCTGAATGTGGACATCTTGAGGTGTCCATAAGCTTGATTGGGAAACATTATTTTTACTTTTAGCTATTAAAGATTTTTTGTAAGAATTTGCACCTCCCTTTGGTACATAGGTGGAAATCCCATGAGTATTACTAGGAATTGTACATTTCCCCACTTAGTTGGATCTCAGAAGTTTTGATCCTATGGCCACTTGTACACATGATGGAGGTTTAGTCTCTGAAATTGAAACAGTGGGTTTTTAATTGCAACTATTAAAAACCCACCATTTCAATTTAGGGGCTTCCATCACTGTTATGGTGAGGGGCTTGATTCTTATATTTTTTTCCCCTACAGAGCCTGCCTGTCTGTCCCACAGCCAGGAGGTGAGCTGTCAGTGGGACAACAGCCCCTGAGCTGCAGGGTGCCTGGTCCTTCCCTCCATAGCAGTGGCCTCCTGGGGCTGCTTGGGTGGGCTGCTAATGGGTGGGTGCTGCCCTGGAGGCACCACCACCATGGAGGGAAGGTCTGGGGTCCATTGGCAGCTCACTCCCTGGCCACTGGAGAGTCAAGCAGGCTCCGTGGAAAAAAAAAAAACCCAGAGGATCAGGCCTCTTCCTGTTTTTTTTTTCCCCCTCAGCAGAGTCTGCCCATGTAAGCTGCCACTACGTCATACAGTCCCTGAGCTGTGGTGGTGGTGGGGGGTCTGGTGCTTCCCTCCATGGCAGCAGTGCCCCCTGGGACTGCCTATCTAGGGTG
>NW_017728992.1:172930418-172933298 GCF_001723915.1 Gavialis gangeticus
CGTGCGTGCGTGCGTGCGTGTGTGTGTGTGTGTTTGGGGTAGGAGGGGGGAGCTGCATTGCTCCTTTCTGCTTTTGCCATCTCCTGTCATGCTGTATTTTTCCAAGGGAATCTGTTGAGCCCTTCACAGTGGGGCCCCAGGCTCTGGGCATGAGCACAGCCATTCTGACTGTGGCAGACAGCTTGCTCTGAAGAACAGTGTGACTGACTTTTATTTCTACTTCATTTTAACCTCAGCCATTTCACCCCCTCCATGAGTACAGCTGTTGCTGTATGCCAGTAGCTTGCCGCCTACCATGGTAAGAGACTATGTTGGCAGCTCAGGAAAGAGATAACTGGCCTGTTGTAGTAGTGACATTCTCATGCCCACCAACCTTTGTCTTTTCAATGAGTTGAACAGGGATAGAGTCCGGTCCCTGTACCTGCAGGAACATAAATTGTAGTGGGGATGATTTCCTAGGGCACTTGTTTCTTGTGGTCTGACTGCCCCTGGAGTATGACTTGTAGCTGTCTGTAGCTGTTCACTGCACCACATGACTCTTGTAATAAAGATTCAAGTTGCTGCTGTCCAAATGAAGTCCCTTTATTATTGCACAGGGCTCTGTGCATAAAACAGTCCTGGCCCATAAATTGGGGAGTGTGCAGCCATAGATTTTACTGGCCCCCAAAGTGAGCTGTGGATGGTAAGGGCACTGTAATGCCAAATAGAGACACTCTCAAATCATTATTTTTCTAGAGGGGCTATTGTGGGGGGCATGATGATGGCTGAAACATCACAAATAACTACATAACAAACTAAACTACATTCAAATGGCCACTTTTTTCATGTGTACAAGTGCCCTACAGAAATGTTCACAATAAGAAACAGTATGCCTAAGACATTTGAACTGCAGTAAAAGTGAAAATGAAGCTTTACATGATCCAAATGAAGTTAGGGAGCATATAATTTTTTCACTGAGCAATGTTAACTGTAAAAAAAACAAACCTTTCTTTAAAAAGTTTATTTAAAAAAATCTATTTAAATTTTGGATATTTGACATGTTTCCCCAAAACATTTTCCAAAATTGCTATGGCTACCTCTACTTTGAGAGCTCTGCCTTTAAGTAAGAAGGTAAAAAGTAATATAGCTTAGAAGAGAATATGGTTTTCTGAAAAGACAAGATGGAAAGACTCATACTATCAAAGACTTAACTGTGCATGTTCCTCACATACACATCTTACAATAGTAGGCAAGAGTAAGTTATTACCTAGGCATCAATAGTCTTGTTATGGTCCTGGCACAGCCCTGTTATGGTCTGTGCTGGCCTGCCAGATCAGGATCTCCAGGGTAACTTACCTCCTGACCCAGGGATTGTGGCATGGCTGCAAGAGGTACGCAGCCAACTGTCCAAAGACAGGCTTCATCTGGCATGGTCAGCCCAGGCAGTGCATTGTAACGTGCAGCCAGGGAGGGGGTGCTCTCATTGGCTGCCAGGAGTTCTGCCAGAAGCCAAAATGGGCTACCAGTACACTTAGTGACCCCCAGAGAGGAGGGAAGGGTGAGTGGACAGGAGCTCTTGTAAATCACATGGAGACACAGAGGCTGTGCCAGGAGTCAGAGCCAGAGCCCCTTCCAGAGCCAAAGGCAGGAGCTGGGGACCAAGCCAGAGAAACCCAGACAAAGCCAGGCGGTGAGAGGAAAAACCCTGTTGGAGGGGCTGCACTGAGAGCCATGGCAGAGAGTGTGCTAACAATGTGAGAGCCTGAAAGCGAAGGACCCAGAAATTGTGGTGGGATTATCATGATTAAGGAATTAGGAGGCATTGAAGGAGTGACTTGCAAACTGATTCAACCTAAACTGAGTGAAGGAAATAGGCCAGCACCTCAAGGATGCCTTAACTTGATGGAATATAAACAAGGATCTAGTGAGGATGAACTTGGTCAATTAATGAACTAGGCTCACTGGGGGAAGGGGAAGATGAGGGCAGAGGAAGCCTTGCACCACTAAACTAAGCAGCACCCACAAGTACAGCCCAGCCTAGATCAATGAGCAAAACAAATACCCAGGTAAGCAACAGGGGCCAGGGCAATGCTGACATTAGGGGGCCAGTGCACACATCTTCAAATGCCTCTACACAAATGCTCGTAGTATGGGAAAGAAGCAGGAGGAACTTACCTTCCTGCTAGCTGACACCAACCCAGACATAGTGCGGCTCACTGAAACATGGTGGGAACCAACGCATGACTGGGCAGTGAATATCAAGGGCTATAGGCTGTACAGAAGGGACGGGACAGGGAGAAAAGGTGGGGGTGTGGCACTCTACATTAAGGAGGAATACACATCCTCATCAAGTAGCACAGGGTCAGAGGAGGGGCACACTGAAGTGCTCTGGGTTAGAATACAAGGCAGTGGAGGGGAAAGGGACTTAAAGGTGGGGGTCTACTACAGACCACCCAACCAAGGTAAGAGCTAGACCAGGAATTCTTAAGTCAGCTCATGGAGGTAGTTAGGTCAAAGGACGTGGTCATAATGGGTGACCTGAACTTTCCAGACATCTGCTGGGAAGAGCAGTCAGCCAGGTCTGACTGCTTATGTAGGTTCCTAGCCAAAATGCAGGACCTCCATCTAACCCAGGAGGTGCACAGCCCCACCAGGGGAGATGCCTTGTTGGACCTGGTGCTGGCCGCAGGCGATGACCTGGTGAGGGGCCTGCGGGTGCTCAACCACCTGGGCGACAATGATCATCACCTGCTGGAATTCACCATTCAACACAAGGTAGCAAAGGCCTGCAGCAAGGTAGCAGCCCTAGATTTCAGGAGGGCAGACTTCAATGAGCTAGGGAGAATAGTCAGGGAGGCACTGAGGTCCTGGAGGGGAGGGGAGCCAGGTGTCCAAGAGGTG
>NW_017728992.1:172934132-172934421 GCF_001723915.1 Gavialis gangeticus
AAAGGCAGTGTGGGGATGCAGTCAGGAAGGCTAACCGCACCTTGTCATGCATCCAAAGATGCATCTCAAGCAGGTCCAAGGAGGTGTTCCTCCCCCTTTATGTAACACTGGTCAGGCTGCAGTTGGAGTACTGTGTCCAGTTCTGGGTGCCGCACTTCAAGAGGGATGTGAAAAACATGGAGAGGGTCCAGAGGAGGGCCACTCGCATGATCAGGGTGCAGCAGGGCGGGCCTTATGAGGAGAGGCTATGGGATCTGAACCTGTTCAGCATCCACGAGAGAAGGTTGAG
>NW_017728992.1:172939421-172940328 GCF_001723915.1 Gavialis gangeticus
GTCAGGGAACTTCTGGAGGGACTAGATGTATTCAAATCAGGTGGTCTGGACAATCTCCACCCCAGAGTACTGAAAGAATTAGCTGAGGTCATTGTGGGACCCCTGGCACAGCTTTACGCGCACTCGTGCTGCTCTGGTGTGGTGCCAAAGGACTGGGAGAGGGCCAACGTGGTTCCCATATTGAAAAAAGGGAGGAAGGAGGACCCAGGGAACTATACACCAGTTAGTCTTACCTCGATCCTGGGTAAGCTTTTTGAGAGAATTATTCTGGCACATGTCCACTAGGGGCCAGCAGGGGAGACTATGTTTAGGGGCAACCAACATGGGTTCATTAAAGGCAGATCCTGTCAGACCAACCTGGTGGCTATCTGTGATGAGGTCACCAAATCCTTAGATGCAGGGGTAGCAGTGGACATAGTCTTTCTGGACTTTTGGAAGGCCTTCGACACTGTCTCTCATCCCGTTCTCATTAAAAAACTGGGGGACTGTGGTGTCGACACCCACACAGCAAATGGGTCACCAACTGGCTGGAGGGCCACACCCAGAGAATGGTGGTGGATGGGTCATTTTTGACTTGGAGGGATGTGGGCAGCGGGGTTCTGCAAGGCTCGGTCCTTGGGCCTGCACTGTTCAACATCTTCATCAGTGGTTTGGACGAGGGGGTAAAAAGCACCCTGTTCAAATTTGCTGATGACATTAAGATGTGGGTGGATGTGGGCACGTTAGAAGGAAGAAATAGGTTACAATTGGACCTAGAAAGGTTACAGGGGTGGGTGGACGATAATAGGATGGGATTCAACACTGACAAGTGCAAGGTGATGCACCTGAGGAGAAAGAACCAGCACCATACCTACAGGCTGGGGAACTCCCTTCTCATCAGTGCAGAGGCAGAAAACGATCTTGGAGT
>NW_017728992.1:172941097-172943334 GCF_001723915.1 Gavialis gangeticus
AGGCTGCAGTTGGAGTACTGTGTCCAGTTCTGGGTGCCGCACTTCAAGAGGGATGTGAAAAACATGGAGAGGGTCCAGAGGAGGGCCACTCGCATGATCAGGGTGCAGCAGGGCGGGCCTTATGAGGAGAGGCTATGGGATCTGAACCTGTTCAGCATCCACGAGAGAAGGTTGAGGAGGGATCTAGTGGCCTGTTACAAACTAGTCAGGGGGGACCGGCAGACATTGGGGGAGTCCCTGTTCCTTCGAGCACTACTAGGAGTGACTAGAAATAACGTTCACAAGCTGGCAGAGGGTAGATTCAGAAAGTCTGCTGCACCCCCACTCCCCCGAAGCCCCCCAGAGACTGCCCAGCAGCCATGGAGCCCCCTGCCAACCCCCAGCACAGCCAGAGGCAGGGGAGGGGAAGGGGTTAACCCCTCACTGAGTGGGAGGAGGCAGCTGAGTGGAGCCGGGCCGAGTCAAGTCCCGCCCAGGACCATACTTGGCCCATCCCCCCAGGAGAGACAGAGGTAGGAGGGGGTACTCACCAGTCCCCCTCCAGTAGGGCAGGGCCCCCCAAATCCCAGGCAGGGCTCTCCCTTGCCTGATAGCAGCTTTCCCCGATGGCAGGCCCACTGCTTATGCGTGCAGTTTAAAAGGGCCCACTAACAGCAACAAAAGCCCCAGTTAGGCTCCAAAGTAGTGAGAGATGTGTGGGTGAAAGCCTGCCACACCCCCGCTCCCCTGAAGCCCCCCAGAGAGGCCCCCAATGATCCCCAGCACAGCCGGAGGCAAGTGGGGCCCATGATGGAAGGGGGTTAACCCCTCACTGAGTGGGAGGAGGTGGCTGAGTGGAGCCGGGCCGGATCAAGCCCCGACGAGGCCCTGACTTCGCCCAGCCCCCAGGGAGCCACGCGAACAGTCTGCGCAAACAGGCGTGCTTGCCTGCCGGTACATGAGTTAGCTCAGAGTTCACGTGGGAGGATGCGCGGGAGGGCCTGAGACCCTGCCTGCGAACCCCCCAGGGTAGACAGTCCCAGCTGTAGCCAGCCTACCAGAGGCATGATATGGATGGGCACGCGTCGCACCCCGAGGGTCCCCGAGGGCATGGTGCCCCCCCGGCACCTCAGAGACAGCCACCCAGATGGAGCCCATGGTTCCGTGCTCCACGCAGATGGAGCCTCTGGCTCTCAGCTGCGTGGGCTGCCTGTCCCTTTTTCAGGCTCTGGCAGCTGGGAGCATGGCCACCTCCCTGTGTAGGGTCTGCTCCCTTTTGGGGTCTCTGGCGCACCAGCTGGAGGAGCTCCAGGCCACAGTCCAGAGACTGTGTGCCATTGGGCACTGTGAGCAGGAGATTGACTCTTACTGCCAGGCCCTTCTCCCTCGGGAGCTGGAGGGTAGACCACCGTCTCCCTCCAGGACAAAGGAGGACTCCGGGACCTCTCACTCTGCCCAGTCAGGGGTATGGACCAAGGTGGTCAAGGGCCCTAAGTCCCGCCGCACCAAGGCCCCTGCTCCGCCAGAGCTTAGCAACAGGTATACAGCTCTTGCTCCTCCAGCAGAGGCTGCTGAGTTGCCAGCTCCCACAGGCAACACAGGCTCAACTGCAGCTACCGCCCCCGCTCTCTCCAAAGACAAAACGTAAGGTGTTTGTTGTGGGAGACTCCATCCTGATGGGGACTAAGGGGGCAATCTACTGCTCCGACCCCTTAGCCTGGGAAGTCTGCTGCTTCCCGGAAGCCCGCATCCGGGACATTGCGGAGAAGATCCCTAAGCTCCTCCAGCCGAAAGACCACTATCCTATGCTCCTTATTCATGTGGGCACCAATGACACAGCTCAGAGTGCTCCCAGCTGGGTCATGAGGCGCTACTGGGATTTGGGAGTGGGGCTAAAGGGTCTAAGGGCACAGGTGGTGTTCTCGTTGATCCTCTGAGTCTCAGGCTATAGGCTGAGGAGGGAGAGGAGGATCCACATGGAAGGCTTTGGCTTCCATGACCACAGCCCGCTCTTTGGCGAGAGAGGCAGTGAGCTGCTGGGAAGAGATGGTCTCCATCTCTCTCCCCTAGGGAGGAGGCTCTTCTCAGCCAGACTGGCTAACCTGCTCCACCAGGCTTTAAACTAAGCCTGCCGGGGGACGGGGGGACTACCGCCACTGCTAGCCCACTGAGCAACCCTTGCAAAGCCAGCGGGCCCAGGCACTTAAGGGAGCCCACCCTTGCCCCAGCCCTGGTACAATCTGTGGGCAAGGCAAGAG
>NW_017728992.1:172944006-172958650 GCF_001723915.1 Gavialis gangeticus
AGGGGTGACCACCAGGATCTGGGGGAACGTTTGTTCACCAGAGTGCCCCAAGGGATGACAAGGTTGAATGGTCATAAACTACTACAAGACCATTTCAGGCTGGACATAAGGAAGAATTTTTTTACTGTCTGAGCCCCTAAGGTCTGGAACAGCCTGCCATCAGAGGTGGTTCAAGCACCTACATTGAACACCTTTAAGAGCAAATTGGATGTTTATCTTGCTGGGATCCTATGACCCCTGCTGACTTCCTGCCCTTTGGATGGGTGGCTGGACTCAATGATCTTCCGAGGTCCCTTTCAGCCATAATGTCTATGAAATCTATGAAATCTAGACATCAGGAGGTGATACTTCACTCTCAGGGCGGCTAGGATCTGAAACCAACTTCCAAGCAAAGTGCTGCTGGCTCCTACCCTGGGGGTCTTCAAGACAAGGCTAGACAAACACCTTTCTGTGGTCATCTGACCCCATTACTTTTTCCTGCAAGGCAGGGGTTGGACTTGATGATCTGCTCAGGTCCCTTCCGACCCTACAAACTATGAAACTATGAAGTATGAAGAGAGATTAAAATCAAGTGATGGCATACTTGTTAAATTGATGAAATATATGTTCAATTGAGTCATGGCAACTTGTTGATGACTAATATAAATAAGGATTAATTGATGTGGTGAGTGGGGGGTGAGAGCCTCACCACCCAGTGAACTATAAAACAGCTCCTTAACTAGATAAGTCAGCAAAAGTTGTATTGTTAGCCAGCGAATCCCATAGACAAGTGATCAAAAATGACTTATCAGTAGCATGGCAACCCAGGTAGGATGAGACATCCAGGAAGATATGCCTGAGCTTGGATAGATGTGGTATGGGAAGGGTGTAGGGAAGGTGGAGCCCTGTGGAGAAAGAGCTCACCCTCGAGTCCTACCACTGACTGTGACAAACATCTCACCTCTGTTATTTTATCTTTTATTCCTTTTGAACATCAAGACCTAGTGGGTGAGGAACAAGGGAGACTCCAAAGTGGGGAGTAATTGAGTGGGTGATATGTGTCCAGGATATGCACTCCCACAACTCCTCTCTGCACTTTTTCTTGGTATGAATGAGATGGATGGATTTGCTGCTAAGTATTATTTCTAAAATCTGCAATATCTGCAGTAATTAGAAATTGTCTAAGAACTACTTCAAATCATGAGAACCTCAAACCACAAAGATTGCAATGCTATGAATACCCAAATATTATTTCAAAACAAATACGCTTGCTTCACTTTTTCTTAAAGGAAGTCATGGTAAACATACTTTCATGTTTTATTATGGCAGCTAGTTAATGGAATCATTTAAAAAACAACTTAAAAAAGAAATATATATCTCTACAACTTCCTAGCCTTAATCTATCATGCATGGCTTTTGAACCAGTGCCACCCCAAGAAAATAACTTTTTGTGTTTCATCTCCTCACTTTTTTTTGCCTCCCTGCCTGCCATCTGACACCTCCAGGGAAGGAATTCTACCTGATCAACACATCAAAGAGCTGCTCAGTACAGCTCACAAAGACACTCTCATGCACCCAGAGGGACAGACTTCCATCTTCAGCTCCCTCTGTGCAAAAATAAAGTTTATTTACTACCTATGGGGACTTTTTACCATCTTGTACCATCTACACTTTTCCCAGAGCCTGACTAAAGGACTTTGATGCTGAAAGCTTGCAGAAAAGGACAATTTTCTTGCCATTTACCAATTGGTCTAATAAAAGGTATCATTTTGGAACCAAGAGTTCTAGTTTTTTGTATATCTCCTCACTGAGTAATTTGTCTATATATCTTACAGCAACTGGTCTAAGGGTTTTCCTTCACCTCTGGTTCTCTGACATGGCTGGATCACTGCCATTTTTCTCCTTGATGCTCTCAGTTATATTTTTACTGAGTTGTAAAAAATCAACTGGTTCAGTTTCATGAGCAGAAATAATTCCTTTCACTTCTTTACCATTGCATTTTTAAAAGTTCCAAGTTTCTTTCTTGGTTATATAAAAGAATTTGAAAGGCACCTTTGGGATTGCAGTAAGGTTTTTATTTTATTTTTTTATTTTTTTGCCCCCTTTGAGTAACTACTTGCTTTTTCACAGATGCTTTAAGATTTATTGGCTTTTGGGAGGAGCGGAAGGTTGAACAAGTCATATTTTATATACTTGAGTTTGTAGGAAGACATAAAACCACCGTAACTGATATTAGTATACTGGCAGCACTCATTTAGAAACAGGGCTGAAAGACTGAGATTTTTATTTTTGAGAAAGAACTGAATTCTGGGAAGTATACAGCCTTATCCTTTTCCAAAGCACAAGGCCAGGATACCAGAGCTCTGGATTCAGTTTCTGGATAGAGCACAGGCACTTTATGTAACCTAAGACAAATCTTTTGGGGAAGATTATCAAAATGAATAGTAGTTAAATCATTTGCTTATCCCTTTGAAAATCTTTTACCTATTTGTCCTGCACAACATTTGCAAAATATTTTTCTACCACAGACTGATGATAGATTGATAGATTACAAAACCATAAAAACAATTGTGATAATTTAATCTGACCTAATAATCTCATTCAAATTAGTTCTAATTAATTATTATAATCTAATCATTGAATTAACTCCTATTTGACCTATAGCCCATTATTTAGAAAAAAATATTGAATTATAACCTGTGGTAAATTGTTCCACTGATTAATTATGCTCACTATTAAAATTGTGTATCTTTTTTTCTGAATTTATTAACATTTACCTTCTGAACACTGGATTTTGTTACACCTTTTTTCAAACTGAAGAGCTCTGTTTTTAAACTTCTGTTCCCCATATAGGTATTTAGATCCTGTAAGGGCACTTATAAATTGTGATCTGTTCTTCAATCTTTTACCTTTCTCGTGTTAAAATCAAAAGATTAAGCTCCTAGAGTCATTCAAGACTCGTTTTTAATCCTTTAAATACTTCTCAGAGTTCTTCCAGGGACTATCCAAAAACTATAACTACTGAGTTGTAATGAATTGCTTTGGTAAAATTCAGCTGTTATCTGGGGATTTTTTTTTCCCTTTCAGTTATGCTTTGTTTCCAGAAATGAAGCATGGAGAACAAATGCTTAATAGGAATAAATTTGATAAAGCATTTACATATTCTGTGCCTAGCCCATAATTCTTCTTTTTAACAGTACCTAAATGATTGGTCTCCTGGATCAGCCACCAGTATATGGATGGAGGAGTATTCTGATTCCAACCACTTTTGCTATCATTTATGAGACGCAATTGTTGATTAGAACAAATTCCAGGAAAAGGTAATGTTGTCAGGGGCTAGCAGTCAAGACCTTCTGTGTGCACTGGTAACAGAAGAAATAAAACTTTCTGGAAGAAGTAAACCAGTGTCACAAAACTAATTAGAAAACTTGACAAAAATATGCAGAATTCTGTTTTACTTACTGAATGACCAAAATGAAGCCTGCAGGAACTCAGAGCTACCTGACTAAACTGCAGGAACAATTATGTTACCTCCATTGGCCATTAAAGTGCTCCCATTATAGGAACGTTGTACATCTCTGAAGCATGATTCATTTTCTACAATAGAGACACTTGTGCACTAAGGCTGGGTGACAGCCTATTGATGTCATGTTTGGTACCTATATACAGGTAGTCATTTCAATCTTCAAAGCCTTTTATGAGCTTTAACTAATCAGTACCATTTTCTCAGTTGTGGAAGGAAGACTGACAGGCAGGCAGGTAACCAATATTAATTTATACAATGTTTATCTTATGTTGTGAATTACCAATTTGGCAAAAGTGGCCTATTTCTTGTAATAATAATAACAAGAAGCCATAAAGAGAAAACATATTTAAAGGGTAAGCCAAGAAATTTTGAAAGCCCACTTCTCCCCTTTCCTTATAGTTAAGGAAACAAATAAGGTAATTATTTATTAAATCCTTAAAATATTGTTGTCCTATCTTTTCCACAGTATTCTGGACCCGCACAGGGTATAGAATTATAGAATGATAGAAATTTAGGATTGTAAGGGACCTCAGGAGGCTATCTAGTCCAACCCCCTGCTCAAAGCAGAACTAACCCCAGCTAGATCATCCCAGCCAAAGCTATGTCTAGCTGGGTTTTGAAAACCCCCAAGGATGGAGCTTCCCCCACCTCTCTGGGTAACCTGTTCCAGTGTTTTACTACCCTCCTAGAGAGAAAATTCTTCCTAATATCTAACCTAAACTTCCCTTTCTGCAACTTGACATGGTTGCTTGTTTTTCCGTCATCTGCCACCACTGACAAAAGCCTAGCTCCAACCTCTTTTGAACCCCCTTCAGGTAGTTGAAGACTGCTATTAAGTCTCCTCTCAGTCTCATCTTCTCTAGACTAAATAAGCCCAGTTCCCTCAGTCTTTCCTCATAAGTCATGTCTACCAGCCCCCTCACCATTTTTGTCACCCTTTACTGGACTCTTTCCAATTTGTCCACTTCCTTTTTGTAGTGGGCGGCCCAAAACTGAACACTGCTCCAGATGTAGCCTCACCAGTGCTGAATAGAAGGAAATAATTACTTCTCTTGACCTACTGGCAACACACCTATCAATGCAGCTGTTGCAGGGCACTGAGGTGCCTGCTCCTTTAAGGGCAGAAACTTCCTAGAGAGAGGGCCCTAGGAGCCAGGCAGAAACCACACAGGTGCAGGTTACTGTGGCAGCAGTCTAACAAGGGAATTAGCCTGCACCTGCACCCAGCCAGCTGACCAGAAGAAGGCAGGGCCCTGGGCCCATATAAGCCCCAGGGCTGGGACTAAAGGTAGTTATGACCCTGACAGCTTCCAGGGGGAGTGGAGTTCATGCAGAAAAGCTCCACAGAGATACCTGGGTGCCTGTGTTACTGCTGGTGAAACTAATGAAGTTTAGGAGCTCCTAAAGTATCCAGGGCTAGGAGGCACACATTGTTGAGGGAGAAACTGGTCCTCTTGAAGGGACAGAGTATGACCTCCAGTGTTATGGTTGTTGTCGTGTTATAGCCCAGGGGCTCATATTTAGGTTGCTGCTTTTAATCTGGTGGATCAGGATGAGGCTACTGGGGAGAAGGCGGCCTCATTGGGGAACACTGCAGTGCAAAGCCCCAGCACTAGAGGGCAACAGGGGGTGAGGAGACCCCGGAGCCAGTGAGGGTGCAATGACAGGGGTGCAGAGAGCCCAGCATCAGTGAGGGCATGCAGACAGGGCTGCAGAGAGCCCAGCACTGTGAGGGCATGCAGACAGGGGCCAAGGGTCCAGTGACAACAAGAGGCTGAGCTAGATCAAGGCCTCAGAGGAACAGCATTTGAATACCATCTGTGAGGCATGGGGCATGATAAAGGGGCAGTTTTGGAGTCACTCATATAGCCCATAAGGCTTGGGGTGTCCCATGAGGCACTTACTTAGAGAGGGACATAGCAAGGGGTCTAAGAACCCACACAGTTTAGTGGGGTCCACCAGGACTGTGACTGCATAGCACCTTGAAGGCAGTCTCCCTATCTACCATTTATTATCTTAACCATCAAGATGTGGCAGATGAGAATAGAAGGCACCAGTAGGGTGAAGCTGGCAAGGTCACAGGGCTCTAGCAGCATCATGCCTGTTCCTAGGGACCCCACCTCATGACAGCAGCTGAGTATGCCATTGTCTTCTTGGCAACAAGGGCACACTGCCAGCTCATATTCAGCTTATTGTCCATTGTAACCATCGGGTCATTTTCTGCAGAGCAGATGCCCAGCCAGTCAGTCGCCAGCCTGTACTGGTGCATTGGTTTGTTTTGTCCTAAGTGCAGGACTTTTCACTTGTCCTTGTTGAACCTCATGAGATTCCTTTTGGCCCAGTCCTCCAATTTGTCTGGGTCACTCTGAATCCTAGTCCTACCCTCCAGCAAATCTACTACTCTGCCCAGCTTGGTGTCCTCTGCAAACAAGAAGTGCACACAAAAGTCAATATGCTCCTTTCCAATTGTTCTACCTCCACTCTCTTTAAAGATCCTTTCATTAACTTATAACCTCCAGATAGAAAAGTTTTAGATATGTCAGTTCAGCCTGTAGTCTGTCTGCATCATCTCTTAGTTCTATTAGTAATGTCAAATCTTATGATCTTGAGCTTCTCACTGTAGCATTAAATATTTAGAGTACAGTAAGAACTGATGAGTAGAATCAGACATGCTACCAGTTTAAATTAAAAGTGTGGATTCCTTTCTAACCACTGATTTGAATAGAACAATTTATGGCAGATGTATTTTTCTTCTTGTGCTGTTTCAACTTACTTAATTGCAATATTTTATTAGTGTATTTTGAAAGTTGACTCCTTCCATTAGTTTCCCAACAACTAGTAATATAGTTAAAACTTTATAAACTCTCATCTTAAAGAACTTTCTATAGCTATAGTCCTTCATGGCTTTTAATCTTTCCTTGTTCATAAATTCTGTAATTTTGTTACTTTTTCATTCTCAAATTCTGTTTTAAAGCTGAATAGTAACTCCTTTACTTTCTTTACCTCAAGGTATATATAACTTTTTAAATCTAATGTTTGTTTTCTTAAGTTTTTATATGTACTTTCAGTTGGATTAAAGAACTGAAATAAGGTTCCACAAAATACTAAAATGCTATATGTATATCACTACTGTATTACACATATGTCATATATGTATACTGTATTATGACATATATGTAATACAATAGTGATATACATATAGCATTTTAGTATTTTGTGGAACTTTAAGCAAGGAAACTTAAGTTGGAGCTTAGGAGGAACTTTTACTATGAGGGTGGTGAAGCACTGAACAGACTGGCAAGAAAAAATGTGGAATCTCCACCACTGGAAATTTTCAAGAGCAGGTTAGACAGATACTTGGTTTCTATGTTTTACTCATGTATGATTCTGTCTTAGACTGGGAGCTGGATTAAATGACTCCATGAGGACCCTTCCAGCCTTGAGCTATTATGATCCTATGTGACATACAGTATATGACGCATATGTATACTGTATTGTGTCATATACTGTATGTCACAATATTGGAGATATATACTACATGTAATATTTCTTTTTACAATGAGAACATATAATCACTACATGATATATATAATAAAAAATACTATAGTATATATTGTGCAAATATGCATTACTATATTATATATATTTTTGATTTTTGCATTGATTGTATATAGGATCATAATAGCTCAAGGCTGGAAGGGTCCTCATGGAGTCATTTAATCCAGCTCCCAGTCTAAGACAGAATCATACATGAGTAAAACATAGAAACCAAGTATCTGTCTAACCTGCTCTTGAAAATTTCCAGTGGTGGAGATTCCACATTTTTTCTTGCCAGTCTGTTCAGTGCTTCACCACCCTCATAGTAAAAGTTCCTCCTAAGCTCCAACTTAAGTTTCCTTGCTGCAGCTTGAGGCCATTTCTCGTAGTCTTGTCCCCTACAGCCACAGAGAAAGGTCCATCTCCATCCCCTCTGTAACTGCTCTTCAAGTATTTGATGACAGTAATCAAATCCCCACTCAGTCATCTCTTCTCCAAATTAAATAGCACTAGTCCTTTAAGCCTTTCCTCTTAAATCATGTTTCCTAAGCCTCTAAAAATTTTGGTTGCTCTGCACTAGACTATTTCCAAAATGCCTACATCCTTCTTTTAAGGTGAAGCTCAAAATTGGACATAATACTTAAGGCCTTACCAGTACTGAATAGAGAGGTAGAATCTATTCCCTTTGTTTGCAAGTGACACTCCTGTTTATACAACCCAGTATGCTGCTGGCTTTTTTTGCAACAAAAGCAAAATATGTTGCTTCATATTCCTATTGCTTATGGTCTACTATGACTTCCAGGTTCTTCTCTGTGGTTCTGCAGCCTACTTGATCATTCCCCAGTCTGTATTTGTGCACATATTTATTTTATCATAAGGGCAAGAATTTGCATGGGTCCTTGTTGAATCTTTTCTGATTGAATGCAGAGCATCCCTCTGGAATATCTGCAGCTCCACCTAGCTTGGTATCATTAGTAAATTTGCTAAGTGTGCACTCAATCCAATTGTACAAAACACTACTGATGGTATTAAACAATACCAGACTCAGTATGGACCCCTGAGGAACTCCACTCAATACCTCACCACAACTAGAAATTGAACTACTGATACTACTCATTAAGCATAATGTAAAAGATGTGTTTACCAGGGCACCCCTTGGAATAACCAGGAACAATGGCCACAAACTGACCAAGAGCAGATTTAGGTGGGATATCAGGAAGAACTTTACAGTAAGGGTTGCCAGAATCTGGAATGGGCTTCCAAGGGAGGTGGTGCTCTCCCCTGCTATTAGGGTGACAGTATTTGGATCTTGGGGAGTATTGGATTTTCAGCAGAATAAAAGTCTTTAACCTGTGGCCTAGAAGAGCTGATAACCACAAGGCAAAATGATATGTTGAAAGTAATATTGCAAGACGCTTAGGCAAGTATTTTTTCTAAGCATATAGTATTGTTATAAGATGTATAGCTCATTGTGTAAAAGAAACAGGATGAAAACCACTGGCTATCATTAGGAGATAGAGCAGATTTTGCTTATGAATGCTTATGCTAAGCCAGCCATTTGCTTATGCTAAGTAACCATCTTAACTGTGTCAACCATTTTCAAGTGAGTCTGTGTAAGCTGGTGTGCTGTGAATGTGGTGACGTCCTGGGAATGTGGAGATGGTATAACTTAGGACTGAAAAACAAACTGGAATGTGAAAGACAACACGTAACTAGTAACAGAATCTGACATAAACATATGTGAAAAGGTGAATGGTGATTGGTGAAGAGGCCTCCAAAAACTTCCACATTTTGGTCAAAGTCTGCCCTGTGACCAAAGAATTGGGTCAGGGTCTTAGACATGCGCTCATAGCAAAAAGACATGTAAATACGTCAAATGCATAGGTAATTCCATGCTAATGAAACAAACAATAAACAGAGGCAGAGCTTGAGACGGGAGGGAATATGAGTGGAACAAAGGAGGGACAAAGGTAGAGTAAATGTTAATGAGTATGAACCAAGGTGTATAAATGTAGAAAGAACTAATGTTCATGGCAGTTTCCTGGTTTGTTGGAGCTAGTCCTAAACTGTCTCCATTTTGAATAAAGTTGTTGCGAGCAATGCATGCTGGTGTTTGCTCTTTGAGCAAATGGATTGTCATCTTCCTAGTCGTTGGGCACCACATGGAGTCGGGGTCTAACACCTACCTTGGGGTCTTTAACAGAAGACTGGACAAGCACCTGGCTGGGGTCGTATGACCCCAGTGCTTTTTCCTGCCCAGGGCAGGGGGTCAGACTTGATGATCTACTGAGGTCCCTTCTGACCCTAACAATTATGAAACTATGAAATGGTATAATATGTATATATTATACTATAATTATATTGTAACACACACAATGTAGAAACATTTTGTACTGCAAAGTGTTCTAGTTTATATTGTTGTAAATATTTTAGTTTGAATATGACCAGGTTAAATATGTGCTTGCTCTGCTGTATCATGTCTGTTTCTTAATCTGGAAAGAAGCAGGAGATACTGCAGGTAGGCAGACACTTTTGTCATTTGTTAGGCCTATTGTTTAGGGATACTCCCTGCTGTTTACTGTAAACAAAACCTGGTTTCCATCAGCTTAGAGAGGAGGGAATCAGATCCCTAGCCTGATTGCCTAAACTGGGCAATGTTCTTTTTTTTTTAATTAATTGATTGAGAGAGAGGCTGAGGTCAGAACAAGCCCTGATTGGAATAGGCTTGTGTGAGGTCATGCCATATATATATAGGAACTTCTCAAGTTTCTTTCTCCTGGGGCAGCTGAAAGCTGGAAAGCTGAATTGAGAGTCGGAGAAACTGCTCCCCGTGGTGGGGTCTCCCCACTCTGCAGTGGAGAAGCAAGTTAGAGCTATGTGAAAGGAAAATCTGAAGTAAGGGGAAAAGAGAGTCTGTCTCAAAGTTTGGGACTCAGTTTCTTTACCTCTTTCTCCCCTTTAACTTTTTTTCTGGGTTTTGTATGAGATAATATCATGGGGGTATTAATCCCTGGAACAGACTAACCAGTTCTGGAGCCTGGCAGTTTTGTCCAGGATTAAATGTCTGGCAAATTTGGGCCTTTAAAGCCTTGAACAGGGGGTATTAATCCCTGGAACATGCTGAGCAGGATTGGAGCTTGGCAGTTTTGCTGGCATGTGTTGGGCCAAGGTATGACCTAGCACATTTGGGCCATGCTGAGTGCTTGGCACATCTTGTTGCTGTTGCAACTTCTTTTGCTTTTATATAGCTGTGTAAGTGAGCCTTGCTATATGTTCTTTTTTGTATTTCCTGGGTTTTGAGAGTGATAATGTCATGGGGTTATTAATTCCTGGAGCACACTGACCACGGTTCAAAGCTGGTAGTTTTGCTTGCAGTTTTTGTCTAGAATTAAAGGCCTGGTAGTTTTTAGACAGGATTAAAAGCCTGGAACAGTTTTGTGACAAGGTGAGACCTTGCAGGTTTTAGGCCAGGGTAAGGACCCTGGCACCTTTTGTTGGTTGGTCCAGGCCTCAGTGCAAAACGGCCTGTCTGTCTTTTGTTCCTTATCCTGGCCCAGCACAGAAAAGCCTGACCCTTCTTTCAGTTCTGTTCCAATTTTCTGCACCAGCAGAGCTGGGGATTGGGACTAGGAATTTTGGGGTGCAGTATGCTGACAGAAGACACAGTTAACCCCTCAAAGCCACCACACAGAAGTGGAGGTCGATGCCCTACAGCAGGAGGTACCAGCCTTTTTATGCTGCGAACCAGCAAACCACGGACCAGAAAACCACAGACTAGAAGTGACCGGGCACCAGGAAACTGCAGAGCAGCAGTATGCTGGTCACTTCCAGTTTGCAGTTTGCTGGTCCAGGGTTTGCTGGTCCACAGTCACTTCTGGTTCAACAGCCAACCCTCCTGCAGACTGGCAGCCAACCCTTCATGGCCTGGTACTGGGCTGTGGCCCAGGGGTTGGGAACCCCTGTCCTACAGCGTGCCAGAGAGCAGTGAGAGCCCCCTTGCAATGCAAAAGGACTCTAGCAGCTCTCTGTGGCACAGCAAACCCAAGGAGCAGGACTTATAGGACTCTCTGGTGTGGTCCTCCCTCTCCAGCCAATTGCTGTAGGGCAGGTATAGGGATGCAGACCCCTGGAACTACCTTTGGGAGAGTCCCAAGTCCTGGACTGCCTGGATGGGTGAAGGCTTCCCAAGAGGGTGCTACCTATAAACTATGCCTTGTAGTTGGTAGTGTTTTAAATTCCATTTGGGGGGCATGTTTTCTTTGCCTTTGTTTTCTGTAATACATCTGTCCTTGTGTTTACACTATTTGCAAGGAAGGGTTTTTGTTTATGCAGGCTACCTCAATCAAATTCATTGATCCCAGATTTTGGGGTGGGGGCTCAAGCGAATGAAAACTTATCAGGTACCACAAAATTTAAACGTAGCCCTTGTTGCTGTTGACCAGTACCCAGTAGAAGGTTACAATAGTATACTAAAATATATATGAGTATAGTATGTTATCCATCTATATTTTCACTTTTTATAGCTCTTATTCTGAATGTTTCCATACAACTGTGAGTTTCTGCATGCCATGAGACCAATCCAGGCATTACTGTAGGATGATGGAAAAGAATGCATTCTGGATCAGCAAACATGTCCTTTTTTTCTTTAAATTGCATCTCCTTTGATCTTACTAATTCATTTTAATTGTTGTAGGTCTTTATTTTTGGAGATGGTGTAGAGGGATTGAGGAAAGTAATAGAATATAGGTACAAAGGAAGAGTTAAACCAAGAATTACCTCAGTGTTGATAGCTAGAATGGCAAATAGTAGAGTTGTCAACAGGGCTGGACAACAATATGGATTTCAGTGTTTGATGTTTCATTTGAGGGAGCAACAGGGCATCTATGAGGATATATTGTAGGTAGTGAGATTCACGGTGAGGAATGGATATGAAAGTCATCATCTGAAAGGTGGTAACTGAAGGCTTAGCAGTAGACAAGATGACTTTGTGGGTGACAGTCTTTCATTTCATTCAACTTTGCCTGTTTTGCAGTTTGAAGATTGACTAGCAGCTCAATGACTCAAGCTCCTTGCTTGTGATTATAAATCATCTGTCAAACTGTACTGGTGTGAATTACATTCCCTATGAGCTACTCTGCACTCAGAAAATTCTAGACTTCTACCAGTTTCAAACTTCTTTCAAGATCATTTATCCTCATGTGACCTCTAACTTTACCAATATTTATTTATAATTTATTGGTGATGAATTAACTTGTGATTATCTGCACCAGCTCATGATTTCCCCTGCAACCTACATTAAATAACTGTCAAATACTTTCTTGAACACCTCTTAAAAAGTTTGCAAGGAAGTTGTTTATTGAATTCAGTCTTCTATTTATTTATTAATTTTGTTTAAAAATATAATGAATCCTTCTTAAATGTTGTTATTAAAAATACAGTCGAGGAAACTTACTGTCATACTGTGAAACTCTTATTACAGTTTTCATAACAGGAATTTACTAAGATTATATGAGTTAATAAATTATACCCAATTGGTATTTTGGTTGAAGCACTAACATGAATTAAAAATAATTTGAATATATTAAAAAATGTTTCAGCAAGCAAAGTCTGTCATGGATAAGAGACTGAGGCAATATTACATTCACAACTATGATGATAGTGTGGATATTTGTAATAGTTTACTGTTGGCAAATGTCTGGTCATAGATTAATTTAATATCAAATTATCAGATCTGAAAAGAGCACGAATGGCTAGAAGCAGGTAGAGGAGTTACATGATATGTACATTACCTGTCACCACTACAATTATTTCACTGTGATTTGAATGAATGGGACAGGCTAATTTTTATAAACTGTAGTGTGCAATAAAGTAAAGGTGAATGATAATTGAGCATAGATGAGAGGATTACAAGAAAGATTTAGAGGCTTTCTGGTGGATCATTTTTTTCCAGGATTATTTAATTTCATAAAATGATATCATAATAGAAAATTAGGGTTTGAAGTGGCCTCAGGAGGTCATTTAGATCCCCACCCCCACCAAAGCAGAACCTCCTCCAACTATATCATCCCAAGGCTTTATCTAGCCAGGCTTTATATCTAGCTAGGTCTTAAAAACCGCTAAGGACGGAAATCAGAATTTAAAAGAATATCACCGCTTCCTGCAAAAGGGACTGTGGCAGCATGGGGCGTTAGGTGGTGGCACCCATCCCTGACACCCCCCTCTCCCCTCCAGTAATTCTTGATAGGCAGTTGGCTAGTATAAAGAATATTGCCCTTTTATACCATTCCTCTTAAGGGGAATATATATTTTACCACTGGTTCTTCTCTATTAAACATAACATTCTGCAATAATTCATTGCTGTAATGATTGAGATGTTAAAGGCAAAGAGAAGTAAAGACATTCAAACCTACTTACTCTTCCGAAAGAAAAATCTGCACATATGCAGATTTTTCTATTACTTTCTGGAAGCTTGCTATGCATTTATAACTCCTGTGTGTAGCCTATGGGTTGTGTGCTTTAATATATACCTTAAATCAAAACACTTCGGAGAAAATAAAAATTCCCTCAATAGATATGTAAAATAGACATGTAATATAGATATATACACTATAGCTACTTAAGAGCATCAGGAGTCAGACCAGTCAGTCTGGAATCCCGTGTCAGATTTTCCGATTCCTCCTGCATGCTTGTCTTTGGGTGGAGTTTCACTGGACAGTGTCCACTGACTCCCTGAACACATCTGAGGGGTAGTGGGTGCTGGCTAATATGCTCTGCTCAGTGTCCCCACTCAGATCCCTTATTATTTACCTATGACTGCCATTCCCATCCCTGTTTTTTCTTTTGTTGTCCCCCATAATTAATTATTATGTATCTAGTGGCCCCCCTGATTAAAGATGGCTTATAATTGTCTTCATGGGTTGAGGCCTTAGTGTTCCTCTTCATGTGACAATTAAACACTATCATCCATATATTTGTCTTATCAGTTTTTTAAGCTGGTTATGTTATTTGCCTCTACAAGCTCGTGTGGCAATAAATTCCACATGTTAACTACGTACTATGTAAAAAAGTTCTTCCTCTTGTTAGTTTTAAACTAATTTCCTGCTAATTTCATGTGGTGACCCAAAGTTCTAGTATCCTGGGATGTGGTGAATAGCAATGTCTTATTCACATTGTCCACACCCTTCATGATTTTATAGAGCTCTATCATATACCTCCTCTGCCTTCTCCTATCCAAACTGAATAATTTTAGGCTTTTTCATCTCTCCTGGTATGGCAGTGCATTACCTTGTACTTGTCAACAGTGAAATTCAAATGCCATTTTTTGCATATTCATTTAGCTTGGTGAGATGTGGTGGGGGTTGGGACATGTGTCCCCCAAAATAGGGTGCAGGGCTGCCAAGGTGAGGTGCTCCCTGTCCACCTGGCAGCAGTAGAGAGCACAACTGTGTGCCACTGCTACTGCCACTTCCATGCCTCACCTTTGCAACCATGACAGCAGGGCACTCCCTACAGTGCCAGGTCCTGTTCAATGGGCCATGGAGCCTGTTACTGCCTGGAGCAGCCCCAAGCCCCGCTGCGGGCACAGAAACCTTGGGGGGGGGG
>NW_017728992.1:172958824-172963672 GCF_001723915.1 Gavialis gangeticus
CAGAAACCTTGGGGGGGGGGGCATGGGTCCAGAGTGAAGGGCACTGGCAGGGATGGGGTGCTACGGGCTGGGAGTGAGGGGCACCAGCAGGTCGGCCAGGGGGGGAGCTGTGGGCTGGGAATGAGGGACACTGGCAAGGCTGGATGACTGTGGGTTTGGAGTGAGGGGCAGGGCTGCAGGGGCTCTGGCTTGGGAGTGAGGGGCAATGGTATGGGCAGGAGCAGGGCACCAGTATAGCAGGGCTGCTCAGTGCCACAGAGCAGTGTGGGAGGACAGCAGCAGTTGGACCCATATCCTGGTGTGCAAAGCAGGCAGGAAGAGCTCTGATTTTCCATGATAAAAAACCCAAGATCAAAAGCCAAAATGTATAGGTATTTAGATTTTATTTTATTATAGTGATTGAGGGATTGGTAGGCTTCCAAATTCCTTAAAATTGTAAATGTATCAATAAAACACTGTGTTCAACTGATAACTATATATATATATATAGTGACATTTCATTTATGTAAAGAACATGAATTTGGGGGTTTTTAATCAGAGAATTGGTGATTTCTTTATATCAGAAAATTTGCCATTTTTTAAACAGAAAACCAGGAACTCCGCTTATCATATAGCTAAATATGGTACACATCTCCATTTTGAATTCAAAATTCCCAAAGCTCATCTACACAAGTTCATGAGCATGTACAGAAAACCCCTGGAACAGCCACTTATGTGTCTCACTCCTGCCAATCTTGCTAATAAAGTTATGAAGAGTTCTAGGTTATGTTATGAAAGGCTGCCAAGAACGCTACAATAAGATTACAGAAGAAATTCTGTGGGCTGGATAAAACAGGATAAAAGGAAATGAACCAGTGATGATCCCAGAGAAAAGATTGATAATAATTTTAGTAATGTCCTTGATTTTTACATTATCACATATGGAACTGATCTGTGAATAACGAGGTGAATATGTAGTCTATGACTTTTTGGGTTACTGAAAACAGATAGCTCTGATCTGCGTTACTGTTAGTCTGGGCCTTCTTTATAACTAGGGTACAATTTGCAAGTTAAAATTTGCCAATTTCAAGCCCCACTAAGATTTCTTATTAAAGTCATAAATTATATGTTCAGTGTTAAAACACCCAATTCATTAATGTCTGTTTAGTCAGTATAGAGGTCAATAAAACCCTGTTTTCCTACAAAGTAAGGCTAGATAAATAGAATTAAACAGGTAGTAAAATTTTATATGAATCTTTTTGCGCTGACATTTTGCATATTCTGTATTATTTTCTAAATGTTAAAAAAATAAATAAAATTACCCTTTTAGCAGAACAAAATAAAAATAATTTCATTGTTCAGAAAGTAATTGAAATGTAGTGAATAGTTTCCTAAATATCTAAGCTATCCTAAAAAGTCAACAATGTAGTACACCATGGGCTTTTAAAAAAAACTTTATAGCAATAGACACAATCAACAATTATTCAGAAATTATTTCCTACTTACACTGAGTGAAAAGAGAATAAAGGCTAGTAAAATAAATCTTGATGTTATATGAGTGCAAAGATGGAGTTAAATTTGCAGATTTCATTGTCATTACTCTATATTGAAGCTAATGTAACACAGTATATTTGATCCAATGAGAGAAACTGGGTGCATCTACACATGCATATTAATGTGCATGAATAAACTCCGGGTTTTATTGATCCAAGGTGTTGTGTCTTCACATGTACCCAGGATCTCAGCATGTTGAACTGGGTGCAAAAGGGTGAATGGAGATTGGTAAAGAAACCTCCAGAGTCCATCCATTGGCTGAAAGAAGAGGGTTCATGGCCTTGGACATGCTCTCGTAGCAAAAAGGCATGTAAATTAATTAAATGCATAGGTGATTCCATGCTAATGAAGCAAATAGTAAAGAGAGGTGGAGCTTGAGATGGGAGGAAAAATGGGTGGAACAGAACGTGGGACAGAGGAAGAGTAAATGTTAATAAGTGTAAACCAAAGTGTATAAGTGTAGGAAGAATCTATTGTTCGGGGCAGCTCCCCGTATTCCGTTGGTGTGGGAGCTAGTCCAAAGCTGTCTCCATTCTGAATAAAGCTGTTGTGAGCAATGTGTGCTGGTGTTTGCTCCCTGCTCTGCTCTGGCTAATGAGTAACAGGATCCACAGGTAATTGGACCGTTGTCTCCCTAGTCATTGGGCGCTGCATGGAGTTGGGGTCTAACAGGCATGTCCCTGTGTAGTAGTTTTCAAGAGTTTTGTTTATTGCCATGTGTAGCATCTGAAATCAAAAGCTACACCTAAGAGATTCTCGGAGAGAGAGATTTAGGTAGAACTCAGTGGTAAAATATTTCACTTCATTAAATAACTTGATTATAATTGAGATAAGACAAGATACTGTTCAAAGTAACTCTCATGCATTCAGATAAGCTGAATTGATAATGTTACTTATCACTGTCATCCCAAAAATCTCAGCAATGTTAAATTCTGGATGCAGCTACATCCATGCGACCCCAGTGAAGGCAAATGGATTGTTTGGATGTAGCTGGGACTAGAAGTTGATCCAATATCCTTACCCTGCCAAAGATTTTTCTGAATAAGATAAAATAATACTTATTTGTTTTCCTCTAAATATTGTAGCATAAAAACTGAAAACAGGGAAGTGTTATACAATACATTAGCTTCCCTGAAATACCAAAGATCCTTGTGGAAACAGGAGCAGTTCTTTATAAGCTATATTTTGAAATGTTTCTGGAAGAAGTGAAGCTTTCAGTATTTCTCCTCATCTTTATCTGGGAGTTATATAATCATTACAAGTAACTGAAGGGAGTACATAACTCTTGAGGCAAATGAGCATTAAGAAATGGTAGGAACAAATGGGTACGCTGAGTTGTTGCCCAATGTTTTAAATCCCTTGCATGTAATATCCATTTCAAGGTAAACTGATACTTTTGTTTGTTTTGTTTTTCCCTTAAGAATGTTCCCATTGGAGAATTGCCAGTCAGGATTATAGTTACCTGTGTGGAAAGGTGATTCACAATTATAGCGTGGACTATAAGGTATTCAATCACAAGCATTCAAACTGCACGGAACACTGGGTTAATTTTAGATTAGAGCACTAATGTCATGGTCTGCTCCTGCATTCGTATTTCTTGATCTTGTAAAGAGGAGAGGAAGAAATACCCTATTTAATCAAATAAAACTGCAAATAACAATAACAAATAATAAAATAACACTTATTCGTACATTCCCATGGAGTCTGACACCACATGCCCTTAATAACTGCACATATTACTTGTGTGAAATCAAGTCTAGTAATGTCCTCGTGTTGTTTGTCATTTTGTACTTCAGATAGGTAGGTTTCTAGGCCAATGAAGTACTTTATTAATCTTAAAAAAGGAGAATTTGGAAAAGATCTCACTGCCTGCATGTCTGTATGCATTCTGGCATCTTTAATTCTTAACTTTATATCTTGTTTTAAATACAGGGAAAATATTGGGTCAAAATATAGGGAAAAAATTTCCAAGCCCATTTGTGTAGAGAAGAATGTGAATGTTGTTTAATCATCCATAGAAGGATTTATCTGTGGGGAATGGGAAGGGGTAGGGGGGAAAGTAAGTAATCCCATTGCTTTGAGTGAAACTATATATTTTAAGTATGTGCTGAAGTACTTAGCTGGATTGGCATCCAAAACTGGATAAACAGGCTGTTTCCTCTTACTCAGAGAAGCCCCATTGATCCCTTTGTTTTCTTCCAAGTATTTAGTACTCAGGCTTCTGTCGTTCACTAAAGAGTTTCTACCTCCATCAGAGAGGACAAGCTTCCACAGCCTGCTTCCATCTTTTAATTTCTTCAGTTTATTTACTATTCTCTTCTTGGTTGTTCTTTCTATGTAGACTTATTTTAATAAATGGACGTGTCATAATATTTTTATTTACCTATACCCATATCAAAGCGTACAGTTAGTTGGGCGTTTTCACAAAAAGGCATGTAAATCACTTTCAGGAGAGGAACTATTCATTTAGGGAGCCTGTAGACATGTGGGGATGCTGCTCCAGCACTGCTGTAATTACAGTGCATTGGGGCTGACTCAGTTAATCAAATGTGCTGGAACATGCTAATTAGCATGCTCCAACAGCCTCCACATGTCATATATTCACTGTCTCCATCCTTCAAAATGTCAGCAGGAACACTTTGATTAAAGCTGGTCAAAGGAGCTTTAGATAAAGTGCCCCTCCCACCATTTTGAAGCATGAGACACTTAATACATGTGATGCTTCAGGCACTTTAATTACAGCAGCTCTTAGAGGTGCTGTAATTGAAGTCCATCCCTACCCAACCCTAGTTAAAGTGTAGGTGTGACTACTCTCTCAGGAACATGTGAGAGCCCCGTTATAAATACAAGGAGATGCAAAGAAGTCTCTGGTGGACATAATGGGAGGGCAGTGTGTTACTCAAATTGCCAATTGCTCAAATCACGAGCAAGACCTTATAAAGGGGGAAAAGACAAGGTGCTGTGTTTATTGATCACGTGAGTTAGACATAGAGGTTCAGGCATACCATTTATACAAACACACACAAATCATCATACACATCATTATATACAGGCATACACATACACAAAACAACCATTTTATCCACACATACACCAGATATGGTTACCAGCAATAGTTGTTCAACATCAGCCCAGGGTGGCCAACCTGGGTTTATTGAGTAGATGATGATAGTTTCATAGTTTCTAGGGTCAGAAGGGACCTGAGTAGAACATTTAGTCCGACCCCCTGCCATGGCAGGAAAGAGTACTTCTAACCTCCTTTTAAAGGTGTACATCTAACCTCCTCTTAAAGACCCCCAGGCTAGGAGCCAGCAC
>NW_017728992.1:172963683-172963899 GCF_001723915.1 Gavialis gangeticus
TACCTGTGTATATGTTTCGCTCGTCGGTCTAGGCTGGGCAGTACTTGTGGCTGTTGACTGGTCTGGCAGTCCTATGATTCCTCTACCCTCATCTTTCCCTTCCCCCAGTAAGCCTAGTTTAAAGCCCACAGGAGGAGGTCTGCCAACCTAGAAGAAAACACACGCTTACCTTTAGGGGAAAGGTGGAGCCCATCCCATCCGAGCATGTCTCTTGTC
>NW_017728992.1:172968899-173007140 GCF_001723915.1 Gavialis gangeticus
GGTCATGGTTGAGGAAGCCAAAGCCTGCCTCGACACACCATTCCCGAAGCCGCCAGTTGTTCTCCGCGATGCACGTTTCATGCTGTCTTCCACGTCCACTCACTGGTAGGATAGAAGAGATGATCTGAAGATAGCAGATTTGAAGATACCACCTGGAGTGGGCTGAACAGATGTATCTATGCTCAGATGAAACAGCAGTAGAAAAAGAGACTCACCCAACTTGGCATTTTCATAGTGTTCTTTTATAAGGATTGCCATCCTTTGTTTCAGTGCTTTGGGGTTTTCCATACCCAGCTTCTGTTTTTGTCGTTGTTCTTCTTTTGTCTTCAGCTTATCTTAGCCTTGGAGTGTTCTTGTTGCCCAGCTAGCAGGATAGGTGCATTCCTTCTTCTCGTTATCATCTTTTTGCCCTAGGCCTAAAAAGGATTCTTCAGCCATTCATTAATTAGTTTACTGACTGGTAACTTACATTTGGCGCCTTGTTATTTACATAATCAGTTAAATCTTCTTATCCCATCTCTGTGCCATTCTCTCACAATTCGCCCTTTTACACACACTTACATAAAGGCTATGCAGAGTTCATTCATTTATGTCAAGCAAAAGGATACAAAATGGAGTTTTCAAGTTGCTTACAGGACAAGACTAACATGGTTACATTTCACTATTATTACACTCTTTGTTAACATCAGCTACATTAGTTCAGTCCATGCTGCAAGTACACACTTCCTAGACTCAAGAAGGTGCATATGGGTACTCTCTGCAACTGCAGAAGGGAGCCTTCCCAAGGACGAGCTGGGACTAAGGACTGGTACTCCCTGTGAAGCAACAGTGCCACCAAATGGTGATAGTGGGGTTCAGAAATCTACTGTCAAGTCTCCCAGACCCCATCGTCACTCAAGATGCTTACCTACGCCACAGCCCAGTGCCACTCATAGCTGCTTTTGGGGTTTCTTTCAGCCTGCTGGTCCTGTCTGCATAGGTGCATGCTATAGTCTGTCCCTAGCTAGGCCCTGCTTCTTTCTAGGTCCCCTTTTGTCCCATATATCCCTTAATATGGTCCTTGGACTCTACAGCTAAGCTGAATACCCTGACTTTATCTCAGACTAGTCTCTCTGGGGTCCCTTCAGTCATTTCCCTCAAACTGCCTAATTTAGCTATGCATGTGTATGTATGTGCCATGGTCCACTTTTATGAGCTCCAGGTACAATTAGCCTGCTAAGCAGTTCAATAGCTTCACTTGGAGCACAAGCACATTTTCTAAGTTACCCTTACAGACTGAAGAAAGCTAAGGACACATAACAGAATCACTCTGAGATACAAATAGCTATGACATGCTTCTGGAAATGGTGTGTGATTTCTTCTGAGCATGTTCAATGACTGTTAAAGAAATTTATGTGGCAATAGTGTAGCTGTGTAATTCATGTATGAGCATAACTATTATTCAATTCAAAAAGGGGAAAAGGGAATTAGGATTATAATTAGGAGTATAAGTAGCACTTTTCCACAGCTAACATACCTATTTGGGGTTAATTTTCCCCAAATAGGTATGTTAGCCCTTTATTTTCAGTCTTTCAGAAAAAGACTACATAGTTCAAACAAAAAAACAAACTGTGTCCCCACATGGATGGCAGGCTTTATTTTTTAACTTCATTGCAAAGAGATCATATGCAAGAGGGAAAAGCCAACTTGCAAAACAGTAAACAAGGGAGTAGAGCATAATTAAATACCACAATAATCCCTGTAAATCAATTAATTCTATTAGGACCACTTAACTACAAGTTTGATAACCATCTCTTTAGTTTCACTTGTCTGCACCATACCTTTGGTATAGTCTAATGATGTCTTGAAGATGAAGAGAATGAATCAGTATAAATAAATATTCTCCTAGGGGGCCAGGGGCAGCTCACGTGAGACAGAGTATAAAACAAAGGCTTTAGAGGGATTCATCAAAAATGGGTTTGTTTGATAAATCCATTCCTTTCAATACACTATAGCTACAAGCACTGTAAAAATTTAGAGATTTGTGTATAAACTTACAGAAATTTCCTTTTACTAGAACTCATTTATGCAGAAAAAGTCATTTAATGAAAAGCTTGCAAGATGTGCGGTCAGCCAACAATGTGTGGGGTTTTTGTTTGTTTGAACACCAAACTGATCATAATGCTTTTGTTCATCGTCATAGAGAGAGGAGAGAGAAAAAGTTCATGTGTCCTTGAGGGTTAATTTGATTCTATTGATCAATGTATCTGTTTCAAAAGGCAATTGATAGACTGAAGTTCAGGTGTGTATATTTGAGGTAAATTCATTTAATGAATAATGCACTGCTATGGATTGTACTGACCCCACGTACTGCAAATACATTAATGAGCAGCTGAGAATTAAATCATTTCTGACCTGTGGTACCTGAAGGAAACTAAGAATTCATGCTTCAAGGAGGTGCTAAAATGGGAAAGCCCAGATCAGTTTGTGACTGGCAGATTAGAGAAGTAGATTTTTAGCTTCTTGTAGGAGAGCAAGCTGAGAGGGGTCAAGAACTAAAGCTGGATGTTTCTGATCAAAGCCTGCCTGTAGAAACTTAGGTCTGGCAATCTGCTGAGAATTTGCCTCAGAAGAGATAGAAGAATTTGTTCCTTTGTAATATAATATATACTTTATTTTGTGTGATGTATGCTTTGTTGTGGTCATTGTTTAAGTTTAGCAACTTCCACTGGAGTGTGACTCTTACAAGACAAAGCTGAAGAGTTGGTGTTGGAGACTGAACAGGTGTAGGAAGATAGAGGAAGAGGGACTTCTGTTCTACAGCAGCAAGGAGATTCTTAGAGATGATGTCACTACAAATGTACATAATGCAAATGAAGTCATATATATTTTGATTTTGTATTTCTTTTCCAACTTGCATGTCTCTTAGATGTTAAGATCTTGGGCACAAAAACTGTGGACAGAGTTGTATACAGGCACTAATCATCATCAAGACAAACTCAAATGGACATGCACAATATATGCCACTGGACTTGGGTAAGTCTTTAAGATTATGTGGCCTAATATTGTCTGTCTCCATAACTAGTGGAGAGTACTATGCAGAGTATCTTGGTTACCTTGAGTTTGCTGACCATGTTGCAGCACTCCTTGATAAAACTGATAAATAATTTATTGGTCTTATCATAATATGTGTGTACTGAGAAATCCACTGAAACAGAAATACAGTTAATGATGTTGTTGTTTTGATTTGACTTCAAGTATCTTCAATGCTACCCTTCTCATACCACTTATTACAAAGCAGATGCTGAATGAAAAATGTTAACCAATATTAGACACTACTGTGAAATTACTATTACCTGAATTTTACTATTTCAATAAAGAATATGTTTCAGATTGAAATGAAACCCCTTTATAGTAGACGTTGTACAAATACTGAAGATTTGTTTTGAGCAGGTCATACACACCATGTTGTGCATCTGATTTAATCTATGTATATAAAAAAGGCATGGTTGGTTCTCAGTAAGAATCTTCACCTCTGATATTTTGGCAAATAATCATAATCTGAATGATTAAGTAATCAACCAATTGATTGATTAATGAACTAATAGCTAAACATTTATGTTTGAGGTACAATATTATGCCAAGTTTTTTCTGAGATAAATCTTTTGTTTTTTATATGTCAATAGTCCCATTTTAACTGGATTCTTCAGTTTCAAAGTTTAAGCAATACCATTCATTTGGGGAATCCTTGAAATAGAATAGCAAGCTAAGTCAGAAACCTGAAGCAACATGTTTAACTGAATTTGAAGAAATAATACTGATAGGCACAATGTGCCTCAGGCTAGAAAATAAATTACTTGATTAAAACTGTATTTCATCTAGACCTGGCTTGATGTCATTAAATCCATAGATGGTAACATGCTAATCAGTTCTTCAATATCAATGGGAAAAGTCTAATTTATGTATCCAAATGTCAGTGGAGTTAAAACCATATCATTCCATATATTATATACCTAGGAATAGAATTTATATTAAGCAGAAAAGTAAATAAGCAAAAGAATAGCTCCACCCTTTCAAATGGTAAAAATCCAGTGGAAGAAATTGGGCATAATTTAGAGTTCTATCAAACTCAGTGACATTTTTCCAACTTGTCCCAGCTTCAGGTTGTAGCCATGACACTCAGGTATGTATTGTAGGGCTTGCTGGTACTTAAAAAAGAGAAGAACAAGAAGTGGATTAGGTAAGGTAGCTCTAAAGTTTTTGGAGAACTACTCAGGGACCATGTCCCACTACTTTTGTCTATAATTATTTTGATCCTAAAACCAGAGTATTCGATGTCTCTTTTTTTAGGTTCCTGACAGATGTTAAATTTATTACATGTTATATGTGAGCATCACAGCAAATCATAATATGCCGGACATTAAACCAGCTTATCCCTGGATAAAAATAGATCATGTACAAAAATTGCTCCTAGAACAGCAACATATTTGTGGTGTAGAAGTATTGTATGATATTTTTAACATAAAGCCAGTTGATTAGGTTTATCTTTAAAGCTACTCAGCTCATAGGGCCTGCTTAACCTTAGTGCAGTTTACACTAGTGGGGACCTTGATCTTTCTTGGATTATGTATGAAACAGACATACATAAGTAACAGCCCAGGTCTTTTATATCATATTAAACTTTAACATGCAGAGCTCTCATGGTGAATGCCATGTGGTTAGCTTTAAACTAGACAGGTTCATAAGTTTATTAGCATTATGCTAATTTTTATATGCAAGTTTTATAATTTTCACAGCTAAAAAAATAACAGAAAATCAGCCTAATCTGGAAATAAAATGTAAATTCATATAATTGCAATCTGAGAAATGTACCTAATTGAGAAACAAAGAATTAGAGTTTAGCAATCTAGTCCAAATGTCATTACCAAATGGAACACACATTCCATTAAGGAATGTATAAATTTCAAAAGAATAAAAAATAGATACATTTTTTACAGGATCTCCGGCTACATGCTAGCTAAAGTTCTGGGTGCTCAGCACTTTTGAATAATAGGTTGTCTACATCTAAATTTGGACTTTCAGAGGCCACTATTCTGAAAGTATCATTATAGGCAGTGGAAGGGGAAGGTTCACGGGGCTTAGCCCCCGCAAACACAGAGCAGTGGTAGGGCCTCAAGTAAGCCTGGCCAAGGGCTTCCAGCAGCTGCAGCAGCAGGGAGGTAGCCCAGTCAGCACTGTAGGATTGAGTCATGAGCAGATTATTTGGGGGGCACAGCTCCTGCAACTATGCACACCTCAAGAGGCATGGGGAGTACGTGTCCTCAATCTGTGCAGGGCAGGGTGGGCTACCACTGTGGGCTAGGGCTGGGGCCAGGGCAGTGCTGGGCTTTTCCTAATGGAGGGGGCCGTGCAACAATTGGAATGAGCAGTGACAATGTTGGGAGGGAGGCTACAGGTGGTGGGAGTGGCTTCAGCCACCCCAAGATTGCTGTAGTCCACCTGACCCCCCCTGTCAGCATGATCACCACCCACCTCCAGAGTAGCATGGCCCCCTCTGCCAGGAAGAGCCCAACGCTGTCCTGGCCCCAGCCTGCAGCCGCTGCCCTCCCTTCCCCATGGAGATTAGGGGCATGTGCCCCCATGCCTCCTAGGACACATGCAGTGGTGGGAACCACCACCACCTCCCCATTCCCCCTGAACAAGCCATGGCTTTGTCCCATACCCCATCACACCTCAGTTGTGAGGGGCCTGGCAGCATGGGCACAGGGGTTCTGGGGGCTCTGTCAACTCCGGCCTCGTGGTGCACCCATGGCTGGCCCTGCTCTGGCTTCCCACTCTGGGCCCCTTCTGGGCAGTGCAGGGCCAAATCCAGTGTGGGAAGGCATCCAGGGTTTGGGCCAGGCTGGTGGGGTGGTGAGTTTGTTGGCACTGGCACCAGACAATGATCCCAGGCCTGGGGAAAGGGACAGCTGCACAGGTGTGGTGGGCCCTGCCCCAATCCTGGGCCTGGCTTGGCTTGGTTTACTCTCATTCCCTGCCTGGTGCCAGCCCCAGCCCCATTCCTTCTGCCTCCCTCTTCACCCCCCTCCCCTACAGACTTTCCAGCTGGGGGGGTGCACACACACATGCACGCACTCAGCCCCCTCCCCCACAAAAAAAAGTCTCCCTTTGCCTATGAGTATCATCCGGCAAAATTATCCAAAAGCAACATGGGAAGTCTGTGTAACTAAACCAGAAACCGAATCTAAATTTGAACTCATCCCCCACCCAGTACTCTTTCCTGCCGTAGCAGGGGGTCGGACTAGATGATCTGCTCAGGTTCCTTCCGACCCTAGAAACTATGAAACTATAAAAGACTGTCCTTGGATGTTTGCTTAAACAAGGAGCTCTGGATAGAACCCTTAGATTGGTTAAATTATATTGGGCAAAAAAGTGAAACTAAAGATCAGAACACATGTAAACCAACCTTTCAACAATACAGAGCCCTATTTTTCTTGTTTATGATTTGCCATTTTATTTACTCTTCCATTTTATAGGTGCATTTGTGATTAGAAATCAAAGTGTCTAACTGCCTCAAAGCTTTGCCTTCTGCCTCATCCAAAAGTAGACAAAAAATAAAATATTAGAGAAACTACAAAGTTTTCAGGCAAAAAGGAAAAAAAAGAAAGAAAAAGAAAATGTAGTTAAGAATATAAACCTCCCAAATGGAGTCACTGAGAGTTTTAGATTCATTCATTTCTGTTTGCATGTTATTATGTATAGCAGAACTGCCCAACTTCTCAATGGTCTGGTGCCACAGGCCACAGGTGAGGGCTGCAAATTGGTCCTTTGCCCCACCCCCAACTGTACAGGTAGGCTAACTCCCCAACAGTGCCTGCACAGCCTTATCCTGCTCATGGCCAGGAGCACCATGCATGCAACTCCCAATTTGCTACTATGTGCAGTGTAGGCAGCTCATCTTCACTCATGCTGGATATGAGTCCGGAAGAGGGCAACAAAAATAGTTAGGGGCCTGGGTCACATGACTTGAGGAGAGGCTGAGGCAATTGGGCTCATTTAGTCTGGAGAAAAGAAGACTAGCAGCCTTCAACTACCTGAAGGGGGGTTCCAAAGAGGATGGAGCTAAACTGTTCTCAGTCATGGCAGATGATAGAACAAGGAATAATAGCATCAAATTGCAGCAAGCATAGTTCAGGTTATATATTAAGAAGAACTTTCTCACTAGGAGGGTAGTAAACACTGAAAAGGTTACCCAGAGAGATGACAGAGCATTTCCTTAGAAGAGTCAGCCTCTGGTTGCTTCAGGGCATACTCCAGGAGTGTGTCCTGCACCACTTTTTTCAACAGGTTATTTTTTGATACCAGGATTTCATGCTTTCAAATTTAGAGTTTATGCTGCAAATCTACAATTTTTTTCTTCCCAGCATGCCTCTTGCAGCATCTCAAACTGATTTGAGATGCCACACAGTAACGTGTGCACTCATCTGGACACACCCAATCAGTCCATCTAGAGAAAGTTTGTTCTGGAATTTATACTGTATTTTTAATTAATAAAGTTAAATGGATGTTTGACCTTATGCAGCATACATAGACTTGGGCAATTAGCAAAATGTCTCTTAGCAAAATAGTACTCTAATTGTTAAATTCAAGTACTTTTAATAATAAAGTTTATCAGATGTTGTAACATAAGTTTTGAAGAAGAATCCCATTTCTTTTTACAAAAGTGCACTGTAAAATATCCACTTTTATATTAAAATTGGAGGAGTGAGAGGTGGCAGGGATTAGATGTAAAAAGAATTGTTAATCAGAAAAACAAATGTTTTTCCTTCAACTACTACTCTTCCTTCTATCTTTAACAGGTAGCTTCTCAATACTTTATGATGAAGATGATGATGATTCAGTGACAAACAGTGATTTGTTAAATATTAGTCAGGACTGGAAAAATTAAAAAACGCATTTTTTATTAATAATTTTTGAATATATCTCTATAAACACTGGAACAATGAAGTGAAACTAGAAAAAAGAACGTTAACATTTAGCTATTTAAGAAGCAGAGACACAAGCCATTGCTGGATCTTAAATATTTGAATGTAACAATCACCTTGATGGAATAGAAACTTACATATTAGAATTCATGAATAAAATACTGGCATTGCATATATTCCAAATGAGTAAATATAGGAGTTTATATATCCATTTTTCAAAAGGAATATGCAAACTGCTTAAGTGATAAAAATAATTATTGTTACGACACAACGTTGTAAATTTACTGAAACATCACTGCTATAACATAATTTAGATAATAAATGCAAAATAATAATGTTAAATAATTGAAATTTATAGGTTGAATATTAAAGTACTAATAATATTGGGTAATAATTTTGAAAAACGATACTATTCAGTGCTAATCACATTTAATGCGGGTGAAAGAGCAATTCACAACTGTCAGTGATAGATTTTCTGTACAACTACAACTATAGCTTTAAGTTCACTCTCCACAAGCACTCCAGAACTAATCCCAGTGCACATTGTAAAAGAGGACCTAAACTTCATATGCCTACTTTAAATATACTGAGTGTTTCTTGTTTGAGTTCTAAGTAGCTGAGGAGTGGCTTCAGATACAGAAAAAGAGGAACTTGGGTATACAAAATCCATAAAGTGTTAAATCTGGATAGCTTAATAGGAGCAAAGCTTGAAATACATGAAATTGTATATATTTTTAAAAATGTCCTAAAATGGGGAAAATACTAAAATTGTCAAATTTTAGATCCGTCAACTATCAGAACTTCAAACTGTCGGCTTGGATTGCAGAGAAAAAGTATATGCTTTCATCTTCTTACCTTTTTTACAGCAGATACATGTTAAAATGTTGTCTAACAATTGATGTACCTGTTTTTGGGTGAAGAGTAGATATAATATGTAAGATAGTAAAAAATGTGTCTTGGATACATTAGTAATAGGAGATGGAATAATGTCTGCTACTGGTCTATTTAAACTTTCCTATTTATATAAGACTCAATTAAAAGACTTTACTTCTCCTAGGAAAATATTTTATTTTCCTGGTAATGTTCTCTGCACTTTTAAAAACAACCATATGCCAGGAGAACTTTTGCAGGGGACAGCAAGTAAAACTGTAACTCCTCACTGGAATGGGTGAAATGTAACAATTTCAAGTACCTTGTTTTAAAGATCAAGGAATTTCAGATAAATGGCTCCTTCCCTCCATTTTATAATTCAGTCTTCATACCCTTCCTCTTCTTACCTCTTACACAAGGGCAGGCAATTATTTTGGCTAGAGGGCAGCTTAATGAGGTTTGATGAGCTGTCAAGGGCTGTGGCCCCAACCCTTCATAAGTGCCCTTCCCCCTTGTCACCATCTTGGGGCTGGAAGTCCTGCCTCTAACCTCTGACCTTTGCCACCGGAGGTCCCTCCCCTTACCCGTGGAAGGACTTCTTTTGAGAAGGGGCTTTCCCAACTTGGAACTGAAAAAAAATATATATATACAGGTTTCCCTCAATTTATATGGGTTTTTTATTTGTGAATTCACTCTTATGTGATGAGCATATTTAGACCCATAATTCATTATATGCAAGCTAAATTCACTCATATGATCAGCATAGATGCCTTGCCCCCCCCAACCAGGTATGTCTGGGCCCACTCACCCCAGCCCCAGCTGAAGTGGCCCCAGCAGTAGCCAGCCTGAAGCCACTGGGCTGCACCGTTCTCCCTGGGCTTCAATCCCTGCCCTGCCCAACCCCACCCCTTGCCAGCCCCCATGAGGACCCCAACCCCTGTCCTGCCTGGCCCCTCCCCCCATGAGCCCTCCCAAGGCCTCCAACCCCTGCCCTTAAGCCCCCCTGATCCTTGCCCCCCATCCCATAGTTTAAAAAATAACCCCCAAAACCCCTGGCACTTATCAGGAGCTCCAACTGCCCTCTGACTGACTAGGGACATTCCTGCACAGCATGGGGCATGGTGACAGCCCCAGTGGCCCCAGCTGGGGCCCTTCTGCCCCCCCCCGCTGTCCTGTGATTCCTGGGGGAGGCTCTGCTAAGAGGCCCTGAAGCCCCACCCCCCACACTGTTTCTAAGGAAAGCAGAGGGTTTTTTTTTTCTGTTTTGTTTCCTGGGTTTTTTTAAGTGATGGTACCTGGGGTTGTGGGGTTATCCATGGGGGCCTGGGAGTGCAAGTTGGGGGGTGAGGCTGTATGGGGCAGCCACTGAGGGAGCAAGGAGTGGGGCTGGGTGGGGCAGCCATTGTGGGGGCTGCAGCAGCCCCCAAGCTCTAGCTTCCCCTGGCTGCAGATCCAGGAGCAGCCAGACAAGGTTATTTTGCCCCAAGTGGCACAATTTGCTTCACAACAAAGTGTATGTCCGAGCATGTGCACTGAGGCAAAAAGCCCTGACTTAAATTTGTACTGCTTCTATTTGAGCTGCTTCAAGTGCATGTGCTTGCATGTGTGGACATGCCCTGTGGGGCCATTTTGGTGTCTATAGCTGTGCCCATCGTCTGGAGTAAGTGCTGCTTATTGAAACTGAAGATGTTGTGTATGAGGATGAAGTGTATAAATTCAGTAATATCTTGAGGTCTGTACTCTGAGTTAGAAACTTGCTCTTGTAAATATGTAAGGCAAGCTTGAATGTCATTCTGGTATGGTATGTTGGTATATAAGCTGGTAACACCCTTGGTGATTAGGAGGGTATTGCTGGGACAGTGCTCTATGTTTTTAAGTTTTCATAGAAAGTCTGTTGTGTCTTGGACAAAACTCAGCCTCTGAGTGACAAGAGGCTTTAGGATGGATTTGATGAAACCTGATATTTCCATATTTCATGCTTGGATATGATAGGTCTGCCTGGGTTCCCTTGTTTTTGGATTTTGGGGAGTATTTTAAAAAAATCCCTGGTTTGGATAGTGGGGGAATCAAGTTCTGTATTTTTCTTGTGGTTCAGAAGAAAATGATATGGTGGTTGTTTAGAGTTTTAAGCTGAAAAGGGGAGTTGGATCTTCCTCTAGTTTTTTGTAGTAGGTGGTATCAGAGAGTTGTTTGTTGGCTTCTTTTATGTAGTCTTCACAGTTGAGGATAAATATAGCTCTTCCATTATCTGCTGGTTTTATTACTATTCGGTGGTTGGATCTAGGAGATCTTACGTAGTCCTAAGTAAGCACTTCAATATTTCACTTGACATGTAAGCCAAAATCTCTCCATGCAAAACAAACATATGGTCATAGAAAAAAATGCATATAATTCCCCACATAAGTATTAAACTGTTTTCACTTGGATCCAGCACTGTACTGGATCCAGTGAAGAATACCACTGAAGTCAATGGAAAGAATAAGCTAATGATTCTCATCCAGGGTGTTGGGGTGCCATGATATCCTCTTAAGGGGACTGCAAGGTGCTGCTCAATATTAGCACTGCTAGGTGTGCAAACAATTGCTCATGATTCACAAGATAAACCAAGAAACTTCAAATAGGAATCCATAGTATCAAAAACTTTCTGGTTTCTTTACAACAGAAGAATTCCTCTGTTGTTCTGTAGCAAAAAAGTATGAGTGAGAGGTAAGAGCTTGTGTTTTCTGAGAGGTCTCTTGAGTCTAAATAGGGGTGCCTTGAGGTTTAAAGAGTTGAGAACCAGTGGAGTAAGTTTTTGATCTGGCCCATAACACATAATTTTAATAATGAAGAATCATGTAAGTATTGTGAGTCATTGCAATCAGAGCTGATCCTAGTTTTATAGGAAAGTCATGTATATTATGGCCATTTTTCATCTAGTTGATAGTCACATCACACACAGATATTCTTCTGGCTTGAGTGCCTTATAGCTTTTTCAGTTACACAGCAGTCCCATTGGGCTTTTTCAATTAGATGACATTGTATTTATCACTTTCTGATTAGACATTACTGTTACTGCTGTCATTCATCCAGACTGTGCTTACTACTGTTTCAGATACTTTTCTTATGCTAGTCTATTTTTTGTTGGCCCCAAGTCTGACCTCATTTATTCTTATTTATTCTAGCCTCAGTAACATCAGTAGATTTACTCTTCATTTAAAATTGTGCAAGACAGATCAGAATCAAGCTTGCCTGCTCATCTTATTACATCAAAGATCTCCTTAGATTCTTCCCTTGTAGTAAGATAGAAGCACAGCGATTCTCTGTTGTTCCTGAACAATACAGAAATATCTAAAGAATCAGTAGTGTATATTGTAATGGCTATTCTCTTTTCCCTAGGGGTTTAAAATGTACCCAATATCTATTATCCTGAGTAATAAATCTGAAAAATTCCTGTGTTGCCCTGCCTACCCCAAGCATCTACTTCCAGACTAAGGAGCCACTCTGGTCTGGGTAAGGCAATTTATCATTTTTCTTGTGTGTAGAGCAAGAAATAGCCAGAGCTAATTTAAAAGCTTTAAGTAGTCTTTCCCTGTCCTATTCCTTGGCCCTCTGATCTTTCCCCTATTGCTCATTGGCTTCTATCAAGATTATGATAGTCATTACAATATTTAATGTAGCACTGGATGGTACATGTTTATGATTCAGTATTTTTGGTGTGATTTTTTGATGGATAAAGGGTGATGGCATTGTTAAATTAAAATCAAACTATTGGAGAAGGCATTAGTGAATGGGTATGGTTGAATTTTCAGGGTATCAGGCTTGGAGGATCATACTGTGATGAATAGAAATGTTATGACTTTTCTTTTTGGAGATTGCATTGGGGGAAAATACACAATAGTTTTTCTTTTCTTTTCTTTAAATTAAGATCATGTAGGAAACAAACATTAAAAAAGAAAACAAAAGACTAACCACAAAAGCAGCCAAACAAACCAGCACTTTTATGATGATGACTCACAGCATCAAAGGAAGCTAGCATCGGGTGCCTGCCCTTTTGACTTTCTATCATCACACACACTTTTAAATATAGAAATGAAATGTTCTTTTCTGCAGGGTAGGGACCAACTACAGAGAGAAACAGAACTGTCAAGAAGGATGAACTTCCTAAAGGGAAGAGAACAAAAATCAGAAGTGCAAGAGGAATAAATAAATGCAGGTATTGTATCACTTCTTTTCAGAAAAAAATAGAACAGAGAGAGAGATGACAAAGTTTACATTTGAAAACCTGCAGTTTAAACCATAACTTCCATGGCCAAATTAACCCTGGGCAAATACTACTAACTCACTTAGTATGAGCAAACCATCCAGAATAATACTACCACCATCAAAATTCTTCACTTAAAAGTAGACTCAGAGGGCACATCCAGATAAGCACACACGTGTAGGGGTACATGTTTCCCATGGTTTTATCCCAGGGGATGACCCTGCATGCTCACTCTGGAGCATGGCAAATTGACCTGGGTGGTGTAGGGAAGGCTGGGGCCATCACCTGTGTTGGCTTCAGCAGCGTTTCCTGGTGGCCTCCCAGGGCAGCAGCAGCATCAGTCTGGCCACTCGGAGCTTGGTCAGCAGTCAGAGCATGGCTCTGGCCACCCTAGCTCCATTTCTGGCAGTGCATGATGTGGTGTTTTTTCTTTTGATGCTGAGATCTACCAGTTCTCAAATGTTAGTGCCATGCTACAAACTAGCGTTGCAGCCAATTGGTGCACATGCTCGGAATGCAGTTTGCAGTGCTTCAAATAGCTTTGAGGTGCCACAAACTGCACATGTGCTTATCTGGATGTGCACAAAATGTACAAACAAGAAGAGGAAACACATCCATAAATATAGGAAAATCAGTAGAAGAAACTACATGTATGCAGATAAAAAGTACATTTCCTACCCAACCACATAATGTAGGAGTCAATTACTTCCACTCCCACTCATTCTTAATTTTGAAGACATTTTCTGTGGCATATTTGAACAAAGCTTTTACTGAAATTGGTATATAAAATCCTTTAATCTAAGAAAAATAATTTTGGAAAAAAATGAAATTCCCAGGAATTAAAAAAAAAAACCAGCAAAATTGATTATTGTTCATGTTTAGGACAATAGTAACTTTGGGTGCTTTTGTGACCATTTTTGATGAAAACCTTTTTTTAATAGCAAGTTTTCAATGAAAAATATTCTACATGAAAAACTTTGAACAGGTCTAGGAATTTAGTGTGAAAGACTCAGGGACCAGATTTCTATTCTGAGAAAAAAGATTAAGTGTGAAAATTAGCATGTATAACATATAAAAGAAATTTAATTTGCTATCAGAACTGTAAATCTCAAATCAACCTTAACTGTGGGATTGTACCCCAGTACTTTGTATGCAAAGCTCCACCAATGTGAAGTTTTTTTGGTGTAAGACATGAGTAGACATCAGTTTTTGACCTCATAAATGCCAATAATGTATTATTAATTAATCTGGATCCATGTCTGTATTTTAAATTAATATGGGGTTCTTTGCTCCCTTCATTCCCTTGGTTACCATCATTAAGAGAGCCATTTGTAAGCTATTATCTGGGTTCATGTTTTCACTTCTTCAAAGCTAAAGAAGTTTTGATCCAGGGAAATGGTTTAGGTCAATTTTCAGATATCTTATGATTATAAAGCAAATGTTTTTTAATTAGAGATGGAGAGTGGTGGTAAGGATAACATGATTTCTTTTCCTCACAGCACTTTGCAGTGCAATATTAAAGAAAAATAACTGTAAAACTGGTAAGTTTTTATTCAGTGGTATCTTCTCACTTCATGACACGTTTTATTACATTGTAGGCTCCCTCAAAACATTACAGGTTTCACACTATTAATTGGTTAATTGCACAATTACCTTGAGACCAGCTACATGTGCAAAGCAGCTATCACATGATAAAAAGCTCCAACCAGCTATAAATTTAGACCTCAAAAATATGTACTAACTTTATAGCTGGTTGCTATTGAGCTTTAATTTGCACTTGTAGCAGGGCCTCCTGCACAGGCTCCCAGCAGCAGGGGTGCACCATGCCCAGCATGAACTCCCCAAGCCTTGGGGATCATGGGAGTTGTGATCCCCAGGGCTCGGGGGTACATGAAACCTTTGGCCCACGTGGGGATCCTGGTCCCAGTTGTGCCTAAACTACTTTAGTAATTTAACACTTTTGCTTTTAGGAAAATGTGGTCTAAAAAGCCCTTTGAAAATATCTGTTCTGTACCACTCTTACACATTTTCTTTATAATAATAAGAGGAACAAATATAGCACAATTCGCTACTTTCTATACTATCCACAGTCCAGCATCCAATTAAATATTCATGTCATTCAAATTAGAAGCCATCAATTATTTGCCATTTAAAAAATGTATTAAAGCAATAATTTATTTGTTTCATTAAAACAATGTTGACACTTCACATAAGGAAAGTGCCTGACAGGCCAAAGCTATATACATGTCAAGACTCGTAGTCTGTTCCATATCAACAATTAAATTAATAGCTTTGGTAAGTCTTGTGTAAGATCATTAGTTTCTCTAATTATAAAAATTGAGATAGAGAAATAGCTAAGTGAAAATTTAATGACTTATAATACAATAAATTGGATTTTAAAAAAGAACAAGTACCCATACAAAAATTAACAGAATAATAAGCACGCCTGTAATGCATGCAAAATAAAGTATTTAAAGAAATTAAGGTTGGCTATCAAAACTTAACACTAACCCATGAGTTTGTTGTTACTGTTATATGCTCAAATACCATCCTGCTCTAGGGACAAAACAAGTGTTAGTAAAATTTTTGCTAATATTTTCAAAATGTTGGTGAAGTGCCAGTAGCCAGCTGGGCTCCTATTTAAGTGTTCCAGTGGTGCCCAGTAAGTTTTCAAAGCTTGTGTGGGACCATACCCAAGTTTTTTTGAGTTCCCATTGCACAGCGTAATTTTGTGGAAAACACTGAGACATGTTTAGTAGGTATTCAGGCCTGTTCAGAGAACTCAGCAGCTGCACTTTTCCTTGGTGTTATGCATCCCTTTGTCATGCACTCTCCTGGGGATCTTCCTGTGTTCAATCTATGGTCTATTCAACCTAGTTATTTCCAAAATTGTTTGAAGAAATGTTTTTGTAGTTTTTAGAAGTCCTAAGGTTTATGTTGATAAGGCATTACAGGCTTTTTAAGGCAAGCTTGGAAAGGTTAAATCAGAAAAGCCTCCTGAAGATATGTGAGACTACTTGAGGATGTACTGCATTTGCAAAGCATGGCCAGTTGCTAAAGCTAACTAAAGAAGTGTGGCAAATGGCTGGGCAGAATTAAGAAAGCTTGAAGTAGTGATAAATCAGATCTACCTAGTTTCTCAGTTCCAGATGGGATAACAAAATTAAAAAAAAAAACAAGTTAAAAGTATGGTTTGCCCAAGATATATGGAGCAAAAATAATTTAGGTACAAAGTATTACCGAATTAGGAGAATGGGCTTTGCATGTAATCAGTATCCGACTAGTAAATACAAGATTAGAGACAGTACCTATGTAACCAGGTGGTAGCTAATGATTGTATTAATGATGCATCTATGTATAAATAAAAATGCATAATTAGGAAGCTCTTGGATCTAGGTATCTTAGTACCTATCTGCTCTATCAACCAGGCTGATGGATAGCAAATAAAACTGATCTTTTTATATTTTCTGTCTGGCTCCTCAAAATCTATTATGGCAGGAGCTATCAGCTCCCCGGGAGCAACATAGCTATTAGTAAAATGTAAGTTTCCAAAATTAGATAGGGCAGTATTACATTTCCAAATGCTCATAAATATATTATTCACATCATTGTTTTGAAACTTAGCAAGTCAACCACTACTCTGTGTAGGAAATGTGTGTGATAGTGTTGAGGATTCAGTGATCAGTTCATTAAAACTTTACCACCCTGAAAATAAATGGGCAGGATTCTATTTTGCTTTGCACAACCAAATAGCAATTTTCCAGTGCCATATATGTCAGTTTTGACACACACAGTTTGTGATGTTACTGCAGGCATGGGCAAAATACAGTCCACAGGCTGGATCCGAACCATGAAGGGACTTTGTCTGGCCCATGGTGGGTCCTTCGGTGCACCTGACCCAGGAAGCGTCCAGCCTGTGACATGTTCTGCTGCCCCCTGGGCACGCAGCATGGCAGGGGTGGCTTCACAGCTGGACTGCCTTTCTAGCAATGACTCTTTCTGGTTGCTGCCACTACTGGCCCCAGCTGGTGGGGACCTATATGGCTCACAGACCCAAATAATTGCCCACCCTTGTGTTACCCCATGTGCAGTGTGGATATGTAAGTATCTGTACAACTACTGAGCATGCACAGTAGTCTGTGGTTGGCAAACCTGGGGCTTTGTACACACTTGCCTGAGAGTAACTACCAAATGTGGCTGGAGAAGGGTTCTCCTATAATTTCAACCCAATAATTGATTGTTTAAGTCATTTTCCCAGGAAGTCGTATCACCCCTTACCAAGAATGAGTTTGAACCTGTATCTCCCCAGCTTCCCAGCACAGTGTTCTAATCATCAGGCTACACCATCCTCTCTAGGCTTTCTTTCGAAGCTGGGGCCAGTTTGTACTTATCTCTGAATGGGTAAGTATGGGATAGTTTATGCATGCACAGTGCACATAGTATAGGATCACAAACTGTAGGTAAGTGCCCAAAATGGCAGTTACTCAGCTAGAAAACTGGCATGTGGGTGTGAAAAATGAAATAGGATCCTTGCCACCTCTTTTTATTATAATGAGAAATACTTTTAACAACTTCAAAACAGACAGTTTTAAAAAATGAAGAACCACCTCACAGGAAGAAAATTTTCACAAATCATAAACAAATGAAAACAGTGTATTTGTAATAGGAACTGTTTTGCAACTTGTAAAGGCTAGGCAGACACTATATAATAATCATAAGTTAAAATAACTAAGGTACTAAGGTATCAGTGGAGTTATAGATAGACATTGCTGAGTAAAACATTCATCTTTGATATTTCTGCTTTGTAGCCCAGCTGGTGGTTGATTTTGACAAGCTGTGATTCTATACATTTAACAAAGCTTTCATGTTGTTGTACAACAGTGGTCTTCTGATTTTTTTGAAGCAATAGTAAGTTTATATTCTAATGATGATGTTTTGAGATACTGAGATTCTTGTTTGTTTCTCGACTAGCACGACAGCTAGAGAACTTTGATCCTACCAGAGTTCTCCTTTAAAAACACTAAATATCAAATAGGTAGCAAAAAGGAAGATACTATTGTAGTGAGCTGCTGATTACATAGAACAGGGTGGGCCACATTTGGCCCATGGGCCGGATTGGGTCCATGGTGAACTCCATTTCCCAGCAGCCTCTGCCAGCATTACTGTGGCCAGTTTCTATGGAGATCCTGGCAGCAGTGGCACCCTGACAGCATGGGGCCGGTGTTTCTATGGAGACTGGCCCCAGCAGCACTGTCAGGGCATGTGGCAGGGCAGGTCCTCATGGAAACCCTGGCCCCACGCTGTCATGGTGCCACCATTGCTGGGGTCTCCATGGAAAGTGGCTGCAGTGACACATGCAGGGGCTGCTGGGAAATAGAGTTTGGCCACCACCAGATCAGCCATTTTGCCAAACCCTGGAATAGGAGTTCTCCACTTCTACCTCTGCTGATTAATACACAGAACATAGATCAAGCTGTACCTGGTCAGGTGCAGAAATAACTTTCAGTATATCATTGGATGCATCATCAAGATGCTCAACATGGCTAGATTTTATTTTATGAATCTGAAAAAGATTTTACTTTACTGTAATGACTACAGAACTAATGAAACAACATATTTTGATTATTTGATTATTTGATATTTACCTAGTCTGTTACAGCTTTTTATAGTTAATCATAAATTAATGTGCATTCTGATAAAGTTATATTTGCTTTTGTTTTAATCTTAAATGAAATAATATAGCCATAGGCCCCTAGCGTATTAGTAAATTGATTCTCTCACTACCGCATGAATACAAATGCTCCTGCTGCCATTTCTTTTTAATTGCAAAAAAATGTGTTGTGTTATATGGGATGATGCATCATACCATCTTCACCTGGCTCACCAAAATCCTAGGTCTGTCCATGAATGAGCATATTAAATAAGATAGGATCTAATACAAATCCCTTTGGTACAACTGATGATTCCCTCCAAGTAACATTAATCATTTGCAAATTGTTATACCCTTTATTTAAAGTTACTCAGACAATAACGCTTCATCTCAAAGATGTTTATTAAAAAAAATTATAAGATGATAGCAAAAAATTTACTGAGATCTGAATATATTTTATCTAGTATTTCAATACCTATTAACAGAATGATAATTTCTATCTTTAAATATTCTTTACATACTTGTTTCCATCCCTGACAGACCTCCTCAGCCTCTTCCTAATCAGTGTAATTTTATGGATCTCAGTCCAGTTATCGATTTACACTTGGTAAAAATGGCTATTTATGTTTTCTTCCAAACCTTGGTAATGTAACTCATGATCATCAGTTAAGAATGGGTTAAGAATAACAGCAGCCTGTTAAACATGATGTTCAATCAATAAACTAATGCTGCTCCCTTGGAGACTGAATGCTATTTGTCACACTCCCTTTCTGATTATGAAGTATCCAGTGCACTCATTGACTTTCTTGTTCCAGCTTAAAGCCAGTGGCTTAACACAAGCAAGAAGTAACGTCATTGCATAATGTGTTTGGTGAGGGGAGGAGGGGGAGGGAGTGAATCCAATATAAGATGGTGCTGTCTTCCAAAGTGTACCCCCCACCAGTAACAGGAGACCAGAGATGCTGTCTCCTGCCAAAACTGGGATAAGTTCAGCAAGGGATGGAGAACTGACATTCCAATTCCAGAAGTGGGGGTATAGGAGTCTCATGGGGCTAGCAGCAGGGAGGTAGTAGTTGGAGTAGGGGTATGGAAATCTCTAGGCTCTTTTACAGGGCCTCTAACCCTGCAGGGTGGCAAGGTCCCTGGCTCCAAACTGTGGAGCTTCAGGCTGTTGATGAGGAAGTGAAGAACCCCTGCAGTCTATTAGGAGAGGGAAAGGCCAGGTGAACAGAAATGACAGAATCTAAAGGGTATCCTTCTGGCTGGGCAGGCAGGGTGCTGGTCAGGTCAAAGAGGGCACCAGTGGGGGTCATTCTTCACTGCCTTTTATCCCTCTCTGGAAGACTTTGGTGACTCCCCAATTTTGGGGCTTACCCAATCCAGGGGTCATTGACCTTGTGGGACGTCCCCCTTGGTGGTTGCTGGATGGCAGCTGTCAGCCCCAGGGGTCATGTCCACAGGTACCTGAAGTTTTGGTAGTCCGTTGATGAAGTTTAATTAATTCATTGCTATGATAAATAGGGCTCTGGGAGCAGTTGATCGGGAGGGTGGTATTCAATCCCAAGAGTCGGTCTTCAGAATTGATTAGTTCAAATCAGGGCTTCTGTACCTTTAACAGTGAAGTTTCAGGGAGTTCCTGGGTATGTATGGATCCTTTCCTCTCCTTAGTCTGTGGTTTCCTAGGTGTTAATTGCTGCTCATTAACTTGTTATCCTGTCTCCCTAATGTGTTATGCAATCAGTCAAGATTCATTCAGGGACCCGCTTCATACAGAGAAGCCATGGTTTGATTCCCACCCTTACTAACATTGTTACATGGTACAACTTACTTTTAAACTTAAAGTACATTTGTTACAAAATTAAAAAGCATAAAATTTAAAACATAAAAGGGTGAAATGCCATGGCACATACAACAAATAGACCAAATACAATGTGGGAGGAGACATACTGATGCAGAATACTATTTTATACCCATAAAAGGATCTACAAATTATATTTTTATTACAAGTACACCTTATATTCTATAAAAATAATAATAATATAATAAAAGAAGAAGAAGGAGGAAGGAAGGAAAGGTAGAAAAGAAAAAGCATCCGCAAAAGGGGGCAAATACTGCAAAAAGGGCTTTTTCCCTTATGGAGGGGCTTCATAATGAAGCGGGGGGGCAGGAAAAAAAAGTTTTCTTGCTACATATGAATATGAAAAACAATTGGTTGTATAATAAATGCAGCTTAGTATATTTATTTCCTAGAAGAATAATGGAATGTCACATGATATCTGTTGCTACTCTCAACTGTTTATTAAAACTGTAGATACATTATTTTCTATAAAACTGAGAAGGACCCATTTCAAATTCAATATTTTTCATATTTTCAGTTGGTATGAAAGAAATGAATGACAGTTTCATCTTTTTAAAATGTCCTATGTTGGATCTCATTATGACTAACACATGTTTCATTTTCAGGCTAAGTGCAGACAATCAAAAAGGCCAGGGCTGAATTGATTCTATGTTCACAGGCTGCTCTAAGCTACACAGACTGAACCGATAAGCAAGTGAACAGACATTCAGTCTTAATTCCAGATATGCAGCCACATGTCTACAGAGATTCAGGGCAGAGGTTGAGGGGATACTACAGTATATTTCTCTGCTGGGCTGGAGCAGAGAGCTTGAGCTAAGGCTAGCCAGTCCACTCTGCAAGAGGACTGGTGCAAAGCAGCCTGTAGGAGAGGTGCAAAGCATCCTGGGATCCCGGGAGACTGTGAGTTAATTTGAATCTGGAGGGGATCTGGGACAAAAGTTCAATAAACTGATTTAACCTAAATCAGTTAAGTCTGATATTACTTTATCTTAAACTTTAAGATATTAGTTATCTTAAACTTTATCTTAAACTGGTTTCAGTTAATTTGAAACTGGTTTATGGGCACTGAAATTATGTTACACATTTGAACCAGTTTCCAATCACTTATACCAGGTTATGTGTAATGTCTGTCCCTACCCTCACTGTTTTGAAACAACTCTCTTTTGGGTTTACTAAATACATTGATTGAACCCGCTAGATGATGGGAAGTTTGTCCTAACAAAACCTGGTAATCAAATCCTGCTAATTTTGAATATAAAAGCACCTACAGAAAGTGCCTTTTCTCCTCAGATGGCAGCAATCAAACATAAACAGACTGTCTTCACAAAGCTTAATCAAACACCTGCTATCAATATATTTTTCTTTCTGAGGTCCTTGAAGTAGTACTTGAATATATTAACTCTCCTTTTCCTGATGTCCTGATGTTCCATTTTGTCTATCACTAGTGGTAATTTTGCCAAATCTTTCATAACTGGTATCCTCACAAAACAAGTTATTTTAGCACCATATTGTCACGTTGCTTTAGATGAGCTTAACAGAGTTTTCAACAGCAAATCACTGTTCAAATTATTTCCTTATTTTACTTTGTGATAACTGGCTTTACCTGTTCAACATCAAGACTTGGATTGCTGTCCTCCCTCAGGACCTTAGTATTTTTTTTTCTTTATCTGTTGTAAGTGGCAGCATTACTTGTTGTGAACATCACGTTTAAATAGCTCTATGCACTTTTTAAATTTAATCCTCCTTACAGTCTTCACAAGTGTCTTCTCCTTCATTACCATCTCTCGTGTGACTGTGTTGAATATACTGTTCTTTTCTCATGGGTTATTCCCTCTGGAATGAGTTTCCCATGCAACAAAGAAATACCTGTTTGATCAAATTTGCTCCCATTCAGAGTCTAAATGCTACTCTTTGAGGAAAAGGTAGAACATAAGAACTTGGATGGCTATGTCAGCATAGCTAGGTTCTTATCCCATCTATGCTATTTACTTGGTCTGACCTTGTACAAGTCACTTAAACACTAATTTTCACAACAGCCTAATTATTCTCTGTGTGCGCTTGATTCTTTGGGTGCATACCCTGACCTACCCCAGACCTGCTCTTCAGAGGCTACTTTGTACATTTCCAGTTTCTTCCTAACAGCCAACCCAACATTCCCTTTCTGCAGCGGACCATTGCTCCCTGTCCTGTTCCACATCAACACAGAAAATAGTCTTTCATCCTTTTTATAACTGCCTTGCAGTTATTTTTAGGACTGTTATCAAATTTCCCCTTAGTCTTCTTGGGATTAAATATTTCTTATTCTTTCAATCTTTCCTTTTAAGTCAGGTTTCCCAGATGAGGCCCATAAGTGCCAGAAACAAGAGAACTGCTTTTCTTTATTTAAAAGTGATGCTCCTATTAATAAAACCCAGCATGCTATTGGTCGTTTTTGCAGTAAGATCACAGTATTACTACATATTCAGTTTATGGTTTACTGTAACTCCCTCGAGCATTTTCTGAAGTACTGCTCCCTAGGAAACACTTGTATATGTGATTATTCTGTCTCAAGTACAGGAGACTTTACACTTGTTCTTACTGAATTTCATCTGATTCATTTTGAACCTTTTCTTCATTTTGTCAAGACCATTCTGAAGCCCAAACTTCCAGAGTGTCTGCAACTCCACCCAGCTGGGTGTCACCTTAAATTTTCTAAGTATGCTCCCAATCCAATCATCAAATATTATTATTAAAGATATTAAATGATACCAGATGAAGGACAGACCCTTGGGGGACCCTACTTGAAACATCCTCACAAGTGGGCATTGAGCCATCCAAAAATGATCATCCAATCAGTTATCTATCTATTTTGCAATATTTTTCTTTAGTCTGCCATTCCTTAACTTACTAATAGGAATTTTGTGAAAGAGAGTGTCAACAGTCTTGCTAAAGTCAAAGTATATTTATCACTGCTATACCACTGCTCTCTTTATTCACACAACCTGTTACCTTGTCATAGAAGGAGATCAAGTTGGTCAGGCATGACTTGCTTTTGATTAATAAGTGTTGGCTGTTCCTGATCACCTTGTTCTTTTCCAAGTGCTTAGATTCAGATTTCTGGCTGACCCATGCCATAACCTTTCCAGGTTAGACTGATTAGGTAATTCCCTGGATCCTCCTTCTTTCTGTTCTTAAAGATAGGCACTGTAATTGCCATTTTCCTGTTGTCTGGGACCTTACCTGACCTCCACGAGTTTTCAGGGATGATAACTAGTAGCTGTAAAATCATCTCAACCAATTCCTTCAGTGCTCCAGGGAGCATCCTTTTCAGCCCAGATGACTTGAATATATTTACCTTCCATAAGTAATCCCTACTCTAGTCAGTTTATCTTCCCCTATTATGGCACCAACTGCACTTGTCATCTGGTTGCTGACCTTCATGAAGAGTGATATAAAAAAGTCGTCAACTATTTTTACTTACCCTTGCTCAATTTCATTTGATTCTTTTCAGAGTGTTTTACCAGTTTTTGTAGGTCTTAGTCATATCTTCCAAAGTCCTCATTTCTTTAGGCACAGGCATGTTTTTCCCCATTTCTCATACAGGGGAAGCAGAGATTTCACAGTCTTGGAAAACTTGATTCTGATGATTTCTCCAGTATGAACATAAAATCAGGTATCCCTGTGCTCCTTGAAAATAGGAGTATCTGCTCTGTATACTCAGTTAACTTAATAAAAACAAATTCAAAGTTAATTATCACAGAGTTCTAGACTTGTGCACTTCTAGAAATCTCTCCCCCCCTAATTTTTTTTGTCTCTGAGATGGTCTTTTTAATTAAGCCCAATTACTTCATTTAGTCTGGAGTTTTCTTCATCACTATGAAACCAATTTAATAATAATTAATTTTAATTAAAAACAAAATCACATCATGCAAAATTACTGACATGAGGAATAGCATGCTAACAGTAGCAGTATTTCACTATTTGCTCTATGTCTCACAAAATATTTAATCTTTTCTGTCAGCACACAATATAGAAGATCTAATAGCAATTTATATTAGCCTTTGTATAAAAAGTATACTGTAGATACTTCTTACCTTTCATTTAAAAAACCCCCCACCAAACAGAAATTTCTCAAGTGGTAGTATAGTTAAGATCTATATTTTCCCATTTTGTGTATCTTAGTTCTTAGCTTCTATTGTTCATTCCAAAGCTGGTAGGGAAGGGAGTGGTTCCACAGCATTGAGACCAGCCCGTGTGAAAAGCCTCATTCTTCATTTTTACTAAGGTTTTCTTTACTGTCTTTCACAGCATGCTGTGTTGTTTTCCTGTGCTGGAAGGAAGGTGGACCCATTTAGGCCTCATATTGTCTGTGTCAAGTTGGTCTGACTTCTTTACAGGTTTGGAGAAAATTTGGGCATTTCAATAATGGCTTCAGATACAAATTTTTAAATTAAGGTTTTTTGTTGAATTAAACAACAGAAATGAACTTTATGATGAACCAAATGTTTCCTTTGTTCAATATCTCATTGCATTTGTGATATTAAAATCACTTGATTGTTTATTGCCTTCACATTCTCAGAATGCCAGCTATGATAGGTTTCAGAGTCAAGGTCACATTAAAATGAACGGGGAAGCTCACTATGTGAGATATATTTTTTTTTCAAGCTTTTTGAAAACTGCAGGAATTTATACTTGCTTTACATTTTTAAACTTTTCCTTTCAATCAAGAGCAGGACAAGTATTAGACATGTTAAAAGAAAGCTGATATTCCAATGTACAGTTCTGCAGCAAAGTTTTAATTCAATAGCCATCAAATTTCAGATGGTGAAATTATGCACAATTTCATTGTGAAACAAAATAAGTAATATGTTAATACTAAGTAGAAACTACCAAGGAAAACAGCTTTTTATGAATACCATCAAACTTTAGAGAGATATAAAATTAAATCTGCATTTCAGTACCATGCCTTGGGACATCCATTCTCTTCCTTCCTCTTCCCCAGAGTCTATAGTATGAATTACTTTCTTCCATGTATGGTTTTCACTTTTATGCCCATCCACAAGGATAGAATAGCTCCTTTTATCCAATGGTTTTATAAAGCTTTTTAGGTGTATGTGCTACTATGAAAATGAAAACTAAATGTACTAATCAGAAATATTGGTTTAAAAGGCTTCTTGCAGATGTGAAAAAACAAAAAAAAAAATTGGCACTTTAAACTCAGTGCCCTCCCACTATTAGATAAAAACACTAAAAAAAACCCATGGAAGCACCCAATCTATACAGAGACGGAGGAGCCAGGTCATAGGTAATGAGCTGCTGCTTCAGGTAAACTGTTTTGTCTCCCCTCCCTCTCTTCCCCCCGCCCCGTGTCAGTGCCTGTTAATTCTCACAGAAAGTAGAAAGGATATTTTATTTTAAAGCTGTCTTACTATATATAGAATCATAGAAAATTAAGGTTGGAAGGGATATCAGATGGTCATCTAGTCCAAGCCCCTGCTTAAAGCAGTACCAGCAGGACCAGCAACACCATCTGTGCAGCCATGCATTGATCTGAAGGATGTGTTCGCTCCTCCTGCCCAGAAAGATCAAAGAAAATACCACCTGAGCCTCTGCCCCCTTCATCATTGCACCCAGAGCCCTGTAGTCACTTTTGATCTGCTCAGCGTCTCCCCTACCAGTATCAGTGATGCCCATGTGGATGAGCAGCATGGGGTAGTATCCAGAGGGCAGGATGGATGTCAGTAATCCTTCTGTGACATCTTGGAACTGGACTCCAGGCAAGAAGCACACCTCCCAAGATGACAGGTTAGCTGGGAGATGGATGCCTCTATCCCCATTGGCAGAATCAAAGATAGATGTTCTAGACTGGGTACTCCCCTGACCTAAATTGACTTATGGGTGCCACTGCCTCTTGTCCTGTTCACCCACAATGACTTGATGTTGAATTTATTTTTCATAACAGGAGACAATTCACTGTGATGACATGCAATTCCTTCATAGGCAGGATTTTTACAGTCTTGGTAGTCACAGTTGTAATAGGGGCCTGTCCTTTTAAGGGCTGGCCAGGTTTGCCGGTTCAGTCACCCAGTGCATCTGAATGGGGCACTGCTGGCTGGGAGCTCCACCACCCCTACACTGCCTCCACAATCCACTGTAATGCAACAGAAATAGACACAACAAAAGAACAGGAGTCTTTTCACTCCTCTGACCACTGTCCGGGAGTGTTGCAGCTGGGAGGCTTCACTCTTTCCTTTTCTCTCTCTCTCCTTCTGGCCTCCACGGCTGCTTCTTGTTTCCCCATTGGTGCTGTCAGTGGCCAATACACTGGCTTCTTTGCTGGCTGACAGTCAGTTGCCTCTCTGATAAGTGTATTCCCCTGGGTCCTCCTTTATTTCCAATCTAGGCGAGGTTTCCTCTCCACCCCGGCAGCCAGCAGTCTCTCTGTTCCCTGCAGGGATGGAGGGAGGAGTTGGGGCCAAGGGAGGGGAGCAGAGACTTACTCTTCTCCCTCACTCTGTTACACCCCCACAGAAGGGAGTGTCCAAACATCATCACTCATGGCTTCCTCTTGGTGGCAGTGGTCTCAGTCCTCCCAACATTAGAGATGCCTAGCCTGGCTGCCTCTACCAATGGAATATGCTCCTCTTCTCTATATCTGTTCTTCAGGAAAACTGCTGCAGGTAAAGATGAAGACTTCTGTTTGCTGCCAGAGGACACATCCTTCCGATTTTCACCTTCCTGGGAATCCAAGACCTCTTCCTTCTCTAGCTCTGCAACTGGCAACCCTTCCTCCACAGTCCTAGAGATCTCTTTCAGCACTGAGTTGATGAGGTCCTCATAGCAGAGAACGTTCCAGACCCTTGCCACCTCCTCCTGTAGCTTTCTTGCCTGCTCCCTGTGAGTTACCACCAAGGGGAACCACTGACATTGCAGATATTTCCCCACTTGGCTGTCACTGGAAGGAACCTGCCAGCCACAGTCTCTGCAGTGTCAAACTAGGACCTGGGTGGAAGCCTGAGTTGTGAGTGGTCCTGCTTGGACAGACATCTCACAGATCCAAGCAGAAGAAGAGCTGGTAGTGCCAGTGGTTCTAGTATTGCAGTGTTCTCCAGCCATTTTTCTGGCTCTCCTAATCTGCCACCTCTCTCTTCCTGCCTCTCTTTTAAGCAGATCTTCCCCAGAAAACTCCCCTACTTCCTCTCACCAAGCTTACAGTGAAGGAAGGTGAGGGAGAGTTTCAGGCAAACTCCCTAGCTAACTCCTCCTTACTCAGGACTCTAGTTAAGCAAGGGGCTTAAGCATTCATTTAATTGCCGCGTTTTAGCAATTTACACTAAAATTAGGAAGGGTCTCTAATCTTAGAAAAAGAGCCTACCTTAAAACTCCCCTTCAAGGATGGGGGGAGGAGGAGGTGGCAAACTGACTTGTGAACTGACTCATGAACTGCTTGCAAACATCCCTGTTTGCTGCCCCTGTTTTCTCACTCCCTGGTTTCCTGGGGAGACTTTTTTTATACTCTGCTGGGCCTGGACTGGCTTTGTCCACTTTTTACAGCTTTTGTCAGACACAGGCAACAGTCACTTAGCAATCGCTCATCTAGCAGCACTTCCAGCTGCCCAGACCTTACACCCCAAAACACAGCCAACTAAACAAACACTCAGCAAGCCAAGGTCATAGACAGCCCTGGCTCACTTACCTTCCCAGAATCTAGTGCCTAGCTCCTCTTCCTCTTCCCCTTTCTCCTCTTGCTCCCAAAATAATTCAGGGTTTTTTTTTTTCAAAGAAGTTTCTATTTTTGTCAACATTTCAGTGGACTTACGATGCATAACAAGACTGATGATAACTAATGTTCATGATAACATACAAAGAGATTGACAGCAGTTCTGGACATAGCTCTAAACACGGTGTATCCTTGTATGTTTTTGCCTGTCAATTTGTGTTACCATTAATAATATAACAATTTTTTAGGAGAATGTTCTGATTTTTTTCTGTGCTCTTTCAGACTTCCTATCTTGCCTTTCTGTGTTGTGAAGAAATTCTTTATGTTAATTCCCTCCACCTTAAAAAACATTTTTTTTTTGCAAGAAGATTACTCATAGTGAGTGATTTAGACATTGTTCTTCAACCTTTAACACTGTATGTTACATTATGGATCCTTACCTAAATCACAGAATTACTGAATAATGTTTAAATCTTAAATCTTTATTATCAGAGGTATGCCAGCAACACATTACTCAAAATAATTGAAAACACGTATGACAATTCTCTGGGTCAGGTAAGTTGTGATAAAGGAAAGTAACAGACTATTCTCTGAATAATTTCCTGGATGTAATGAATTTGGAAGTTTTAGTCCTAGTAAATTGTTTGCCAATTTTTTAAAGCAAGTGATAAAACTGGATAAGCAAATTGAATATTTTTGGATGTATATATTATTACACACTTTTCTTTTTTTATTTATATTTTCCCCCTAAAAGTATAATTGAATACATTCCCCTCCATTGTTGAGTCTTAATCATGATATATAGTTTGAGGAGGGACAAAACACTGTAATTTTAAATCTTTATACTGTTTATTTGGTGTGCTTTGTGACAGAAAAGTAGTACTTAAATCTCTGAGACACACCAGTAGGTGACTTTCACAAATATTTAGTAAATGTTATTTATTCTTCAGAGTCCATTTCGTCTTCTCTCACCTGCCAAGAATTCCCAATTGAGTTAAAGAGGAAGTTTATTTATCCAGTTGACAAAAGTGCTTTAGGAAGAATGTTTTTCTGTCAGCACTGGAAACAAGAGAGGGAGGGAGTGGAAAAAGTGCTGCCAGATTTGCTATAAGTATAAAGATTTTTTTTTGTACCTCTAGAGTACATACATTTTCAATGTCTGTTATATAAAAGCAAGCAACTGTAAATTAATAAAATAGTGGTACTTATGTTTTCCTTAGTTTATACACATGGTTTTGCATCTGCTGTGGGTACAAGTAAGAGTCCTGGTTCTAAGTTCTAAATTCTGGTTCTTGTTCAAAGACCTTCAAGTGTAGATAGTAAGGGTCAATCACTACTTTGGGCATCGATTCATGAGCTGTAATTATCACACTCCAGCAGACTCCAGCATCTTGTGCATTGGTGTCCCCACACTTAAAGATGGTTGAGGCGTGGAGGGGGCACTTTAACTAAAGCTTGTTCAATGAGCTTTAGCTAAAGTGCCTCTGCCACCATTTTTAAATGCAGGGATGTGGATACACAAGATGCTGAAGATGCTTTGATTAGAGCAGCTCTCGGAGCCACTCTAATTAAAGTACACCGCCCCCCTCACCTCCCTGCCATTCTCCAAGCACATGTATAAATGCCATTTGAGATCATCTTTTTGTGGTGATGCTTGTTTGCATAATACAGCAGCTTAATTTAGAATTTGTATCTTTAAATTTGGGATGTACCTAGACTTTAAGAGTGACATTTCTTTAATTAATTGCCAGCAAATATTATGCAGCTCATGAAATATTTGTGTTTTACAAGATTAACTTAAAATCCATTTTATCTATTTTATTTTGTTCAGATTATTTATGCTCAAGTGAACAAAATGTTTATGGTGTATCTGTGGTTTCTATTATGTGAATTTAATACATCCATGATTCTAGAATCCAACATTTTATAACAAAGCTTTTTTTTTGTTTAGCTAGACATGATTCTAGATGTCTTAAAGTTCAGAGATTGTACTGAAGTTACTAAGAGATTGTATTTGGTCAGATTGTGTAACAATTCTCTTTCTAGTTGCCTGTTTTGTAATTAGACTTGATTAGCAAGACGCCTTCACTGAAGATTTTGATTCTGAAAATGTGTTTAAAAACACAAGGCCAGGTTGTGGGCTGATAAAAAGAAAAATAATATCATTGTCTTCAAAATAATTATTAAACTTTATACCAGCATAAGTTCTGATTCCAAGGTTTAGATACTATTAGAGATGTATTTTAAAACAATTTTTCATTTCATTAATATAGAACATATATGCACATGTTATGAATGTAGAATGGATCAGTATAATCCTGACACCATAACTGGACAAATTGTGTTTTTAAATTTAAAAACACAATTTGTCAAGTTTTGGTCTCTGGATTATGAACAGCGTTCAGAAAAGACTTCATAAGAAATAATAGCATAGGAGCCTGAAGTCCATGTGAGGGGCTCAGACTCCATTCTTACACTCTGCCTATGTCATCATGATAAAGTGAGACATTAAACACAATACTTGAGTTGATATTAAATAAAATTTAAGGGAAAAATCCTATTTTAATCTGAGCATTTGCCAAAAGGAGTGATAGCTATACAGGAAAGTGTAGTCTTTATAGGAAAATTCAGTAGTTCTATATTTATATTAGTACTTCTGGATACCACTTTATATGGTTATGGTACTATAATATTATCTTAGATAGTTCTCGCATGTCCATCAGATTTAAACTGTCAAGAGAAAGAACGAGCATTCAGGAGACTGGATATGAAACTAAACAGCTTGTTCTGGGTAATCTTTATTGCATTTCCGCTAGGTTAATCTCTGTTTAAAGAGGATGAGGTTGTTCATCTTCCTTGGAGGTCAAATACATATTATTAAATACACGGTCCACAGGACATTAAATTTCCCATATAACTCTAATGATCTGAAAAAAAAGAAATCTCTGTAGTGCAGAAAGGCATGGCCTCACATTCCTGAAGCTAAATGACAAAAGCTATTTTTTTACTACTCTAACTTCCACAAAATATCCTGTGGAGATTTATGGGACCCAAAACAAATGAAAAATCCTAGTGATTCATATTTTATCAAAACCTTAAAAGAATAAAAGAAGGCTATCTATATACTTGTATATATTTATGGCACTGCCAATCTAATGTACATATTCCTGTGAAATGTATATAGATATATTTTGAACAAAGTATAGAAATAATTTGAGAACAGTAGGTAGGCAATTCATTACATTTATTCTGAATTGTAATTTTAAATGAATAAGGGTTAGGAAATTCTATCTGCTCAGCAGAGCTGATACATAATCATATTTATCCATCTAAATATGGTACATAGGATCAAATAAATCATTAGACCAGAATGGATAGTTCCTTTTAATATCTTGTCCTTCTGCCAGTGGGGGTGCAAAATTTAGATATCTTTTTCTCTCTCTCTAATTTTTTGGAGTTACAAATCCTCTAGTTCCTGGTCCTCACCTGTCACAGCCAGGGTGCCTTTCAGGGCACCAAATCCTCTTAGCTCTCATCTTTGCCCATCCCAGGCAAGCTACCTTTTGTGTATTTACAAGTCCATTCCTAGAAGATTTCTGCAGTCCTCAACTTTGCCATGATAGCCCTAGACTTCTTGGGTTATTCTTTCTATAAATTATTTGTGTCCTCAGCTGCAAGTAAAATACAAAGTAAATCAGACTCAGCCTTTTTTTGGTTTAAGATAAACACCTCCTCTGGCAGCTCACTGTTTTTTTTCTGAACAGACTTCTAAAATGTTCTTAAACATTCCTATTTTGCTGTTTACAGATTGAGGTAAACATTCTAAAATAGAGAGATCAAATATCCTCCAATTCTTTAAAAGCATATTTATATTATTTCACTTGTAAATAATAACTTGTGCAAAATCTTGAAAGCAGCTTACAAATTTTACATTTAGCATTTGTATGAAATTATTATATGTTTTACCCATTATGTAGACCGGAATATACAAGCAGGATGAAATAAAGTGAGGACGGGGGAGGTTTGAAAGTGAAATACAGTTTGAGGCAGGTAAAAACCTTTGGGTGTGTCCCAGATGTGTGTGGACATTTGGTTCCCTGGGGACAAGTAGTGGTGGCGCACTTTGCACCGCCACTTCTTGTCCCTGGGGAAAGCTCATGCCATGCACACTTTGGCACACAACAGGTTACTCTGGGTAGGGTCATGGAAGCTGGGCCCCTGGGGGTTTCACAGGGGTGCAGCCATGGTGATTCTGCTATGCAAAACCTGGCTGGCAGTGGAGCATGGCTCTGGGTGGGCCTGCTCCACTTTTCAGCAGTGCATGCTGGCTGAGCGTGTGTTGCTCCAGATTTCTTTCTGCAGTTTTTTTTAAACCCTTGGATATACAGGGGTAAAGAAAAAAAAAAAAACCATGGAAAAAATTACCCAGCACAACGCGCCCACTTAGGAAGCATGTCCTTACAGCACACAGAACACTGTGCGTTATGTGGCGCTGCAAATGGGTTTACAGTGCTGCATACCACATGACCATGCATGTCTGGATGTGCCCTATGACTTCTTACTCCCTGGCTTTATTGGCCTAATTATTTTTTTTTTAAAGTTGATTTCCTCTTAAATTTGCTAGCTCTTTTTAAAATAAAAAGATAGAGGAAGTTTGAAGCCCTCACAATTACCAGAAAAGTATATTCATAATTTAGAAATCTTTCTCCTCAACATCCTTTCTATTTCAATTTAAAAGAATATTTAATTACAATGACCAAATTAAATTGTCCCACAGGGATTAATATTTTAACAGCCATAAAGCTTTTTCTCATGTGATAATTACTTTTCAAATTATGAATTATGTTATAAGCGTGTGGGCAAAATGCTTTGATTTTCCTGTTCAAATGTAAACACTCTCAGTGGGTAGCTGAGAAATCCATAAGTTGATGAATATGCATATATATTCATGAATGCTGACAGCTGTCATGTTGTGCATATTTATTATTAGCTTCTATGTAAGTGTTCTTGAGAGAGGTCAGATAAAATTAAAGCACTTATCCCTTTATAGTGCATTTTTTAAATGCTCCTAGATGTGAAATATATTTCCTTGTCACATAAATGAATCACAATTATAGCCATATTGTATACCTGTCTAGTCATTTGGGGAAATTCTGAAACATTTTGCAAGAAATTATGGAATTTTCTAGAACCCTGAGGAAGGGTTATATTATGTGAATTGCCATAATGAACCCAACCCTGAGAGCTTCAGCATATCCTTCTACTAGATAAGCCATTTTTTCCCCTACATTGACTTCAGTTGGAATTGTCAGGATGTTCAGCTTTCAGGACTGGGCCTAATAATGTCAAGTTATAAATCTTTTCTTTATACTTTATAATATCCTGGCTTTGATTACTGTAGCCACTTTCATTAATGTAGTTTTACTTAAGTAGTATAATTACATCATAGTTATGTCTTCTGATTCTATAATTAGTATTAATTAAATGTAATGAAAATAACAGAATAGTTACTATTGTACCTGTAAATAGAATATATTAGTGAATCTGAACCTTAAATTAAAACTCTTAAATATTGAACTAAAAGGTGACAATTCAGTTTTATAATTGACTTTCCATTTATATCTTAGTAGTAATTAGGTTTAAGAAGTATGTCTACTTTGGATTATTATTATTAGTAGTAGTATTACTCTTTCCATTGTGGTTATATTTAGGTGCCTTTGTTGTGAACTAGGACCACCATTGTTGTACCTTTTAAGCCATGGTAGGAAACGAAGATCATCCATGCCATAAAGAGTTTTCAGTGTAAGTAAAAATATTTCTAGGTAAGTGTATTTGAAGATGATATGATATTTATAGCAAAGTCATGGTATCATTAAAGTCACTGCTTTGGAGTGTGTAACCATGGTAATCACACACTAGATAAATAGTCAAAAATTTACAGGTCTATATGTCATTTTAGATAAATATTATGTCAGTAGAAATACTTGAATATCACAGATGCTAACTAACATTTCATAGGATTTCATGTCAGGATTAAAATATATCCCTAGTTAGCAAAACTGTTTTATGTTGTATGGGGTGCCCCTCTATACTGCTTATCTGACTCCAACACCTGAAGGTGCTGCACATCTGTAATACTCATTGTTGAGTCTTACTACAAAGAAATGGACCTAATAGTCTTGTCAGATAAAGTTAAGTTTGATGCATGAATTGATTAAACTTATCATTTAGGGAGTTGAACATTGGTTGATCGTGTCACTGTTATTCCTACAAAGAATCATATATGAAATTCTATAATTTGTGGCATTTTTTAAGAAGGGATACATCTGTAATTATCTAAAATAGTTTCATTTGATCACATTAAATATGTCTATATGTATGAAAGAAACTTATTTGTGGAATAAAATAGTATAATTTTAATAAACCCCCCTCCCCACATCCCCAGATTCTAGTACTCTATTAATCACTCTAAAAATGTGTACCTGTAGTGACAAAAAAACTATTATTTCAAGAGATTATTTTAACTGTACTAGTTTTAGGGCCTTCTTACATGTTACACTTTTAGCTGTTCAAATGTTGAATAGTGTTAGTATTAACTCAAGTCTGGAGTAGTTACATCTTAAAGCTAAAATTTTCTCAGATTATACCCCACCTGCACAGCTATGAGTTTCCACTACAGGGCTGGTGAGCTAGGACAGTCTTCCCTCTCTGCTCTAGGTAAGGCTGTATGGAAGAGGGATTGGGATGGGGAGCAGGAACATTAAACTGGGAGGTGGATTGTTAATGGAATGGGGGTACCAAGGCCCATAGTCACCTCATGTTAGATACTATAATACCTATTTTTATGACATTGACACCACTTTCAGGATGAAGCTAGATTTACTTTCAGGGAAATAGGCAATGCCCACTATTGTCTACTCTACATACATGAGTCCACAAATCAAGCAATGTAGATGGCGTGCATTGTACCATAGCTACTGGTGTGACCATGCACATTAAGGGTGGGGTTACAGTTTATCTTTAAACCATCATAAAGGCATTATAATTTGAGATCTTGCCCATTAAAGGGCATTAATCTGTGTGTCATGGGGAGAAACAAGGGGGAAAACTCCGAGGAGCGTGGGGGGAACCCTGGGAGCAGGAGCTGATCGGGGAAGAAAAAGAAAAAAAAAAGAAGCAAACAGAAAAACTTTCACCTCTAGCTGGAACCGCGGCAAAGCTGGAAATGGCAGTGGGACCCGAGTGACTTGTTAGCCGTGTTTTAAAAAAGCTGCGGCCAGTTGATAACATCAGTTGCAGGAGCCAGCTGAGGGAGATAAAAGGAGCCGTGGGCAAGGAAGAAGGGGAGAGACCAGCTGGAGCACCAGAAGAGAAATCTCTCCCGGAGTCCCGGTGAAGGGGAGGAGCGTGGGGGTTTGCATCCTACAGCACAGGAGGAGAGAGCGAGACCCTTTATGAGGAGAATGCCACCGGCAGCGACACAGGAGGTGAGAGTGCTGAGCAGAGACCTGGAGGCAGAAGAGAGCAGGAGAGGTTTGAGACCCGGAATTGCCTGCATAGGGTCAGAAGAGTCGGCAAAAGCCAGAATGCCAGATCAGGTGGGACCGTAGAGGGCTCGAACAGCCTCAAGGAGGTACCCTAGGTGGAGGCTGAAGGGCACAGTCAGTGGGAAGGGCTGTGGAAGATGGGCACTAGCCACATAGAGCTACCTTACCAGGAGATGTGGGGGAGACATGTTGAGGGGGGTCATCAGGGATACAGTGAATCCTCAGACTCAATAAAGAATGCAGGGGAGGACGTGGAAGACAGCAAGTTGGCCCAGTCCCAGTCTAGGCTTGTCAAGGGTGTTAGGGGCTGCAGCCGGTTGGAATAGGGCAGTCTGTAGGAGCAGGCAAAAAGGGGTCGAAGGCCATCCCTTAGTATCTGGTATTTCTTCAGCAGTGATATTCTTTTTGTGCTTTTTTTTTTATTGCCCACTTTTGGAGGGGTTGCTAGGTGAGGAGCCCAGGTAGTTTACAACCACGGGCAGGGCCAGTTGGCTGTGAGGAGAAAGGGGGTGAAGTGGGCCTTTAGCCTGACTTTCCTATAGCCTACCAGGAAAAGGGCATGAAGTTTCAACTATCAGAGGGGCTTGGCCAAAGATCGTCAGGATTAAACAAGGTGGGGTGTAAGGGCGAGGTAGAAGGGAGGTGGAGCCTCGCAGAAGATTATCGTCCAGTGGTCCTATGCACGAGAGAGACCAATAGCTAAACCCCACCACTGGGATAAGATCAAAGTTGTGGCAGGCGAGACTGGGGAGAGACTATCCAGGTCACAGACACCAACTAGGCAGGACCACAGGGATGGACAGGTGGACAACCCCAAACATCCGGGGACGCATAGTGCGTGACCGGATGTTCGAAGCTAGGCGGGTACACTGTGGTAAGTACCCTCTAAATGTTTTAAAGTTATGTCACTTCAGGTGAGGGTTATCTTTGATCCATTTTATCCAGATCATTCTAAGGTATTGTTAGTGTTCTCTGGGAAAATAAAATGCTCTATTTTAATTCCATCAGAATCCCAGGATACCCCATTCCCAGCCTTTCCCATTCTTTTGCTCCATGGGAAAACTTTCAACTCTCCTGAACTCTACTGACCAGGGGGTGGTGCTGGCCCAAGCCAACACATTTTGGGATCACATGTTGTTGAGGACTGCAGAAATCTTCTAGGAATGGACTTGTAAATACACAAAAGGTAGCTTGCCTGGGATGGGCAAAGATGAGAGCTAAGAGGATTCGTTGCCCTGAAAGGCACCCTGGCTGGGACAGGTGAGGACCAGGAACTAGAGGGTTTGTAGCTCCAAAAAATTAGAATAAGTTATCTAAATTTTGCACCTCCACTGGCAGAAGGACAAGATATTAAAAGGAACTATCCATTCTGGTCTAATGATTTATTTGATCCTATGTACTGTATTTAGATGGATAAATATGATTAGGTATCAACTCTGCTGATACATAAAAAAAAATTCTCTCCTTCCTCTTTACTTTTTTACTTCTCCCCCTGCTCATTCTTTTCAGGTTTTTTTTTCATTTCAAGACTTTCCCCCTCTTACCTGCAGCTTTCATAGAATCATAGAAAAACAGTCATAGAATCATATGTTGGAATCATAGACTTCAAAAGATCATTAAGTCCAACCCCCCTCATCTGGGCAGGAATGCTGCTGAGATCAAATGATCCCAGCAAGATGTTTGTCCAGTTTCCTTTTGAAGACATCCAAGGTTGGGGACTGCACCACCTCCATGGGAAGTCTACTCCAGATTCTGGTCACCTTTACTATACAGAAGTTCTTTGTTACATCCAACCTGAAACCATCCTCTAACAGTTTATGGCCATTGTTCTTTGTTCTCCCCTGGGATATCCTAGTTAACAGTTTTTCTCCCAGCTCCCAATATTCACCCTTTACATACAGGGCAGTTGGTGACAGACGCCCGAGAGAAGGCAGAACTCTTCAACAAGTTCGTTGCCTCTGTGTTCCTGTCCGCTGACAATGGGGTGCTCTTGGGTGATAGCATAGAGAGGCCCAGGAAGGATGCAATTCACCTGACTGTTAGTTCAGACCTAGTTAAGGACTACCTGGAGGGCTTAGATGTGTCCAAGTCAGCGGGCTTGGATGACCTTCATTCGCGGGTGCTGAGGGAATTGGCTGGTGTTGTTGCGGAGCCATTGGCATGGCTGTTCAATGACTCCTGGTGCTCAGGTCAAGTCCCTGAGGACTGGAAAAGGGCCAATGTGGTCCCTATTTTCAAGAAGGGGAGGAAGGAACAGCCTGGCAACTACAGGCCAGTCAGCCTCACTTCTATCCTGGGGAAGGTCTTTGAAAAAATTATCAAGGGCCACATTTGTGAGAGCCCTGCAGGGGAAGTGATGTTGAGGGGTAACCAGCATGGGTTCATGCAAGGCCGATCCTGCCTGACTAAC
>NW_017728992.1:173007805-173018374 GCF_001723915.1 Gavialis gangeticus
CTCATTGGTTCTATGATTCTATGATACTTATAGATGGTCATCAAGTCCCCACTCAGTCTTCTCTTCCCCAGGCAGAACAGTCCCAGATCCCTTAGTCTGCCTCATAAGGTTTGTCCTCCAGGCCATTAATCATTCTTGTGGCCCTTCTATGGACCCTTTCAAAGTCCTCCATGTCTTTTTTGAAGTGCATCGCTCAGAACTGGACATGGTACTCCAGCTGGGGTTTGACCAGAGCTGAATAGAGGTGGAGTATCACTTCCTTAGCCCTGCTCTCGATGCATTGGCTAATGCATCCCAGTATGCTATTAGATCTGTTGACTACAGCATTGCACTGGCAGCTCATGTTCATCCTGTGTTCAACCATAACCCCAAGGTCCCTTTCAGCCATTGAGCTGGCCAAGACATCTCTTCCTAATCTATATTCATGTTGCTGGCTTCTTCTTCCCAGATGAAGCACTTTGTATTTATCCTTATTGAACTGTATCTGGTTCTGCTCTGCCCACCTTTCTAGCTTCTCTAGGTCTGTTTGGATCTGCATCCTATCCCACTAGCATGCCTGCTTTTCTTCATAACTTAGTATCATCCACAGACTTGGCCATTGTTCTTTCCACATCCTCATATAAATCATTGATAAAGATATTGAACAGCATGGGGCCAAGAACCAAACCCTGTGGGACACCACTGGCTACCTCCCGCCAAGACAATACAGACCCATCCACTAACACTCTCTGGGTTTGACCCCTTAGCCAGTTCCTAACCTACCTGACCATGGACTCTGCCAGCCCACAATCCCCCCTTTTTTTTATAAGACCATATTGCAGGCCTTTTAAAAAATCTGATATCAACCGTGTCACCCACATCTAAGCGGTTCATTACTTGATAGGGTCTCTCCCACTATTTCCCTAAGCTCATTAAAGTCAGCCTGCCTGAAGTCAAGCAACTCTGCCCTACTGGCTTACTTTCTTGCCCTATGATTTCTATTATCTCATGATCACTATCTCTGAGATTACCCTCAAGCCTCAGATCTCTCACCAGGCCGTCCCCTTTGGCTAGGACCAAATCCAACAAAGCCTTTTTCCTGGTCGGCCCATTCACCTCCTGTACTAAATAAAGTTCTTCCATGCAAAAACCTATATGATCAGTCAGATCTGCCTGAGTGCTTCTCCCAGTAGATGTCAGGGTAATTGGGGTCACCCATGACAACCATGTCCCTTGGATGTGCAACTTTACCTGGCACCTGCTGGCTGCAGAATAAGGGAAACCACATCCTCCATGGTGTTTTTTCTGCCTCTAAGCTACATACCACCTACTCACTTCTGGTTCTACCCCAGAGAAGGGATAGAGTCCTGGCTCCTGTCCACATCCCCTCTCATCAGGCCTTCTCAACGCAAGTCACAGTTGTGCAGGTCTGAGACAGCAATAAGACTAAATCTGTGACTCCTCTTAAACTGTTCTAACTTTATGATGGCATGACATTCCACAGATTTTTAATGTTTTAAAGGTAACCTGTAACATCACCATCAGTGTACTAGTGTCTAGGTATGCAGTAACAGCTCTCATAGACATGCCTAGGAAATAACAAGTGCAATAACCCATTTAAGCAAGGTCAATACTCAGTTGCACATAGCATAAAATACTTAAAAATCCAATAGTTCACCAGAGTGCATAAATACCTATTGAATTACTTTGCAGAGTAGAATGCAAAGCCCAGAGTTGGTGCCTTGCCTTCCTCTGTAATGATTAGGGGCTCAGTTAGGAGCTTCAGAAGAGTAATAGAAAAAAAATCCAAATGATAAGGAGGAATCTTCCTAGTGAAAGTGAATATAGGAGGCTAAGCACTGGTGTGTATCTGTTTACCCTTCTCTGGAATTTAGGCACCTGAACCAAGACTGTAAGAGAGCCATTTGTGTCCATCTGAGATCCAGAGCCCTGAGTCATCTCCTGATGATTGGCATCAGTAATTATTTTTTCATAGATTCAATAGATTTCATAGACATTTGGGCTGGAAGGGACCCAAGGATCATAGAGTCCAGCCTCCTGCCCCAGGGGTAGGAAATCAGCAGGGATCATAGCTCCCAGCAACATAAGCATCCAAATATGTCTTGAAGGCATTCAAAGTGGGTGCTTAAACTGCCTCCGGTGGCAGTCTATTCCAAAACTTGGGGGCTCAGACAGTGAAGAAGTTCTTTCTTATGTCCAGCCTGGATCGGTCATGGCACAGTTTGTGACCGTTAACTATTTGGGGCGCCATGGTGAACAGACATTCCCCCAGATCCTGATGAGCACCCCTGATAAACTTATAGGTGGCCACCAGATCACCCCTGAGCCTGTGCTTTTCCAGGCTGAACAGCCCCATGGCTCTCAGCCTGTCATCGTAAGGTCTGTTTTCCTGACCTCTGATCATGCAAGTGGCTCTCCTCTGCACCCTCTAAAGCTTCTCCACACCCTTTTTGAATTGTGGAGCCCAAAACTGGTCACAGTACTCCAGCTACGGCCTCACCAAAGCCGAGTACAAGGGGAGAATGACATCCCAGGATTTGCTTGAGAAGGATCTATGGATGCAAGCCAGCATTTTCCTCTCTTTACTAGCTGCAGCATTACATTGAAGGCTCATGTTCATCTTCTGGTGAACCATGTTCCCCAAGTCCCTTTCATCTGTAGTGCTAACCAGAATAGCACTAGCAAACCTATAAGCATGGTGCAGGTTTTTCCTCCTAAGGTAGAGAACCTTGCATTTTTTGGTGTAAAACACCATCAGGTTCTCATCTGACCATTTCATGAGCCTGTCAAGATCCACCTGGATCATCCTCCTGTCCTCAGGTGTGGATGCTTTACCACAGAGTTTGGTGTCATCGACAAACTTGGCCAGTCTTCTTCTGACACTAATGTCCACATCATTGATGAAGATGTTAAATAGTATAGGCCCTAGGACAGAGCCTTGAGGGACCCCATTGGTGATCAAGAGGTGATCATAGGATACCAGATTGAAGGCTTTTTTAAAGTCAAGATATATAACATCGATCTCTTCCCCCTTGTTCAGGTGATAAGTCAACTGGTCATAAAAGGAAATGACATGGGTCAAGCCAAACTTACCTACAACAAACCCATGCTGGGTATCCCTCAGGATATTGCCTTCACGGAGTCTGTTAAGGATGGCCCCTTTGATAATCTTTTCCAAGATGTTCCCCAGGATAGAGTTCAGGCGGATGGGCTTGAAGTTTGCCAGATCTACTTACCTCCCTTTCTTGAAGATAGGCACAACATTGGCCCTCTTCCAATCATAGGGCAGTTCACCAGAGTGCCAAGAGCTCTCAAAGATCTGTGCCAGGGGCTGAGCTATGATGCTCGCCAGCTCTCTGAGTACTTATGGGTGTAACCCATCAGGGCTGGCTGACTTGAAGGTATCCAGTCTGTCAAGATGTTCCTTCATGAGGTCAGCTTCAATGGAGGGCAAGTAATCTCTCTCACCTGGGTCTCCCTGACCCATAGTAGGCAGGGCCGTCCCATGGGACTGGTGAAAAACTGATGCAAAGTACCATTTAGCAAATTCGTTTTTTCCTGGATGTCAATTGTCAGTTGACCCATCTGGTTTAGCAGGAGTCCAATGTTGCCTTTGCTTTTCCTCTGGCTCCCCACATATTTAAAAAAGGAATTTTTATTTTCCTTTTGAAAGAACTGTACAGTGCTCACTCTTTTAAAACATAACCAGTAGAGAAAGAGGTGATGCTGCAGTCACCCACTTTTATATAAAACCTAATGGTAATTGTATTAGCTTAAGAAGTGGGAGAACAGGTTTAAATTTTTTCCTGAGACTGAGGAAATTCAGATCAACATCTCTTAGTTTCCAGGAGATTGCCATAAACTCCAGGCTACTGGCTAGTTGTGGGAGAGGGTGCTTGCACTCTACTCTCTCTATCACTGTGCTGCAGTTAAGCTGCAAGATTCATGGGTCAAGATTAGAGAACAAGCAAGAAGGAGCCTTATTCTTTAGCCTAATGGCTAGGGCGTTCTGATAAAGGGGTTGATCTTGGGTACCTGAAAAGTTTTATGAATTGTATGTTAAACAGGAAAAACACAGAAATAATCCTGAAAATAGGGACTTGAAAGTAGGGAGGGAACCCTAGGTGAGTGCCCTACCCCTTTTACACTTTAAGCTATGAAGTCAGGCTCCTTCCTCCTGACTATCCTTCTGTCCCAGAAACCTAACATTCTTGGTGGACAGTGCCCATCTTCAATTATAGCAGTGGAACATCCCTACCTGTAGCCTAGTGGTGAGGGCACAACTGAGAAGGTGGGGGATGTGAGTTCTAATTTTAATCTTTTCAGGATGAGGAGAGCATAGAACAGGTTTCCTACTTAGGTCAGTTTTTTAACTACTAGGCAGAAGGAACCTCTATCAAACAGTCTCTTCAAGTGAGCAGGACCAGATGAACACCCAAAGGTGCTAAAAGAAATGGCTGATGTCATCATGTGTCTAATGGCAAAGTTATTTGAAGACGTGGTGCTCTGGAGAGGTTCCAGAAGATTGGAAGAAGGCCAACATGCTGCCTGTCTTTAACAATGGCAGAAAGGAGGACATGGGAAATTACAGGCCAATCCATTTGACATCAATCCCAGGTAAAATCGTGGAGAAAATTATCAAAGAATCTATTGCAGACTGGCTAGCAGAAGGCAATATTTTGAAGGATAGCCAGCATGGCTTATTTATGGGCAGATCATGTCAGACCAACCTCATTTCCCTCTAAGATTAGGTTACTTGCCACCTGGATGGAGGAAATGAGGTTGATGTCATATACCTGGACTTCAAAAAGGCCTTTGACCTGGTCTCCCATGAAGTCCTCATGAAAAAATTGGGAAAATGTAGCCTCGATTTTACGGTCCAGTCGCTAGGTAATTGGCTCTGTGGTCAACCCACAGAGTATTGATTGAAGGAACTGAGTTATCATGGCAGAGGGTGACCAGCGGCATCCCTTAGGGTTCAGTACTTGGACCAATGCTTTTCAACATGTTCATCAACAATTTGGGTATTAAAAGCAAACTGGCAAAGTTTGCTGATGACACCAAACTATGGGGAACTGTGGTCACTCTCAAAGACAGGCTGGCAATACAGGCTATTGTTTCAATCCTTCTGGAAGTATCAGTTGCAAAGAAATGTATGATAGTAAGAACATTGTGATAAATATTAAAGAGACATGATCCTTAAAGCTACAAATGTTACTCACAGAAATATTTGTATTAAAACAGTAACCCCCATAACATAGGTAGCATTAAATAAAAGAATGATTACAACAGAGATAAAAATGGTGAAGATTAATTCATAGTTATGAGTTTAGAATGACTTAAAATGAAAGGTACATATATAATCAGTCATTAATGTAGAAAAAAAATAGTTTTTTTTGTCTCCTTTTCATAGAGAGAAGCCAAGTTGCTAAATATTTAAAATAGTTGTCTGGCTAAACTCAGGTGAATTTTCCAACAAAATAAAAACCTTCACTTTCTAAAAACCATTTATTAATTAAAAGATTTGATTGCACAGCTATTGTCAGTTTTGTAGCCAGTACCTGCATATGAATAAAGGAATGAGAAGCAGTTTGAGTGGCTTACTTTTTCCTAGAAGAACAAGCCCAAGGGATATATTTAATCTCTTTTTCAAGTGTATAAAAGCAATGAAAAAGGAACTGAAACCTGAAATACATTTTTACTAGGATTAAATCACTATGTTTTAACCATTTTAGAACAATTATGAATTGGAATGTTTCATTTTTTAAAATAACGGAGTGGAGGAGATATAATGTAATTTATATGAAGTACATGACACTGATTGAATGGGTACTGCATATGAAGAAATATTTCATGCACCAAGATTAAAATGGCCACATTTCAGAACTGGCATCTTATTCTGGGTTGTTTAGGAACCCAAAGTTTCTATCCAGCTATTTATATTTCCTAATTTCTGTCACATCTGTGCACCTATCACTAAAATCTGGTCAAGGTTATCAATCACATTTATGCTAGATAGCATATCGCAGACCATTGGCCGTCTCTCCCCATATGTCAGATGATTGGTGTGGGGCCAGATTGGGCCCTATGCCATACCCACTTGCCAGGATTGGGTCCTGAAGCTCTGTGCTCCCTCTGTCTGCTGGGATTGGAAACCCTATGTTGCCTTTGCACTGTCCTATACACCTGATCATGCTATCTGGTCCATTGGATTCCCAATGAGTCCGAAAATTTGGCACTGAGGGAGCCACTGCCACACTAGAGCCAGCTGGCTGTATATGGGCTTATTTAAAGACAGAAGTGTGGAGAAAAGGGGCCAGAAAGAGCCTCCTTAACCTTGATTCCCAGCTCCACTGCTTTTAAATCATTGTGTGCGCCACCCAGCAGGCTGCCACAAGGGGTGATTTAAAGCTGGAAGCACCATAAACTGGGGTGGGGAGAATCTCCCTTGCCCTGGTTCTTAGCTGTATGACTTTTAATCACTGCTCCAGCTCCCAGAGCCTTACTGCCAGTGCCCAGCCATCTCCTGCCTCCTGCACACCACCTGGTGGAATGGGAGGCATCAAAGGGGTGGAGGACCATTATCTCATAGTGGCAAGACTCCCTGAGCCCAGGCAGCCTTGCCTCCACAACACAGCTGTGTTCTGTTCCTTGCACTGAGTTGTCTGGGGACATTCTCCCCTACAGCTATCCTTCTGGGACCCTGGGAGAGTTTTTCCCCCATGGGAAAATGCCATCCCCTCCCCAAGTCAACTGATTGGCTGCAAGGACCATTCTACAGCGGAAGCCCATAATAGGGGGTTCCTGCCACAGAACCTGATCCTGCCATCAGCCTTCTGCTGATCAGCTGATTGGTGGAAAAGGGGGAAATTTTCCCATGCAGGGTCACCATGGGGCTCCCTGATAGCTCACCCTTAGGCAGGCAGTAAGGGAGCTAGTGTTCTGTATTCCTTTCTCCTTCTCCTTTGGAGGGAGGGAGGGGAGAGTATTGTTCAGTATTAGGTGTCTTCCATACCTGAGGGGAAGAGACAGCCATTCAAGTTAGATCAGGAGGAGGGAGATCTTCCTTGTTGGAACCGATCAAACAGAGGAAGAGCTACTTCTTTTTCACAAGAAATCCCTTGAATGGCTGTACACTGTATTTTGGAAAGCCACATGAAGTCTACACTCATGTTCTTCTAATTGTATTTAAGATCAAAACATTTATATAAATCTTAGTTCTATAAAAATGTGTGTATTTTCTTGTGAAACACAAGAGGTGCCAATTGTTTCAGCAGGCAAGTTGAAGCAACAGTGTCAAATTAAGAGCTGGGGAGATTTATTGTAAGCAATGAGCACTGGTTTTCTCATATTACCTACCCAAACCCTGCTGACACATTCAACACACAACAAAAAACTATGGAACATTTTTCTTTGTCTACATATTTATGTAATATTTTTGAGTCTGTATACATACAATTTGATTTTTTTGTTTACTCTTCTCTGTCCCTGCATGCAAATTCAAGGAATCTGGGCAACAAAATAGAGGATTTTGAACAACTCATACTGGATATGAAACTAGATAATGTAGAAATAGTGCAATCAAGTTTGAATATGTGTAGTCATGACTGGAATGCAGGCGCTGAAGTATATGTGCTGTTCAGGAAACATTCTATTTACCTGAGCGTCATATGTCAATTATAAGAAAGACTAAAGAAATAAGAAAGGATTATATCAATGAAACAGAATCTGTGGGAAATAAAAGTCACTTTGGGGGGGCACTGTAAGAAAAAAAAAAAGTTCTATTGGGTTAATGCAAGAGACCTGTTGAAGACCCCCAGGGTCAGAGCTGGATATGGAGAGACTTGGATATCTCAGTACTATTAGTGCAGACATAAATGATGCTGGAGCTGTGTCATTCTGCAAAACCTTAACTTTCCCAATTAATGTATCAGAGAACAAAAGCTACTGGTGCTAGGGACCAGATATTTCTGAATGTGATATATATATATATATATTTTTTATCAAATAATCACTGAACCAAAATGAGGTGATACTCTTTTAGACTTGGTTTTGTTAGGTAATGAGGATGTTACATAAGAGCTGGTCATGTAAAATAACCTTGGATCGAATGATCACAAGCTGATTCAGTTTATTCTTCCATTTTATGTAAACAAATAGAGGTCTGTGACAGAACTTTGGGATTTCAAACTTTTGATAAACAAAAAGGTTTAGTAAAGTCAGCTGCATTGAGGAGTTTGGAGATATAAATGTGGAATATTTTCATGTTAAAGGTATGAACATTATAACTTCAAACAAGGAGGGGAAAAATGTAGGAGAGGACTCCAGATAAGCTGGCTATGTAAGCACCTCAGCAGACATATTGTAAATTAGCAGAAAACCTAAACAAATGAAAAGAGATTTATTAGCAAAGAAAGTTGTTTTACAGGTGAAGAAGTTTAGGGATGTAGTAAAAATTGCCAGAAGTGAAGCTGAGTTGAACCTTGCAAAGGACATTGAAACACACAGCAAAAACTTCTACAGCTATTTAAATAATAGGACCAGAAAAGTAGAAATTGAGTCCTTATGTAATGTGTGGGAATTAAAGATCATCTAAGTATACCCCAAAACAAAATTAATATTTTGCCTCATTTTTTCATTAAGGATAATGCTTTTTACTATAGGGACAGAGACAAAATGAACAATAAGGAACAAGGACATGGAAATAGAAATTGCTACAAATTAACAGGAATCAGAATTTAAGGAGACTAATATATGTGATTCATAGAAAACTTAAGAAATCTTAGCAAACTGGTGTTGAAAAGTACAGATCTGGTAGATAGCATTTTTCTAACTTGTCTTTTTAGTCTGGGTTGACCCCACATGATGTATTAGTCAAAGTATTTCTAGTAGAGAAGAAGGTAGTATTTGTGATGTTTTACAAGATGTTACCTGGAATATTAAGTACAGTACTAGTTGTCGGGGATTTGAGCCGAATGGATCAGGCCCCAAGGTCACGGTGGGCCGGGGTTGGCGATTGGAACACGAACAGGCGGGATTATTGGCGTGGAGGTCTGAGGCACGGAAGCGTAATGGTTTCAAAGAAAGGTGATTTATTTGACTTATGCTTAGAAGGCGTAGGTAGAGTTGCTTTCTTCAGTTACAGTAAATACAAACAACGGAGGAGTCCGTTGGCCCACAGGGTTCTTAAGTGAGCCCTTGCTATCTAGCCAGAGCTAGGGGCGGCTGCTCAACTTAATAGTCCCAGGGCTGGTCAACAGCTCATTAAAGGAACAAACGAACAACGGAACTGTAACAAGGTGAACGAAGAACGAGTCGTGATGCCAGTCCAAGTGGACAAAAGGATGGTCGAATAGCCGTGCTGAGGTCAATAGCCAGGTAGTCGATGAGATTGTGTTGAGGGTGATCTGAGAGCGAAGTCAAAATCAGAGCCAAAAACAGTCCAGTAACCGGAGAATCAATATAGTGCAAACGCGGTATGAAACACAGTGAGTGCCCATGCTGGAGGAGACCTAACTGAGGGACAGTCCCTAAGAACTAGCTTCTGTCCTCAGTTGAACGGATCTCCCCCTGAGGGAGGAGCTCTCTGATCTTTTATAAGAATTTGGTGGCCAATAAGAACACTTTCTGCAAAGAAATTTCTAGTCTGATTACCTCATGCTTATAGCTGTCACTGAGCATGCATCTGTGGGGAAAGTAGGTGAGTAATGACTGAGAGGTCCTCAGGTCACCCGGGGGGCACGAGCTGGGTAAGCCTTGGAATTTTCCACTCACAGAGTTAAACACGCATGTCAGTTTCAGCTCTTCTGTGTTGTCAGCACACCCTTAAGATTTTCCGTGACACTAGTCACCCATACTTGAAAAAATATTAATTGAAACTGGGATGTGCAGAAAAGGGATGACACAGAAGATTAGGGGAATGGCAAGTCTAATTAGCAAGTAGGGACTATAAGCGTTTGGCTTCTTCAGCCAAATATTAAGATGGCTAACAGAAGATATGATTGCTGCATATAAATAATCAATGGGTAGATAATTCAGGTGAAGAATAGTGACAACTCAAGAACAAATGGGTAAAAACAAGACTATGCATAAATTTAGTTTGGAAATTTCATTGTTTCATAGTTTCTAGGGTCAGAAGGGAACTGAGCAGATCATCTAGTCCGACCCCCTGCCATGGCAGGAAGAGCACTGGGGTCAAATGACCCCAATAAGGTGGTCATCCAACCTCCTCCTAAAAACCCCCAGGGTGGGAGCCTGCACCACTTCACTTGGAAGCTGGTTCCAGACCCTAGCCGCCCTGACCGTGAAGTAGCGCTTGCTGATGTCCAACTTAAACCTTCCCTCCGCCAGCTTGTGACCATTGTTCCTGGTCACTCCTTGCGGCGCTTGGGGGAACAGGGACTCCCCCAGCGCCTCCTGATCCCCCCTAACCAGTTTATAACAGGCCACAAGATCCCCCCTCAGCCTTCTCTTTTGAAGGCTGAACAGGTTCAGGTCCCGCAACCTTTCCTCATAGGACCTACCCTGCTGTCCCTTGATCATACGAGTGGCCCTCCTCTGGACCCTCTC
>NW_017728992.1:173019231-173021303 GCF_001723915.1 Gavialis gangeticus
AGCAGGCAGTGGTCACTGTCGCCCAGGGGGTCAAGCACCCGCAGCCCCCTCACCAGGTCACCGCCCGTGGCCAACACCAAGTCCAACAAGGCATCCCCCCTGGTTCCTTATCATTCATGACACCAAGTTCTGGAATAGCCTTCCCACAGGAATAAAAGAGACAAAGAATTCCCCTTCTAACAGTTCTTAGATGGAGCTTGATATACTTACGAAAGATATTATGGCCTCTTGCAGACATTTAAAAAAATGGCACTTTACTTTAAACTAGGTGTGCTCCTGCTCCATGCCCAGTGCAGCCCACAAGCTGGATGCGGCTCGCCTAACTTCTGTATAAATCAGATGCTTTAGTGGGGCTTTTTTAGTGCTTTCATCTAATAGGTGATTGACTCAGCTATGAGATAAAAGTGCCAAAAAATCTCACTGAGGCATCCTATCTGTACAGCCACTGTGGAACGCTGGCTCAAAGTAATGCATTGATTCTTCCAGTGACGCACTTTTTTTTTTTCTTTTAATATCTGCAAGCAGCCTGTGTGACATGGCTGTCTGCAACAGCAGGGGACTGGGACTTGAAGACCCAGATTTCTTCTAGTCCCATGTTCCTCTATAATTCCCAGAGCAACAAGACTGGGAACAGTACTGTTTTAACCTTCACCTTAGTTCCAGAGGAACTTTCCCAGGGGCCTGTGTGGTGGGATGTGTGGATTCTCCCAAACCAAGTGTACTCTGATACTCCTGGTAAACGTTATTGCCATCAAGCAATAGATGGACCTGTCCACCATAGTTCCCTTGATGGAACTGTCATGCCTTGTGACTTTGTTCATGTTCAAAGGGAAAGCTAGCTGGAGGGGGAAAATGTGTCCTGGGAATTTGCTTTGTCAATGCTCAACAGCAAGGTTAGCTGGGAAGCTGTTGGCAAGGGCTGTCATCCCTCTCCAACTGTTTTGGGAATGAGAAGACATCTGGGTACAGGAGTTGGTCCTCAACCCTTGTGCAAAGGGATAGAGTGGGAGGGAACAGGAGCAGTGAAGCTCAAGCTCTCTAGGAACCATATGATATACTTTCATGTATGTGCTTCTCCTGCCTGCAGGTTTCTGAATAAAATCACTCCCCTTTTTCTCCTTAGGTGCATACAGAAATACAGCTCCCCTCTGTAACTTGGAATGCTTTGCAGGAAGTGTTCTGAGTTATAACAATCCCTCTTACCCATAGGTGGCAGAAGGTCAGGGCTAATGGGGCATAGCCCCACCAAACTGGGCTGGCAGCAGTAGCTCCGGTGCCACCACTGCCACAGCACTGCACCCAAAACCCCTGCTGCATGCTCCTCTGCCACCATGCTCACAGCACCAGCATGCACTGGCCCTGGAACAACCCTGAGGAAGGGAGGGGCAGAGTCAGGTGGGCATGCTCTGCACTGCCTAGCCCCCTCTCCCCCCCAAATAATATTTTATCATGCTGCTTATGCTCGGACCAACAGAAGTTCACTGTTGATTTAAGGGGAAGTGGGAATCTAGCTGTTGCCTGTGAGCCTGCAGCTGGTTTCATAGATTTCGGACATTACGGGCTGGAAGGGACCTCATGAGATCATCAGATAGAGCCCCCCTTCAAGAGGCAAGATGTTACCAGATTTGCCCATCACTTTGGGGTGTGCTCATTTGTTATGGGTACATTTCTCAGGATCTCTGTAATTCTGTCAGTGTGCTGCTTGTGTTACTTGTGTTTCTATATGGAGCTGTATCTCTTCCTTCTGCAAGTCCTCACCCCCAATGGAGTTATCTTGCAGGACTCAGTTTCCATGGGGCTGGGTTCCTCCAGCCACTAAATCAGTCAACTACACACACGTACATACATTAACATGACACCAGCCTGGACATAGTGGGGATCACGGAAAAGTGGTGGGACTCAACGCATGACTGGGCGGTGAATGTCAAGGGCTATAGGCTGTACAGGAGGGACAAGATAGGAAAGAGAGGTGGGGGCATGGCACTCTATATTAAGGAGGAATACACATCCTCATCAATTAGCAAGGAGTCAGAGGAGGGGCACTCTGAAGTGCTTTGGGTTACAGTACAAGG
>NW_017728992.1:173021811-173029469 GCF_001723915.1 Gavialis gangeticus
GCCAACTGGCTGGAGGGCCACACCCAGAGGGTGGTAGTGGATGGCTCCTTCTCAACCTGGAAGGACATGGGCAGCGGGGTTCTGCAGAGCTCTGTCCTTGGGCCCGCACTGTTCAACATCTTCATCAGTAATTTGGACAAGGGGTTAAAAAGAACCCTGTTCAAGTTTGCTGATGACACTAAGATGTGGGGGGAAGTGGACACACTAGAAGGAAGCAACAGGCTAGAATCAGACCTAGACAGGTTACAAGGGTGGGCGGAGTCTAGCTTGAGTTTGATTAGCAAAAGTCAGGTTTAGAAAGCTGTTCCTGGAGTAAGAGGATACAAGTTGGGTTCCTGGAGTCAGAGAGAGAGAAAGAGAGAAAGAATGTTGGGATCTCACCACTCAGCGAAGTTTGGACCAGTTGAGGTTCCCAGGTGTTGTTGGAGCTAGCAGACAGGAAGAGTCATCAGCATGATCAGTGGAGGGATTTCAGGCAGAAAAGGAGTAGAACTGGTGGAGCTTTGGATCCAAGCACCAGGACAGATACTTGAGCTTGTGCAGGATTTTTTTTAGGGAACTAACGATGGCTCAAGGGAGAACACTAGGTTTGTTTAGGGGTAAACGATGGCTCATATGCTGGATAATAGGAACTGATCACTGCTGGCTTTAGGTGGCATTACTCTGATGGAGCTCACAATACAGACAGGAAGATTCAATGTTTTGGATGCCAATAGAGGAGTCATTATGATACTAAGATGTGGGGAGAAGTGGGCATGCTAGAAGGGAGGAACAGGCTGCAATTGGATTTGGACAGGTTACAGGGGTGGGTGGATGAGAATAAGATGGGATTCAATACTGAAAAGTGCAGGGTACTGCACCTAGGGAGAAAGAACCAGCAGTATACCTACAGGCTGGGGAACTCCCTTCTTCTCATCAGAGAGGCAGAAAAGGATCTTGGAGTCATTATAGACTCCAAGATGAACATGGGCCACCAAAGTCGGGACGCAGTCAGGAAAGCTAACCACATCTTGTCATGCATCCACAGATACATCACGAGCAGGTGCAAGGAAGTGATCCTCCCCCTCTATATAACATTGGTCAGGCCACAGTTAGAGTACTGCATCCAGGTCTGGGCACTGCACTTCAAAAGGGATGTGGACAACATGGAGAGGGTCCAGAGGAGGGCCACTTGCATGATCAGGGGGCAGCAGGGCAGGCCCTACAAGAAGAGGCTACAAGACCTGAACCTGTTCAGCCTCCACAAGAGAAGGCTGAGAGGGGATCTGGTGGCCATCTATAAACTGGCCAGGGGAGACCAGCAGGCAATGGGAGAGTCCCTGTTCCCCTGAGCACTACTGGGAGTAACAAGGAATAATGGCCATAAGTTGACAGAGAGTAAATTCAGGCTAGATATCAGGAGGCACTACTTCACAGTCAGGGCGACTAGGATCTGGGATCAACTTCCAAGGTAAGTGGTGCTCGCTCCTACCCTGAGGGTCTTCAAAAGGAAGTTAGATAGACACCTTGCTGGGGTTGTTTGACCCCAGTACTATTTCCTGCCCATGGCAGGGGGTCGGACTTGATGATCTGCTCAGGTCCCTTCTGATCCTACCAACTATGAAACCAACTACTAGAATTGGTCTGATAAATGCTGAGTTGGGGTGTGTAGATGTGGGTGGATTAGCATTTGGAGCAAGGATTCCCCATCATGCAATATTCCCCTTTTTTTCTGATCCCAGAATTCAGTGCAGTCCTTGCCTTGGAATCTCTGTTCTGCATCCTGAATGAAGGTGCATTGCTGTCCCATCTTCCATTTAAATGAGTTGTCATCTGGTTCCATCTCGGATGCAAATGAGATGAGGGGAGTTGCTTCACTCTTGTCACCCTTGTCTGGAGGACTTTAGGTGTGTTTTCCACTGCATCTACTTTGTCTTCTCTAAGTTCTTCCTCTAATCAGTTCTTGTTCAGGCAGAGGTGGGGAGCAGGACAGTTCTTTGCGAGTCAAACAGGCTGTATCCTGTGCCGGGGTTCCCCAAAAAAACGGAGCTGAGAGGTAAAAGGAAGTCAGCTGGAATCAAATAATCCCAGCAAGATAAACATTCAAGTACCTTTTGAATGAGTCCAGAGTAGGTGCATGCACCATCTTTGGGGGAGTCCGTTCCAGTCCTTGGACACTCAGACTGTAAAGTTTTTCCTTCTATCAAGTCTGAATCAGCCTTTTAGAAGTTTCTGGCCATTAGATCTAGTTATCCCTTGGGGAGCCCTGTTGAATAACTGTTCATCAACAGATCACAGTTCCCACCGCCCCTTATAGACTTATAGGCAGCTACCAAGTCCCCCCTGAGCCTTCTCTTCACCAAGCTGAAGAGTCTCATGTCCCTCAGCCTCTCCTCATAAAGCTTGCTTTCTTGGCCTTTGATCATATGGGTGGCTCTCCTCTGGGCTCCCTCAAATTTATCCACATACTTCCTGAAGTCGGGGGCCCACAACTGGATGCAGTACTCCACTCTAGCTGCAGCCTCACAAAGGCAGAGTAAAGTGGAAGGAAGACATCCCTGGTTTTGCTTGAGATGAATTGGTGGATGCATGACAGAGCTTGGTTTGCTTTGCCGGCCATGGCAATGCATCGGTGACTCATGTTGTGGTCAATCAAGACCCCCAAGTCTCTTTCAGTTGCAGTACTAGTGAGCGTATGACCGCTAAGCCTATAAGTGTGATGCTGTTCTTTTCTCCCAAGGTGTAGTACCCTGCACTTCTCTATGTTGAATGCCATCAGGTTTTGGTCTGCTCACTTTGCAAGCATGTCCAGGTCGGCCTGTATCCCCAGACTGTCTTCCAGCATGACCATGTTCCCTCATAGTTTAATGTCATCTGCAAACTTTGCCAGTCCACATCTGATGCCTGAATCCAGATCATTAATGAAGATATTGAAGAGTACCAGCCTGAGCACTGAGCTCTGGGGGACTCCACTGGTAACCTTGTGCCATGTTGATTTGTTCCCATCAACTAGTACCCTTTGGGTCTGAACCCAGAGTCAGTCCCCCAGCCATTGGACCATGAGAGGGTCAAGGCCACAGGTTACCCAGTTGGCACTGGAGGTTGGGGTGGTGAATTGGAGTCCTCCCACCTTAGGGGACTCCAACACACTCATACCACCCTTCAGCAAGAGATGAAAAAAACACAAACTGAACTCCCTTTGCTCCCATTTCCTCCCTCCCATTCTGAAAACAATGACAGGCTGGCAGATACAAGTTACAGAAGAAGCACTGTTTTGGCATATCTTCATATGAACCCAGGCAATGAGGGTTCAGATTTTTGCCTGATAGGCCATTTTTGAAGCAGTCTGCAATCATACACTTGTGTATGGTCATGACTATAATCAGTTTTCTGTGGCCAGATCAGGGAAAAAATGTCACTTTTGTCTGTGTCCCCTGTGCCAGACAAGTAAATCATGGCACTTGAGTGTTTGTTTACACTCTTTCAGAAAAAGGGCTAATAGCTTTTTTAAAGACCAGCCTTTAAGGCTGGTTGAAGAAGGGAAGGATGATCAGTTAGTCATGACATCTTCTACTACTGTGCCCTTGGGCAGCAGGGTTAAGTATGAATCACAGATTTGCCTTGCAGGAAGAGGGATGGGAATAGGGGAGAAAGCAGTCTACTCTGGGATGATGGAGGACCTGGCCAAACATTATTACTCTATGTGATACCATGTGTTCAAATTAAAGCTTGATAGAAGCCAGGTACGAAAATGGCCTACATTTTTCAAGCAACATCTTTGCAAATTTTTGCTGTTTGTTTGTCTGGTTGACCATTTTTACTGTGATAATTACTTTGTATATGTGGCGTGTCTACATGAATTGTGCAATTAATTGTATTAAGCCATTGCTGCACAATAGATATAATGTGTATCTGGGATGTAAGCTTCCTGATCCCTGGAAGAGGTCCTGAGATATGTCCTCAACTGTTTTAGTTTTCTGACAGCATCCTGTTGAAATCAAAGGACTGTCAAATTTTTAACCCAAAACAAGAGTTAATTTCTCCAGATATTATTACAATTTTATCTTCTCCATTTAATTTTAAAGGCAATAAGCTCACCTTTGTAAGTCCTAAGTTACATCTACTTATTTCCCATTACCTTTTGCTTTTCTTTTAGTGTTAAAAACACTTTCTTTCAGCACATTGACTTGTGCAGCAGTGTCCAATTTAAAGGTAATAAATACCTCATTTGCTTTCAGGTTTATAGTTTACTCTGCTTCTGCTGCAATTGTTCCTGTGAAGAACTGCTGAGTTAGTGACACTATTGTATTCTTTGTCCTTCTTACAGACACTGTTCTGGTGCTTGTAAAATCTTGTAAACTGAGGTAATCCATTTCATTTCTTGCTGCTTCTTCCCATATCCTGGTATCCTGACTTGTGCTGGTTGTCAGGATGTGCAGATCAATGGCTTCTACCTTGATTATGGATTTGAGCTCTGTGAGTCTTTCTGTCTCAAGAGGTTGTTGCATGTTAACTTAAATACATGTTGAGGACCCTTAAAACAGGAGTATCCATATATTAGGACATGAAAACATTCTAAAGGCCCTCTGAGCTGTATAGAAATAATCCTCTTCCATCAAGTATTGTCTTTAATGAGTTTAGGGAAGCTTATGTTACAGCCACATGTGACTGCTCCACAGGCCAAAAACCATTTGGGAGTTGTCGTCCAGAATCCCAGGAGGCACCACTCCCAGCTGCTCTATCTTCCTCCACAGTCACAATGGGGAAGCACCTAAAGGTAGGGTGGCATCACCCCTCCCATTCCATGATCAACCTTACCTCTGAGGCCCGCCCCCTACCCCTTGGGTCTCCATCATTCCTCCCAACCTTGGTGTTCCCCCTCCACTCTCCTGGCCCTCACTGCTGACCCACACTGCTGAGTCCTGCAACATACATGTGGCTGCCAATGCTGTCCAAAAGGAACAAGCAAGGAAGGGGAACCCACCAGGCTCCCACTGAGATCTGGGCTGAACCCAGACCACAGAGAATTTTTGTGTGGGTTCCCTTTCCCTTTCTGCTCCCTTGGACACAGCCAGGAGCTACAGGTGAGATGGCAGCTGCTGGTGGGATGGTGAGCAGGGATCTGGGGTACTGGGGTGTGATGGGCCCCATTCAAGGGTGCTGGGGGGGAGGAGGGAGCTGGTCTGCTTTGTGTTTGTATGGGAGTTTGGTGTGCAGTGGGGTGTGGTGGGCTCAGTGTGGGTCAGTGAGGGGGGTTGGGCCTAGATGAGCCGCACATTCCGCTTTAATCAAAGTAAAACCACCTCTCTGATATGATTCATTTTTAGGTGGCATCCAGTACTTATCAGTATAGCCTCATAGTTAGCCCCCTCTACGTAACACCACTGAAAGCTGTTAGACCCATCAAGTGTGTCAGAACCTGTTCTTGTCAGACAGTCTACCTTTTTTGGCAAGCCATACTTGAAGATGCAGAGTGAGGTGCTGATTGGATCTTTTCTACTTTTCTGAAAAATGTTGGCTTTGTTGCAGCAGGGTACCACCAAAGTCAAAGAATCTCCCTGCTCTGCCAGCTACACTTGGTTTTAGAAGAGGGGTATATTGTAGAAGTTATTATATAATCATAGACTTATAAAATCAAAGAACCAGAAGGGACCTGCAAGATCATCAAGTCCAGTCCCCTGCCATGGGCAGGAAGTTATTGGGCTCAAATGAGCACAATAAGGTACTTATCCAGCCTTATCTTGAACACATCCAAGAATGGCAACTGCATCACCTCTGCTGGGAGTGTGTTCCAAATTCTGGTAACAATTACAGAAAAGATTTTTTTTTCTTATGTCCAACCTAAATTTTCACTCAATTAGCTTGTGTGCATTGGTCCTCCTCCTCCCTTGAGGAGGAGGACCAACTCTTCCTGAAGAGTTGTTACCCTAGATCTTGATGCTCACCCCTAACATACTAGTAGGCAGCTATCAAGTTACCTCTCAGTCTTCTGTTACTGAGACTGAACAGGCCCAGTTTCTGGAGTGTCTCCTCATGGAGCCTATCCTCCAAGCCTCTAATTATACAGGTGGCTCTTCTTTGTACCTTCTCAAGCTTATCCACGTCCTTCTTGAAGTGCGATGCCCAGAACTGGATGCAGTACTCCAGCTGTTGTCTCACCAATGCTGAATAGAGAGGGAGAAGCACTGGAACTATTGGCACCACATTGGCTGATGTACACCAGATCTCTATTTGCCCTGTTGGCAACTTCATCGCACTGTTGACTCAAGTTCAACTTCTGGTGGATTGTGACACCCAGGTCTCACTCAGATGTTGTGCCAGCCAGTGTACCACCACCCATCATGTAGTTATGGTGAAGGTTCTTCCTACCCAGGTGCAGAACCCTGCACTTCTCCCTGTTAAACCACATCTGATTCCTATCTGCCCATAAAACCAGCCTGTAAAGGTCATCTTGGATCGTTATCTTATTCCTGATGTGCCTGCATTTCCCCACAGCTTGGTATCATCTGTAAACTGAGCCTTCAACCCCCCTGCCCATCCAAGTTATAAATAAATATGTTGAAAAGCATGGGCTTAAGCAACTTTTAATTGATAAAAAAATATTGTCAAAAGTCACTTGTTTTCAACTTCTTAGAAAACCTGGAAATAAGAAGGCTCAAAGCACAATGATTGCATTTCCAATCTATTTGACTTTGCTGGTTCTCTGTGCTAGAGGCTTTAGAGATGAAAACATGGTACATTTAATGTAGTTTGTCATAGTTTTTCATTCAATTAATTTAATTTAATTTAATTCATTTAATAATTTCCTGGATTAGAAAATAACTAATTGTTATGTTGGTGTTTGTTGCTACACAATAACATTTTTTACCAGTAGCCAGTATCTATAAAATATATTTGAGATTCTTTTGAGGCAAATAAATAAAATTCCAAGTAGCCAAATTAATTCAATTAATGCATCAGTAATAGACAAAGAGGAGAGCCATAGTAATAACCTATTTGAGCTCTGCTCCAAAATGAGTAGTCAAAATGCCAGTTGAACTACCATGAGTCTGTGTCACCCAAGGATTTTACTAAAAGGAGGAATTCTGGGGGTCAGACCAGAAGGTTTACAATTTTTTTCACCAAGAGACAGGTACAAAGCTGACACAGTAGACAAAAAGCTGACCAGCATAAAGCTGTACAGAACTTAGCTAGCTAGTTAGGAAATAGATGCTATAAATAAATACATATTTCATTCTATCCTTCAAAACCTCCTGTGTTAGATTAATACATGTGAAAGCAGAGAATCAACTGATGCAATATCACAGTGAGCCACTTAAGTAATACTAAAGAGTCTTTAGAGAAGATTCTCATTAGTATTTATTTAGATTATAAATGGCTGGCACAGTCTACAAAGCATATTTTATTCCGTTATCAAAATGAGCTACAGCACAAGCTTCATAATACCATACCAAGCTGGAGAGCAAACTAGGCCAACATACATTACATGCATCTTGGAAAGATATAGAATTGCGATTGGGGAAGCACCTTGCTGAGCAAAACACTTTTATCTTCTATGCATGTCATGTCTCTGAAGAGATAGGAAATATAATCATTGTGCTTTGATGCTTCTCAGCTATTTCTAAGCTTTGAAAGAGGTTGCAAACAAGTGACTTTTGACAATTTTTTTTAGCAATTGA
>NW_017728992.1:173034469-173036513 GCF_001723915.1 Gavialis gangeticus
GAAGAGATAGGAAATATAATCATTGTGCTTTGATGCTTCTCAGCTATTTCTAAGCTTTGAAAGAGGTTGCAAACAAGTGACTTTTGACAATTTTTTTTAGCAATTGAAAGTCATAATGGTATGTGTGTAAGAAAGGATGAAAGGAAAAATAAGTGAGAGAAGGAAGGATACTGTTATTAATACCTTTTTATTTGAAGTAACCTTTACCATGCTATTTCACAATTTCTGATCCATGGGAATCCACCAATGACTTATAAAGTTTCATACTTCTGGAAACTTTTGGTATTGTTTTACCTTTTCGGAGTACAATGTGCAAGAGAATGGTAATGGCTGCTGGTACAAAACATTTTGGTAATATTTAGAACATGATAAAATAAAGCATTTTTGTATTTTGTATATTGTATATTAAGCATTTTTAATATACTGTTGCCTGATCCTGCCTTTATAGGCAAACATTAAAAAATCCTGAGTCAGGCACCAAAGAATCATGTTATTTTAAAAAAAAATCATGAGGTGTTTACAATAATTAATGTATGTTGAATACATTGTACTTGTCTTCTGATTTCTAAGTATTTAGGTATAAATGAAATCACATTTTGTTTTCAGATGATATGTTTTTCCATAAGTGTGAGGTTAAAGGCTACATTTTTAAATTAGTAAAACCTGATGGTGAAATCATAACTTGGACCATTATCACATGAAACACACGGCCAATATAATAAAACCTGTTATAAGAATCACAAGATTTGTGTGACAAATGAAATATATGAATTGTATTAGTATATCAGGAAATTAAGTTGTGTCAGAGTATTTTTAAGCCTTCCCAGAAGCATTGGATACAACTAAGCTGGGGTGTGCCAGTGCTCCTGCTGGGTACGTCCACTCATACAAACACATGCACTTGCAGCATCTCAGATAGAAGTGGTGCAAATTTGAGCTGGGGCTTTTTGCCTCCTGGGTTTTTTTGCCTTGTTGTGGAGCAAATTGTGCCACTTGGGGCAAAATAACTCTGCCTGGCTCCTCCCGGATCTGCAGCTAGGGGGACCTAGAGCCTGGGGCCAGCACCTGGGCTGGCCCCAGAAGTAAAAAAACCTACCCTGGAAAGCAGCTCAGGGATACGTGCCCTCAGGAGCTTCTAGGGGAGGAGCCTCTGGGAGGAAGTTGGCTATGCCTCTTCTTGTCCTATCCTGCTGCTGCTGCTGTTGCTGTTTGCTACAAGCTTGGTCTCAGGAGCTTCTGGGGAGAAGATGGCCAGGCCCTATCCTGCCTCTGGCTACTGCTAGCTGCTGGCTTGGTCTCAGAGCTTTTAAGAGTGAGTTGGCTGCACTCCTTCCTGCCTTGGGGTGCTGCTGCTGTTGCTTGTCTCCCACAGGGGGGTGGTCCTCTGATGCATGCTGCTGCCCCGCCCTTGGGGAGGGACCCACTGCACTGCACTACACCCCAGCACCACATCCCAGCTTCTACACGCTATACTGGCCTGCTGCCCAGCCTTCTGCCAAGCCGCAGTCAGGAAGCAGCCTGGGGAGGAAGCCTGCACTGCCTGTAGGCCCCTCCTCCCCAACCATCACTGCTGGAGCATAAAGGTGCCTTGCCTGCCTCAGCTGTCTTGGCAGGCCACCCCCACCTTCACCTCTACTTTCACTAGAAGCACATCCTGAGTGGCTGAACTGGACAGCTCCCACCATCACTGCTGCTGCTGCTGCTGCCCCCTCTCAGGAGAGAGGGAGATTCCCCGCTGCACCACCTGACACCACATCTGCAGTGGATTACTTCCTAATTGACTGACTGCTCCTGCCCTCCCCCACAGGTACTTCACTGCATCTGATCCTGCTTTGTTTTCTTACCTACTGCTCTGTTGCCGAGCACCTGGATGAGGCCTGAGGGGCTTCTGGACAGATCTTCAACAAAAAAAGCCAGTCCACTGCTCCAGCCATCTTATAAATCTGCCTCAGCAGACTTCCCTATGTTTCCTTGCCAATTCCTCAAATCTCCTCCCCCTTAATTAGATTGTTGTAGTGGAATCCCCAGGAAACTGTTGGCATCA
>NW_017728992.1:173041513-173052496 GCF_001723915.1 Gavialis gangeticus
CACCTCAAGTTTCCCCAGCCCCTGTGTGTGTGTTCTTCCTCCCCCATATTCGCAAAGCATAGTCCTCCCAGGTTTTTTTCCTGTGGGGCTTTCCTCCCTACCTCTCCTCTTCACCACAACCCCAGCCTGCCCCTACTAGATTCACGAGCCCTGTGGGATATTTTGTTTTCTTTATCATCTTCCCTGTCTTTATGTGACTCAATGGCAGGGCAAAAACTTTGTGGGGGATCAGATGCCGCCACAGAGCTTCCTGCAATTCCCTACTATGGGGATGGATCCCAGCCAAGACCCCAAGGGGATGCATGCTCCTGGAGCCTCCACCCTGGAGGCAGAACCTGATCAACCTCTTCCAGGGGTAGAGAAGCCTGCAACCTCTGCTGCAGGGGCAGGTGAGACTCTGGTAGAGAACTAATGGGACCAGGGGGTCTCTCTTGGCCAGCCCTCTCCCCCAAAGGGGTTCCCAAGCCCCTTCTCCTATCATCAGGGACCAAGGGCAAGGGCAGTGGGAAGGGTTCTTTTTCAGCCTCCTTCACAGGTGGTAGTGGGAAGGGCAAGGTCTGTGCCCCCAAGCCTAGACCACCAGTGCCTGAGGGGACCAGGTGCACTACACCAGCCAGCACACCCACCCAGCCTGTCTCTGGCCCCAGCCCCAGCCCCAGCCGCACCAACATGTACTCCCGGGGGGGAACCACAGCTATGCACAGGCAGCTGTGGGGAGACCCAAAGCTGGGGTGGGGGCTGGACCCTCCACTGCTGGCTGTTCCATCTTGGGCAGCAGGGCCCCATTTACGGCACTCACCTGCAGGCACGGGGTGAAGTGCCAACTGCCCAAATGGGAGAACCTGCACTTGGAGACCTGGGTGCAAGCCCTGGCTTGGGTAGTGGCGGCCCCCAACATTGTGGTGGCCTCCCATTTTCATGGCATGGGGCTCTTTTTCCTTGCCTCAGTGGCCACTGTACAAAAGGCAGTGGAGAGGGGGCTTGTCGTGGAGGGCGAGTACATCCCCCTTGAGCCTCTAGAAGAGCTGGGGACCAGGGTGGTCCTCAGCTCCATCTCTTCCTATATCCCCAATTGGGCCCTGCTCCCCCAGCTCCAAATCCTGGGGAGAGTTAGCTCCCTGCTGGTGGCCCTCTCACTGGGTTTCCAAAACCTGGGCTCCACCATGTGCTCTCTTTCCATCACCAGGTTAGGTTCCAGCTGGCAGTGGGAGTGTGGCTGGAGGCTGAGGCATGCCTGACAATTCCTTATCAGGGGTCCTGGTGATGATTTTCTATACGCTGGGGGGCCTGCGGTGCTTCTTTTGCCATACCCTCACACTTGCATCATGAGTGCCCCATGGGACAGGCAGGGAGGGCATCCATGGGTCCCAATGGCATAGGGGGTGTCCCTACCATTGGCACCCCTCCTCCCTCAGTTCACCCTGGTACCCCAGTCACAACTACAAGCCCTCTTGTGAGCTCAAGGAACCCCATCCCCCAAACAAGTTTGGTGGAGTCCCAGGAAGAGTAGCAACCAGAAGGAGAGAGGGAGCAGGACCCCCATGCCCCTAGTCATCCCCCTGTCATGGCTGCCCCACCCCCACAACCCTCACCTTCTCCTAATGGAGCCTGTCCACCTGAGGACTACCCCATGGCTGAGTGGGTGCAAGTCCCCTCTGGGTGTAAAGACAAGAGGAAGACCTGGGTGCAGCTGGAGCCCCCTGATGTGGAGGACTCCTCTCCCCCTCCCAAGACCACCAAATGGGGGGAAGGAGTGACTAAGCCTAGGGGGGACTCCCCATCCCACCCCCTGGAAAGAGCAAATGGGTGGTCCCCATGGAAGAGGTTTCAGGGCTTCTAGATAGTTCCAAACAGGAGCCCATGGAGGAAGCCCCTTATTCTGCTGACCAGGGCCTACCCCCTGAAATGACGGGCGCTGAGGCTGAGGCCTACCCAAAGGAAGGCCTAGCAGTAGAGCTTCCTCCCTCTGTCAATCTGGGGGATGCAGAGGCCCTGGGGCTCACCCCAGTGAGTCCTGAGGGAGGAGGTCCCCTTTACCAGGACCCTGAGGCAGACACCAAAGCCACCTTGGTGGCTCTTCCCCCCCCCAGAAAAAACCTCACCTCCAGCCTACCCCATGGTCCCACACCAGAGGGGGTCAGTGTTGAGTCCCCTGATCAACAAGCCAATCTTGTCGGGGACCATGCACAGATCCTCTGGAACTCCAGCTCTATCCCACTATCTTATCAAGGAGCTCCACCACCATTCTTACCCTCCCCCATGTCCCAAGGGGCTGCAGAGCTCTCCCACTCCCAAGCAGAGTCCAGGGACATAGTGGACTGGGGGGTTCAGATGTTGCCTTAGGAGCCCACTGGGCCCCAAAACCAGGAGGAGGGCACCTGAAAACCAGCAGGCTCTGTGAAATCTGCAGACTTCTCAGTCCCAGGGGTGAGGTACTTGCATTTCTTGACTGAGACTACACCCTTTGGTCTGCCAGCAATGTACAGCTGGCCTTGGACCTCTGGTGAGATTTTGACAGTGTCCTTGCCACTGCGAGGGGACTGGTTGGGGAAGGAGCCCAAAAGCTGCAATGCCTGGATCTATAGGCGGGCCCGCAGTTTCATAGATGCCCTATATACATTTGACAGGGAGCTATGCAAGCTGGTGGGCCCCACACTGGGTGTTGAGATGTGCGAGGCCCCTGATAAACCATCTACTCCACCCCCTCAGCCATAAGGTCATTAAGATCATGATCCTCAATGTCCATGGCTGCAGGAAGGGTCTCTGGAGTTGCCAAGTTCTCTTCTTCCTTCAGGAGGGAGGGCACCCCACGGTATTCTTGCAGGAGACCCTGACAACTCCAACTGATCAGTCTAATTGGCAGCTGGTGTGGGGAGGCAGGCACCCTGGTTGCAACAGAGGTTGATCCTAGCTGGTGTCATCTGTATTGAAGATCTCCTGGACTATGATAGGTGGGAGTGGGTGAAGCCTGCTGCACTGGCCCGGTGCATGGGCCTACCCACAACATATGCAACCTGCCATCTGGTCCGGAAGGTGAAATCTGCCCTGGTGCCTTGCCTGGCTTCATGGTGCTCCCTGCTCCACCACCTGAGCCATCTGGAAGACAACACATCAATCTGCTTTTCCACCATCCATCGCTGCCATGTCTACATGCTTATGAGCCACACTGTCCATCATGCCACCCTCAAGTCTCACCTAGATGCCAAATGACAGGACCTGCTTGGCAAGGGTGTCACTGGGGCACTTCAACCTCCAAAGCCTCCTCTTGAGGTTCTGTTTCTGATTGAATTTCATCCCCCACCTTTTTGTTTTTGATCACCCCATCCATGGCCCCACCAATCCTGGGACCTCCTGGTCAACCTCCTCCTGGCCAAGTGGGCCCTGTTTTTGACCAGGAAGGAGGCTGTGGCTGGGAAAGTGCCTGGAGACTGTGAGGCCCCTTACCTCTTACTTGCCCATGCACATTTCTTGGTAGAGCATCAGTGGGTGGCATCCACGGGCTCCTTGGATGCCTTTGACTACCAGAAGGTGCAGCCCGGGGGGCTCTGCTTGGTTTCCCCTTCAGGCGCACTTATTTTCATGTTTTCACACTTTGACCCACACAACAGTCCTATCTTGTTTTTTTTCATTAGTTTCCCAAGTATTTTGTTGTAACATTCACCCACTAGCCCCCATACAATAAGGCCTACTCATTAACTGGGTAGGGCTTAAGGCTATTTTGAATGTTACAAATAGACAGGAGCTTTTAGGCCCTGGACAATTAGTATCTGGGGACACTACCCCTTGTGTCAAATGGACTGCTGAAACAGCATCCCAAATCCACTTTTTAAAATACCCCAAAGTCCATATTCTTTCAATTAGAACAAAAGAGAGAGAGAGTGGGACTGATTAGATGGGCAAAGTTTTATTGCTATATTTACAATGTTAAAGAAATTTGGAAGCCTACCAGTGTCTTCAGCATAATAATAAAATAAACCCTAAATATCTGTATGTTTTAATGTTTGCTTTTAGTTTCCATATCACACGGTGGGTGTGTGATAGGGGGATGTGTGATTTCCAAGATGGGTGGGGGTGTGTGGATGGGTTTGGAGGGACGTGGGGGGAATGTGGGTCGGTTTGTGGGTAGGTGTTAGAGGACTGTGGGTCTGGGAGCTGCTTAGGAGGGGTGGATCCCCTCCCCCCCCACAGGGCAGAGCCTCCCTCCACAGCACGTGGACTAACCCTGCCTGCAGTGTCCTATCTCCCCACCAGGGCCTACAGCTAGTCTCCAGCCTTGGGAAGATACAGATGAGTAGGAGAACAAGCAGAAGGTTGGAGATGAGTAAAGGAATGAGCAGGAGGCTGGAAACAAGCTGGAGAACAAGCAGGAAGCTGTAGACAGTGGGGGAACATCTCCAGCTCATGTACAGAGGAGTGTCTCCAGCCTCTTGCTTGCCTCCAGCCCCCTGCTCATTCTCCTGCTCTGTATCCAGTCCTCCAGAGACTGGAGATGAGCAGGAGAATGAGCAGGAGGAGGGAGACGAGTTTGGTGGTGATCAGGAGACTTTAGACAATTCAGGGATTGCCCCAGTTGACTTCAAGCTCCTGATTGCTCCCCCTCTTGGATTCTGCTCCCACATCACTTCCCCACCTGGCTTCAGCCTCCCACACTGCCCACAGCTTACCAGCAGCAGTGGTGGTAAGGGCCACTCAGGGCCTCATGGCACACCCCCCGGTGTGGTGCGGGGGGCAGCAGGGCTTGGCCCTGGCTGCCTGGCACCCATGCTGCAGCTGCCACATTATGCGGGTATGGCCCAGCTTGGCAGGGTGCCATATGCTGTCTGGAAGCTCAGGGGTGCTGCAGCTGTCAGCCGGGGCTCAGTGCCACTCATCCTGAGTGGTCCAGAGCTCTGAAACAGCATGGGACACCCTGATGAGCTGGGTCACACCAGTGTGATGTGGCAACATGGTTTCTAAGCAGCTGGTACCAAACCCTGCTGTCCCCCATGTGGGGGGGTTGAGCCAGAAAGCCCTGAGTGGCCCCAACTGTTGCTGCTACTGCCAGTGAGGGGGTAGGGCTGGGCCCACATGGGAGAGTGAGCAGGGAGTGGAGGAACAAATGGGGTTGGGGTTGGGTGGTCCCCTCCCCTCCCTCCAAGTCCCCAAACCTCCTACTTACTGACATGAAGCCGGGCCCAAGTCCTTGCAGTTTGCACTGCTGCCTGCCCTTCACAGGCAGGCAGCTTGCTTCAGCACTGGGGCAAGGGCCAGCCATAGAGGTGCTCTGGCTGGCTACCAGAGCATCTCTGTGGAGGACCAAGCCTCCAGTTGCTTCAGGGCATGGTCCTGGACTGTGCCCTGCCCGGCTTTTTTCACCCAGGGTATTTTTTGATGCTGGAACATTTTTTTTTCCTTCACATGCCTCTTGCAGTGTCTCAAAGGGGGTTGAGACACTGCAAGAGGTACATGCATGCTCATCTGGACACACAAATTGGGAGCAAAGCTGGATGTTCTTGGCTAGAAAGTTTTGCCCCTCTGCTCAGGGCCATGATGATTGCTATAGTTGGGGCCATGAAGGAATTTTATCTCATGGTCAGATTAGTATGGACTGTCAAAGTTTTTCCCTTCCTCTGTAGCAGATGGTATGGACCTTTACCTGGGACCACTTGAGAATATATTGACAACATTTTATGCAATCATCAGCTGCAATGATTGCCCTGCTTTACCTCTGGCAGGTTAGGGTGTTAGGTCTACGTTATATCATGGTTGATGTTAGTCTTCTGTAGAGTTTAATTTGTGGCTTGTATGGGATCATTTGTATAGGGCTGAACCTGCCTCAGGCAGGGAGTTTGACTATGTGACCTCTGGAGGTCCCTTCCAGCCCAACTTCTCTATGACTCTATGATCCTGCTATTTCAACTAGAGATACTTTTGTCCTGATACAACCTGAAATTTAGGTTATGTTATTACAAACACTTCTCTGTTGTTGTTGGTACCAAGTCCAAAGACATTCTGGTCTACGATTATTGGTTTTGAAGGCATTTTTACAATGTGAGCAAAAAGTACTACAACAACTACAATGGGTAATAATTTTGTTGGTAGCAAAAATCTCATTGAAAAAAAATGACTAGCAAGTCTTTTCCAGACTGAACAGCCAGAATGACATAATGGTAACTATGAAAGTACGTAAAAACATTTACTGTATTCTTAATCCAAAGGAACTTTAATAACCAAATCATCACAGATTTAATCATTATTTAAATTAGTAAACAATGTTTTTGATGGCTATATTTGTTGTTTGCTATCAAATGACAATGATTACTTCCAACAAAATACAGTTTTTCAAGCCTATGCATCTTTCTCAAAATCTTGGCTTTAGCAGTCTGGTATTCATTATTGATGTTGTATAATAAACTGAATGGTATTCTGACCTAATATTGGTTCAAATATATATATTTGGTGAGGAAGATTTTTCTTGACTAAGAACAAAATGTCAAAATGCAATGTTTTTTGTGATGTGAGAAGGGATATCCAAAGGTGGGGGAGGAGAATTATGTAAACCCAAACAGTTTCCTTTCATTCTTCCATTTACCCACCTGGAAGCATCTTGTAAATTTCTCTTCTACTTGTAGGCAGCTATAGAAATCAATAGACATCCATGAAGCGGCCAGAGGCTGATTGAGATTTTTGCCTCATTGCTGCCTATTCAGTTTGGCTGCTGGAAATTTTGCTGGAGTACAAGAGTCATGGGGAGACTGAGGTCACTTAGTTTCTTCTGCCTCCAGTAAAATGCATGGGATTCTTCCAGGCAACTCAGGATATTCTACTTCAGTTTCTCAACAGAACATTTGTTTGTTCTTTGTTTTTGTTTTTGGCATGTGGATAAGTCTTGCAAAAGGTCATTTTTCATTTCAAAATCAATATGATGGAAAATTCCTAACCAGCCCTAGAAATAATAGACTAGCATTAGAATTTTACAAAATTATATAATTATGCCAGCATATAAGGATAGGCAGATATTTGAAAATAATGAAAGATATGAACCTATTACTCAAAACCAATGCTTTTCTTTCTGTATCAAGTTTTTTGATTGTAGAGTTGAAGAAATGTACGCCATAGTGGCAAGGTACAGACATTACACATAAAGCTAAGTGGTTGGAAATTGATTCAAACCCATAACTGTACAGAAGTTTGGTGCACATAAAACAATCTAAAGATGGTAGAACCCAGTCTAAGGTAGATCTGGTTCAATATCCATTCAAATCTAATCAGTTTAGGTTAGACTCAAGAATCAGACTTTTCAAATGGATTCCCTATTGTTTCAAGTTAGATTGCTGTCCTTCAGCATCCCAGCCACTTTTGCATACCCCCCTCCAATCTCCCTCTCACAGGGAGGTGCACGAGCACTTGGTCTGCACTTGGCTGCTCTGGTTGACCACCCAGCAGCCCCAGTTTGTTAGGGTGATAGTATTTGGATCTTAGGGAGCACTGGATTTGCAGCTGAATAAATGCATGACTTGTGGCCTAGCAGAGCTGCTGACCACAAAGCAAAATTATATCTAAGCCAGCCATTTGCTTATGCTAGTAATTATCTTAACTGTGTCAACCACTTTCTGAGGAAAAAGCAGCAAGTGTGTGAGTCTGTGTGCTGTGAATGAGGTGAAGTTTTAGGAATGTGAAAGATGGTACAACACGAGACAGAAAAACAGACTGGAATGTGAAAAACAACACATAATTAGTAACAGAATATATGAGATGAACATATGCAAAAAGGTGAATGGTGATTGATGAAGAAGCTTCCAGAAGCTTCCAGATTTTGGTCAAAGTCCACTCATTGATCAAAGAAAAGGAGTCAAGGTCTTAGACATGCGCTCATAGCAAAAAGACAGGTACATGAATGAAATGCAATTCCATGCTAATGAAGCAAACAGTAAACAGATGTGGAGATTGAGATGGGAGGAGAAATGGGTGGAACATAGGAGGGACAAAGGTAGAATAAATGGTAATGAACATAAACCAAAGTGTATAACTGTGGGAAAAAAAACCTATTGTTCAGTGCAGGTTCCCTGGTTCACAGGCTGTGTATCTGTGAGGGAGCTCGCCCGAAGCTGTCTCCATTCTGAATAAAGCTGTTGTGAGCAATGTGTGCTGGTGTTTGCTTCCTGCTTGCTCGGCCTAATGAGTAACAGGATCCATGGACAATTGGATTGTCGTCTCCCTAGTTGTTGAGCGCTGCATAGAGTCAGGGTCTAACACAGTTTCTGAGCTCTCCCAGAGGCAAACTAACACAAAACCTCTCCTGAGTCCCACCTCCTGTCTCCAGCTATCTGGGAGCTGCACATAGGCCATTTGGGGTGGTAGAGTGGGGAAGGAATATCTGTCCCTGCAGAATCAAATCCTTGGGACCTGGGCTCCCACATCCCTGGGTGACCGTTCCACCTCCTATCACAAAACACCCCTCAATGTACACACCTGACACTGAGCCCAAAAGAATCCCATACTTGGGCACAGCCCCATGGAGCCAGCCTTGGCTCTTGCACACCCAGCCAGGGACCTCAATGCCACCGTGCTCAGGAAAAACCCCATAGAGCCTGATCCTGGCTCCATCACACCACATCTCTGAGGTTAACGACAGGCATCCTGTTACCCAGACCCCAGCATGGATTCCCGCTATCCCCCAGAAGCAGCAGCTTGTGTGAGTGGTTTGCCTCTGGTGGATTAGGGTGGCAAGGGAAAGAACATCAGAACTATGCCTGCATGCAGACAATTCTGTGACCTCTGTGACTCAGTGGCTGCTGGCTGGAACCTGGGTGCTGCAAGGGTTTTTTGGTCTGCAGCTACAGGGGCCCAGAATACTAGGGTGAAGAGGGTTCTGGCCCCTGCCTAGCAGCCAATCAGAGGTGGCCTGAGTGCTTGGTTGTATTTGGCAGTTTCCAGCAGTCCAGGGAGCTCATAAGGAATGCTGGAAGGCATGCAGAAACACCCCCAAACTTCAGGCCTTGGCCAGTGCAGGCAGCCTGCATGCCTCCCTGTATACCAAAAGATGAACCTGTATACCAGTGATCTTCAACCTGTGGCCCACTGACCCCTCGGGTTCCACAGAACACGATGCAACTTGCATCAATTCTGCCCTGGGCTTTTTGGATATCTACACTTAGCCAGTAAGTAGATAGAAAAAATAACAAATTGGTATACATTCAATTTCCCTTGCTGTGTACAGAAATCTACAAAACATTTTCTTTGTGAACCAAAATAGTATATCATGGCCCTAAATAAATGTATTATTTTTGTCACAAACCCATAATATTTGGGGGTTCGTGGAACCATAGGTGATTTCATGAGTTGGGTCTACTGATGCAGTTTATAGCTAATATTAAGATGTGTTTAGATTTGCTAAACAATGTTTGGTTTCTATTTGTAGCTAATGTTAAGCTGTTTTTAGTTCTGCCTTTCTTATGTTTGTATTAACCATAATATTTGATGTGAAAGTAATTTTATGAAGGGCATATTGGCCAGTCAGGTGAGGACTGATTAAGCTTTGGGAGGTGAAAAAGCTCTTTGCATCTGGGACAGGACCAAACCTAAATGGCTGCGGGAAGTTATTACTGAGAATTTGCATCAGAGAGGGCTATGCATAAATGGCCAGCCAAACAGATCAATAAATAGACAATGATTCATTGTGCTCTAAAAAAGGAAAGTCTGTAGCAAGTCTGATACCCAAAGTCTATTCAAAGACTGATACTTTGCACAGTTAGAAAAAAATAATTGCAAAACTAATAATCCTTTCTCTGATAATCGATAAGTGGAGTTATTGGATTATGCTGAAGGGTTGCAAACATTTCCTAAATATAACTGGATCAAGAAAGACTATACGTCTGATAAACACATCTGGGGGCAGGAGGTTTATATACATAGTGTAGGATTTCCAAGAATTCAATGGAAGAAGTATAAAACTAACCAGATCAGAGAACATACTTAAGGTATGTCTTGAGAGGCAGATAGTTGTCTCAAGCAGGGGTGGCCAACTTGTAGTACATGACACAAATGGCACAAACAAGCTGTTTGTAGCATGTGACAGATCTGAAAGGGGGCAGGCAGCAAATAAGGCAGAAGAAAAGGATCAGAGTGGCATTTAGTGAAGGTTCAGGGCTAATTTGTGGCAGGCCTGCCCAAAAGGTTGGCTGCTACTGGTCTAAAAATTCCTGGGACATTGGGACAAAGTAGATGTTGATGGTAAGTGCAATCTGGGCAGATGCTCCAGGAAATTCTGACAGGAGATCAGAAGGAGAAACTGAATTTATAGGATAAAATTACAGTTCCTATAAAACTTTTTGTTAATTTATTCTTATATCTCTGACTATATTCAACATATGGTCACTAGACCTGTGCAAAGTGGCTAGTATCTTCTTCAGATTCAGATTTAGCTGATTCGGGGGATAGTGACTCGATTAGGTGAGTCGAATCACTGTCCCAAATTGATTCAGCCAAATCTGATTTGGAGATTCGGCCACTGCCAAAAAAAAAAGCTCCAGGTTCACTGGCTGCTGCCAGGTGGGGGTGGGGTGATTCCCCACTGCCCCACACTGCATGCGGGGCTATCCCACGATCCCCTGACCCCATCCACTCTCACAGCCCCTCCCCCCATGGCTGCCCCACCCAGCCCCAGCTCCTGGTTCTTTAAAAAAAAAAAAAGCCCTAAACTCACCAGCTCCTGCCAGGCAGAGGGGCAATCCTTGCTGCCTCACACTGCATGGGGGACTCTACCATGAGCCCCCAGAAGCCCCTATGACTGCTGCAGCAGCTGGTGAGTGGGGGCTTCTAAAAATTTTTTAAAGAACCGGGAGCTGGGCCAGGTGGAGCAGCCATGGGTGGAGCTGGGAGAGTGGGCAGGGTTGGGGGGGCTCGTGGCAGAGCCCTTCACATGGCGTGGGGCAGTGGGGATTGACCCCCACCTGGCAGCAGCTGGTGAGGCCGGGGATTTTTTTTTAAAAGAGCTGGGAGCTG
>NW_017728992.1:173052540-173056737 GCF_001723915.1 Gavialis gangeticus
TTTTTTTAAAAGAGCTGGGAGCTGGGCCAGATGGGTCAGCCATTGGGGGGACACTTGGGGGGGATGGGCAGCAGGCAGGGGATGGAGCTTGGTGGGGGTCCCCCCATGGTCCCCTCCCTCTCCTCCAGCCCCCCCACCCCCTACTTACTGGTACAGAGTCTGGGTCCAGCTCCCTGCAGTGGTGAGTGGGGACTCCCAAATCTCCAAAGCTCTCCAAAGCTTTTTGGAATTGATTTGGAGAATTTCTAATTGAGTTGGACCTTTTTATTGGTCTCCTGATCCAATTCAGATTCAGAGATTCAGCTGCTGAACCAGGCCGAATCTCCTCCAAATCAAATCAGCACCTGAAGCTTTGCAGAGCCCTAATGGTCACTGTTTCTTATGACATCTTCTGTTTTTGTACTTTGCCTTTTTATGCTGCTACTTGTAATTTACTTGTTTTCAGGAATATATGTGATTTCAGAACATTGGACCATACAGCCAGGTTTCTGCTGCAGGAGAGAGGACCTGCACAAACTGCATAAACTAGAGAAAAGGTATGATTCACAAAGATGGCAAAATTTTCCTCTGCTAAGAGCTGTCAGTGCCTGACTGAGACAGGTAAAAGTGAGGCATACTGGGCCAAGGAATTGGTCCCTGGTTCTCAACGCAGCAAGCAGCCACTGGTTCTCAATCTCAACAATCTCAGCTGGTTCTCAGTGGACAAGCAGCAGATAACAGTGAGGGATTTGGGGCGTTAAAGGACAACCCTGAAGGTGTGAGTACATCCAGGAAAGTGTCATATTTTAAAGGAAAATGGAACAAGTGGGATTTTCCACAAAGTAAAACTTTGCAGTGTTTTCCTGTTTGGAAAGATGCTTGCTGGGTGCAATGCTAGAATATTCAATTTTACATCAAATATATGAGGGGAAGATGCTATTTTAATGTATTTTGGTCCATTCCTGCTGCCACCAGAGACAAATTTCATATTGATATTTAAGAGGATTTTTCCTGAATTAGAAATGTGGGATGAGACCTCAGAATCAGCATTTTTTAAAATTCATTTATCAATCTATTATAACTTTTGTATGCCTTTATTTATTTTCCTTTTTACATATCTAGTCACGAATAATAGCTTTATAAACAGAAATTTAGAATATAGTATTTGGCCTACATATCATGACAGTTTTTCACATGCAACATAGAAAAATATATAATTGATTTTCAAATTATTAAAAAATAGGTTTTCATTTTTTGTTTCATATTATTTTCATTAAGAAAATAATACGAAAAAATGCAGAGCCCTTCACAGTCTAGCCCAGTGTTGTAATCAAATCACTGAAATATATCATAAAAATCTACATTCCTTAGCTGTTTTCAGAGGAAAAAGTCCAACATAAAACATCAATTAACCCTTTAATTTCCAGGAAAGACAAACAAAATTGATTGCCATTTTTTTTATAATGCATTGGAAGAGTAAGCATAATTTTGAAATGAAATAATTATTCCAGAATTAGAAGCCAATTTGCAGTTTTAAGAAAGCATTGTTTGTAAGTTCTTTGGAGCAGGCAGCTTGTTGCCACATGTTGTAAAAAGTAGAATGTGCATCAACTATGCTATGCCCTTTTTTCTAGCTACTATATCTCTCATTGCTACAATGAAAAGTATAGTAGATTGATTTGTAGCTAAGAGTAATTAGAAATCCATACATAAATTTTAAACAGAAAAAGGCCTATTCCCGATATTTGTACTAAAGCCAACATGACTTCTATTGGGGTTCAGTGGGAGGTTTACTTAATTACCTTTAGAAATGGGCCCCACATATATATATGATTTTTACCTTTTGAAACCTACAAAACTGTAATGTTGCAGCCTGGATTTTGTAGCTCCATGTTTTCTTTTTGAGCTGCACAGTAGCTTGTTTCATGAGTGTGAATGAGATTTCCACTTCTGAGCCAATGATTTCTGTGGACTTCGTAGAAATATTGGTCTGTATCCTAGACAAAGAACACCTGATTTAACAGCACAAGAGTCAGCCTAAAAATCACACTTTTATTTGCCTGTCTACATCACCTCTCCATTGGATGATTGTTCAATATGGCTATTAGAAAGCAGGTATAGTGGGAAAGTTTGTAGAAAGCTTAAATGAGGAAACTCAATCCACAAGCTCATCTGTGAAAAACAGGGAGGCCTTCAAAAGGCTGTTAGCCCACACGTGTATATATATACATGCGCACATGTATAGATGTGTGTGTGTGCGCGTGCATATGTGTGTGCGTGTGTATTCCTAGAACACACACACACACACACACTCTTCATGTGTAACAGATTTGGTAGGCCTAGATGATTTTCTCTTCAGAGCATTCAGCATTTTGTTATTATAGCACAGAGCACTACAGAGCACTCTGAATATCTTGTAACTTAAAAGCACTATGAAACATATATTCCTTCTAGGCTGAATGAACCAAATGTTGTGGAAATGCAGGTGTAGGAAAGGTGGCACTGCTTTGCAGAATCCATTTAGATATACAGATACTTACTGTCTTGGAAATTTTCTCTGTAAGTGCTGCCAGTGCAGAGGCTATCTTGTAAGCGCCATAGTAACAGGCCCTGCACGTGGCTTTTGCATGACCTATGGGCCTGTCACTCAAGGGTGACCTAGTTTCCCTGTCAGAGGCATGCCCAGTGTGAGAGAGGATAACAGTGCGCATGCCCAATTATGTTATATAATCAGACTAGAAAGTTCTGTGGAGTATACATTCTGATTGGCCACCAAATTCTGATAAAAGGTTAGCGAGCCCCCTCCCACAGACAGAGAGACCCGTGTAACTGGAGACAGAGGCTGACTTCCTCAGGGACTGTCCTCCAGTTAGTCCCTTGGGCCTATTAGTCTCTCTCCCCGCCTGTTGTTCTGTACCATCCATTATTATTATTAACTGTATTGCTCTTCGGCTTCTGACCTACCTTTGCATCAACCTTCGACTACAATTCCGGATCACCCCTATGGACTTTGACTGCAACCTCGGCGTGACTTACCTGACTTCTGACTTCGGCAATCACCTCGGCTACCCAAACTGTTCTGTGGACTGGCAACACCGACGCGTTACAGTTCTGTTTCGTTATTTGTTTCTCCTTCATAAACTGTTGACCATCCCTGGGACTTACCCGACAGACAGCCGCACCTATTTCCTGGCTCCGGCACCGGGAGTAGAAAGCAAGGGCCTGTCGGTGAACCCTGTGGGACAACAGGTCCCCCCCCCGTTGTGTGTTGATACTGTTAACTGTAACTGAAGACTCCGTACCTGCGCTCTACCGAGCGTAAGTTAATAAACCCATTCTATCAAGGAACATCCAGCTTCCATGTTGCTCAGAACTCCACCGCCGCTAGGTCCAGCCTGTTCGTTCAGGTTCCACCGTGACACTTGGGACCCTTTCTCTGGGGAGGGAAACCCAGCACTTACCTCTAAAAGGTAAATGGTGAGATGCAAAGTGAAGTTCAGAAATGGATTTTGTTTGAATTCTCTCTAGATTTTTGTTCTTCCACCGGATCTTGTGGCCTGTTATAAACTGGTTAGGGGGGATCAGCAGGCGCTGGGGGAGTCCCTGTTCCCCCGAGCACCACAAGGAGTGACCAGGAACAATGGTCACAAGCTGGCGGAGGGAAGGTTTAAGTTGGACATCAGGAGGCGCTACTTCACGGTCAGGGCGGCTAGGGTCTGGAACCAGCTTCCAAGTGAGGTGGTGCAGGCTCCCACCCTGGGGGGTTTTAAGAGGAGGTTGGATGACCACCTTACTGGGGTCGTTTGACCCCAGTACTCTTTCCTGCCATGGCAGGGGGTCGGTCTAGATGATCTGCTCAGGTCCCTTCTGACCCTAGAAACTATGAAACTATGAAACTGACAAAACTAAAAAGAATAAATAAATGGAAGGAAAGAAAAGGCATGAGTTGCATGCTTGTTACAGGAATTCAGCCCTTAAGCTTGGCCCTTGTAGTCTTCAGAGAGCAGGATACGCTGGGCAATTTGGTGGTTGCGTCAGAAGAGAAAGCGGACCTCTTTAACCAATTCTTCACCTCCGTTTTCTTGTGCAGGGACCGGGACTTCCCTGCTGTGATAGAAGCCGGACTCGAGGGGATTGCCTTCAGACCTCAGGTTGGGGAGGACCGGGTTAGAGAGCTTCTGGAGGGGCTGGACGCGTTCAAGTCAGCGGGTCCGGATG
>NW_017728992.1:173056974-173067133 GCF_001723915.1 Gavialis gangeticus
CAACTTCCAAGGGAAGTGGTGCTGGCCCCTACCCTGGGGGTCTTTAAGAAGAGGCTGGATGCCTACCTGGCTGGACTCGTTTGAGTCCCGTTTCTCTTTTTGGGGTTTTTTGTTGTTCTCCCGCCCTGGCGGGGGGTCGGGCTAGAAGATCTACTAGGTCCCTTCCGACCCTTAATCTATGAATCTATGAATCTATGAATCTATGAATCTATATGTGATAAAGATGAGTCTTTTAAGTGTGATATGACTGTCTGCTGGATAGCATATAAGGGGATTTTGTGGTTCAGTCTGGCAAAGGACATAGGAAATATAAGATCCTATGAAAGTCCCTCTCCAAGGATCTGACAAAAATATTTCTTTCTGTTATCAAATTCCCGAAATCAGGAAACGCTGTGACCAAGTACAATTAATTGCTTCCCCTCCACCCCACCCTAATCTTTATTTAAGGATTCACACCCTTAGATAAACCCTGAGGAGCTGAGCTACAACAAGGGCTCTACCTTATTATCCTCTTCAGTTGTTAAATACCTTGTCACAAGGACACAGAAAAGAAAGTTGTTGAATCTATCTGCCCACTTAATAAGAAGAGGGTTATCACTGCAGGACCAGTAGTTTGCTTTGGTGGCTTTGCCCATTTTTAATAGTATTGTTTGTACATTTAAAATGTATAGATAATCATGGTTTTAATGGAAGGAACAGGGCTGGGGGACATGCTATTTTCACTCATTTTCACTGATGCACTGCTTACAACAGAAAATTAAATAATATGGTCACCTTGAGATAGTAGTTCTAGACACTGACTTCCAGAGATTCTAAAGAGATTAACCATATATGTTTATCTGATGGTGCTCCATTTGCAATAGAAGAAAGGCTCTTCATAGAATTGCCATACTGGTTGTTCCTTTAAATTGCATACTATTAAAAAGAGAACAGAGGAAAGCAGGAGTGAATTGTGCTTGTGAAACAGAAGCAACGATTACTGTTAGAGCTCTAGTAGTGTTGAGAGTATTGGGTTAATTCCAGAGACAGAAAATGGAAAATACAAAATGCAGAAATATAAAATTCTATATATGGTGAAATTATCCCATTGCAGGCTATTTCATGTAATATTTCATATGTATGATATCAGAAATCTATACAACATGGCTCTTAATGCTGCTTACAACTGCTTGAAGTATGAACAAAATGTAATGGCTCTATTTGAATACATTTAATCCTATTCACATACAAATCCATCTTGTCTGAAGCATGAGCTAAACTTCACACTCAGGTTTCTGTATTTAGTAGCATTAATGTAAGGCAGCCTTACAATCACACATCTCTGTGTTGACCATACCCCGAGTCACAGTAGATCAGATCAGTTATTGAAGCACGAAGACTTCTGGACTTGTAGAGCTTGCACATAACTGTTCCTCTCCAGACAAAGGAGAAGAAATTTGTTCATGGAAGCAACGTGATTCATGAAGAGCAAAGCAATTTGTGGTAAGACTGAGTCTCCATGACAGTGGCTTGATCCTCAAGTATCATTTTAGATGCTAACATAAGGGGTATTATTCTTTCCAACTTTATCAGCCCCAAATGCCAAGATGGGTTGCCATTCTAGCTGCTTTTAAAGTTATAATTTGATTATCTTTGCCCTATCTTTCAAAATTTCATTCCTGTCAATGGTGTTCATACCATTGACATAAAGATCAGTTACGCTTCAGAATCAACTGTATTCTGTTGCATGAGTAGGCACATGTAAAATACTGTTTTTGGGGTCACTGAAAATAATTTGTTGACGCATGGTTTAATATAAAAGTGAAGGAAAATTTTAAACACTGCATTTTACCATTTTAGAAATGAACTATTTTTAGATATTAATCTTTTATTTCTTTTTTTGTTGAAAAGGTTTTCTCAATTTTAAAAGAAAAGACTAAAAGGGGTTAAATAACTTTGCTATAAATGTTTTCATTAAAAAAAGATAAAATTTTCTTTATATTCTCTCTTTCTTCTTTTTAATTAAAAAAATGAGACACGTGGGGAAAACAGGTATGCTCAGTAGTACTCTCCAGAAGCCTACATCCCTGTTCTGAAGCTGTGCTAGTGGAGCTAACATCAGATGTGTAATGTTATTCACTTTGTCCTCTGACTAGCAACTCAAAACTGAGATGTTTTGTGTCACAGGCTGTACCCAACCATCCTCGCTGTCCCATTCCAGTGGTTAAAAGGAAATAAATGATTTTATTTGTTTTGTGCAGCAAAATGTTTATACCCACAATCATATTGAGGTTCAGGCATTTACAATTCACTTTTACCCTAAAACAAGAGGCTAGACTTCTGAAACAGAAGCTTCTTATTTCTAACTATTTTTAACTAAAATATCACAGGTGGGCAACAATAATTTTGTCATGCCTTTTCTTAGCTTTTGAAGATGAGGTATAAATAATTATTACATTATTTTAGTGACTGGCTGGAGACAAGGCAGAACCATTAATTATGTTGCTTTTTCTTCTTTTCCAAGGCAGTCTTTAAAATGGTGTTAATGTAGTTCTTAGCATTCATTTAAATGTCAACTTAAACTGAAAAAGATGAAACAAAACGCAGTTTTTGTGACTGAAATTTTCTCTTTGGGATTTCACATCAGTGTGTTAATTATGAGTTAGCTGTTTTAACTCAAAAGCGTAACACTACACCAAAAGTTTCGTTTTTCTAAACTACAAAGATTTCTAGAGCCCTAGGGAATGATTTTCAGATGACCCTATGAAATAGATTTTTTTAGATTTGAGAGAATTTCACAGAAATATGCTTGACAGTGACACTTACTATACCTTGAAGCTTATGTAATGAACTAAGCAAGAGCATAAATTACGTAGATGCACCTCTTTTATGCAAGATGTTGACATTTTCTGAAATAGTTCTCTAAAAATTACAGCAGCTCCTTAAAATTCATTACTCTACAATCAAATATATAGCCTGATCAAGAATCCATTGAAGTCGACAAAGATTTCTATTGACTTCAATAGGCGTTTGGATTTTATTGCCTCTCAAACCTGTTTCCTTTCAATGTTTCTCAGAAGCTACTAACAAAGTCCCTAAAGAATGAAATTTGCTGAAGGTTCAAAAAACCATTTCTCTTTATATTAAAACCATTTCTCTTTTTCATATTTTTAGTCATACAATTTGCCCTGGCCTCAAGTTATGTAATCAGTTTTAGCTGGTCAGATCATTCCTTGTTTTAAAAAAAAATGTCATGAAAGTGCCCCTCCTCCTTCAAAACCTTTTTACAGATTAATCTTAATGTACAGATATGACCTACATTAATCTTATTTATTTATAGGGGCTCATCATTGGAAATCTTTACACTGTGCACTGCAGTATTGTCTACCCAACCTAGCTCAAAGGGTATACATAAGCATTCAGTTAAAGTTCAGTTCAGAAACTTAGTTTAAGCCATTTGAAATTCAGCAAATGTGCAAATGCTAAAGTCACCCAACAAGGAGGACCCAGAGCATACATTCCAGTGTGCTTTGCAGGCTCCCTTATCTGGATACAGATGACAGCAGCCAAGGGCACAGGTTAGGACAAATTAGCTGGTGCCCAAAGGAAGCAGAACACCTACTCCCTTCCTCAGCTGTCAGGCTGTCAGACAGCAGAGCCAGAGTGAGTTTGCTGTCTTTCAGACATGTCCATTTTCCTCCCAGTCTGATGAATCCGTACTACAATGACACCAGACTCTGGATCCCATGCAGATTGCTTGAAAATTCAGCTCTCCAGCCCATCAGGTAGGGTCTGTAGAATAGTGCCTGGGGGTTTAGGAAGGAAGTGCAGGCAGTGTCAGTATATAAGTGTGGGTCAGAGGACCCTAGTCCCTGTGGGAATGGGGATCAGGGGGCTGGCAGTGTCTGGGGGAGGGGCTTCATGATGGGGGGCAGGCCATGTCCATGTAGGGGTGGACTGGTCTGGGGTCCCTGGTCCTGACACGGATAGGATCCATGCAGTTTGGATATGAGAGAGGGTGGGATCTGGTGGATCCAGGTCCAATAGAAAAAGACTGGGATCTGCCAGACCCTGACCCTTCCAGTACCCAAATTGCCTGGATCCTACCACAACTGGAACTGGGGACACCAGACCAGCCACCCTTTTTACATTTGGAACACTTCCACCCCCTGCATGGATGCAACCTAGGGCTCCAGTAATGGGGAGCAAGGATGGGCTGGGCCATGTCCGTGAGTGGTAGGAGGTGTAGCAGGGGTCTCTAGGACTGTGGGATTGGGGAGCAGGGCAATCAGTGTCTAACTGGATGCAGGAGGGTTGAGGGGGTTTGGAGATGGCAGGGGCAGGGTTGGCTTGAGGGTCTGGTGCTGCTGAGTCACAGGTTACAGCCACAGTGGGAGGAGGCTTTCCCCATGGATGGCTGGAGCTGTGCGCACTGCCAATTGGGGGGGGCGGGGTTACCCTGAGATCATAGCGGTGTGCCCCCTCCATCACAGCTAAAGCTGGGGCTCTTCTCACAGTGTGAGTGCTTTAGCTGCCTCAGGATATAACCTCTCCATTGCGGCCAAATCCTCAGCTCTGACTGCAGTGCAGGGGCTTTCGCCATAGGCAGATGGGGTCCAGTGCTGGAAGGTAGTTTCCCCCCACCAATGCAGGGTCACAGGGCTGAGGAAAGGCCCCAGGGGATTTTGGAGAGGTTCTGGGTTTTCCAAGTCCCCCAGCTGTGAGAGGGAGGGATTTGCTGTTATTACTGTTTATTCATAAATAGTACTGTGTCACAAAGCATCTCCCTGAACAGGAGGGGGGATTGGAAAGGGCACAGTGGGGTGCATGAGGGCATCCCTATGGCTGCAGTCAATTGAGATGGTGTGCAAAAATTCATTGCAATACTTCACCCCACTAGATTAGTACTTCAGCCTTGTCCAATGTGGTGGAAATTTCCACTGCATCAGCCATTATTTTTAACCATTTCAAGTGCTGTGAATGCTTTTTCACAGAGCATTTCAACTGGTGGAACTGTGATTCCACCTGCTGAAATTCAGTGCCTGCACATACCGTAAATAATCTAGTTAAGGTACTGAAAGGAGTCTAGCGACAGTGAAATGGAGCTCTGTGTGGGCTAACTTATTTTTCTCATTAGGAGTATTGCCTGTGATAACCTTTTACTATACACAACTGGGGACAGCTGGAAGACCCTGAGGAGCTAATAATCTATAAACTGAGGGCATTTTTACACATGCTTCAGAGGGTGCCCTTTAATTAGAGTGGCTCTGAGAGCCACTCTAATTAAAGCTCCCACAGTGTTTTATGTATTCAGTGCCCCACACTTCAAAATGGCAGCAGGGGCACTTTAGCTAAAGCTTTTTCATTAAAGCTTTAGTTAAAGCACCTCTGCTGCCATTTTGAAGCACAGGGATGCTGAATACATAAGGCGCAGAGGCTGTTGGAATGCACTAATTAACACACTCCAGCAGACTCGATTTAATCACGTCTGCTCTGACACTGCAATTACAGAGCTTTGGAGGAGCATCCCCACACATCTACATGCACCCAAAGAGATAAGTAAGTAAACATCTGGAGGATGTGGAATGGAAAGTTTCCTGTTACGAATCAATAGGACATCAGCAGCATTATTACCCAGGTAACTGTGAAGCTCAAGCAAGTTGTGATCCTGCTCTCTCCTTTCACACAAGCTGTCAATGAGGGACCATATTGAAACAAGTCTGAAGAAACTCTGTCAGGGATGTAGAGGAAAGAACAGAATTATCCACATCATCTTAATCGATGTAAATATTCCCTTAGTTACAGGTTCACCAAATTGGAGCAGTTTACTAGTTTTACTTGCTTTACCTTGCCCCCTCTACTTGGGGTGAGACTGTAAATGTTTGGAACACCTTAGAGAGGTAAAAAGTATGGATGTGGTGGTGGGTGCTCCATGACCCATTGCTGCCTGATGAGTTCCTTATTATTTTCATTTTCATTCTGGAAATGGGATGGTTGTTCAGCTCATTACCTATGCTGCTGTATGAGACAGGAATTCCAGTCATGGTAATATAATTTTTTGGCAGCTCCTACGTGTAGTGTTGGTATGGTTCTTCCATATTTCTCCCTTCCACCTGCTCCTGTCAAGCTGAAGCTCAGTGGCTTCGCCTCCATCCCAAAAGCAGTCCTTTTGGAATGAATCAGCCCAGCAGCTGGTCAGCACAGCTGTAAATGACACCTGATCACTTAACCAGATAAATAAACAGTAGTCGGTTCCAATAATAGTCCCATAGCTCCTTTGTGGCTCTTATGTACAGAAACTGGTATGTATTAACTACACTCATCTACTGGCTAGCATAGTTCAGGCAGACCTGTTATCTTTAACTTACTGGAGCTTTTATTGCAAAGTGAAGGTTGCTGGAAAATTTGCTATACTTTCCTTTGCTCATGCTGTATATGTTGTTCTCTTTTTTTTCTAGTATTATAGTTCTTGCAGTCCTTTACCCAATAACAGACACTGTGTAAAAGAATAAGGCTATTAAAATTATAAATCATTTGTATTGGATATTTTTTTCCTTCAGAAACAAAATAAAAAAAATCTGTATCTGTGTTGTGCTGGGGAAAATTTAAATGATATTAATTCAATGTATAATTTCCTCAGAAGGTTTAGTCAATACCTTTTGGGATAAAAAGAATATTTTTTCCTTGTGGCGTATATGTTCTCTTGTTTATAGTAAGGTTTATCTACATGTAACATTTTATACAATTTAGGTGTTCTAAGTCTGTTTAACTCAAAATATTTCTTAGTAGGTGGTAAGTATTTTAGGATGGAGCCTTAAACATATACAAATTAATTGGATTTTTATGGGGAAAGGTCATTCATTCAAAATATGTGACTCCTAGGATTTGAACTCAATACCTTAAAACACAGATGAAATGTTTTTGTCTGGACTCCAGAAGAGTCATTGTGACCAAATAAATGGCGGGTTCTTTTGTTGACCCATCCTATTAGTAAGTGATGGAGTTCCCCCAGGGAACTGCTGATTGATTCTTGCTAAATGCCCTCTAATTATAGCAAGAGTGACTAGATTTAAGGAAGACAGAAATGACTCATCAGTTTAAGAGACTTAGGATAAACAGATGCTGCTGCAAAAGCCTAAAGTGAGCTAAACATAGAGATAAAACAGATATTTTTCTGAAGTAAAGCCAGCCTCCAAGAAGGGCATTGAATATGCATGATGTACTTTTTTTTTCATAATGGGGTAACAATTATACTTGGTAATCCAAGTGTTTGGAAAACCCTCTAATGATAGGTGCTTTATACTACAGATACATTAGAAACAATAATTTTTAGAGCCCTTTTTCTGTTTTGTCCAAAAATCTCTGCAAACTTCATTAAATAGCTAAGATGAAGTTGGGGTGGCCCAGTGTTAAATACTGTTATATTCATCAGTTATATAATTTGCCTTCTTTCTTATATCCTAATACTTGCAATGCTTTTTGTTTCTTTATACTTGTTCATACAAAGTCACAAAAGTCTTTCTTACTCTTTTTGAGCCTTGCTGGAAATCTTTTGAAGTTTTACTTTCTCTATTTTCCTTATATGTATTGGTTCTCCCTTCCTTGTTTCAAAGGGAAGGTAAAATAAACAAAGAAAAACCAGAGAAGTTAGGAGCTGGCTTAAAATCTAGAAGTATGAGTTCAAAGACTAAAAAACTAAGCCAGCTTTCATGTACCTGGGGTCTCTCTAAATTTGTCAGGTTTTATTCCTTTCTTCTTCTGGGAAAATCCAAGCTGTAATTCGTCATATTTATTTTTACTTTAATTTCTGCTTCTTTACCTGTAAAATGAAGGCCATGTAATACGAGTGCAATATTACATATTAATGAGGAGGTTCCAACAATGAATTTTCGATTCTTCCTTCTTTTCTGTCATGAAAAAAATCCTAGTGCCATTCTTAAGAGCATTTAACACTTCATTTCTTTTTGAAAAGATATGTACAAACAAAGCATATTTTTTATGACACAGGTCTACTTTTTCACTTCACCTTGGGAGTTGTTGATGCACACACGTTAGTGTGTCAGCTAATAATAATAACAAAGGGTTTTAAAATTCTAAGTGTTCCATCAATATGCAAGTTCTATGATGCCAAATGCAGATTCATTGATGTTATAATCTAAATTCCGATATTCTGTCACAGTTCATTCATTATCAAGCAATAAACAATATACCAATTGCTTGAAATGGGTAATATTCAGGGAGAATAGCTATTAGATTTTTTTCCCCTTAGCTTATAGCCTTTTATATTTTGATTTTTTTTCCTTTATGTATTTGCTAGTGAGAGCAGAGATTTTTTTTCTGTTTAAGTAGTGTCCAATTCAAAATTTTCAAACTTTAGCAGAATCATATAATAGTGAAACCCTCAAAATCGTCACATCTGCCATCAAAATTCTATTTGGAATATTAACAATGAGATTTTGCTCTGTGGATAATTCTTGTGGTAGTACTGTATTGCGTTCACTTAAATATCTGTAAATTGCTCTCATCCTGCTGTGTTTTATATAGTATAATTCATGTTCAGAGTGACAGCCAGGGCAAGAATAAGGGCCATAGTCAGGATACATGGATTCTACTCCTGGCCAGGCCCTAACTTAGTGAGGCTGTCAGGTGTCTTATTTCTTTGTGCTTCAGTTTTCCATTTGTAATATACTGATGAAAATTATTTCTAAACACATTTGTACCCTCAGATGATAATCACTGCATGTCTTTAGCAATCTATAATTTTTAAAAATCTTATTAAAATGTGTCCCTGAAACACAATTGTAACATTTTTTCAATAATTCCTACATCTGAAATATTTACATAAAAAGAGGTATGATTGATTTTATTTATGTTCTGTTAACAGACAATGAAATCAAACACATATATATGTGTGTGTGTACATATGTGTACATACACACACACACGCAATGGTGTGAGAGAGCCTAGTGCTCTTTCAGAGTACTCCACATCAAAGCAAGGAGTCAGTACACATATTATATAGAAGAGGAAGTTCTAAGCTTCCTCTCTCTCTTACCTGACTTTTTGTCCAATTCAATCCCTGAATACAAAAATGAAAAAAAAAAGAAGGAAATAATAAAAGAAAGAAAGAAACCAAAACACTGAGTTCATAAACTGTCTCAATATAGAACACTTGGAATATTTTGACATCGACATCTTTTCATTATGGAGGAATAACTTCAGTGTTAATATCAAGGATGCCAGCCATAATAGAAAACAGGGACTGAAAACTGAGGCAACATATAATGCACTGTATATGATACAAGGGAAGAATAAGGATGTTCTGAGAACCTTGCTATATATGTGGCACTAGTTATTGTTCAGAACAGCTGAACCTCAGCTAAAGGCAAGAATATTCTACTTCTACAAAGAGGCAGTTTTATTTATACTGAATAGTATCTTACTTGACAAACACTGAAATCAGCATTGGAAGACAATGATGACAATGAGATCTGGTCCGAAAGGAGCCAGGATGTCAGCCACCATGGCAGACTCGATCTAATGCTGGGTTACCAATACAAGCTTAAAACAGATGCTACAAATTGTTGAGGATGATGCATTTCTACTTAAACCGTTCTTCCTTGACAGCCAAGCTGCTGTGGGCAAAGTTATATACAGACACAGACTTTAAAAACCAAGGCAAGCAAACAAACAAATCTCCATCTCATGGAAAACTGACACAGACCTTATCCTAAATGTCCACTGTAAGAAGTTTTGGGGTTTTCTTTAGCACATTTGCCTGAATATAAAAGTCTGTAAAGGTCTTACAAAAAATGGATATTCTTCCTACTGGAAATGACATGTAAAATATGCTTCTTCTGCTTTCTAAGTATCAGCTTAGTAGTTTCAGCTGAAATGTCCTTTTCTCATAAAAACATATTTTCATCACATACCATTTTGCTTCAGGTGCCCTCCTTTAAAGAACAGGAGAGAGGAGAGAGGAGTTCAAGAAGAGTGGTTGCTCCTCAAGGGATCGATCCTCAATGCACAAGCTAAGTCTATTCCATCTCGGAGGAAAGGCAGCAAGAGGGCACAGCAGCCCCCCTGGCTCACCAGGGACCTAGCAGACCTCCTAAGGCTAAAAAGAAAAGCCTACAAAGGATGGAGGATGGGATTCACCTCCAAGGAGGATTATTCTGCA
>NW_017728992.1:173072133-173082501 GCF_001723915.1 Gavialis gangeticus
CAGGAAGGCCAACTGTACCTTGTCATGCATCCACAGATGCATCTCAAGCAGGTCCAAGGAGGTGATCCTCCCCCTCTATGCGGCACTGGTCAGGCCACAGCTGGAGTACTGTGTCCAGTTCTGGGCGCCGCACTTCAAGAGAGATGTGGACAACATAGAGAGGGTCCAGAGGAGGGCCACCCACATGATCAGGGGGCAGCAGGGCAGACCCTACCAGGAGAGGCTACGGGACCTGAACCTGTTCAGCATCCAAAAGAGAAGGCTGAGGGGGGATCCAGTGGCCTGTTACAAACTAGTCAGAGGGGACCAGCAGGCATTGGGGGAGTCCCTGTTCCCCCGAGCACTACCGGGAGTGACTAGAAATAACTGTCACAAGCTGGCAGAGGGTAAATTCAGATTAGACATCAGGAGGCGCTACTTCACTGTCAGGGTGGCTAGGATCTGGAACCAACTTCCAAGCAAAGTGGTGCTGGCTCTATGAAGTATCAAAATAGTGTCTTAACCATGGAGACATTACCTGGCCTTTCATTCTCCCTTTACCAGAAATTCTATCGTATATCACAGAATCCTTTATGATGAAATTTAAATGAACTTTTGATGAAAGCCCAACCTTCCACATCAGATTTTTCCAAAAGAAAAAAAAATTGTCAAAAAACTCTCAGCTGAGCTACTAGTCTCATTTCAAAAACAGACAGCTGAAGAACATAAGAATTAGACAATTTACCTAAGATCACACAGGCTTGAACTGCTGGACAAGGGAAAACAAAACCCTGTTTGTTTTGAAAGAGAGCTGCCCTGAAAATGAAGGAGAGAGTCCTTGATCCTTGGGGAATTTTTTTGATTGATTTGCTTGTCAGTCTTTGATAGCTTCGGCTTGTGGTTTATGCTGAGGTCTGTGTAAATGGAGTAGGCCAGATAGCAGTGATCACTAGGAGCTCTAGTGATCCTTGATTAATGCCTTTGGTCACTGCTGCACCTTAAGGAAGGAATCACAGAGATGACCTACATGAAAGTATTTTAAAGACAGTAAGTGTAGTTACCCACAGGAGCTATCCAATAAAAGGATCTGGTAAGGGAGTTTAAGGAGCATAGGCACTGCCAGAATGGTTGAGAAATAGTACATCACCAAAGCCAACTCCATGGTTGAATCTTCCTCTCTGTGTACCAATGGATATGCTGAGAGAGGGGTCCTGACTCTGCACCCTACCACCCAGGTCCTAGGCTTGATTTGCTGGGAACATGTTCCTGTAAAGTAACAGACTAGGAAAATCTTGTGATATGAGAGGTGTCTTGGTTTAATTTCTCAGGAAGCAAGTGGGAGAGTTACAGGAGGAGGTGACTAGGCTGAGAAGCATCTAGTACATGAAAATTTAACTAGCATAATGCCCATGGACAGAGAATTAGGAAGGTTTCCAAACAGAGGGGATTGTAGCAACATCAGTAAAGGGGGATGAACAGTTTCCACTAAGGCGACATTTAAATGTTCAGTTCAACTAGTTGGAGTTTAGTCACTTAATTTAGGACACTGAAATCAGCAGGTTGAAACATGAACAACTGTGCAAAATAAGGTTAGTAGGTTCTGAGGTCAAGCAGTCAGAGCATGCTCTGCTGTATCCCCTGTCTTCCTGGATACATGTAAAAGCAGCTAGCAGAATGTCCCCTGAAGGGGGTTGTGAGGGATGGTGTTTTGGAGGTAGGTGCAGTGGCTGCAATCAGTTGGGAATGTGTGCAAGATTCATTGAAAGGCTTGCACCTTCAAGTTCAAATAGCACTTTAACCCCATCTGACAGTGGAAATTTCCACTGTTTTGGCCATTTTTAAAGCAGTTGAAATGCTGTGAATGTTTATACATGGTGCATTTCAACTGATAGAACTGCAATTCCAGCAGTTGAAAGGGATGCTTCTTTATACCCCAAAGGGAGCACACTGGATGCTGACTACCCTGGTATCAGACAATACATTGACCTAACCCATTCTCTGTTGAGATCAAGCAACAATATGCTGTTTTGGAACACATGAATAAACAAGCTCAGTGTTGAGGGAACAGGAGTCATGAACCCCAATATTTGGGAGGTTTGAAGCTACTACTCCCAAAATGAAATAAAGGGTTGTTTTGCTTGATGATTCCCTTCTGAGAGAGATAGAGGCATCTATCTGATGATCTGACTTTTGACCTGCTGCAAAGTCAGTCTTAGGAGCTCAAATCTGTATTACAGACAGATTGTCAGATCTCATCCAGATCTTTGATAACTACTTTATGGTACTAATGCATGTGAATGCTAATGATATTGACAAGTGTGACCTTTTGCAGATCAGAGGAAATACAAGGCTCTTGAAGTAAAGGTTGAAGGAGTTGGCAGCTCAGGTGGTGTTCCCTGGATTCTCACCTGTTAAGGTCCTGGCAGGGACAGAAGGTACACAGGCAGGACCATCTATATAGGCAAAGGTCTTCCTATATGTGGAAGGCGTGGAGCACTCCAGGACCAAAGTTCCTGTATGGGCATATGAATATTTCCCAAGAGACCACTGATGATGTCCCAAAAAGAACCATTGATTAAACATATGGTCCATCTAATAAAAAGAGGAACATCATATTTGCTCACAAAGTTGCTAATTCAGTGAGGAGGGTTTGCAAGGTGCTGGAGTCATAATTTTGTGTGTAAGTATAAATCATAGTAACCCGGTCAAGGCCTAAAAAATCAGGCAGGATGGGGAAAGATGGATAATCATGATAAGCTTCTAGGAGAATCAAGGAAGAAAACTGTAGGTCAGTCTATTGAACATCTTAGATGCCTATATGCTAATACAAGAAATTTCAGGAATAAATGGGGCACATGGAATTCTTAGCAGATAACCAAAACTATGATTTTATGGCATAACAGACCCACTCTACACATTATAGGTTAACAGGTAAATTGTAATTATCTTAAGACCAGGTGCACCTGCAAAGTCGCTGTCACACAATAAAAAGCTGCAATTAGCTATAAAGTTAGTTTTGAAAATATGTACTAACTTTATAGCTGGTTTCTATCAAGCTTTAATTTGCATGTGTAACAGGGTCTTACTTGCAGATGGGAGCCCTGTCAGCTGACTGGGCTCCCAGGCACAGGGGAACTCCATGCCCAGTGTGAAACCCTTGCATGCACATGGGCAGCTGGGACCAAGAGGGTCCTGGGACCTCATTAGGCATGGGACCTCATCAGGCATGGGATTCTCAGTCCTGCTGGGCATGAACCCCATGGCTGGAAGTTGCCTCAGCAAAGGGAGCACCCTGTGGTGGGAGCCTACTTCATGCCAATTCAGGGGGAGCCCAGGATTGGGTTTCTCCTACACTGGCAATAAAGTGTGATTTGATCTAATGTGTGATCCTACAATAGCACCTTCTGCCATGTATGTGTGATATGGCAGGAAACACAATCATGTGGATTATGCAGTAGATCCAATTGCACCGTCACTTGCACATGTAGAGGGGACTACAGATGATAAGGTCATGAGTATTTCTACAGCCTTAATATAGAAGCATGCAGCTTATTCTGGCAGGGAAGCTAAAAGAAAAGAGTTGTTACCTTATATTCAAAGATATATACACATACTTTGATGTTCAGAATGTAACAGTAGCTAATCCCGTTGCAAGGAGAGAAGACCAGAGATAGTGCAATGTTCTTCTACAGACAGCACAGTCCAGGAGGAGGAGTAGATAGGTATTTTGTTGTTGTTGTTGTTGGGGGGGGGGGGGGGGGTTGTTAGAGTCAGCCAAAGAACAGGATTTGGTGACATCTGTTGGGAAAATGATACAGCATGACTCTGCCAAAGAAACTTTTGGAACATGTCAGGAACAACTTTTCATATAGAAGTTTGACTTCAGATGGAACATTATGTCCAGTTTGGGGCATCACATGTCAAAGTAGGTATGAAACAATTATGTCCAGAAAAGAGTAACAACAGTGATTGGAGGTTCAAAAAACATGACTTATGAAGAAAGAAAGAATTCGACTTGTTCAGTCTAAAGAAGAAAAAACCACTGGGGAAATGTGATAATATAATTATTGCAAAGAGAAAGGTTATAACTGGTTCTTCTTGTCCACATGAGAGAGAACAAAAAAAGTAATGGGTTTAAACAGCAATAAGGGAGGTTTAAGGTAGAAAGAAAAACTGTAGAGATGGTTAAGGAAGGAAAATCTAGGTAGTGGTGGGATCTTCTATTACTGGTTATTTGTAAAAGGAGGCTTAACAATTTTCTGTCATGAATGGTTACAGTACACTTCAACCACTGAAGCAGAGAATTAGACTAGATGACTTACTGAGGTTCATTTTGCCTCTGCTTTCTATGCTGCTGTTATTTCCTTGGTCTGTGGGTATATGATATAATCTACTCTGTAGTCACAAAACATTGGTAAATTAGTCCATGCTGAGTTTAGCTCTGATAGACTGATACTGATATACAATATAATTAGCTGAAAAATAGCTCAGGTATCTCTGCACTTCAGTGAAATCACAAAAGTTCAGGATCTAAAAACAAGTCTATTCATTTTTACACTAACCTGTCTACACTGGACATTTTGCCTGGAATCACATGGAGATGATTGCTGCAGTCTCAAGTAAAGTTTACTTTCAGAGCCTTCAAAATTACATTACAAAAAAAAAAAAAAAAAGGAAAAACAATTACAGTTGGACAGTTTAGGATAACACAACTACAGTTTCATGAGAATCTAGTAGTTTTTGCAGCAGATTTAAGTGAAAAAAGGGGGAAATGACACCAAATATGGAATGTCCATTTCAAAGTAGAAAAAAATAGACAGTAGAAACAGTCAAAATTCAAAGGTTTGTAGCTCCCAAGAAGGAACGTTCCAAAAAGTGGAAAGATTGGATATTGCCCCCGTGCAATTGACTTGCATTTTCTAGTCTTACATATAAGGAATATAGAAGATGGATTTGACCAGCACATCCCAAATGGTTTTGGGTCCATCTGGGTAAAAAAAACATACCAATGACGCCAAGGAAATAAGCTGATTTACCTTGAAACATGACTTCTACCATGATTTTTTTCCATAAGCAGTAAGTAAAGTAGAGAATCAAACAGCCTTAATTATTCCTGAACAGATAAATCTACATATGTGTATCCAAATTGCCCCTAACTAAAGATTTTGATGAATGCTAATGACATTGCAGAGAACAATTCAGAGAAATGAAATAAAAATCTACTTGACTGCCTAGGGAGACAAGTATAGAGAAATAGTAAAATATAAAATGAATAAAGTTCAGACAGTAGCTGAGTGTTGCAATATACCCAATTAATCTTTGAGAGTTATATCTAAGTTATTAATAGGATCAGTATCCAGATTGAATGGAGACAGTAAATAAACAAAAAATAGTGTTTGACCTATAGGCAAGTATCAGTAGTACCAAAAAGAAAAACATACTATATTCTGAAATGTGTGCAGTTCTTGATAAAAACAAGGGACTGGTCGCATACAAGAACTTAGGGAGAATTTATGCATTAAAGTCCACCATTGAATTTCCCCACTCAGTTTCATAGTTTCATAGTAGTTTGGGGTCAGAAGGGACCTGAACAGATCATCTAGTCTGACCCCTGCCACTGGCAGGAGCACTCACTGGGATCACACAACCCCAGACAGTTGCTACCTAAACTTTAACATTTCTCATCTTCATGGGAACCTTAATCTTTTTTTTTCCATAAACTTTTCAGGGATCAAAATTGGTACCCCTGCACACGCGCAAAATCACAGGGCTGAACCTAGATAACATCTAAGCCAAACTGGGTTCCAGAAACTACCTGTTCCTTCACTCAAGGAATTTATCTTACTGATGACTTTATCTTCACTTGATTCACAGAGTGCACTCAATACATGCCAGTAAAACTGGGACCCACATGCATCCAGGCATAACTGTTCATTTAAAAATAATAAACATGCCAAGCCTGTGCACCATACCTCCTCAGCCCAGGCTTCATGAAATACCACCCCCTGCTCTCATAGATGTTATGAAGGACATATGCAGAAATATAAGTTGCATCAGCTTCTACTTCACCTCAAGCCATGTGCTGAGAGCCCACCAGTGTGCTTTGTGGCAGCCAGAGGTGCAGTCCACCATCATGCAACATTTGCTCAGGCAGTACTTCTAGTGCTCCTTCCAGCAATCTAGCTACTCCTGGTAGGGCTTCATGAACTAGGGAATGAGGGGATAGGCTGAGTCCCTGAAGATGGGGGAGTGATGACATTGCTGAGGATAAAATAGGGAACTCCATGTGTGTAGTGCCTGATCTCCATCCTCAAGGACTTGTGGAAGATGTGGGCATCATGGACACTGTCCAGCCAGTTGGAGAAGATGTGCATGAAGTGGCTCCAATGGTCAACAGTGCCTTGCAGGATGATGGAGAATGTATCATGTCATCATGATGCAGATGACAGCAGGGTCCCTTTGCAGTTGATGAATGCCTGCATGGCCTGTGCTGGGTAGAGGATAGGGATGTGAATGTCATCACCAGTCTCCACACAGTTGGGGAAGCACATGCAGCAGAAGCCAGGGATTACCTCCTGAATGTTGACAAGGTGGATGAAGCAGTGGGCCTGAACTTCCTGGATGACCAGGCACACCTTCTAGATGGCTTCACCAGCTGTGGTCTTGCCCATGCCAAACTGGTTAATGACATACTAGTAACTACTAGGGGTGGCCACCTTTGTGATGGCAATGGCTATTTGCTTCTCTGGAGTGAAGGATAGGTGTATGCTGATATCCTGGCATGCAATATGGGTGGCCAGCTGGATGACTATATCCATGAATGTGGCCCAGGCCATGTGGAAGGTCTGGACCCACTGCTTGTCATCTCGGGTGCTGAGGATGATCCACTCTCACCACTCACTGCTGGTGGCAAGGGCCCAGAACCAGCACTAAATGGTCTGAAGGTGGTGCCAGAGTGCCCCAGAATCCATGGTGTCTTGGGTGGCCTCATCTTGTCAGCCACATGAAAATCAGTTGCCCAGGCCTCTTGGTGAGAGCAGGGTGCAGTGGGTGGCCCCGCATGGGATATTTGACTGCTGGCTCAGGCATGAGGGCACATGCCATGGTGACCAGCTGCTGCATCATGTCCAGGTGGGTGGATGTGATGTCCTGAGGCCTCCAATAAGAGTCATGTAGGCTAACACACAGAAAATGCTGTAGGTCCTGGGTCTCCCTGCTTGGGTGTGGGTGGCATACCATGGCAGGGTGCTGGGACATGGAGGCATGTACAATTCACAACAGAGGGTATTTGCTCTGGGAATCTCCTGTCAGCTTAGAGCTGGGTGTGGAGGAGGGTCTGAGGTGATATGGCAGGAACTTTGGGGAGAGCTTGCCTGTTCCTGGCAGCTAATCGGGGGTTCCCCAGGCACCCAACAGTGCTTGGCAGGTTTTCTGGCAGCCTGAGGAGGCAAGCAGGAGCACCCCCAACCTGCAGGCCTTGGCTAGTGTAGGCATCCTGTGTGCCCCTCCCTACCCCCCATCCCACCACCAAAGCTGAACATGTGTTCTGTTCATTGCTAAGCTAACCTAGGCTGCTTACAGAAAACTGTGCAACTTAGTTTGATTCCACCTCAGACCTTTTGAACATCTCTACTTAGCCAAAGCATCCAGTTTAGAATTTTGATAAAAATTAAACATGGCTTCTGTAATTACAAAGAAAATGGAATCAAATTAGAGCCAATGGACTATAGATTTGAATAAATAGCCCAAACAAAATTTCTCTCACAGCAATCTTTATAGCTAATGCTAAAGAGATCACAATAAATGTAATATCTGCTAATGTGGTGGATAGACTTTCATTAGATTTGTGGACTAGTATGGGGGAAAAAAATGGAACAGCCTAGATAGCAAAATTCATGGCCTGAGACCAAAAAAATGCTTCCAGAGAATAGTTCTGTCTGTCAATTTAAGAAAAGCACCAGGATCTAGAGATGTTGCAGTAAATTCAAATCGGGATAACTGTTATGAAATAAATTATGTTCTATCTATTCCACTTGTTAATTAATTAGTCATAAGCTGCTGTCAAATCTAAACAAAATCTACACAGTTTAAACTTTTTAACAGATGTTAAGGCAATTCAAGAATTTTGTCTCTTCACTCTTTTCAGGCATAAGCAATAAACATAGAGAGTGCGTCTACACAAGACACTTGCAGCGCAGTTAACTAATTTGGTGCATTAGCATAGCGGGCAAAACCCATGTTAATGTGTAGTGGAGTTAGTACCTGCCATTACAGGGAGTAACTTCATGGGTCATAATTGCAGCACATTAATAGACGCATCATTGTGCTCAGAGACAACCAAATTTCACTCGATACTCTTGCTAGAGGAAGCCAGAATTTAGAAACAGGTATGAAACCCATATATAAGATCATGCTGCAGAAATTGACCCTATTCTTCCATGTCCCCTAAAGGTCATTCAACTCCAGAACTGCAGTCTGAACAGAGGTTTAGACCTTGCCCTTGGGATTTCTTGCTTGTGATGTTTTACATAGTGTTAAGTGATTCTAGCAGATCAGTCCCTTTGAAAAACTGAGGAAATGTTATGGCAACCCATTCAAATTCTGAACTTCAGTGGCGAAGATCATTTTCTTGGAATGTGGGACTCTCAGATTTAGATCCCTACTCTTTTGCCTGATTTGGGACAGGGATTTGAGTCAGAACCAATTAATGCATGATTTTGGAATTCTTCTGAATTTTTCAGGTATGCCAATGATAACCAGGTGTTGCAGGTGGCAGTGAGCCAGAAGCAGGAGAGGGAGAAATAAGACAGAAGGTAGAGGGGCAAGGAGAACAGATTGGAGCAGAGCCAAACCATAGTAAAGTAAAACCCAACTAAGGGGTCCAAATAACAGTTTTATTACACAGACAACACACTACACAGCCCCATTAAGTTATTGGTTCCCACAAACACACACGCACTCACAATGGAAGCAGGAGAAAAAGACTCAGTGGAAGGGCTGGAGTCCAGGTAGGGAAGAGAAGCAGAGTCCAAGTCCTTGGTTGAAGAGTGGGTGGGGGGTGATAGTTACCTATCTGGGCTGGAAAGGGGTCCTTATCCAGTAGGTATTGTCCAGAGGGGGGTCTCCAGCAGGCCTCTGGGCGGATAGGTGGTATGGCATGGTCCTGGTCCAGATGGAGAGGGCATCCCACTGGGTCTGTCTTCACTGCCCCTTTTTATAGGAGGCATGCGCAGGCAAGGGTCAGCCCCTGGTGTACTGAACATGTGTGCTCCATGCAGGGATGTGCAGTTTCAGGTGTCTGTTGGTGGGGTTACAATGGTAAGGTTGCTGGTTCTGCAGGGTCTTTTGTCTTTCAAATGCTGGGTTCTTGTCCCTGTTCCTGGGTGAGGTCCGTGATTCCTGGATGAATCAATGCAAGGTAATGGCCTGGTCCTTACAGGCCATTCAGTAGAGGTCTGCTACCATTGTATTTCAATCATTCCCAATCACTCTTATTCATCCGGGAACTAATTTACATGGGAGGGGTACATGACTCATACAGTTGCAACATGGGATGCCCGGGCAGAGGACAGAAGCTGGAGGCTTGACATACAAAAAGGAAACTTGACATTACTTTGGTTCGCTTACATACACAGGCCTAAGCCATACAATATCCATATGAAACAATAAAAATCAATACAAAAATGATAATAATACAATATAAAACAGTAAGAATCAATACAATATAAAACAGTGGATATCCAAAACCAAAAACTTGCTACTAAAATAAAAATGTTAAAGCTTATCCTAAGTCTGAGCTCACTTATGCTTGTCTATAGGGAATAGAGAGGGAGAGAAAGAAAAGCTAGAAATAACTGGGGAAGGGAAGGGAATGCATGTCTATCATTTTATTTATATATATATGTGTGTATGTGTTTGTGTGTCACGGCACAGGGTCCTAGGGGTAGCTGTAATTTCCCCTAGGACCCCCTACCATGCCATGTTTGTCTCAAAGCTCCCTCATTCTCTCCTCCCATGTCTTGATCTTATCTAAATTAAAGGAAGGCTGCCTTTCCTCTTCTTGGTCATGGTGCTCCTGCTATCCCGCGTCTTGCTACTATAATGGGGTTCCAGGCACCCCAGCCTTATGGGCTATGCGTGGCTTCAACTGCCCCTTTACCATGCCCCAAGCCTCACTAATGTACCAGATGTTGTTTGGTTTTGGCCGCAGCCCTTGTCTCTCACCACGCCCCACTGGCGCTCTGGCTTTTGGCTGCCTTGTCTCGCAACTGCACCCCACAGATGCCCTGGCTTTCTACAGGCTTCTCTCACATCCACACCCTCTGGTGCTCGTCAATTGCTGCCCCCTTGCTCTGGGGCTTCTCACGCTGCCCCCTTTGCTCTGGGGCT
>NW_017728992.1:173087501-173092288 GCF_001723915.1 Gavialis gangeticus
CCCTTTACCATGCCCCAAGCCTCACTAATGTACCAGATGTTGTTTGGTTTTGGCCGCAGCCCTTGTCTCTCACCACGCCCCACTGGCGCTCTGGCTTTTGGCTGCCTTGTCTCGCAACTGCACCCCACAGATGCCCTGGCTTTCTACAGGCTTCTCTCACATCCACACCCTCTGGTGCTCGTCAATTGCTGCCCCCTTGCTCTGGGGCTTCTCACGCTGCCCCCTTTGCTCTGGGGCTTCCGCAACCTTGGGGGTCAGGTGGCCGTAGCCATGCCTGGCCCCAACTCTCCTCCTCAGGGTCTCGAACCCCTGCAGGGCTCAGGCGGCCTCGGCCTTACCTGGCCTCCAACTCTCCACTCCCCTTCTCAGGGCTGGTGTCATTGCACCCCAAAATGCTTTGACCTCTCTGGCACTGAGGTTCCCATGCTACCGTGGGTCCCCTATGAGGCCTCCTCCTACCCCTAATAGCCTCACCCAAACCACCGGTTGTAAACCACAACAGAAAACTCAAGCCACTAGGCTATAACATAAATCTAAGCCATCTGGCTATAACAACATTCGAGCCACTTGGGGGGGTTTCCATCTCTCACCAGTATCGCCTTGTTCAGTCATTCAGGCCCCTTCCTTTTCCTCACTCAGGTGGAGCTCTTTCCCCTTTGACTGCCAGCAGGGAACTGCCTGCCTGGCCTCAGCCTGGGTTTAAATGGGAGCCAGACCCTGCCCCTTCCAGTCAGCTGACTCCCATTGGTTGCCCTAGCAACCAGCTCCTGTGCCTCTTTATTACTACTCTGGCTGCCCTAGTAACCGGCAGCTGGGCTCCCCACTGACTGCTAGGGCTCTCTCCCCAGCAGTTCCCACTCTAAGGAGCAGGGCACCCACGTGGTCTGCGACACACCTCCCCTCTTTATAGGAACAGAGCACTGAAGTGCTCTGCAACTATATATATATATATATATATATATATATATGTACACACACACACATACACACACACACACACACACACACACATATATGTATGTATGTATGTGTATGGATTAAAAAAGAAATACTGGGGCTTTTGCTACAGGTCCAGATGGAGAGGGTGTCCCACTGGGTCTGTCTTCACTGCCCCTTTTTATAGGGGCAGAACTTTTGTGACCCTAGTGACAGGAGGCATGTGCAGGCAAGGGTCAGCCCCTGGCATACTGAGCATGTGTGCTCCATGCAGGGATGTGCAGTTTTGGGTGTCTGTAATGGTGGGGTTACAATGGTAGAGCTGCTGGTTCTGCAGGATCTTTTGTCTTTCAAATGCTGGGTTCTTGTCCCTGTTCCTGGGTGAGGTCCGTGATTCCTGGATGAATCAATGCAAGGTGATGGCCTGGTCGTTACAGACCACTCAGTAGAGGCCTGCTACCATTTTATTTCAATCATTCCCAATCACTCTTATTCATCCGGGAACTAATTTACATGGGAGGGGTACATGAATCATACAGTTACAACACAGGGGATGCATGGGCAGAGGACACAAGATGGAGGCTTGACATAAACTTAACATGACTTATGCTAACTTACATATATAGGCCTAAAACAGTAATCACACAATATAAAAGCAGTATGAACTTAATAATTATCACTTATAAAACAGTGGGTATTGATATCAAAATAGCAGGGAACTTACTTGCAAAGAGGGGAGAGAAAAATAAAACTTACTACCTAAAACAAAATGTTAAAGCTTATCCTACATCTTAGCTTACTTATACTTATCTATAAGGAATAGAGAGGGAGAGAAAAAGTCAGAAATTGTTGGGGAAGGGGAGGGAAATGCATTTTAAAATGTTTTGCTACACCCTCAGAGCGCTCCCTGACAGACCCAGAAGTGGACCAGAAGTGCTTCTGGTCCACTTCCAGGTCTGCTGCCGAGCGTGCTGGGGAGCCCCCCACACTCCTTTATGACACTCCATCTGCCCCAGCATCACAGCATTCATGAGCCACCTGGTACCTAGAGGTATGTAGAAAAAACTTTTAAAGCTGTGTCTATGTCCGAATTTCCAAACCTTTCCAAATCTCTCTGAATTGATTTGGAAGGTTGTAATTTGATGAGGAGAGATTAGAGGGTCTCCTGATACTATTTGGATTCAAAGATTCGGCCACCGGATCAGGCCTATTCTCCACCTAATTGAATCAGGGACCGAAGCTTCACACAGCCCTAGAAACTAGCTCATTTTAAATCTAGTGAAGGCAGAAGTCATGATAATACAAAGAACAGCACTTAGAATAGCTCACAAAAATGTTGACTTCACCACTGTTCAGAACTTACAACCTCTGACCATGAAGTCAATGCAGTAGAACCTATTGGTCTCTTCACTATTACAAGTAAAAAGAAAAAATGCAAGAGCAGTGAAGATTATAAATTCCTGAGCTGGCTGAGAGACTGATTTTTTCTGCTCAGATGAGGACCTTAACACCCTGATTCATTCATTTATAACCTCTAATTTATTAACTGCAACTCTCATCTTAACTGTATCGGGCTGAAATGTGGATGTCACACAGAAACTTCAAGGAAAAACAATTTTTCTCATTCAAAGAATCAGGGAACTTCTGAGGTCACATTTAGACTCTAGATAGCATGATGAAAGTACCTTGGGAAAGGTCTGTCAAAAGAAGCATATCTATCAAAACATAAGGATCAGCTTTCTGTAACACAGCAGGATTGGACGTGACTTTGAAATACATTCAGAATAGGTCACAACCTGGATGAGGGGAATTATTGCCAGCTTCTAAATTGTATATTTTTCTTCCTTTTTAACACTTTCATTTCCTATTTTGTTTTGTTTTTCTTTGCTATTTAATGGGTAGAAGTTTCAGGTTGTAAGATCAGGTGCTTACAAAGAATTATGAGCCTTGGTGCTTAACAGCAGATTTCAACACATGGTGTTCAAATGCTTTACTTACTAAACAGGAACCACAGAGTCTAAAACTGTCCTAGCTGTTCTAAATACATGAGACAAAGAACAATCTAATTTATAAATAACAGCTCAAACAGTGGAAGCAGGAAGTATCAGAAGAAATGTAGGTATTTCATAACTCTCTTTATTTCCTTGACTTTCCTTCCTTGCCATGTTATTAACCCCTTATTTTGTTTTTTATTGTTTCAAAACACTTTCTCTCTAATTTTTATTATTACTATTTTCTACTTTTGTTGCTGTTGTTTATAACTAATAATATTTTAACCCCACTCTCTTTCCATTGCATATTCTGTCTCCCTCTTCTTAGTCATTAACAGTTTTTAACACTTTCCTATAATAAATTACTCTTAATTCCAAACTTAAAGACAAAGTAATTCAATAACCTCCTATTTTCCCTAATATCCTCTGTTTGCTGGTCCCCAGCCCTCTCTCTCTAACCTTTCCCTCCTACCTGCTTTATAACACTCAATTCCCTTTGCCCTAAAAAAGTAACACTTCTTCATAGACACTCTGCAAATGTCAGTGGACTGTCTGCACTTTGTCTATATGGAATAAAACTATGAAATGCTCAGACAGTGTTAGATCTATGCATCCTAACTCCCAAATTGGAAGGAGTATAATGATACTAAGTGCATCATTCCATACGGGCCAATAAGCAGTGATAGTGGCTAAACCTTTTATTTCAGAGATTTTTCCCTTTCCTGTATAAATATTTATTAAAACAGTAGAATTGCTAGAAGAGGAGCAGTGGGACCACAGTGTAACTGATTTTTTTTTTCCGACAGCAACAGCAGAGTTTTGAAAGGTGTCTCAGGATTTTTGTTGCTAAGGAAACTGCTTCCCTGAGATCTGTATTTTTAGCAAAGTACCTGCTTTGGTAGGTTTTTTTTTAAAGAGGTCTTTCTTTTCTGGATGGAAGAGAATTTGTGTTTATTTTAGTACTTAAAGGCAAAATGGAGAAATGCTGATGTATTCAAAAAGAAAACAATGTCCTCCTGTATTTCTTCTGTACATTAAAATCTTAGGGCATTTATAGATGTGCCATGCTAATTAAAAGCACCTGAGCATCACATGTATCAGTGTCCCTGTGCTGAAAAATGCTGATGGAGCAGTCTGAACTACAGCTCGTTCAAGGAGCTTTAGTCCAAAGCGCCCTGCCGCCATTCTTCAGTACGGAGATGCTGATACACATGATGCTGAAGGATGCTGGAACAAGTTAATTTCCATGCTCCAGAAGACTCAATTAATCGAGCCTGCTCTGACGTGCTGAATTTACAGCATGTCAGAGGAGCCTCCCTCCAGGTGTGTAAGTGCCCTTAATTTTTAGTTTTAAGCAGTTCTAATAAAAGAATGGCCATCTATGTCCTGCCTAATGAATCTATTAAACTCCTAACTTCAGCAGTATCCTGTTAAAATGGTACAATTCCAATTGTTTATAATTGTGTAAAATTATATATACATATATATATGTTTATATATGATATATATATATATATATAAAACCTGTTGACTTTACATTTCACTGTAACTGTCTATCATATTTTATATTATAACAAGGCAATTAAAAGCCTCTATTTTTTTCTAAATACGATTAATTCTTTAATATTTGCCTCTATCAAAGTCTTTGTTATTGCTAATTTAGCACTTTTCTCCTTAGGAAATCTTTACTTTCCTCCAATCATATTCATTTTCTATCTGTGAACTTCTTCTGCTCCTGCTATATCTTTTTGAAGGGCAGGATGAGGAGGACTGAACTTTGTATTCCAAACGATGACTAACACATATTTTTCTAATCTATTAGAATATTTTAAAAATATTATCTTTTATCCATTTTGTAAT
>NW_017728992.1:173097288-173098682 GCF_001723915.1 Gavialis gangeticus
GAGGACTGAACTTTGTATTCCAAACGATGACTAACACATATTTTTCTAATCTATTAGAATATTTTAAAAATATTATCTTTTATCCATTTTGTAATACAACCTAGCATTGTATGGTCATTCATAGTATTAGGCATGGAAGAACAAACCTAGGAACAGTTTTTCAACTATATACTCAGATATAGTCACATCCAAAGTATTTCCAGCCCTGTCATTGAAGTCAAAAATTGGTAGCAGTCAATTTTGGTTGAAAAATGTTATCATTACCTACTAAGCATACTCAAATAGATATATATATATATATACACACACACAATATAGCTAAGAGGGTCCACAGAAGATCATCAGGTAAAATCCCCTTATCAAGAAAAGTTTATCACTGTCTAAACTCTGTCTCAAACAAAAGTTTCATTTAATCTGCAATATCCAGTGATGGAGGCTACAAAAACTGTCTGAGTAACCTCTTCCAAGCACTAGCCACTGTCAATATTAGAAAAAGCTTCCTAATATCTTACCTGAATCTCTTTTCTTGCTGTTTAATTCTGTTGCATCTTGTTTTGTCCCCTGTAGATGTAGAACAATTAATGGACATTATATTTATAACTCTTGTTTGTATTTGAAAGCTATTATCAAATCCCCACTCTTTCTTCTCTTCTCCTTCAAAATAAATAAACCTAATTCTTCCAGTATTTGCTTATGTCATATTTTATAGACCTCTGATCATGCTTGCCATGCCATGTTGAACTGTTCCCATTTGTTCACATGCCTTCTTAATGTGTTTGTCCAACACTGAACACAGAACTCCAGGTCTTGCTTTGCTATTGGTGGACAGAGTGGAAGAATAACTTTCCATGATTTCTTTTGGTACTACTGTTAAGATATCCCAGTATGTGATCAGCTTTTTTTGGCTCATCTTTGTTTCTTTGCTGCAATAATGCAGCCTAGCCTGTCATTTTATCTTGTATTTGTTCATGTATTTATTGCTTCTTACGTGTGTTACTTTGCCTGGGAAACCCTACTTAATCTCTTTTCTAGTTTGACATTTGATCATAATTTCCAAACAATTATAAATCTTATATCAGTTTAATTTAAACTGTATTTCCTTATCTTATTTATGAAAATGGCATGGGAGATAGTGGCTAAATCTATGATTCTCAATCATGGTGCAGGGTCATCCCGGGGTACCTTGAAATCCTTTCAGGGGAGCCATGGAATGCCTTGCAATGTTAGCACCGCTGGGTATGCAAACATGATTCACAAGATAAACCCAAAGATTTCAAATAGGAAGTTATAGTATTAAAAATGTTCTGTTGCAGTCTTCCTGGGTTCTGTGCAACAACAAATAATACTCTATTATTTTAATCAAAAAATGAATGAAAATAAAGAGCTGTCATTTT
>NW_017728992.1:173103682-173105772 GCF_001723915.1 Gavialis gangeticus
TTATAGTATTAAAAATGTTCTGTTGCAGTCTTCCTGGGTTCTGTGCAACAACAAATAATACTCTATTATTTTAATCAAAAAATGAATGAAAATAAAGAGCTGTCATTTTCCCATGGATATCTTGAGTCTAAAGAGGGATGCCTTGAGTGTAAAAAAGGTTGAGAACAACTTGTTTAAATCAACAGTAAAGTTGAGGTACATTAAATCTCCTGTTCTGCTCCACCCACTGGTCCCATCACCTTGTCAGAAACATGTTCTTGACCAATCCATATTGCTTATTACCTACCACTTCATCTTTTAGGTGCTTGTGCATACAAATTAATTGATGACAAGTTCCAGTGTCTTTCCTAGTACTGAATTTAGACTGTCTAATTTTTTGGGTTCCCTATTTTCCCCTCTTTAAGTATGAGCTCTATTTTTGCCTTTTTCCAATCCTGTGGGAACTCACCTGACTACCATGAATTCTCAAAGATAATAGCCCTTGGCTCTGAAATTACATGAATACCACAGAATAAATTTCATCCAGTCCTGTTGATAAAAAATTGAGCTCATGCATGTCTTCTGCTTGCTGGTAACTCTGTCATCTGACAGTTAACATTTTTTGTGAAGATAGAAAGACAAAAAAGGCACTAAGCACTTCACTCTTCTTTGCATCATCCCTCATTTAGTTTCTCTCTGTATTCAGTAAATGATTTATAATTTACATGGCTTTTCTCTGATAACTTATGTTTGAAATAAATCAGATTTTTTTTTAATTTTTGTCTCCCTCCAGCCATTTTAGCAAAACAAATTTATTTTTAATTCACTTCTGTAACTCAGTAAAAATATTTTTGGTTGAACAAAAAATTAAGTTTTAATGTCAAAGGAGAATTTTTAAGAACTTCATAAGCCCTTGAAAGCAAGATTTTGTAATGTACAAAATCTTAATGTTGATAAATTCTGAAAGAACTGTAGATGTAGATTCTCACATGCTACAGTGATGAGCATTATAAAATGCCTATAAAGAAATAAATAATAATTCTTGCTAGCAGCAAAAACTAGTTTTATAGACATACTTGACTCCAGTTGTCTCTTTTGCATTCAGCTAATGTTATATTGTATTATACATCAAACGTAACAATTTGTAGTAATCATCAGTGATTCTTAGAAACCGTTTATTACTAGGGAAATGAATCTGTTTTGAATGCTAATCAACTTTGTTCTCATTAAGGGAAATAGTGAAGGGCTTAGAAATATGATGAGTACTAGTAAGTAGAAGAATTAACATACTAATTTGTAGTTTTATCTAAAAAAAAAATCTAGGCAATTTATTTCTTTATTGTAATTTTCTCTTGGCATACTACTTGACCTGCAGAAGAATAATGGGATTCAGTATACATTTTCACAAAACTTGTAGTACTTCATTTTAAATTATAAAAAATCATACTTAGTACTTGGAAAGAGATAATGTCATGACACAACTGCAGAATTAAGTTTTGTATAATATTTAACCTTAGGAAATCAAAGTAATTCAGGAGGTCAAAACAATGCACATCTTATGCCATTAATGTCTCAACTCTGACTTGTGCAGGTCACCTCCCAGAATATAAATGATTCAGTCTTCATGTTTAGTGGTCCTTTAATTCTCTCCCCAGATTTCCAATATATTTTATATTTAGTGCTCTATTTAGTTAATAATATGATAACTTTTCCACTAAAATAATAAATTAGCAAATTAGTCCTTGCACTTAGGATGGTTAACATCAATATTTTAATAACATTTACACAACACAGTGAAGATGAAGGGGCTGATTAGGAATACAAAGTCTTCTGCTCTTGTTAAATTTACAAGTATAAATTAGGAGTATCTACCAATTTCAGTAGACTCACAACCTGAATCACTGGAATATAACCCATATTCTATGAAACATGGAAATTATAACCATTCCCTTTCATACAAGAGCATTTTTTTGGATTGAGTTCATTCCATCTAAATCTCCACTTTACTGATCTTTTTAAAAACAAAATGTTCTTTCCCTATTCCTATCCTTTTTCACACGTCTCCTTCCCCTCCCCAGACTTCCTACTGCCTGTAGTTAATTGGGGAGAAA
>NW_017728992.1:173105783-173107244 GCF_001723915.1 Gavialis gangeticus
CTTTTTTTTTTTTTTTTTTTTTGCTGTTGCCACGGAACTAAATGTGATTAATTCAAAATTATGGTTACAGAAAGACTTCCCTAGACACATTTTAAATAAAAAAAATCCATTGAAAATACTCCAAAGTTAATTCTTAACACGCAACATAATTACTATGGAGTAATTTAAACTAAAGTTTATACCACAGTAATTTCGCTCCTTAGAAAAGAGTAGTTACATGCACTGCTTTCCCAGGCTAGATGCCTGCAATAGGCACTGTTACAACATCTGGGCACTAAATAGTGAGGAAGCTTGTTGCAATGAGTAAAAGGCTAGCCCCAGATTAAACTGATTACAGCAGGGGTTGTCAACTTTTTGACACTATGGCCACATCCACATGAGCAGGGACATGTGTTTGCAGCAGGACAAATAGTAGAAGCACAAATTTGCACTCCTACTTTGTGCTGCAGTTCACATCCCTGCCAGTGCATTTTGCAGTGGGACACATTGTCCCGCTGATCCATGTGCTGTATAGGGGCTTGCTGGGGCACAGGGTACCTCATTGTGAGACTAGCTGGCAGGCAGCCCCCACAGTAAGGCAACCTGTGCCCCAGCCAGCCAGGGAGTGGCATGTGGAGATGGGGGAGCAGGCAGCCATGCTCCCCCATCTCACATGCTATGCAGTCCCCACACTGAGGCACCCTGAACCCCAGACAGCTGCTCCCCATCTGGCTGAGGCACAGTGTGCCTTTAGATGGGGGCTCTACATGCCTCAGTGCAGGGACTTCACAGTGGAGCCCCCATAGTGAGGCACACAAAAACAGGGGAAAAGCTAGACCAGGGCTGCCCGCTTCCCCATCTCAAGGCACACTGTGCCCCAGGTGGCTAGGGAGCAGCTGGATGAAATGCAGGATACCTCAACACAGAGGGGTACCATGGTGCACAGAGATGGGGGAGCAGGCAGCCCTAGGATGTCTCTGTGTTTGTCCCAGCACTGGGACATCCAAGTAGAAAATATTGTCCCAGTACTGAAAATTAGCAGCACTGTGCATGCTTTAATGTGCAACACATGCAATTTGTGGTGCCACAAAAGTTTGTGGCACCACAACCTGCATGTACGTCAGAGGTGGGCAAAATATAACCTGTGGGCCAAATGCAGCCCATGGGGCCATTCTATCTGGCCCATGGGGCCCCTAAAAATTTAGAAAATTAATATTTCTCTGCCCTTGGTTCCTGTCAAAAGTGACAGAAACCAAGGACGGTAGGGCCCAGGGAAAGCCTGGCAGGCTTCCACAACAGCAGGGCCTGCCCAGTCCCACCCCCCAGCTGAAAGCCCCAGCCAGGGCTTCTGGCCTGAAACTGCATGGCTGCCCCACACAGGAACCACAGGTAAGGGGGAAGTGGGGAGAGAAGGGTAAGGTAGGAGCCTGGGAAAAAGCTGAACATGGGGGGGGAAAGCAGCCCCTTGCCTGCCCCATACCC
>NW_017728992.1:173112244-173124095 GCF_001723915.1 Gavialis gangeticus
CACATGCAATTTGTGGTGCCACAAAAGTTTGTGGCACCACAACCTGCATGTACGTCAGAGGTGGGCAAAATATAACCTGTGGGCCAAATGCAGCCCATGGGGCCATTCTATCTGGCCCATGGGGCCCCTAAAAATTTAGAAAATTAATATTTCTCTGCCCTTGGTTCCTGTCAAAAGTGACAGAAACCAAGGACGGTAGGGCCCAGGGAAAGCCTGGCAGGCTTCCACAACAGCAGGGCCTGCCCAGTCCCACCCCCCAGCTGAAAGCCCCAGCCAGGGCTTCTGGCCTGAAACTGCATGGCTGCCCCACACAGGAACCACAGGTAAGGGGGAAGTGGGGAGAGAAGGGTAAGGTAGGAGCCTGGGAAAAAGCTGAACATGGGGGGGGAAAGCAGCCCCTTGCCTGCCCCATACCCAGCACCCCACACTGCAGCCACTTGCAGCCCACCTGGGGCTGCCTGTGCCTGCTCCAGACAGCCCTGTGTGGGCTGGAAGTGGCTGCAGCAGGGAGTGCTGGCCACGGGGTGGGGGAGGGGGCGCTTTTCCCTGTGCCGGGAAGGAGCAGGGAAGGAGCCTGGGGAAAAGCTGAGCATGAGGGGGAGGAAGTGACCCCTCACCCACCCTGTGGCCGGTGATCCCTGCTGCAGCCAATCGCAGCCCACGCAGGGCTATCTGGCCTGAAACTGCACAGGCAGCCCAAGGCAGGCTGTGAGCGGCTACAGCATGGGGCACCAGGCACAGGTCAGGCAAGGGGCTGCTTCCCCCCCGCACTCAGCTCCACCTTGTAACCCAGACCCACTGCCAGCCTGGGCCCAGCACTAGCTTGAACCTCACCCCTTGGGACTGTACATGGCAACAGCAGCTGCGTCCCCCCCAACTTGCCACGCCGGGCAGTGTTTGCCACCGTCACCTCTGGGCTGCCCAGCATGCAAGCTCTGGGCAGACAGCAGCAGCCAACACTGCCCGATGTGGCAAGTAGGGGGGGCTGCAGCTGCTGCCGCTGTGCACAGCCCCAGCGGGAAACCCTGGAGCTGGCGCAGGGCCCAGGCTGGCAGCAAGACTGGGTTACAAGCTGGTGCTAAGTGTGGGGAAAAGCAGCCCCTCGCTCTCCCTGTGGCTGGTGCCCCACACTGTAGCTGTTCGCAGTCCACATGGGGCTGCCTGTGCCTACTCTAGGCAGCCCTGCGTGGGCTGTGCATGGTTGCAGCAGGGAGCACCAGGCACAGGGCAGGCGAGGGGCCACTTTTCCTTGTGCTCAGCACCAGCTTCTTTCCTGCTGGCACGCAGGGGGTTGGGGCTGTGCACTGCCCCCTGCCTGTACCGTGGGGTTGGGGGATACTGGGAGTCAGTGAGCGGGGAGCCAGCAGGAGCACGGGGCCCACACTGGTGTCCCAGGGCCAGTGCCAGCAGGGCCCAGAGCAGGGTGGCAAGGGCGCAGGGTCCCAGCCAGCAGGGGTTCTATGGAGCCAGGCCAGCTCCCCCCTCTCCCTGCTGGTGCAGCCCAGCCTGGCTCCACAGAACCCTGCTAGCCTGTGCCCTGCTCTGGGCCCCACCAGTGCTGGCCCTGGGACATTTGTCCCAAGACATTGGGACATTGGTCCCAAGATGGTGACCAGGGGGTGGGGCACCTGTCAAAGGGCAGGGGACCTGTCAAGGGGCATGGCTACCCATGTGGCCCTCAACAGCTTGCCAAAACTAGGTAAGCAGCCCTCTGCCTGAAATAATTGGCCGCCCCGATGTACCTGCACATCTGGATGCAGTCCATGGGCTGTTGTTTGTGACCCAACTGTGTGCTCTACCTCCACAACTCCCACCAATCAGTAGATACTGCAAAGGGAATAGATAGAAAAGGCAGGTGCCAGGACCCTCCTATGTCACTGTAGCTGAAGCCTCCTGCTAATTCCCTAAAGTGCCATGAGTTGAACCCAGTCTATTCATTGGCTTGGTCCAGCCCATGGGCTATATGTAGCCTGACCCTGTAGTAGAGTAGATACATGATGCTCCATAGCAAGTCACACCAAGTTACAAGTATTACACTTTTCTTTTCTTTTTTTTTATTGTGGAGTAATTTTGCAACAGAAAAGGCAGTTTTCTGTGTAGGGCATGTGTTGTTTATCCACATCCTTAGCAAGCCTGCAAAATTCTAGTTCAGGTTCAACAAGTCACATATAAGTGCAAAGTAATATTATATGCTGATTGATATAGACTCAGTGTATAAAAACTAATCTTTTCAGATCAAAATAAGTTATTTACAAACTTAAGCAACTTTAAAAACTCTGCAGGAAAGAAAGGCATCTGTGGTTATGAATCAGCTGTTTTTCATTTTTGGCTTTTACATACTATTACATACTCCACAGAGACACTAAGTTCCTGATCCTGCAATGTTTTCTCACATTGAGTTGCACTCAAACCCACATGAGCTAGACATGTCAAAATATTCTTATTAGTTAGGTCTCAGTGAGAACTCATGCATAAAATCAATTTGATTAAACTGGATTCACATTATTAAACTATATGAAAAAATTCAAAGCTTCTGTTGACCTCAGCGGAGCCCAGATTTCAGCCTAGAAATGTGTTAGCAGTGTGCTTATGTGGCATTACCTTGAAATGCAGCATGTAGTAGCCTGTCCATGGCCATTATAATCTATGCTGGCTTCTCTGATTAGTTTGTAGTAGTGAAGAGCCTAGAGCTTTTGATTCCCGGAATTTATGAACACTTAAAAAACAGCTGTAATCTATCCAGTTCTATTATTTAAGTCTTGCTGAGTTCTTTCCATAAAAACATTGTGACATTTCTAAGCTGTACTAATTTGAGCAATGCACAAAAAAAGTTGAAAACAATCATTAAAACACAATCATTTTTAATTCTATGAATAATAATGTGAGATTTCCATTGACCATGAAAATATTCTTTACCTCAAAATTAAGTAAATCAGGTTTAAAAATATTATCAGATATGGAGAATACAGACACCTGTTTTATAACCTTCCCTGCAGAATTGTTACCATGAGTTCACTCTAGACCTGTCTTGTACTCTGCAAAGCGTTTTAAGACACAGTTGACATCAAAGAGGGTTATTGCATAGAATGTATTGGGATGGTACAGTGGACAACTTTTGTGGATCATGTCTGTGTGTTTTCGGTATAAGGCCAGAATATGACACTGGTGAAATTTTTGCAGGTTTTGGCAATTTTCAGTTTGATAAGGCAGAGATTTTTAAGTAGACATTTATTAAAAGTAGATTTAAATGAAAAAAAGTCTGTATGAATTGGCAAGCATTATGGATATAAGCTTTCCTTTGATTTCTTCAGAAGTGTTTCTGAAGAGTATATAGATTCAAAATAGAATGCATCTCTCTATTAATAAATAAATAAATTGTGTTATTGCACAATCAGCTTCCATTCCAAGCTTCCATTCCTATATTTCCAGACCAACTCTTGTGTATAAATCTGTAATGGAGGCTTAAATTATAACAGCTCAGTTAATGAAACATTTCTGAAATTAAACATAATGTTTTTGTGGCTTATGGTTGTATTATTGTAAAAGCAGAGGGATTGCTGGATTGATTAATAGTTTCTGTGCAATAACCTGCAGCAACAAGTTTGTAAAAACAATCCATTTTTCTTTTTGTGCAATGAGTGACTTCAATTACTTTTATGCAACCACGAATAAAGGGAACTTTTACAAAAAAGTACTTTAAAAATATTTTTTGCATTTCTTCCTTTGCATATAAATGGAGGTGTTTTGAATACTCTAGTCTAAATGGCTGTAGCAGCTAATTTATTAATAAATTAATGTTGGTAGATTCAGTGCCAAGGGATAGCTTATAGTACGTTGATGTCCTTTCCAGACCTACCTTTCTATATGACATGATTTTTGCATGCTGTTTCTTCCTGCTATGACACAATAAACTAAAAATATGCATAGGTTTACATTTTGTGTGTGCATATTAGATGTGTAGTACAAACATAATTCGATTATAGTTTTAGAGGCATAATGGATTCCTGCAATATTCCTTATGTTTGTGATAAGGAATATTTTAGAGGAACTGGTAATACTGGAGTAAATTTTCTAAGTGCCACTAATATGTTAGAATTATTTTCTGAGTCAATATGATTTTATTTTTCAATGAAATATAGTATTTTAATTAATATTAGCACACAGAGAAAGGCCTAAGAATGACATTTATTATAAAAGAATTACTAGGGAAAATTGCCGTGGCTAGGCACAGCAAGGTTAGATAGATATTGATGTCTTCTCAAAGATTGTACAACCATATATCCATAAACTAGATGGGACCTAACACAGTCTTTCAAGTATATATAGAACTTCTTTATAAGCAATATATTTTAACTTTGGGGTATTAATAAGCAATAGAAATTGAAATCTTAGGCTGCATCTATATATGTAGGATGCAAGTATGTGTGGCTTGTGGTGACACAAACTGCAAATGTTGAATGTTAAACTGTGGGCAGCACTACTAATTTGCAGTTCAGGGGCAACATTTGTGATAGGGATTTCCTGGTAGCCAAAACCCCCCAAAAAACTGCCCTAGAAAAAAAGCAGTGAAAAGCATGCCAAAATAGAATGCTCCAGGACAAACACAGAGATGGTGGAGCAGCCAGCCCTGGGCAGGCTGAGCTTCTGTCTCTGTGCCCTGTAGAGCCCCTTAGCTGTGGTGCAGTGCGCCATGAGATGGGAAAGCAGGCAGCCCTGGGCTGGCTGCTTCCTTGTCTCCATGAGCCTCAGCATGGGGATGGGGGCTCTTCTGTGGAGCCCTCATACTGTGGCGCACTCTACATGGCTGGCTGGGATGCAGTGTGCCTCAGTTCAGGGACTCCACAGCATGTGGAGATGGGGAAGCAGGCAGTCCTGGGCTGGCAGCTCCACTGTCTCCACTTCTGATTCTCCAGCTTGCTGGGGTGCAGGGTACCTAAGTGTAAGGGCTGCTTGCTGGCTAGCCCCACACTGTGGCATCCTGTGCCTCAGCCAGCCTCACCCCACCCTCCTCCCCCAGCACATAGAGCCCAGTCAGAAGCCAGGAGGAGCTGAACACACAATGCAACAATGGGCACTTGCAGGGGCATGTGCTGTGGCAGAAAGTAGCAGTATAAATTTGTGCCACTACTATTTGTGCTGCTGCAAGCATATGCCCCTGCTCATCTGGACACAGCCTTAAGGTGCATATAAATATTACTTTTAAACCAGAGGGCCAAATGTGGCCTGAAGAAGAAAACTGCATTGTTTTCTGCATTGCGGCAGTGCTGCCAGGAGGGTTTGTGGGGCTATGGTAAATTTTGTAGTAGCTGCAGCCTCCAACCCCATATCCCCCATCTCAGCACTGCCACCACCTGCCCTGAGCACAGCACAGCATAGCCCAGCCCAGCCCCCCACTGGGGAGATCCCACTGCTGTCCTGGTCCCAGCCTGCAGCAGCAGCCAGCCTTCACCCTGCACAGGTCCAGAGGCACACATCCCTCATGCCCTCCTGGGGTGTGCATAGTAACAGGAACCATCACCCCTCCTCACACCCCCTGGAGGCAAAGCAGCTCTGTTTCATGCCCTGCCCCAGCTGGACAGCACCTGCCCCAGACCCAAACCCATTCCCTGCCTCAACACAGGGTTTCAAATCTGCACCCCCACCCATGACCCTCCTCTCCCCTCACCCCTTCCACCACAACAAACTTACCGGCCAGATGCTGCTCTTCAAGTTGCTGGGATGCATATTGGAAATTGGATCGGCATTGACTGATACGGCTCATTAAAAATTGGCCATCGGTACTGTCCCCAAAAAATCTCTATCAGTGCAACCTTACTTGGGGCCAACTGGCTAAGCAGCTGCTCTTCAGAAAAGGATTTGGGGGTTACAGTGGACAGTAAACTGATTATGAACCAACATGTGCCTTTGTTAAGCAAGCTAAATACTGGGCTGCATTAGAAGGAGCATTGTCAGCAGATTGAGGGGAGTGATTCTTCCCCTCTATAGTGCACTGGTGAAGCCACATCTGGAGTGCACATCTGGACTACAGTGACACCCTCTTGTGAGCAGGGCTCAGTGGGGTGCTGCAAAGTCCCATGGGTTGCTGGAAGAATGCTACCTAACATTACTGACAATGGGATCTGCTACAGATATTTGTTACAGCACTCTAACCTACAGCACTGAAGTCTGATACCAAATTCATCCAGGATTATCTTAGAGTGAGATCCACCATTTTTACAGCTCTCTATGTACCCTGACCATCTGTTTGTTTATAGCTGCAGAGCACTTTCTGTGCACTTACCACACAATGGGCACATCTGCATGAGACAGCTACTCTGTACTTAACTAGTTAGCTTCAAAGCATACATCTCAGCATCTACACATGTAGCCCTATTAGACTTGAGTAAACTAATTTACTCCACAGCAGTACTTGTAAATACAAGTACTATCCTGCTACAAAGTAAAAAACTCCATAGCAGCTCATGTGTAGATGCTGGAGGTGCTAGCTGGGGCACCAGGGTGCTCCAGTGTGGGAGATGTCTGCTGGCTAGCCCCATGCTAAAGCACCTCCGTGCCTCAGCCAGCTGCTCCACAGCACAGCAAACCAGGAGAAGCAGCCCTAGGCTGGCAGGACAACCCCTGGGGCTCCTTGCCAGATGGGGCTGCTCCACCCCAGCTCAATATGCTTTAGACTTGGGCTCATGTGCAGTTGCATCTCTGGCAATGATAAGCTCTGGACCTTAGTGTTGCACATTAATAAGCACATGCAGACAAACCCAATGACTGCGTCCAGATGAGTGTGACAGCGCAGTATGTCACGCTACAGACCTGTGTGTGGCGCCACATACCACACGTTCAGTTGTTCTCTACACTCCAAAGAAGCAATGCAGCAAGATATCTAGGAGTCAAAAAAAAAAAAGTGGAGAAAAAAAGTAGAGTGGCACATGCGAAGGCAGTTTGTGCTGCTCAAAACCAGAACTGGACTAGCCAGAGCCATACTGTGGCTTCTGGCCAGGCTCTGCATGGCACAGTCACCACTGTTGCAGCCCAGGGAGGACCCCAGGATCCCAGGTAAGATTTCTGAGGCCAACCCAGTGCTGGGCCCAGCCTCCTCTACATTCCCCAGGGTAACTTGCCATGTGCCAGAGTGTGCACGGCACGGGCATTCCCCAGGGACAGCTAGCAGTGGTGCAAGATGCACCGCTGCTAGTTGTCCCCAGGAAACCAAACATCCACACCGTGTGTGAACATGGCCAATAAGTGTAACTTCTGTACCTGGCTTCAGGTGCTTATTTATTGGGGTTCAAGCATTTGAGTGAACACTTCCACACAACCTCAGAGATACATCTTTAGAAGAAACTACTACTTAAACAAGATCCAAATTGTTCTCACAGATGCAGCTGCTTGGGTGCCCAGAAAAATCCAATACAGAAAAGCTAGGGAAAGAGCTATGTTTCAAATCATGCTCCTCCTCAGAGACTATGTACCTGACTCAATGTTGCAAGTAAGGAACCCCTATCCTCTTAGTATCCATCCCAGAGAGAGGTGTCTCCCCAATCAGCATATCTAATTCACACTGACCAAAGCATTGAATTTAGGGAAAAGTCCAGCATACATAGTGACTTTCACTCTCAGATATGACCAGTGGTAGCACTGGCAACTCTATTCATATTAGTTTAGTGGTTAGAATATTTACTCAAGATGTGGTGCTTGAATTTTAGGCCTTTGCCTTGACAGAACTCAAATTTCACTTCCCAAGAGAGTTTTCTAAATCCCCAGGCTATAGAATAGGCTCAATGGAGGAACCCTTCATACCTCCTATTAAAGCTAAGTCTCAAGTCAGCCAACAGTGTAAAATTCATGGCACCAGAAAGAAAACAAGGAAAAAGCTTCTGTAGCCTGTAGCCAGTGAACTCACTAGCAGAGTGCAAGGATAGACCATTTCTGGTCCCTGCATTCACAATTATTTCTCTTTTTTTAACAATGGCTTTCTAAAGCAAGCTATGTAACTAGTCCTGTGAGACGGAACTGAAACCCAGGTTTTCCTCCTTCCTAGTGAGTGTCCACTTCAGTGCGCTACAAAAGGACATACCCTACTGTCGGGAAGAGTCAAGGAAAAGACATCCACTAGGATTCAGAGGCAAGTGAGTACAATTGGGAAAACTCCCACCTACTATTGCCTGTCCTAGAATGGCTGTATGGAAAGGAGGCTTTGTATTCCAGCTCTGCCTATCTGAGACTACCATATTCTCAAGTCTCTCATTGTCTTCACTACAGCATGAAAATGCACCACAGAAAAAAGGACCAAAAGATAACAGTCCCATTTTTCAGCAAGGTTTTAAAATTTATTTTTATTCATTTTTGTTACCTCTTTACAAGGAGTTCATGAACCAATGTCTTATGATTTTGAACCAGTGTCTTATGATCCAGGAAAAGTGTGTGGCGCTTGGTGGTTAGGGCCTGCTATATTGTAGACCAGATTGCTCAGAATCAGGTAGACTTTCAACCTGAACGTCCAAGACAGTGTGCAAAGTGCCAAATCATAAAATGACTGTGTTAATTTATTATGAATAAATACCCATTATATAATACACATTGTCTCTCCCTGCCTCGTTTCCCAATGAAACAGCATATTTTTGGCAAAATGTATGTTCAGCTGTACAAGGGAGAATTGGGTAGAAGATAAGAGGCATGTAAATTATTATGGCCATTTGATTTTTTTTTTTTTTTTTAGTTTAGTGATCCTCACAGCTGCTGCCTTCTTTACTTGTATTTTTGGTACTTTTCACAGTCCTTGGCTTTACTTCTTGTTTCCCCTCGATTTTATTCCAGATATAAACAGAGTCATTACTTTGCTCCTTCACACCATCAGGTTTTCAAATCATTGTAGTTGATATTAGCCTGTCAACTCCCAGAGTTAGCTCTAGAGAGAGAAATGTGGTCTGCTTCATGGAGGGCAGATTACTAATTACAATGTTAATTTAATGCTGCAATTTGTATAACTGACACAATGAACTGATTCTGTTGCCGCTCTGGCCGTACAAATTGGAAGGAACTCCACACAAGCCAGGGAAGTTAAACTGATATAATATGATGCAAGTGTGAGGAGAATAAGCATGCTGTGAATCCATTTTTTTAATCCATTTTTTAAAATCTGCCTCCTTCCTTCCCAGAATTAATATTTCATTTACCAAGCTGCATACTTCCAGCCTAACTGAAATATATTAACAGTTATACTAGTGACAGATAGCTAGTGTCACAAGCAGGCGCGGTCACCTGGAGTGACCTGAAAACCTGATGAGCAAATCCTGCCGAAGTACACCAATAAAGCAAATGCTGTTTAGTGTTTTTGTTTTCTTTTGTTCCTTGTAGTTGGCTTTTTTCTTTTTAACACATTTTACTAATTTACCATAGGGAAACTTGTGGTATTTGCTGTTCCATTAAGTAACCACTTATCTAAAACCAGTTTAAATATTCCCAAAGTTTCAAGTATATTTTGATTCATAAGGTAACCAGTTTTTCATGGCTTTTGAGTACATGGGGCTGAATCTCTTTCAGTTTTTCCTGTTGGAGTTGTTCCTTTCTGTATAAAATAACATTTACTGAATTAGGAACTGAAAACTGGATAATAATGATCAAAATATTTATATAAAGTGGAAAGGTTGAAATGGAGAGTTTCATAGATTCCACAGACATTAGGGCTGGAAGGGATCTCATAAGATCATCAGGTCCAGGCCCCTGCCCCTCAGGCTAGAAGTCAGCTAGATTCAAAGGATCCCAGCAAAATAAGTGTTCAAATGTTTCTTGAAAGTGTTCAAAGTAGGTGCTTGCACCATCCCTGGGGAGTTTGTTTCAGGCCTTGGGGGCTCGGACAGTAAAGTTTTTCCTTATGTCCAGCCTAAAATGGTCTTGCAGGAGTTTGTGACCATTGGACCTTGTCATTGGATCCTGGGGTGCTCTGGTGAACAGGTGTTCCCCCAGATCCTGATGCACACCTGTTATGTACTTATAGGCTGCCACCAGGTCCCCCCTGAGCCTGTATTTCTCCAGGCTGAAGAGTCCCATAGTTCACAGCCTCTCTTCATAAGGCCTGTTCTCTTCCCCTCAGATCATGTCTGGACTCTCTCAAGCTTCTCCACATCCTTCCTAAATTGTGGATCCCAGAATGGATGCAGTATTACAGCTGCGGCCTCACCAAGGCCAAGTACATTGGCAGGATGATATCCTGGGTCTTGCTCAAGAAGCATCATTACGTACAAGCCAGAGTTTTCATAGATTTCATAGACATTGAGGCTGGAAGGAACCCTGAAGGATCACAGAGTACAGCCCCCTGAGCCAGGGGCAGGAAGTCAGCAGGGATCATAGGATCCCAGCAAGATAAACAGCCAAATGTGTCTTGAAGACATTCAAAGCAGGTGCTTGAATCACCTCGGGTGGCAGTGTTTTCCAAACCTTGGGGGTTCGGACAGTGAAGAAGTTCTTCCTTATGTCCAGCCTGAATCGGTCATGGCGGAGTTTGTGACCGTTCAATCTTGTCATCCCTTGCAATGCTCTGGTGAACAGACGTTCCCCCAGATCCTGGTGAACACCTCTGATAAACTTATAGGTGGCCACCAGATCACCCCTGAGCCTGCGCTTTTCCAGGCTGAAGAGTCTCATGGCTCTCCGCCTCTCATCATAAGGTCTGTTTTCCTGACCTCTGGTCATGCATGTAGCTCTCCTTTGCACTCTCTCAAGCTTCTCCACATCCTTTTTGAATTGTGGAGCCCAAAACTGGATGCAGAACTCCAGCTGTGGCCTCACCAAGGCTGAGTACAACTGGAGAAAGACGTCCCGGGATTTGCTTGAGAAGCATCTATGGATGCAAGCCAGTGTTTTGCTCGCTTTACTAGCCACAGCATCACATTGAAGGCTCACGTTCACCTCATGGTCAATCATGACCCCCAAGTCCCTTTCATCTGTAGTGCTAGCCAGCATAGCACTGCCGAGCCTATAAGGATGCTGCAGGTTTTTTCTCCCAAGGTGGAGAACCTTGCATTCTTCGGTGTTAAACACCATCAGGTTCTCTTCCACCCATTTCATGAGCCTGTCAAGATCTGCCTGGATCATCCTACTGTCCTCAGGTGTGGATGCTTTACCCCAAAGTTTGGTGTCAGCGGAGAACTTGGCCAGCCCATTTCTGACAGCAATGTCCACATCATTAATGAAGATGTTAAAAAGTATAGTCCCGAAGACAGAGCCTTGAGAGACCCCACTGGTCACCATGCACCATGATGATTAACTTCCACCACCCTCTGAATCATACCACGGAGCCAATTCCCCAGCCAGTGGACTGTGGTGAGGTCAAGGCCACAGTTTGCCAGTTTTGCCAAGAGGTGATCATGGGATACCAGACTGAAGGCTTTTTTGAAGTCAAGATATATGACATCAATCTCTTCCCCCTTGTCCAGGTGATAAGTCACCCGGTTGTAAAAGGAAATGAGATTGATCAAGCAAGACCTACCCACAACAAACCCATGCTGGTTATCCCTCGGGATATTTCTGTCAGCTAGTCTGTTAATGATGGGCTCTTTGATAACGTTTTCCAAGACCTTCCTCAGGATAGAGGTCAGGCTGATGGGCCTGTAGTCTGCCAGATCTACTTTCCTCCCTTTCTTGAAGAGAGGCATGACATTGGCCTTCTTCCAATCTTCAGGCACTTCACCAGAGCATCAGGAGTTCTCAAAGATCTGTGCCAGGGGCTGAGTTATGATGCTGGCCAGCTCCTTGTGTACCTTTGGGTGTAAACTGTCAGTGCCAGCTGACTTGAAGGTATCCAGTCTGTCAAGGTGTTCCTTCACGAGGTAAGCTTCAATGGCGGGTAAGGAATCTC
>NW_017728992.1:173124196-173130729 GCF_001723915.1 Gavialis gangeticus
CGAGGTAAGCTCTTATGGAGGGTAAGGAATCTCCCTCACCTGGGCATCCCTGACCCACAGTGGGCAGGGGTGTCCCATGGGACTGGTGAAAAACTGATGCAAAGTACCCATTTAGCAAGTTTGCTTTTTCATGGGCATCAGTTGTCAGTTGTCCCATCTGGTTTAGCAGGGGTCCAATGTTGCCCTTGCTTTTCCTCCAGCTCCCCACATATTTGAAAAAGGACTTTTTATTGTCCTTGATATTTGTAGCTAGCTGGAGTTCCATCACAGCTTTGGGTTTCCTGGTTTGCTCTCTGCAGGTCCAGACCAGAGCAGAGTATTCCTCCTTGGTGGTTGGTGGTCCCAGTCCTCCATCCTTTGTAGGTCATCCTTTTAAGATGCACTAGGTCTGCTTGTTCCCTGGAGAGCCAAGCGGGTTTGCTGCTTTTCTTTTGAGATGGTATAGACTTTGCTTATGCATCCAGGATTGCTCCCTTGAGGAGCAACCACTCATCCTGAACTCCCCTCCCCTTTTGGTTGTGGCCCTTTAGGGCCTCACTGACAAGCCTCCTTAGCTTTTCAAAGTCAGCTTTCCTGAAGTTGAGAATTGCTGTATTACTGTCTGACTTGCCAGCTTTACGGCGGATGGTGAAGGTGATCAGCTCATGGTCACTCTCACCCAGCTTTCCTTCGATTGTTAGGTCACTGATTAGGTCATCCCTGGTTGCCAGTATCAGATCAAGCAGTGCTTTACCTCTCATAAGCTCGTAGACTTCCTGTGTCAGATAGAGGTCATCCACGCATGAAAGAAAGGTTTGCAACTGCTTGGATTTAGCTGAGCGCTCCTCCCACAAGACGTCTGGGTAGTTAAAGTCTCCCATGACAACCATACAATGGGAGCACGTGGCCCCAGGCAATTCTCTGGCAAACTCCTGGTCAAGGTCTTGACCCTGGGTAGCGTGTCTTTAGTAGACTCCCACCATAGTATCCCCTGTGCCGTGTTTCCCACAGATTTTAACCCAGAGGGTCTCAAGTCTTCCACTGTGGGTGCCAATGTTGACTTGCAGGGATGCAAAGCTTTCCTTGGCTTAGACAGCTACATCACCACCCCTTTTGTCCACTCAGTTCCTCCTGTACAGGGTATAGCTGTCCATGCCTGTGGCCCAGTCATGGGTGGAGTCCCACCAGGTCTCCATTATCCCTATGACATCATAGTCATTTGCATTTAGCAGGAGGACAAGTTCCTCCTGTTTATTCCCCAAGCTCCTCGCATTTGTGTATAGGCAGGCAAGTGTCCCCTTGGGAGCCCTAGCCTTGCCTACAGGTCATTCCAGGGCTGGGACAGCAGTGGGTTCCCTTAAGTGCCTTGGTCTGCTGGCTTTGCAAGGATTACTTAGCAGGCCAACAGTGGCAGTAATCCCCCCATCCCCCAGCAGGCTTAGTTTAAATCCCAGTGGAGCAGGTCAGCCAGTCTGGCTGAGAAGAGCCTCCTCCCCAGCGGAGAGAGGTGAAGGCTGTCCCTTCCCAGAAGCTCACTGCCTTTCTCACTAAAGAGCAGACTGTGGTCATAGAAGCCAAAGCCTTCCTGATAACACCAGTGCCGCAGTCCTTGGTTTACTACCTGGATCCTCCTCTCCCTCCTCAGCCCATAGCCTGAGACTGGGAGGATTGAAGAAAACACCACCTGCACCCTGAGACACTTTAGCTCCACTCCCAAATCCCTGTAGTGCTTCATGACCTGGCTGGGAGCGCTCTGACTGTGTCATTGGTGCCCACATGCATAAGGCCCTTTTTAAACTGTGTGCATGCCCAGAATGGCTGGCCGGTGCCTCGCTGGTCTAGGGGTGCTAAAGGGGTCCCTCCCCCCACTAAGGGAAGGAACAAGTGAGTACTCCCCCCCTAACCTGGCTCACATGCCGACAGGACAGTTGCATGGCTCCCTGGGGGCAGAGTGAAGTAGGAGCCAGGGGTGTGTGACCCTCCCCACCTCTGACTCAGCTGGCTCCCAGTTGGCTAAGGTGGCTAAGTCCCTCCCTCTACAGGCCCTGCTTACCTGCAGGCAGGCTGGACTCATTGGGGGTCCTGGGGGCTTTTCTGGGGGTCCCTGGGCTCACGGGGGTGCAGCAGGCTTACAGCCGTGCATCTTACACTACAGCTGGGACCAGATTTAGGCTTGTGCCATTGCTGGGCCCTTTTTAAACTTTTGTTTGCTTTGCCAGCTGTGGTATTGCATTGGTGGCTTATATTCATCTTGTGGTCTGTAGCATTGCTGAGCCTGTAAGTGTGATATGGGTTTTTATTCCTGAGGTGGAGCACCTTGCATTTCGCTGTATTGGTCACATAAGAATATGGAGCTTCTAGTATCAATTAGACAGAAGAGAGTCAACCTGGGTTTTCTACACCCCAAAAGAGAGCCTTAATTATGTTACTATTTTGTTTTTGTGGCCCTTATTTTTAGTGCAACACTTCAAAAATTGAGAGGCTCAATCTCAATATACTCAAAAAACACACTGGTTAGGGCACTTGTAGAATAGGAGAGCTAGGTTCAGATCCCTGCTCCAAGGGCAGAGAATGGATTAAAAGCACCACATTTAAAGTGCTAACATAGTGCTTCATAATTTTTTGTTTATGGCCCCTCTTAGTTTTTGGAGCTTGTCTGTATTCATACATGTAAATATATATTTACATATGTACAGCTATATCACTGTGTCATATTTAATAACATCAAAGTCATCAACTAATTTGATATAATTTATTAAACAGCTACTAAAGATTGAGGATTCTCTTTTGTGCTAAGTTCAAACATATTGCCTAGGAAGAACTATAGTATCAATCATGTTATCAATCTCCAGATTTCCCTAGTGTTCATATCTTTGAATTGTTGTCTTCTATTTCTCATACACATTCTTGTAAAAGATGTGTTTGACACAACGAACATGAACTTCTGGTGAAATAACTGAATAAATCTTCTTTTAAGATGCTATTATTTTTCTTTAACAACCAGCAGTGAAATAAATTATAAAGGATTAAAATGCCAATACGATGACATTTTCTCACAGTTAAAAAAAGGAAGAAAAAATCTTTGATTCATTTTAATCCTTTTGAATTAATTCATCATTGAATGCTAAACAAGCAAAGTCACAAATCTCTTGAAAGAAGGAGAGGTGAATGCCCTCTTACTGAAAAACAAATCTCACTATGGACAGCCATAGGACACACTTCAATATAAAATTGCTCTGCTGTCAACCATTATCTGGAAGAATAGTAGTTTTTTTCTGTTGTTTGCTTGTTTTGTTCTTCTTATGAAGAAAATAGCCTCCTCACCTATCTCTTTATTGACCTCAGCAAGAATGTTTAGTGACAGTTACTTCTAATTTGGGGTTCCAAGAAAATGGTCTGAGAATGCTAGCTCATTTTACATTGATCATCAGATAAATTGATAGAAAATTTAGTCTGTGTGAATCAAATTTATAAGAGCTAGGCAGACACCCCACTTCCATTTAATCTGAATGGGAGGAGCTTTTAAATTCCTTGATCCCCAATCTAGAGGACAAAGGAACTTGAGAAAGTGAGCCACTTTCTAGGCGTTTTACCTCTTATGAATATTTTTTTCTACTAAATTCCTAAGGGATTGATCCAAAATCAATTTTAATGAATTCAAGTCTTCTTTAGGAGATGAGAGAATCTCATTAAGAGATGAGGAGAATGCTGGAACCTGCAATGAGAGAGGAGCAGTTAGTAGAAAACAACTGTCATTGTGTGAAATAGGATACTGGGCTTGAGGGCCTATGGTCTGATTCAGTAAATAGCAATTCTTAAGTTTTTATTACTTGAGTTCTTTATCTGTTTACTAGAGTTGATTTGGAAATGCTGTTTTGTCTCCAAAAAGTTTTTTTTTTTTAAATAAAAAAATAAAAAGTCCTCCAGAAATACTACCACAAAGTTAATTGTCCAATATGGACAAGTTGTCTCCTTGTAAAGCGCATCTCATCTCTTATTATATATATGCTCAGCCATGGCAGCATATCACATAGATAAGATGCATTTTGAGATACGTAGTTCAGTTGCAGGACTTGAATCTGAGATTAAGTTAGACAATACCCAAATTACAGTTCCCATGTTAACATTTCCATTTTTTTTCTTTTTTTAAAATTTCCAGCCAAAAATGTCTTCTTTTTTCTGAGAAACAAAAATATTTTAATTTTCAGGTGTTTTGCTTTTTGCAGAAAAACCAACATTTTATATGGAAAGCAAGTATACTTTTGCAAACGCATCACATTTTTTTGGTCAAAAATGTAATTTTCTGTCATAAAAGATGAATAATGGATCGTTTTTACCATATAACATATTTAAATATCAAAACACTTACAAAATCTAGGTTTTTGAGTGCCAAGTTTATTTGGTTTTGTGCAATTCCAAATGTTTGGAATTCTAAATGCAAGAAAAATAATGATTATAAATGTGTGTTGTGAGAAACTTAACTAGTAGAGCCACTGCATCATGCTACAATACTGAATGTAAATACTTCTATTTAAATGTTACAATTCTATACATTAGGAGACGTAGTGGTTTATCTTGAGGTTACATGAACAGAATTATGATTGTGCAATAAAAATGACTCACAATTATCTCATTATGGCTAAACAGAGCCCTTAATAACTTTTAATCGTCTTCTCTCTTAATAGCTTTTAATTGCCTTTTCTTTTTAAGCTTTCAGTGAGCATAACAAAAAGAATCATTACTGATATGCAGCACAGAGAATCAACTCATAATTATCAGCAAAGCAATAAAAAAAAATAACTTCTATTCTTGTAGAAGAGGCATGTTGACAATGGGGATTTGAATAAAAAGCATTAAAACATACATGTATAGGTAACAAATCTTTTCTAGTTATTGGTTAGATATCAGGTACACATGCTCTGTGGCAGTGCGGAGAGGAGGGGAAGGGTGCTTTAATTAGAATGGCTTCAAGAACTGCTCTAATTAAAGTGCCTGGAATGTCTCATGTGTCAATGTCCCTGCACTCAAATGAGTTTTAGATAAAGCGCCCCACTATTTTGAAGCGTGGGAATGCTGATACATGAGATGTGGAAGGTTGCTGAAGTATGGTAATTGCCATGCATTAGCAGACTCAGTAATCAAGTTCACCTCAATGCGCTGGAATTCCAGTGCATCAGAGCAGTCTCCCTGCTTGTGTATAGGTGCCCATAATGCCAAAATCAAACAGCCATGTTCTGTAGTATCAATTGCAAAAAGGACAATGTATTATGTGGTATGTGTGTGTGTATGGTATCTATGTAAATACACTCAAACATGTGCACACACACACACATACATCTATGTACACAGCATTTATCCTTTTCTTTTCTGTTTCAAATAAAGAGCACAGGGAAGAGCAATGGAAATCAACTGAAATAAAATATTTCATGGAGAAAGACTGTAGATGGAAATGTGTGTGTGTGTGAGTGTAACTAAACATAGTTATAGAATTATGTTCAAACATAATTCTAATATATATAGGTTATATTTAAAACAATGTACAGTAGTTGCATTTTCACATAATGAATGTGAAATGCTGTCCAGGCATGGTGTCAAAGAACTTTCTGAACTGTTTTTATTTATATCTAAATATAATTTGAAAGCAAAGCATAAAACCCCTATATATAAAATAGAAGTGAATGCTAAAATGAATAAACTCAATGACTTAGCATAGCAAGACATTTTATGATATAATTATGTTGAAAGAAGAATTATCCTACTCTTATATTTCCCCCCTGATACTATAATGAGAATTGCAACAAAATGATATTTAAATCCTTGAATTTCATGTTGTAATATAACAAGCTATATCTCTGAAACAGACAGAAAAACAAATTCCTAGGGGAACATTTCTCCATTGGAAAATGTCTATGTTCATTTGGGAAAAGAAATCAAAATGGAATATTTGCTAAGGTAAAATAAAAAGTTCTGAAGTTATGGCGAAAAATCTTGATTTCAAAAGTGATTTATTTAACATCACTCAAGTTTATTGAAGCTCCATATTGTACTTGACATGATGTATATACATTTTTCAGGTTTTGCTTTGAATCCAAAAGCAGGGATTTCTCATAGAACATTTTTTTTTGTTTTGAGCAAGCTGAAGTATGAAGGTAAATTTTTTAGGCACATTAGTAGTATTAATAGTAGTTCTTTGAACCTCGAAATACTGGAAGAATGAAATACATTAAGCCATTCTTCAATTCAAAACTGCAAAACATTTTCTCCTTTCTCCCTCCTGGCTGGCTGTGTTCTTAAAGTACTTTTTATGTTATTCTTTATATATATATCTATAGCTATCTATCTAGATCTAGATCTACATATAGATATAAATATAGATATATCTATTAGGAGCAAGACAGCATGTTCAAGTTTGAAATGGAGCTATATGTGCCAAGATGGATTCCCAAACAGCTGTTTAATATAGTGTGCTATGGCGGGACTCAACAAGGTCAATTGACATAGTTCCACTGTATCCAATTTACACTAGTTGAAGACCTAGAACCATTGAAACTGGC
>NW_017728992.1:173131615-173140039 GCF_001723915.1 Gavialis gangeticus
GGAGGGGATTCTCTGCTGCACTTTGCTCCCTGCCTCAGGGAAGGAAGCCTGCACTGTCTGTAGGCCCCTCCTCCCCCACCATCACTAATGGAACCTAAAGGTTCCTTGCCTGCCCCAGCTGCCTTGGAAGGCCACCCCCACCTTCACTTCTACTTTCACCAAAAGCATGCCCTGAGTGGCTGAATTGGACAGCTCCCACCATAACTGCTGCTCTTGTTCCTGCTGCTGCTCACTCTCAGGAGAGAGGGAGATTCCCTGCTGCATCACCTTGTACCACCTGACATTACATCTGCACTGGATTACTTCCTAAATGACTGACTGCTCCTGCCCTCCCCCATAGGTTCTTCACTGCATCTGATCCTACTTTGTTTTTCTGCCTACTGTTTTGCTGCTGAGTACCTGGCTGGAGGCCTGAGGGGCTTCTGGACAGATCTTCCACAAACAAAGCCTCCACCACTCCAGACATCTTTTACATCTGCCTCAGCAAACTTCCCTGTGTGTTTTTTGCCCTTGTCTGGTAAGTCCTGTAGTACACTCCCTGTGACCTGCTGTTTGTTGTGTGGCTGAGTAAGCCAGCTCGAGTTTCCCTAGCCCTTGTGTGTGTGTGTGTGTTCTCCCTTCTCCACATTCTCAAAGCATATGTCTCCCAGTGTTTTTCCTGATGGGCGGTAGCTCAGTGAGCTGTACTCTCCTCCGTCCCTACCTCCCTTCTCCCCCACAACGCCAGCCTGCCCCTACCAGATTCACCACTGGAAATTTTGTTTTTCTTTATTGTCTTTCCTGCCCTCATGTGAAACAATGGCAGGGCAGAAATGTATGGGGGGAGGGGCAGATGCCCCCACAGAGCTTCCTGCATCCCCCACTATGGGGGCAGATCCCAGCCAAGCCCCCAAGGGGATGCATGCCCCTACAGCCTCCACCCAGAGACAGAGTCTGACCGACATTCTCTGGGGGTAGAGAAACCTGCAACCTCTGCTGCAGGGCCAGGTAGGACTCTGGTAGGAAGCCAACAGGACCAGGGGTTCTCCCCTGGCCAGGCACCCCCCCAAAGGGGTTCCCAAGGCCCCTCTCCCATCATCAGGGACCAGGGGCAAAGGCAGTGGGAAGGGCTCCTCTTCAGTCTCCTCCACAGCTGAGGGTGGGAAGGGCAAGGGCCCTGCCACCAAGCCTAGACCACCAGCACCAGAGGGGACCAAATGCACCACACTGGCCAGCACACCCACTCATCCTGTCCCTGGCCCAATCCCCAGCCCAACTGATGTGTCCCCCTAGGAGAGAACTGCAGCTATGCACAGGCAGCTGTGTGGAGACCCAAAGCCAGGGGGTCCAGACCCTCCACCACCAGCCCTTAGAGCTTGGGTGGTGGGGCCCCCTTTCTAGCACTCACCCACTGGCACAGGGTGAAGTGCCAACTGTCCAAGCAGGAGAACCTGAAATTTGAGACCTGGGTGCAAGCTGACTCAGGTGGTGGGGGCCCCCAACATTGTAGCAGCCTCCTGCTTTCATGCTAAAGGGGTCTTTCTCTTTGCCTCTGAGGCCACCACACAAAATGCAGTGGAGAGGGGGCTCATGATGGAGGGAAAATGCATCCCCCTCTAGCCTCTAGAAAAGCTGGGGACTAGGGTGTTTCTCAGCTCTGTCCCTCCCTATATCCCCAATTGGGCCCTGGTGGCCCAGCTCCAAACCCTAGGGAGAGTTATCTCCCCAGTGGTGGCCCTCTCACTGGGGTGCCAAGACCCTGGCCTGTGCCACATGCACTCTTTCCATCACCACGTAATGATCCAGCTGGCAGTGGAAGCATGGCTGGAGGCTGAGGGATGCCTGGCAATTTCTTATCAGGGGACCCTGGTGAGGATTTTTTTTGTACACTGGGGGACCTGTGATGCTTCCAGTGCCATGCTCCAGGGCATTTGCATCATGAGTAACCCATGGGTCAGGCAGAGAGGCCATCTTCAGGTCCCACCGCCAAGAGGTGTGCCCCTACCACCAACACCCCTCCCCCTTCATGCCCTGCTGGCACCCCAGCCACAACTACAAGCCCCCCCCCCTCCATGAGCTCAAGGATCACCACCCCCCAACCAAGTTTGGTGGAGTCCTTGGGGAGGGTAACCACCAGGGGGAGACAGGGAGCAGGGTCCCCACTGTCCACAGTCATGCCCCGATCATGGTGGCCCCACCCCCACAACCCTTATTTCTCTTACTGGAGCCTGTCCACCTGAGAACCACCCCATGGTTGAGAGGGTGCAGGTCCCCTCTGGGTGTAAAGGCAAGAGGAAGGCCAGGGTACAGCTGGAGCCCTCTGAGGAGGACTCCTCCCCCCTCCCAAGACCACCACACAGGGGGAAGGAGCAGGCCAGCCTCCAGGGGCCTCCCCAGCTGCACCTGACACCCCACCCCTAGGAAAGATCAAACGGGTGATCCCTGGGGAGGAGGTCTCAGGGCTGCTAGACAGCCCCATACAGGAGCCCATGAAGGAAGCTCCCCATTCTGTTAACCAAGGCCTACCACCTGAGGTGATGGAAGCTAAGGCTGAGGCCTACCCAAAGGAAGGCCCGACAGTGGCGACTCCCCCCAGAAAAACCTCACCTCCAGTCTGCCCCATAGTCTCCTATCAGAGGGGGGTCATGGTGGGGTTCCCTGATCAAAAGGTTAATCTTGTTGGGGACCCTGCACAGACCTCCCAGGGCTACATCTCTACCCCACCTTTTTGTGAAGGATCCCCACCCCCATCCTTACCCCTACCACTGTCTCAGGGGCCTGCAGAGTTCTCCCAATCCCAACCAGAGTCTGAGGTCTTTGCAGACCGATGGCTTTAGATGGTGCTGAAGGAGCCCTCTCGGCTCCAGGACCAGGAGGAGGATGCCCGAGAACCAGCAGGCTCCATGGAGCCTGCAGACCTCTTGGTCCCTGCAGTCCCTAGGGATGAGCTACTTGCTTTTCTTGACCATGACTACACTCACCATTCTGCCAGCAAACTACAGCTAGCCTTGGACTGCTGGGGAGATTTTGACATCGTCTTCACTACTGTGAGGGTGGTGCGGGGGGGAAGGCAAGGGGCCCAAAAGCTGACAACCTGTACCTGCTTCAGGATCTCCTGGATCTTGTGCACCAGGTGGGCCTGTCTTTTGCCCACCCCGGACCAAGAGAAGGCGTTTGACAGACTGGATCACAGGTACCTCGCAGGCATGCTGCAGGCCTTTGGCTTTGGGCCCTGCTTTGTGTGGGCTCTCCAGGTGGAGGGGAGAGGGGACCTTCCCCAACACCTCGTTCATTCTCCCCACTCCCCGTTTGTTACTCTAGCTTCCCACTGGCTCTCCCAGCCCACCCCCATACATGCCCATGGGGATGACTCCAGGGAGGAGCCACCAGCTGAGGTCCCCAGTGGCTCATGGGATGAGGTCGGAGTACAGACTTGGCCACTAGGGTACCCCAGCCATGCCCTTGCCAAGCAGGTCCTGCCACTTGGTGTCTGGGCAAGATGCAAGGGTGGCATAATAGACAGAGCAGCACATGAGCATGTAGAGGTGGCAGCAATGGATGGTGGAAAAGTGGACTAGTCCGGTGTCCTCCAGCCAACTCAGGTGGTGGAGCAGGGCACACCGTGAAGCTGGGTGAGGCACCAGTGGGCTGGAGAACACAGTGGGCAAGGACCACCACCATGCATGACATGGTCTACAAAGGCAAGGGCATTGGGAGGTAGGGCAGATTTCACCTTCTGGACAAGATGACTGGTTGCATGTGTTGTGGGTAGACCCATGCCATTCTCCTCAGGGCCCCTTTCACCTCCTGGTTTCATAGTGTGTAGATTAGAGGGTTTAACATGGGAGTCAAGACCTCCTAGAGCACTTACACTGGAGAATGGGGAAGGGCTCCAGGGCCAAGGCTTACAGCTGGCCTGACAGCCTGTAGCCTTGATGCACCCCTCTCCTGAATGGGATGGGCTCTGTCAGGGTCCAGTTGAGCTTGACTGAACACTGCAGAAGGGTACAGCACCTGGAGAGACCACACAAAGCTGGGCCCAAAGCCAAAGGCCTGCAGCATGCCTGCGAGGTACCTGTGATTCAGTCTGTCAAACACCTTCTCTTGGTCCGGGGTGGGCAAAAGACAGGCCCACCCGGTGCACAAGATCCAGGAGGTCCTGAAGCAGGTACAGGTTGTGAAAGACAGAATGTCCAGGCACCATGTATGTCTGGCTGGTATGGATCACGTCCATCAGCATGGACCTCAGGTGCAGCAAGATGGCCCACCTTGCAGTCCGTGCAGAGGAGACACATGGGACGCCAGTTCCTCAGTTTGTAGGGATCCCCCTTCTTCGGCAGGATGGTCAGCACTGCCCACCAGCATGACAGGGGGACTTCCACCACTTCCCCCAGATGCAGCCCAGACCCGAGCAAAGTCCAGGCTGAGGATATCCCAGAAGGCCAGCCTGACAACATCTAGCAAGAAGCTCTTCCACCTCACTTGACACTCTCTGCAAAGGGAGGGGTTGGTTGAGCCAGTGACCAGGTGCCTCTTGAGCTTTAGCGCTTCCCACTCAAGCTGCTCCCAGACCACCACCCTCTGCCGGGTGTACCCCCGAGAGTAGCTGCAGCAAAAAAGCCAGATGTACACCTTCCTCACATCCCACCATCTCTGACCTGAGAGGAAAGCTCCTGTTGCTCCCGCCAGGCCAGCCAGAAGTCCTGGAAGGCCTCCCTGAAGCCCATATCCTCCAGCATACTGGCGTTGAAATGCTGGTAGGGAATGCAGGTCCAGGTCCCTGCCTGTGTCATGGGCAGGCAGTGTGCTTCAGGACTGGGGAAAGGACCAACCACAGAGAGACTCCGGCAGGCTGCCAGAGCATCTCTGTGGAGGACTAACCCATTTTTATGTCCTGGCATATTGTTTGACCATATCCAGGGGTCTAATTTTTCTCCCCCACTGCAAATTTCCAGTGTGGGGAACAGTTTTTTGTTCCCACATGTGCCTCCTGCAGCATCTCAAAAGATCCTACAAGAGGCATGTGTGGGCTTGTCTGGACATTCCCAGTGTGATGCTTGTATGAAGAAATGACCAGTGCTGTGTTCCTACGTAGAAAGATAATAGTGCTATGCTTTATAGCCCTTAATGCAGCCATGCCTATTATACTGAGCTGGTTGCCCATCAGTTTAAGATGAGTATAGAAAATACAGAGAAAATAAAATAATTTTGAAACATGATGTGAGGATTGGGTGTTGGGAATGCAGTCAGAGAGGGCTAAGTTTACCACAGACTCAAGGAAGTAGACTGTATTTTCCTAGAACATAACAATACAAATGAAAGAGAGGATTTAGATCCACAGGTTCAGGAAATGACAAGGCAAAGAGCAATAGCCAAAAGCACAAGTAGTACAAAATCTGGCCTCCATAGCAAGAAAAAGCTATTAACAGTGAAAACAGCTGAGAAGGGGAATAGATTACAAAGCAAGGTAGGAAAGCAGGCCTGCCTCTATTTTAGAGTAGTTTCACTAAAGCAGTAATGAAGGTTCCTGGAAAATACTGAGGGTTGGAATGAATTACACAAATGGTCCTTTCTGGCTCTGTCATTTATGATTCATTAGTGTGTCTGTTTCCCCTGTATAATTTCTTGATTTACTTTACACTTGCCTCTGAAACAGTCCCTAGGGCTGTACCATGACTAAATTATTCTTGCTGAGTATTATTTAGAAACATTTTTCCAAGTATTAAGTCTACTCTAGGATCCATTCTCCAGGCCATGTTGCACAGGACACACATTTTGTACTAAATTCACTTAAAATAAAAACACCCACATCTTCAAGCAATAAAACATGTGCCAAATGTGCTCATATTGTAACAAAATTAAGACTTCTTAGGTGAGGAGTATTCCTGAATAATATTAAGGAACATACAGTCAGCTACCACAGGTCTGTTCCATGGATATAATATGAGCAGTTTGCAGTTCTCCAGCATCTCAGGATGTACGTCTTACAGTCCCTGCCCTTCCCCTCCCACCATCACACTTCAAGGGCTAGTCTATCCACTTGCCCAAACTCTGCTGCCCAGGAGGTGATACAAAACCCAAAGCAATGCTCCCAGCTGCCCCAGGGCAATATAACTTCCACCCATGTGGCATCTTCCCAAGCACCCATTGAAAGCCTCAAGGTTCATTAAAATCCTCCATATTTGTTTGAGCAGTCTAGTGCAAAGAATGAACACTCAGCTTTGTTAACCAAACCAAACCAGATAATGTCCTCCTCAGACCCCTGCAGGAGGGCTACAAACTGGATTTCTGAAGAGGTTCTATATCTCAACATGATCTGGAGCAAGAGGAGCCTCTTCACTATCACTGCTAAGGATGGACAGGACAGCCAACAAAGCCAGACAGTCTACAGGCACATTGTGTCCCAGATATTGGCTCAGGAGCACCATGAAGACTGGTAGCAGATTCACACTAAAATCAAGTGCATGAATGTATGGTATGTTTGGGACAGGGATACCAAGAAGGTTGTAGGTGCCATGAAGCCTATGGTCCTCTTCTGCAAAAAACTGTCTAGGATCCTTGAGGCCCATATTGTTGCTCCTTGTTACATCATTCACTGAACACCCATGGGCCTTGTGCAGCACAATTGACGACAATGAAAATTATTGTGGACTCCCCTCTCTGCTTCCTGCTATGAAAAAAGCCTGGGAATAATATGGCAATGCCTGCTCACACCCAGACCCCAACCCGGGATCAGCTGGGATGAGACCTTCATCAAGGAGGTAGATATGGATAACCTAGCACCAGCTGCTAGTAAAATTCAGCAACTCCAGGGGAAAGGGTGACTGGTAAAGTGACTTGGGGCTCTGGTGGTGACTCATGGCTTGGGGTGACTCACTCTAGGGGAGGTGCATGGTTTGTGGGCAAATTGGAGCTCATCCTGAAGGTGGTTTATGGCTTGGAGGTGACTTGGTCTATGGGTAGTGAATGACTTGTGGGTAACTTTGGTCTGGTTGTGGCACATAGCTTCATGAAATGCCTAGGTATGGGGGTGGCAATCAGTACAAATTGCCCCCTGCCCCTGTGAGTCGACAGAAGGGAGGGGCCATTTTGTTCTACGCAATGCAGAGGACATGAGAATTGGTGATACAGCTGTGCTTGGATCATGGCAATTATGCATGGTCCAGTGGCCCATTTAAGTCTTGACGGGCTAGTTAAGGCATTATGTGTCCGGGTCAATTAGAGTTAACCCTAGTTAAAGGTTAATTCATGTATGCAAAGTGGTCAGTGGAAATCCAATCCATGAACCCCACCTCACCCAATTCCCAAACCGTTCTGCCTAGCAATGCCAGCTAACATCCTATCTGCCTTACTTCCTTATGCCAGGTGCACTGGGGTATTTTGGTGGATTTGGGGGCATCCTCACTCTTATCTTCAGATATCTGTTACTGCTAGTTAAATTCTACATGTCACTACCTAAGAGCAGGCTCAGCAGGGCAGAGCTACCACATGCACAACCGAGGTCCAACACCCTGGGACAAATTTTCGGAACACCAGCACACAGAAACACATTATCAAAGGATTTTATTTAGACATGTATGCAGAGATGGGGCACAAAGGGTAAAGCCCTGAGGGGGAGGCTTAGAATAGATTGTAGCCTCATGCTGTCCTAAATCCTGTTACCTTTCAGCTCCATATTCTTGGGGAACCCTAACACAGGACGCAGACTGTCTGACTCACAAAGAATCCCCCCCCACTCCTCCACCTAAACAGAAACTGATTAAAATGCAGTGAGAGACGCACCTAAAACCCTCCAGATAATGGTGACTAGAGTGAAACAACTGCCCTAGGTCTCATTTGCATCTGAGATGGGACCACATGACCATTCATTTACATGAGAGATGGAGAACAGAGAGCCTGAAGCAGAGACCACAGTGAATTCTGGGATCAGAGAAGCAGGGGAGCACTGTATGATGGGGAATCCATGCTCCAAATGCTAATCAACCCACACACCCAGCTCAGCATTTATCAGACAAGTTCTAATCTGGATTTACAAAAGACTCCCCCCCCCAACACACACACACCCCTCTAAGCAGAAGTAAGTTTACTAGGCATCTTGGGCAGTACATTCTCTGGTCCCACTATGGGAGGTCTATTTAAACTTAATTGGCTAAAACTAGGTTGCCAGGTTAGAGAATGCTAAGGCAAGACACCGAGTCAGGGGTATGGGCAACATTTGAACAATGGTAAAGGGTTCATTGCAGCATCCAGGCCATTGGAGCCCTGACCACAAGTGTTGTCATACTTTTCCTGGGATGACTGGTGGAAGTCCTCCCCTCCCAAAGGTTATGAACACTCCAATAATTGCCTTAAGTCTGTTAAAAGACTATAGTAAGATCTGGAAAAGTCATGCTAAGCTAAGGCTTGTTCACAACAAGTAAAAATCCAAAACCCTGATGCTGCAAG
>NW_017728992.1:173145039-173155669 GCF_001723915.1 Gavialis gangeticus
AGATGTGCCCTAATGAACTGAATGCTGGCCCATGAGGCCAACTGGATTCAGAGGTATTCTCTTTAACTGTGTGCTTGTGTCTGACTGTAGTTATTGTTGCTCTGATAAACTGATTCTTGGCATATGAGGGTGTTAGCCTGTCCGTGCTGATCAACCTGGCCAGGTCAGGCATGTCATGTTAATCTGTGTGTGTTTGTGTGTATGACTGCTTTGGGGACTGGAGGAACCCAGCCCCACTGAAACTGAGTCCTGCAAGATAGCTCCACCAGGGGTGAGGGCTTGCAGAAGGGAGAGATACAGCTCCGTATAGAAACACAAGTAACACAAGCAACACATTAATAGAATTACCAAGACCCTAGCCCTAATAAATGAACACACCCCAAAGTAGTGGGGAAATCTGGTAACAATCCCCACCCCCAAAAGCACTGGTGATATGGCCTGTGGCAGTCCCATACACTCTTTTGTGGGAGTCAGGTGCATATGAGTCCAGCCTCAGGGAACACTATCATTTTTTGGTTCTCAGTATGGTAGTCTCACTAGTCCCCTCAATTATCCCAGGGAAACCAGGTGCAGCCATTTTGGGTGGCAGTGAAAGCAGGTATCCTTCAGGATTTTAGACAGCTAGGTGTGACAGTGGGCTCACAGCATTCAGGCAAGGCATGTGAAGTTGTTCTCTAGAGAACATCTCATGGGAGAGGGAAAGGTCTAAGGACATGATAGATCATTGTTTTCACTGCTAGGTCTGGTAGAGTTATGAAGCTGCAACTCAGGCATAAGAGGTTTACAAAGTCTCATATGTGTTCCACAGAATTGCTACCCTTCCTAGAGGACCATCATAATTCACTATTCCCTTCCATGACTCTAGGGCAGATGTTGAAATGAGAGATCACAGAAGCAGCAGGTTATAATCTTGCAGTGCCCCCACCTACAAGCTCAAAGAGCTCCATTCTGCACTTCCAGGATGCTCTTGCCATGGAGATAATGGCTAGAGAAGGAGTGTCCTGAGACAGGGGCAGACAGACAAGCTAGCATGGGGGGAGGAGGTGCTTCCAGTGTGCTGGTACTGGAGCAAGGGGGAAGCTTGGTACAAAGGTCTATGAATATGGCACAGAACACCCTAAAATTTCACTGCCAATGTTCATCATCCCAGGTTCTGAGCACAGGTTGCTCCCATTAGTCTGAGCTCATTGCTAGTGCCCAAAACTGACAAGGTGGCCTCTGGTACACGGTGGCTTAAATCACCTTGACTTGTGTTGCATTGTGTTGAGCCTCCTCCAAGTGGGCCAGCATAATGTCCATGGCAGCATCATGGTCCTCAAAGTAGTGCCACACCAGGGTCAGGAGCTCACACTGCCTGTGGATTACAGTGATCAATAGCAAATATTTGCTCAGTTCCACCACTCCACATCACTAGGAAGCCTGTATAGATTTCATCCCAGCAGAAAGAGTTGATCAAGGAGGGACTGGAAATTCAAGGCAAAAGAGGGGGGATAGGAATTTGTGTCGTCACCTCAGTGAGCCAGTCAACACTTTTGTCTATACTCAGTAGGCCTGTGTGAAGTGGAAAGTATTCACTTTGGATTCAGATTTGGTGGGACAGTGATTCAATTCAGTGATTTGAATCACTGTTCCAATTTGATTCAGCTGAATCCGAAGATATCTGGTGCCAAATCTTATTCAGCCATAGATTACACAGGCAGGCAGTGACGGCAGAAGCAGATAGGGGAGCAGCTGGTTGAGCCCCATCTTGAGCCAGCAGCCCTGGGAGAAGCCACAGCTCATTTCCCAAGCCCCTGATCATTTCCCCCAGCTCCCAGTTTGATTCTCCAGTTCCTGGTTTGATTTCCCCCAGCTCCCCAATAATTCCCCCCAGTCCCTGCGGCTTCTCCTGGGGCTTCCTGCCTGCCTCAACCTGGTGGGGGTGCAGCCAGGGGAGCAGCTGGACAAGCTGCGGCCTCTCCTAGGGCTGCTGGCTCAAGCCTGCAGTCTATGGCCAAATATCTCTGAATCAATTCAGAAAGATTAATGGATCTCCTGATTTGATTCAGATTTGGAGTTTCGGCTGCTGAACTGGGCCAAATCTCCACTGAATCGAATCAGCTACTGAAGCCTTGCACAGCCCTAGTGCTCAGCTGTTTTCAGCCTCTGTTGGAAAACTGGAAAAAAATGCACTCCAGCAGAGCACAGCATGCTGGGAGGCCTGCTTATTGGCTCCCTAGCTGTAGAGTGTGACTTCTACCCGTAGGGTTCATAATAAACATTCACATGCAATGGCTCAGAATATGGCCCTCTAGTGGCAAGTCAGAGAGATTATTAAAACCCTTAACATGCAACTGCTCACAGCATGTGCTAACTTCAGTACATCTTAGCATTCCTTAGAGTTAGCACATACAAATTGTAATATCATTAGATTCATTTAATTTATATTGTTTTACTCTATTTAATTGCTTTAAGAGTTATGAAGCACTGTTCATGCCTGAAGTGGCTTCAAGAAATCTACTGGTCTTTCTTATGTTGGCTGTAAATAGGAGCATTAGATGATAAATGCCACAGCCTCAGAACTGTCACCTTTGTGTTTTCCTGTGCTGTGTAGTTTATGAATGAAAGAACTTTTGAATTTCTCCCTTACTCTTTCTTTCTTGGAAATATGATGTGCAGATGACAGTGGCAATACAGTAGTGAAACAATATCTAACATGAAACAGCTTTGACCTCAATGAGCCCAGTGAATTCATATTTTGAAAAGAAAAAGTGTTACTTTACAAGTTTCAATATAACGTGGAAGTTTAAACAAGTATTGAAAAAAAATACAGACTTTGAACTTTGAATGTTAAGGTGAAAAACTGAAGAGGGGAGAATGGAGACAAAGACTTAAAGCCTTAAACTCAGCAGACCTGCAGATCAGTCAGGCTCTGCCATTATCCAGTGCCCTCCACCTACCCTTATCTTATCTCAAATGCTATTGTCTTTCTATTTTTTTGACCCAGGTCAGCAGCACCTGAGACTCTGTTAATTTATTGGCTGCAGAAGTCCTGCAGCAACTAAGTCATTGGTAAGTTACTGCATGCAAAAAGCCCTTTTTCTCCCTGGTGTTTCATTTTCCACATCTATAAAGAACAAAAAAATACTGTTTCTCTTTCTATGTTTAGCAGATTTACATGAAAAATCATTGTTCCTCCTACATGCATATGGGAATACTAAAATACAGAGATTTTAAGTTACTTGCCTCAAAAGCACTGCAATCTAATAGATTTGGTTGCAAACTGGGAGTAAAAATACTAGGTTTTAAGTCTAATCTAATGCAGGCATTTCATGTGACCTTGAATATAGTTTATAACTTTTAAAAGCCTCAATGAAAACAATGGCAACAGTAGAAAGGTAATTAAATGCATTAATAATGCGTCTATAAAGGCATCATATTACTTCATCTAGTCAATGGAAAAGGTTGCAATTAAGCTCAGCATACTCTCTACTGTAAGATTTTGATTCTCACAAAAACCTAAGTAATCAACGCTCTTTTCCAGAGTAGCTTTCAGATTTGCAAAACAATTCTTTCATAAAGACAATAGGAAATGTTAATGGCACAAACATTTCCATCACCAATATTTGGACACAAATTAATTATAATAATATTAGTGTAACTGAGAGCCCCAGGTGGGGAAAGACTGGGAGGGAGAAGCAGCAGGAGGGCAGGCCTAAGGGAAGTAGGGACTATGAGTGCTTACTACAGAGCTATTTGCTTTGCAGTAGAACAATAGAACAATGCCCGTGTGAGCAGTAGAAAACCTATTACAGTGCTAGCTGCTCTGCAGTAGGACTGTAAGCCAGAGCCCTGCAGGGGAGACAAGGCACTGCTACAAGTAGGATGCCATGTAGACCAGTTAGTAAGCCTAATTAGAGGACACTTTCAGCCAGCCCTATGGAATCACCTCATCAGAAAGTGGTAGTGCCTAGGAGAGAGAGGAGTCAGGGCCAGAGCCCGAGAAGTCAACCTGGCCCTGGAGGCTGAAGAGGGAAGAGTTCTGCAGTGAGATACCTGTTGCTGGGAGATGTACTATGAGCATGGTATGCCTGGAGGCAGCAAGTTGAGGGCTAGCAGCAGACTAAGGCCCGGCTGGGTAGGAATTTTTGGTATAAAGCCAGAGGGCTAATGTTTTAATTATATCCTGAATGCATATTTTTTGTTTTAACTGGTTGGGTTTGAGACTGTCGGGAAATGGTGGAGATCCCAATAGTATCCAAGGGCATGAGAGTGTCTTGAGCCCTACCAGGGCTCAAGACACTCAAAAAAAAAAAAATACATAGGCTGAGAACCTTAAACATCTTAAAACTATTAAATGCCCATTTTGCATTGGTTCCAGCAGGTATTACATCCCTAAACAGTTTTGAAGAGCTAGGCTCATAAGGTCTAGTCCTGAAAACCCACTCATCTACCAAGTAGCCCTGGAGACGGTAGAAGTAAATTTTTTTTTTCAGTAGGTGCCTAAATGTCCATAGGCATTTATGTCTAGAGAGGCTCAACAGGCTGGTGCCCAACTCACTCTAATCCCCACTGGTGTTCTTATGCCAGTGTTGCCTGAGGGACATGATTCAGTAGGTATTCTTGGTGCACATCTACCAGGTCAGACTTGTGCAGAATGTAGTGGCAGATGGATGGATGAGTGCTTCCTTTTTGTATTCAGATTTTTAAATTAAATAGTGACCTCTTGCTCGGTTTGTCAAAGAAGAGGTTTAGCCACCTTCTTCAAGAAAGGCAAATCCTCAGTTCCCTCCTCCAAAAAGAGAAGTGACATTTTAAACGCATCTTTGCCCTTTGTGTTGTCCCGTGGCCTGGCTTAGTTGGTTCCCCTTTCTGTGTTTGTTGTTTCTTTTTAGATCCTGTTGAGGCACTGAACTCTCCCTATGCATTCTACAGAGTACCAACATACCCATGTCAGGGCTCTAGAGCCTGCTTCAAGGGAATGAAAACCCATTTCAAGGGAATGAAAACCCATGAAATGTTGCAGTACCTAAATTCTGCTTTGGATCCGAGCCATAAGGCCAGATCATTTTTCACCTATTAGGCACCTAAATACAATCCTACTTCACCCTTCTTGAATCCTGGAAAAAAGCACTAAAGCAAAGTGTGGGTGAATCCTCCTCTTTTTTGCTGCTTTTTGTTACCTGGTCTTTACTCCAGGCTGATGACATATTATAAAAGTAGACTCATTAACAGTTTTTGTTTTTTAGGGTTTTTTGTTTTGTTTTTGTTTTTTTGGTTTTTTTTACAGGCTTGAACCAGATGGTAGGATTATAGTTGTCTAAATCCATTTAAATGCATAATAAGTAGAATATGATCTGGCCAAAGGGTCCTTTTTAATTATACTCATATTCTCCATGGAGAAAGATGTGGATACATCTATCTTCTCAGTTGTTTTTTGTTTAGAAGACTAAATAATGCACAACTATTGTCTAAACAGTGCTTTTCTGATCCACATCTCTATGCAGGTAACTTTCTGAATGACAAGGAACTGACCTGACTATGTCCATTCAGAGACCAATGGATAAGGGCAAAGAATAATTTAGACTTCCATGAATTAAGTTTAAAGCTAGAAAAAGCTTGTATCTTCTATGGTAGTTTCATAAACAACCTTGACCTTTCTGCCTGCTTGATTGATATCTGGTCATTCAGACTGGGAAGAATAGAGAAACCCTGCAGCAAGCAAAGCATCACTCTCAAGAACTTGGTTACCATATAAGGTACTAAGAGAGGATGGAATCAGACAACTCTGTTTTAAATAAAGGAATCTAGTGGAATATTTAATGAGCTTGTTGAACAGCATACCATAACAAAAATATGGATTAATCTCTGCTTCTGTGTTCAGAGATGCAGAGACTTTGATCCTTTATGCCTTGCAGACTAAAAACAAAAGCCCTGATTACAAGTAATGCAAGTTTCACATGTCAGAAAGGTCAATGCATTCACAACAAATGTATTTGTGTATCCATCCTGCTTTTATTTATAGACAGAATAACATTCATCCTTTTAATCTAAACTGCTTTCTATCTTTTTTTTCTTTTGGCAAGAAGAAGACACATGCTCGCCAAAGAGTCCTTTATCCTTCAGAAGTGAATCTATTTCCTGCTTGCTAATGAGAAAACTCCTAGCATTTGGAAAGGCAAAAGTATCCCTAGAGGCTTGTTTTATAATGAACTGTAACTAATGGGACAAAGATGGTGCAACTGTAACACTAAATCAATTGTCTTCATACTTTGAAAGCTTATTATAAATGCATTGCCAAAAGTTGTGTATCAACAACATTATACTGAAATCATGACAAAGGGGTTTAAAGTACTCAGGAGATCAGTCTTATGATAAGAGTATTGCACTGAAAGATACAGACACAAAGCAGGTCAGTGGGATGCTGAAAGTCACAATCTGATGAGTATTCATCAGCATATATGGAATCAGTTTGGTGGTCTTACTCAAGTTAAGTGATTCTCAGCCAGGGTGCTGTGGCATTCTGGGGTCCCTTAAGATCCTTTCAAGGGTGACACATTAGCACCATTAGATGTGCAAACAAGCTAAACCTCAGAGTTTTCAAATAGGAAACCATAGCGTTAAAAACATTTTGGCCTGATATGATTTTTCTAAGTTCTTGTAACAGAAGAAATGTTCTATTGTTTTTCTGTCATAAAAAAATAGCTGGCATTTTCCCAAGTGTGCCTCAAGGCTATTGAGGAGTGCCTCAGAGGTGTACTCTGAGTCTAAAGAAGTTGAAAACAACTGTTTTAGATTCTGTAATTCAGCATAACTCTTCCATGAAAAAAAAAAAATGGTGCATGTTTGAAATACTTGAGCTAGTTGGAAATGGGAAAGCTGTTCCACAAAATACCATATTGACTTGCATACAAGACACCTCCAAATAAAATCTGGTGTTGGGAAGGTAAGATGTAGGGGGAAAAAGATTTTTCCACAATCATGGCTAACTGTGTTGCATAGAGTAAGTCCTCCCGTTATCAAATGTGCAAGGCATCCAGAAGACTATGGAGGCAGCAGGTATTTCCTAGTGCCAGCTGCTTCCTATGGGATTTCTCCTACAGTATCACAGTTCCTAGACACTCTGTTTCCAGGAGGATGTTTGTACACATAAGGTTAAGGCCCAGGCCCATGTAAAGCAGTAGCAAGATGGTCAGTGCTTTACTGTAAGTAGTTCTTTTATATAAAGTTCATGAAAATAAAATGGTGTTTCCAGATCACAAACTTTATCAAGATACTACCAGCTGCATGTTTCTTTCTGCTTCAATCACATGTTACAGCACTTAGCCAATAGCTACAGCTGTCAGAAGATTAACACAGGACTCCACCCCTTCAGTGCGCTGAAAGCACACAGGTGGTAGCCATGTTCACAGTTGCATGGCATGCACTGTGTCACCAGGAAGGCTTCTTATCTAGCAGAGAAAACAGCTTCCCTGCTTAAAACATGCACCTTCTTTTTTGTGGGGGAGGGGAGAGGGGTTGATTTTGGGGGAAAAATTAAATATTATAAGTGAGAAAAATATTGCAATTCTTCCTTTAAAAGATTTCTTTCATTCTGTGGGGTGGATGTTTTGTGGGGAACAACACTTCTGAGAGATCCAAACTATAATTTTGAAGAGCCTTCTAGTGGGGCTATTGTCACTCTTGGTCATTTTCAGAAGGCCTACACTTGCCTGAGTGTGGCTAAAGCAGAAGGGCCCAAAGCCTCTTTCTGCATGAGCATGGAGTGAACCTTTAGAGACATTACCACTAACTTCATCAGCAAAAAAAATAAGACAATCAATGCATCCTGTAAAACCAGTAGTTTTATTGACTTGAAGCAAAAGAGTCTGAAAAGAGCGATATAAGAAAGTCTTAAAAGACTCTACCACTTTTGAGACTATATAGAGAAAAATATACTTTTTCTATTTTCAATAAGCGTTTCATGATTTTTTGATCACTTAGATGACATACCTACTGGGCACATCTACATGATCAATTAGTGTGCTTTAGGTAATGCACATTAAATTTAGTACCTCCACTGTGAGATATCAGAAAAATGTATTAGCCTTTTTAATGATAAAGAACATGCTTTTATATAATGCTGTAATACACGTTAAAATAGGATAGTGTGCATTTAAGTGCACATATAGATATGTCCAGTATCTCCTGTAAGAGAGTGCCTTCTCAGGGCTGATTTAACTGTGGCCCACCCACCTGTTTCTGGCTAGCCACCCACCTTCTCTCCGACCATACCTTGTTGTTAATTAGTTAAATGATGTAATTAAGTGGGAGGCTGTCCATTTCCTGCCCTGATGCCAGGGGGGAGTGCTATCTGCAGCTCCACTTCTCCCCTACATCACAGCCCAAGCCTCACAGATGGCACCTATATGTTATCATCATCACTGGCCCCCACAATCTTCCTAATTGAACCCCACCTGGATTCCTCTCCTCAGGCAATCTCATCCACCTTCATACTAGGCAGCATAGCTCCCTGAACCACTTCCCCTTTAGGTGTGGTCCACCCAGGACCTTTGGCTCACTAGCCCTGGCCCACCTCCAGGCCAGTCAGAATCCCAGGCATGCAGCTCTTGGGTGTTCCTTGCGGTGGGCCCCTGGCCTTTTTACTCTTCCAGTCCTGGCCCCAGCATTGGCCAGTCAAGAGAAGTCTAGACAGGCATGAGTCTATGGCCTTTTCTCTCTCTCTCTCTGCAGGGTCCACCTTCCCAACTCTCCAACAAGGGGTAACCCAACTGGTTGTGGGGGCTAGGGGTTAAGGTGCCCCAACCCACCTTTCATGAGGGTAATAACTGGCCTAGCATTTCCTGGAGGCTCCCGCACTACTGAGAGCCTCACCAGACCACCCATTGCTGTAAGGGTGCAGTTTTAGGTTGTACCCAGGACCAGGAGCCTCCTGACCATCCCCTACAGCTCCTCCCTTACCTCCAGATGATACCAGTAGCCCTCCAACCAGACAATGTTGTTGCCTGGCCTCCAGCAGCAGAGCTGCCCTGTTTATATGGGCAGCCCCAGATTCAAAATGGCTGCCCTCATCAGGCACCTGGCAGCTGCCAGCTCCAGGCCCTTAGAGTGGGAGGCACAAACAGTGCCCTGCCACACTACCACATTGTACAAGTATTAAATTTTAAGCTTTTTCAACATGGAATAAGTTTGGTTGTACCTATTATTTATTTAACTTTTATTTAAAAATACTTTTTAATGTTCTATCTTTCTAAGCCTGAACTTATAATACAAGTATGTTATATGAATTGGCTAATAAAGGGGAGAAATCATACAAAAGAAAGCAAATTAGATACAAATGTCTCAGCTTGGCACAGAAATATTTTTATCCCCCCCACCCCCCCACCCCCCCTTCATCACTGTTGTTCTTTTTGTGTCTAAGACTCACAATGAATTTCCCTTCTCTTCCTTTTGATATTTTCACTTGATTCGTGTAAACTCTAGGCCATCCTATTTCCTCATTGTTGTGTAGTGTCTTTCCATCCAAAAAAAAAAAACCCCAAAAAAGATTAAAGATAATTTATCTTTTTTAATAAAACAGAGGAGAGGACAGGAGACAGGCAAGACCATAAGCCAAAAGGCCTTAAAATCTATGCTCTTGAAACATATTGATTGAACTCTTGGATATCAGGTAAAACCTTAATGTGATTCAGAGTGTAAATATGAATCTTTTATATTCCCACGTTACTTTTAACATTTCAGCCATTATCCTTATTTTTTTGTCTATAATACTCATGTCAGCTGTCTCTTTCTATAACTCCCTGTTGTGTGTGTGATACTAATTAAATGGTTACAGTCCAGCTCATATAAATACAAAGCAGCAAGTCTTCTGGGTCTGTCAGCTCCCACCTCACCGTGACACATGTTTTTATTGTTGATTACTGCTAAAATTGATGAGTGACACTTCCAAATGAAAATGGTTTCCCTTCCCTGCTTTTCTGAAAGCAGATTAACATAAACATTGCCCTGGACTGTGTGAAACAGAGCACAGAACTTGACCAGGTTTCTAAATTTTCCCAAGAGATCCCGCACCTAAGGAATCAGGTTTAAGTAATGATGGATGTTTACCAGTCACATTCTAGTACCACAAAATATATATTTAGTTAGGACAAAATATAGCTATATCTTGTCTGTGATCACTTTCTGCATTCAGTGCCACCAGTGTTACTGGAATCAATATATTCTGAAGTGATTGCATATTTTATGAATTTGAATGTATTTGATAAATTCTATTTAAAATTCTGAAAGTACTTTTAAGGCATTGATGAACTGACCATCATAAATCTTTGTTTACATTCCCAGAAAATGAAACTAAATCTTGGATATGTTAAAATCCTCATATGATATGAATTCATATTTTTCCACAGGTAAGACAAAAGTAATTACCGAACACTTCTTTCTTTTCTGAAGCTTTTAAAACAGTTTTACAACTTTTAGTAATGGACCTCTACTTCATTTAGTAATGGGCCTCTACTATTGAGGATATCCTTTATGCCTTATATACTTAAAAATGCCTATTGACTGTTCATAGCATGGCTAATATGCATTTTCCATGAACTTTTAAATTTCACTTATCTATTTTTTTATACTTCACATATTCTAATTTATTTGG
>NW_017728992.1:173160669-173173789 GCF_001723915.1 Gavialis gangeticus
TTTCTTTTCTGAAGCTTTTAAAACAGTTTTACAACTTTTAGTAATGGACCTCTACTTCATTTAGTAATGGGCCTCTACTATTGAGGATATCCTTTATGCCTTATATACTTAAAAATGCCTATTGACTGTTCATAGCATGGCTAATATGCATTTTCCATGAACTTTTAAATTTCACTTATCTATTTTTTTATACTTCACATATTCTAATTTATTTGGGTCACTCTCTATGCCACTGGGGGCCATGCTTTTTGGCAGGTATGCTACAAATTAGTCCTGCAGCCTCTTTAAATCCCATTGAGATTCTCTTGCCCTGCCCAATTTGCTGCTCTATTTTCTCTTCCCAGTCTTGCACTCCCTGCTTGATTTGCTGTTTTGTTTTCTGCTTCTTCCCATTGTGCTGCCTGCTTCTACCCTGAACTGCCATACACTATATACAGAGACTGCCTGTGCCACTTGCGGCACCTTTGTTGCCAGTTTGCCACCCCAATCTATTTCCTTTTCTTTTCTGCTTGCTGTTTTTATTTCTAACTTGTTCTTTTACTTCTCAACTATAAAATTAGCTTTGAACCTAATCTGTATTCTTTTAGTATTTTGGAATTTTAACTTTTTGGTTGTCTGGCATTAAAATCCATGAATCTTTGAAAAATGAATTTCTCAAGAAGCTACAACAGGTAGTAGATAACCAGGAATTTCATTAAGTACTTCAGATTCCATTTCCTTTGATTTAATCATCAAACCACCCAAAGATACTTACTAAGACAAAAAATACTATATTTAAATGATTTTTCCAGCCTCTCTCCATCCTCAAATTTTAAAGACTCCTCACCACACTTGAGCTAATGAAGGATATTTGAGTAACTATGATAGTTACTTAGAAAGACATTACAGCTGAACCACATTTAATCAGGGTACTGCCAGAAATCAGGTACAGTATCGACACATCACAGTAAAATTAATATGGAAATTATTTAGCAAATCAAAAGAACAAATTTGGGTTTATTTGCTGGCAGACATAGCTCTCAGAATTTCCACAGACAGATGAGCATTTAAAATGCTGGAATAAAAAAAGATAAATCCTGGCAACACTACTTGATCCACATTTTAAACAAAACAAGTCACCTTTTCCCTGAGGATGAGCCCTTAATAACTGAAAAAAGATTGTTATAAACACTTAAACAGAGATGTCAGTAGGCCTTCAACTCTGTGTGTGAGTAAGTGTATGTGTGTGCATGTGCATGTGCACACATGCATACATGTGCATACATGCACAGATACATGTACATAAAAATTATGTATGTGCATGCATATTTTCTGTTTGGGTATTAAATTCAAAAGCTAAATCAAAGTCTAATGTAGCAGATGAAAAATGGGCTAGAAGAATAAACAATACTGGGAGACCACTTAGAGAATTACACTGAGACAAAAAACATAGGAGCAGTGTTGAATACAGAGGGCACCTCTACACATGCACATTTACTGCGCAGTACCCAAAATCACTGAACAGTATGGGCATGTGTCTACATGTGCATGCCCATACTGTGCAGTAAATATGGTGACTTATGTTGGCTTGAGTGTAAATTTAATATCTACATTATGCAGGTATCAAATTTATGCCTGATTAGTTACTGCATGGTAGTGCATATGTAGATGCCTTACTGCACAGTAACTTTGTGTGTGGACTGACTTGGAACTAACTTTAGTCTCAAGTCAGTACACACATAGCGTTAATGCATTTTAACTCCTGCACGTGTAGATGCTGGCCTATTCCCACTTACTGTGCATTAAATTTAAGCTGGAGTAAATACACATGTAGACATGCCCAGAATGTACAGGATGTTCTTTACAAGGTTTGCCATACATCATATTGCTAGATCTATTTTCTTTCACACATTGTTATTAGAATAGTAAAATCCAGAGGATTCAGTAAAATTCAGGGCTCTTTGGTACCATAGTATTTGCTATGAAGACAAATAGGAAGACACTATCACTGTCCATAACTTCCTAATTGTGTTCTCTATTTAAAAGGGATCAATTGTTTTGAGCATTTTAGCAAAGTCCCTTTAACTTCTTTTTTTTTTTTTAATTTGCCATGGACAAAAAAATATACTTTTTCCATAACAAAGAGTCCAACCATGCAAATATACTGGAACAAAATGCTTGAAACTGCAGGGGGGGAGGAGGAGGCAGTAATGTTATTATTTTTTCTTTGAAACGAAATATATATGTTAATGTAAAATATACTATACCTGTAATGAAGATATTTATGAAGTATATAATGAAATATCATGAAATGTAGATATGTATAATTTAAAAAATAATTGTTATTATATCCAGTGGAAATATACTGTAACATGTTTTCATCGCTGCTTACTTGTGTGTGCTATAACCTTTTGATTGTAGTCATACAGTAACCATAACTCCAGTGTCTCAGTGCCTGCCTTGCGTTGTTGGATTTATCCTCACAGCACCCTATTGAATTAGGAAAGCATTCAATTTCCAATTTTATAGATGAAAAACAGAGGCACAGACATATGAAATGATTTGCAGAGAACTAGTAGAACTAGAAATTACATCATATTTCATAAGCCCCAGGCCAGTGTTTTATCCCACAAGAATCTCTTTCTTTACTTATGATATCTTGGAGGAGATATATGTGGGATGCTTTACCAAACTTCAGAATCAAAATGCTGCTCTTCTCTATTTACATTTTGTTTGTACTGGTTGTAATATTTATATTTCTTACCTTAGATACTATGGTATCTCAGATATTATTATTTAGTGAGCACCAACAGAGGGTATATTGCTGTACTAAATATTAATAATAATAAAAAATTCTGATATGCCTAATTATCTTTAAATGTGACTCAGGCACTCAATTAAAAACCAAGAATACACAGAGAGATGCAACAAGCATAAAATAGTAGAGATAATGTTGGAAGAAATTATGTCTTTTTTTATCTTCTTGTGCTTTTGCTTCCCCAAAAAACCTCAAGCAGACTGCTCCATAGCCCAGAAGATACTACCATACTTTCACTTACTGCTGCATTAAAGTTCCTAAGACTGTTCTTTTAGTATGAAGTTTGTGTAGCACAGAAGTGATTTTCTTTCAGCTGCCAGATGGTAGCAAGTCCTGATGTGTAGTACTAATATTCCATTTCCAAATCATACCCCAGAGAGGTTTATTTTTTTTTGTTTGGTTGGTTGTTTTTTTAATCATCAATTTCTAAAGTATAGTGAATAGACAAAGAATATCTTTTTGCTAGCCAGGCCTGTACATATTGTGGTTTCTTACAGTTTACAGCTACATTAAAGCTGTAAAATTTTAACATAGAAAGAAAAAAATGCCTATAACTTTTGGGACCATGTAACTGATTTTACTTTTAGCTAGTGACAAGGTGAACATTTCACAAACTACATTCTGTGCTGCCACTGAGACTTAAGAACTTTTCCTGTCTCAATGTCTTCATCTATGTAATCCTGTATGCCTTAAAGGGCAGACTTTGACCCAATCTGACATGTCTTCCCTCTCTGCTTCTTTAAGCTGATCATTAAAGCACATTTCTCCTTCAAGTATTGACAGCATAGATCTCCATGCTTGGAAAGCACATGGGCTGCCGGCAAATGTATGGATATGCTGTCAATTGACTCAAAGAACTGGAGGCATGTAACCTCTCTTCTATCCATAAACCTATGAACCTAGCTGTCCCTCTTTGAAGTACTAACACAATCAATGTTATACAGTCAACACAGAAGAAAACAAAAACAACAAACAGTCCTGGAACAAAGAGTATATGGTATATGTATTAATTTTTACTGCTCAATTTCTTTGATTTTCATAACATCCTTTGCTCTGTCCTTCATGTCCCTCTTATTTGTGCAGTCTCTGATCCGATCCTATGAGATGTTTCTTGCTAGCGGATCATTACTTCAATAGGGCTCCTTATTGACATGGACACAAAGACTACAGCATGAAAAACAACTCCTCTGACTTGTGCCTTCAAGTGTAAGAACCTTGGCCTAACATCTTGTTTTCTTTTTAATTTGCAAAGTTTCTGTTATAAATCGGGTGCTAAATAATGAATATATAAATATTTATATTAACCCAAGGATTATCATTTACAGTTCTCAAAATCACTCTTATTTTAGCATTTTCTAAAAGTGTTTTTGGAATCTTGTTATGCAGTGATTTGACCTTTTTAATTTTACAGTTGCCTTTTAAATAGCGAATTGACACCTGCATCTTCCTACTTTCAATTATATAGCAGTTTCTCTGATTAGGATACTTTGTGCATCACTATTAGCCTCATCAAATCCTTCATTCTAGTAAAACAAGTAAGATTAAGAGGACTGTGAACAAAGTAAAATTCATGCAGCTGCTATAATTTAATTTGTAGTTTATTGAACTCTGTCTTTATGCTCCTCATAGGGAAGAAATTTATTTCTATTTGTCCTATTCCATCCCATGTCCTGGCAAGAATAATGATTAAATATAAATTCCCCTTTCCTTTTATAAATGATTGCTCTTATGTTCAGTCATATATTGTCCATTTCCAATATAGGAAAAAATTGCAGTAGGATGCCAAAGGGACAGTTGCTGATTATTTTGACATTTGATGATTATTTTGAATGGAAGTGTAAAGCCATATGAGATAGTGAAATTATTTAGATAAGTACATATGAAAGAAGACTCTTGGAAACTTCATAAGGATCTAAAGTGAATGCAGTTTAGGCTTGATAAATATAACCTAGTATACTATGTAAAGCAGGGGTGGGCAACCTACAGCCCATGGGTGGGATCTGGCCCTCAGAACTTTGGATCTGGCTATAGACCCATGGCTCTGGTGCTATTTGGCAGCTGAGAGCTCTCCCTGTGCCACACCAATGTCAGAGGTCTACCACAGGCATCCAGCACCCTCTGACTCCACTAAGCCCAGCTCTGACCAGAATGTGGCCAGGGAAGATTCCCAGGGGCTCAGTGTCTGTGCTGAATGCTGATGGGGGGTGTGAGGTCCCTGTGCAGTGTGTGCTGCTGGCTCCCAAGCATGAAGCTGGGCTGCAATGTGGCCAAATTGCAGTGGAGGGCAGGGGTGCTCGAGCCTAACAAATGCTATGCTATATTCTCTCAAGGCTGGACTGTTTGGACAGAATGGCACTTGTTCTCTCCCATTTCAGAGGGTGACATGCATTCATCAGTGTGGGGTTCATGGACTGAATAGTCTTTCTGTGGTCTTTTTGTGGTGGCCTCACCCCTTGCTGCTAATTGGCCAAGGGGCCTAGTAGTCCCACCCTTCACTGCTGATTGGCCAAGGAGGGGCCCTGCCCCTCATCGCTGATTGGTCAATGGTGGGGGGGGGAGGGGGATGGTCCTGCCCCTTACCAAGGGGATATCCTGTATTCTGAGGATGCATCAGTGTCCATCCTAGTAGGCCTGACCTACAAACCTGACTGATTCATGAACTTATTACATAAAAAAAAAACTTGGCATGTGGGCCAGATGTGCCTTCCTGCCAGAAGATGGGAAGGGGAGATGGTTGGGCAAGGTGTAGGATGGTCTAGTATCAAGATAATAAGGCTGGAATGGGAACACCCAGATCAGGATGTGAAACAAGCCTTGGCACAGCATGGTTTAAGATATTCAAAATACAGTTATAATATAGTAGGTAATTTCTCTTGAGCATTGTGTAAAAGAAGAATTGGAAATATGGGAACTTTGTATTGGCCTAGGGGAGCCTATGTGGTATTGTGCCAATACCTTGTCACAGGCATACATATGTTAACATCTTGTCTGTTGCATCACAAGTGTTAGGGCCATACCTTATAGACAAAAAACCTGGTCAAGGCTTTGCCACCAAGCCAAGCCTATGGCAATTCTTCAAAACAAGATTGGTGTCCGGATCTCCTGGCTGTGAATTTTGCCAGCACTGTAGTTCCTAAGACTTCAGCACTGCCACATATCAATAACACCTGATGAGGACAACAGCAACAATGACAAAGGGATGGCTGGGTAAGAATACTGCTTGTGGACAGCTGAATAGAGATATATGCACCTACAAAGATGTCTCAAATTGGATAAATCTCTACAAATATGGGTAGAATGAAATAAAATATCTTTAAATATAATATGATATGTCTTCTCAGAAAATGTCTGCCCACTAGGACTTTGTGTAGAAACTCTAAGGGTCTGCAAATTGAGAAGTTTGTAGAACCGTGCATGTATTCCTGGTTCTCAATGTCTACCTCCTTCTTGCTTAAAAAAGCCAAAACCCTCAAAGGAAGGCAATAGTCTTTACACCAGAGGATTTTGGTACCTTGAGAAAATGAAAGCTGATTCCAAAATCTTTTCTTTGTGAAAATAGACTGCTACATGTATAAGCATGTATTTATTTGATTATGATATAGATATGAATTGCACTATTAAAATGTAGTTAAATGAATGGACAGTTAGCATAGTTAGAACACAGTTGTTACACACTGTAACGTAATGTATTTTAAAATAGTTTAGTGTTTTGCACATATCAAAATAGTTTTTATACCAAGCAGATTTTTTATATACATAAAAAAGCATCAGCACATATTTATACAGTGCTAGCATTTAAAAAAAAAATCTGACAAGTTTAGGTAGGTCTTGTCAAATATGAGACTAAACTAGAATATACAATTAGGTGTTTGTCACTCCATATTTTTTTTAATAGCTTATTGATTTGGGGGCCATGTTTCTGAAAACAAAATGCATTTAGGATGACAGCTCATTTATCAAGTTTCAACCTGATGCAATTTGAAGTGGTTGAGGCACTTAGAGTCCTCTAACCAGAGTTGATTCTGTTGATCTCAGACTTAAGTATATTGGTACTTTTGATACAGTTGAAACAACAGCATGGAACAGTAAAGTTACATAGCACATTACCTGCCATAGTCATAGCAAAAAAGAAAACAAAAAGTCAGGGTGGTATAAATGTTAAAGAAGTTACAGACACAAGCAGATGCTAACTTTCAAATATCTTATGCACCTGGTGGAATACAGGAAAGAAACCATCCTGATCAGGGAGGTGAGGTACAGACATTTAAAGATCCTGAGGCAGATTCAAACTAATTTACATGGTCTTCTCTAAGCCAACTATGTTATTTCAGGACCAAACAGAACACAAGCTCACTCTTTCATGGGAGAAGGGCCACAAAAGCTGCCTGCACTGGCCAGGCCAGCACCTTAGGGTGATCCTGCATACATCTCAGCATCTTGAAGACTGCCAAGGGCAGCCGAATGCAGCAGAGCGGCCACCCCGATGGGCTGCCTGACATGCCTCCCCCTACTGCCCTGGCAGCTGCAGGCAGCCCGCAGAAAGAGGCATGCTTGTCCCCACATGGGATGCCATGGGGGTCTCTGGGCTTTGTCTGGGGTGGGAGCATGGGGAGGCACCCTCTTAAGCCCAATTGCACTTACTTCTGACATGCTCTCAACCCCTTTGCAGTGCGGCTTCTTTGAAAATGGAGCGAGACGGCTGAGAACAGCTGTGGTTGTCCTGTGGGCAGGAGGGGTTCCCCCTCAGCCCTCCACCCCCTTCCCCACCTTCACATTGCCACCCACATCCTTGTGACTTGACTGTGTCTGGTGGCCATAGTCACTGTGGTCCTGCACACTCAGTTCCCTGCCTTTAAACTCGCCTTTCCCCCAAAGTATTCTGGGCCTGATCCAAAGCCATGCTGATCAATGGGAGGTCAGGTCTTTGGAGGTTTATTTCCTGTTCCCTTTACACTCAGCTCCACCACCTCACCAGAAGGCTTTTTCTAAGTCCCCCTCCCTCCTACCCCATGTTTCCCCAGCTTCTTAAGTGGAGCCCACAAAATGCCCTGCTCTTGGTCAGCCCTGCTCCACGCAAATATGTGTGAAGCAGACAAGCCAGCCAGCCCCTGCATGTGTGGTGGGAGCTGTCTCTCACCCATCCCCACCCCTCCCAGACTCTTCAGGAGTGCACATCTGGCAGCCAGAGAACCCTGAAATGATGGGACCTGGGAAGGAGACTTCTGGCACCCCACTCCTCCCTGTTCCCAAGAGATCTGCAGAAGATTGAGGGGTGGGAAGGGACATGTGCCATGAAATGTTAGAGGCTGTGACAGAAGGCCACCTCTGTTTCTCCCCAAAAACTCTGCTCTGTAGCAATTTGGTTAAGATGGACCCTGCAGAGGGTACACACCTTACCTTATCTTTTTAGGTAACCTGAGCTGGATACTTTCCTGAGAGAGGAGGGAAACTTGCTCCCTCTGCCTACATGACATCACATACCTGGGTGAGGGGCTTGGACACCCTGGGAAGCTAGGAACTGCCAGTCTGCCCAGCAACTAGTGATGCATTTCAAATTGGTTGGCTGATAGCCAACATGTCCTGGCCTCCATTGGACCAGGTAAATGAGGTCATAAGAGCTATATAAGTTAAGGACTGCCCAGGAGGAGGAGGCAACAGCCATGAGGAAGACTCAGAGAGAGAAGAGCTGAGCCATCTCAAACTTGTTCTATTTCTCTCAAAACTCATGATCAAGGAACTGCCTGCCTCCAGAAGTAATCTCCACCTGCCTCTGGATGATACTTGTGAGTAAACTACCTGAGATCTAACTAGATATATAGGTTGCAGTAACTCAGATGTGTGATCAAAGGTACCTAGCCATGCCAGTTTGCTCTATGGGATTGCTCTGATATTACTCTACCCTGAACCCTATTGCAACCCTACCCCTTATAACCAATACAGTCCTCCTTTGTACGTAGCGTGGGAGACTCATTGGGTGTGGGTCTAGATTATGCCTTGGGGTGCCCTTGGTTTGGCTGACTAAGGAAGACCACTACTTGTGCTTCCATCAGAGAAGCACCCCCCAAGTGCTTGAAGTGAGTCAAGTACCCTTGAGGGCTACTAGGCCTGTGTTTCCTAGGGTGCACAAAGCCAGAATAAAGCCCAGCCCTGGGTGGTGGCAGTTTTTACCTCAGGCTAGCAGGTGTGCTCGAGGAAGGGGGTAAGCCAGATGTGAGGCACCCCCAGGGAGGCACTCGGAGCCTGGAAGGTGGTCAGGTGCAGTAAGGTGGGTGGCTCAAAGCAGGATCACCCCCTACTGGCCCACCACACATGGTAGCAGGGTGGGATCCAACAACCTGCTGTATTGAAGACATAATCTGGGGAAAGGAATAGTTACTGAAAACCCTTGAGCAAATAATTTCTAATTTGGCATTGGGTCAACTGGACAGTGTAGATAGCTAGGATGGCTCATGAGTATGACCACCTGATGGTGGCCTACTTGAGAGAGCTGATGAAAGAGAGAGGCCTTCAGATGAGGAAGGAGGGAAAGAGAGATCCTGTGTGATAATGACCAGGCTGCAAGATCACCTCCAGCTATCCATACAGAACCCACAGGGGGGCACTGAGGGGCCACCCTCTGAGTGGGAATTCTAGAAATTCCACCTGCAGTTAGAAGGTGAGGAGTGAGAGCACAAGCTCAAGCATGAGCTAGAGTTGAAAAGGATGGAGCTGGAGGCCCAATACCAGCACAAGAAGGAATGGCATGAGGCTAGAGAAGCCCAGTGCCAGCCTGTAGAGAAGGCCAAAGAGGTAAGGCTCAAGCACAAGCATGAGGTTGCAGTACTCCAAATGCAGGCAAAAGCTCAAACAGTGGGTGCCCAGTCCACACTAGAAGCATCCCCCAGACTGAACACCCCAATCTTCTCTTGCTACAAATACGGGGATGATCCAGAAGTGTTCCTAAGCATCTTCAAAAACCAAGTGTGCCGATGGAAGTTGCCAAAGGAAGAGTTCATGAAACACATGGCTGCTCTGGTCGAGGGCGACAAGTCTGTGGTCCTGAACAGCCTGCCCTTGGAATCAGCAGATAACTACGATGCATTTAAAAATGCCGTGTGTTCAAGGTTCTGGTTAAGACCAGATTATTTCCAGAAAAAATTCCGGAATACCATCCCACAACCGGGGAAGACAATGGTTGATTTTGTGGCCCAGGTGGGGAATTCACTCCTTAAGTGGGCAGACAGAGAAAAGGCTGACAGTAGAGAGAAGGCGCTAAACCTCATAGCACTGGACCAATTTTATCACTGCTGTCTGAGGGAGATTAAAAGCCTAGTCAAAGACAGGGCCCCCAAAACCATCCAAGAGGCCGCTGAAATTGTGGACCAGCTGTTGCTAAATCGTGAGAGTCCGGACAAGAAGCCTCTCTACTTTGGGAAGAAACAAAAAGGGTTCCAAAAAGGGAGGAAGGGAGGGACAGGTCCAAAATAGGAAAGAGGACCACCTCCTGCTGAGAGCAAGGCAGCCCCAGATTCGGACAAACCACATAATTCAGAAAAGAAGGGGTGCTATAACTCTGGGGAGCCGGGCCACATCAGGCCCAACTGCCCAAAGCTAAGCAACAAACCCAAGCCAGTCAGACATGCAACAGCTGTAAGCAGTGAGGAGGGAGACCTGAGCCACTCTGAGGGGCATGCCTGTTGCTACATGATTACAAACCCAGAGGAGGTGATGGCCTTCCACCAGACTAAGGTAATTGTAAATGGGAGAACCCTTGTCGGGGAACTGAACACAGGGTCCAGTGTGTTATTAATCAATGGCAACCTTGTTACACCTGCAGATATAGTCCCAGGGAGGACCTTTTCATTCAAGGGGTGGGGTCCCCGCCATTTGACATACTGGTAACCCAGCTTCCCATTAAGTGGAGAGGCTGTGGGATGTGCATAGAACTGGGTGTGCTGGAAGGGGCTTCTGTACCCATCCTAGTGGGACATGATATTATGGAGTTAAAATACTTGCAAAGGGAGGAGGGCCACCTCCTAAAGCTAGAGCCCTACCGTGTTAGTGTGGTGACTCATCAACAGAGCAGAAAGACTAAAGCAGAAGGAGTGGAAACTTCCCAGGGCCTGGTCACCCATTTGGCTCTGAGGCAGATGGGGAGGAAGGAGACACTCAGGCTCCCTCTTACTGCAACCTGCCCCCGGCCAGTGAGGACACCGGTAACCTTGAGGTTTGGTTAAGTGACAGTCCCAAGGAGGAGTCCAGTCAGTCAGTGGCAGAGGAAACTGAGACTCTTGGGGAGAAGTTACAGGAGCACCAGAACTCTCTGCTGATTGCTTAGCTGGGCAAGAGGAGTTCAAACAGGAAGTTCTAGAGGACCCCACCTTGGAGGAACTCTGGCAGATGGCTCAGGAGCAAGAGACAGAGTTCACCCCAGATAAGTGGGAACAGGTGGTCTGGGGTAAGGGACTTCGCTGTCAGTTGTGTGTACCAAAGAACCATGCTGAGACCTGGGAACCCCATCACCAGCTCATAGTATTTTGTAAGATCAGACAACAATTGCTTTCCATGGCTTACGATTTACCATGTGCTGTTCAGATGGGGAGGGAATGGACATGCCAGTGGCTGCAGGTGAACTTTTATTGGCCCAGAATTGCCCAGAATGTGACAGACTACTGCAGATCTTGTGAGACATGCCAGCTGATGGGCAAAAGTGGGGACAAGAGAAAGGCTCCCCTACAGACCCTCCCTATCTTTGATCAACAAGACATTGTGGGTCCTCTGAGGCATAAGACTCGTAGAAGGAAGAAATACATCCTGACTCTAGTGGATTTCGCAACTCGGTATCCAGAGGCAATTGCCTTGACCTCCACTGAGGCACCTGTAGTTGCTGATGCCCTAACAAAGATCTTCTTTCAGCTGGGTTTTCTCTCTGAGATCCTGACTGACAGGGGTGGGAACTTCCTGGCAGAAGTGATGAAGTGCCTGTGGGAGTGCTGTGGGGTGAAACACCTCAAGACCACAGCCTACTACCCTCAGAAAAATGGGCTTATAGAAAGGTTCAATGGGACCTTAAAAGGTATGCTAAAGGCCTATGTGGACTCTAACCCCAATGACTGGGATGAGAAACTTCTGCATTTGTCCTTTGCCTACCGGGAGGTGTCCCAGGAGTCCACTGGGTTCTTGCCCTTTGAGTTGATGTTTGGAAGGTGATTTAGGGGTCCTATTGATTTGGTGAGAGAACAATGAGAAGGGAAAATCTCTTCCACCAAGACCTCTGTGGTAGAATACATGCTCAGCTTTCGTCAGAAGCTAACTGACATGATGAAGGTGGCACAAGACTCCCTGGCCCAAGCCCAGGAGAAGCAAAGTGCCCGGTATGATGAAAAGGCTTGCTTATGTATCTTTGAATGAGGTGACAAGGTCATGGTTTTCCTGCCACTGGAGACAGGCAAGCTGCAAGCAGTTTGGGAAGGTCCTCATGTCATACTGGACAAGCTGGACAATGTGACATATGTAGTGGCTAGGAGTGGGAAAAAGCCTAAGACAGTTCATGTGAACATGCTTAAACCATACTTTAATAGAAGTGATAGGGTATTCTGGATTTCCGCAGTAGAAGGATCACCTGAGGATCCAGGGGAGCTGGTCATGTATGGTGACTGGGATGGAGAGGCAGGAATAGAGGAACTAAGGGTCGGGGGTGTAGCTCTCTATGTTAAGGAAAGCTACGCATCCTTACAAGCTGATGTTGGCAACCAGGGTGGATGGCTGGAGACCCTTTGGGTTAAAATCCATGGGGCACAGGGGACACAATGGTGGGATTCTACTACAGACCTCCCACCCAAAGTCAAGAGCTTGACAAGGAGTTCACCCAGGAACTGGCTGAGGCTGCATGCTCCAGGACCATGGTTGTCATGGGTCACTTTAATTACCTGGACATCTCGTGGGAGGATCTCTCAGCTAAATCTGAGCAGTTGCAATGCTTGACCTGGTACTGGCTACTGAGGATGACCTAAATCAGTGACCTAGTGATTGATGGGAAGCTGGGTGACAGTGACCATGAGCTGATCACCTTCACCATCTGCTGTAAAACTGGCAAGTCAGTCAGCAACATGGTAGTCCTTGACTTCAGGAAAGCTGACTTTGACAAGCTCAGGAGGCTTGTCAGTGAGGAAGAGTGGTTGCTCCTTAAGGGAGCAATCCTCAGTGCACAAGCTAAGTCTATTCCATCTTGAAGGAAAGGCAGCAAGAGGGCACAGCAGCCCCCCCTGGCTCTCCAGGGATCTAGCAGAACTCCTGAGGCTAAAAAGAAAGGCCTATAAAGGATGGAGGATGGGATTCACCTCT
>NW_017728992.1:173173908-173184498 GCF_001723915.1 Gavialis gangeticus
AACTGAACTCCAACTAGCTTTGAGCATCAAGGACAATAAAATGTCCTTTTTCAGATATATGGAAAGCCGGAGGAAAACCAAGGGCAACATTAGACCTCTGCTGAACCAGATGGGACAGCTGACAACATACTGAGGGATAGCCAGCACGGGTTTGTTGTGGGGTGGTCTTGCTTGAACAATCTCATTTCCTTCTATGACCAGGTGACCTATCACCTGGACAAGGGAGAATAGATTGATGTCATATATCTTGACTTCAAAAAAGCCTTCTATCTGGTATGCCATGATCACCTCTTGGCAAAACAGGCCAATTGTGGCCTTGGGTCCACCATGATCTGCTGGCTGGAGAACTGGCTCTGTGGTCAGATGCAAAGGGTGGTAATTGATGGAAGTCAATCATCATGGTGCCCTATGACCAGTGGGATCCCCCAAGGCTCTGTCCTTGGACCCATATTGTTCAACATTTTCATTAACAATGTGGACATTGGAGTCAGAAGGGGACTGGCCAAGTTCACCGATGACACCAAAATTTGGGGCAAAGCATCCATGCCAGAAGACAGGAGGGCGATCCAGGCTGACCTGGACAGGCTCAGCAAATGGGCAGGTGAGAACTTGATGGTGTTTAAAAATGCAAAGTTCTCCACCTTGGGAGGAAAAACCTGCAGCATCCTTATAGGCCCAGCAGTGTTACTCTGGCTAGCACTATGGAAGAAAGAGACTTGGGGGTCATCATTGACCACAAGTTGAACATGAGCCTGCAATGTGGCGCTGTGGCTAGTAAATGAGCAAAACACTGGCTTGCATCCATAGATGCTTCTCAAGCAAATCCCGGGACGTCATTCTCCCCTTGTACTCAGCCTTGGTGAGGCCAAAGGTGGAGTACTGTGTCCAGTTTTGGGCTTCACAATTCAAAAAGGATGTGGAGAAGCTTGAGAGAGTCCAGAGAAGAGCCACGTGCATGATCAGAGGTCAGGAAAACAGACCTTACGATGACAGGCTGAGAGCCATGGGGCTCTTTAGCCTGGAAAAGCACAGGCTCGGGGGTGATTTGATGGCCACCTATAAGTTTAATCGGGGTGACCACCAGTATCTGGGGGAACGTTTATTCACTAGAGCGCCCCAAGGGATGATGAGGTCGAACGGTTATAAACTACTGTAAGACCATTTCAGACTGGACATAAGGAAGAACTTCTTTACTGTCTGAGCCCCCAAGGTCTGGAACAGCCTGCCATCAGAAGTGGTTCAAGCACCTACATGGAACACTTTCAAGAGCAAATTGGATGCTTATCTTGCTGCGATCCTATGACCCCAGCTGACTTCCTGCCCTTCGGGTGGGGGGCTGGACTCAATGATCTTCTGAGGTCCCTTCCAGCCCTAATGTCTATGAAATCTGCCCTCCCAGGACAAGGACAAGTTGCTCGCAGCACTCAGAGACTTTGAAACAGTGTTCTTCAATAAATCAGGTAAAAGGAACCTGGCAGTACGCTATATAGACATGGGCACCCATCACCCTAACCAATCCAGACCTTACCCAGTTAACGAGAAGGTGAGGCAGAAATAATGTGAGAGATCACAGAGTTGAAAGAGTTAGGGGTAAACCAGCTCTAAGTGAGTCCCTGGGCCAGCCCGGTGGTACTTGTCTGGAAGCAGGATGGATCCATTTGGTTCTGTGTGGCTACTGGAAGCTGAATGCTATTACCACCCCTGAAGCTTACCCTATGCCCAGGACAGACTCTTTACTTTATCACCCAGGCCCAGCCAAGGTTATCTCCACTCTCAATCTGTCCAAAGGATTCTGGCAAATGGCACTGACTCCGGACTTCATAGTCAAGTTTGCCTTTACCACACCTGTGGGACTATATGAGTTTTTACAGTTTTACCTTTTGGTATGTGCAACTCTCCCGCATCTTTTCAAAGACTGATTAATGAGCTGCTACAAGGATGTTAGCAGTTTGCCATGGCTTACATTGATGATATCACCATCTTCAGTCAGGACTTTGAATTGCACCTGATTCATCTGATCACCATGTTAGGCAAGATCAAGCAAGCTGGTCTTACTGTGAAAGCCAAGAAGTGCCAGTGAGCACTATCTGCAGTCGTATATTTAGGACTTTGTGTGGGTAGAGGTCATATTGCTCCCTTGTGGGACAAGATTGAGGCCATTAGAGACTGGCCACCTCCACAAACCAAGAAGCAAGTCAGAGCCTTCCTTGGCCTGGCTGGATATTACAGGTTGTTTGTCCCTGGATTTGGAGCAATGGCAGCTCCCCTACATGAGGTGACCAAGAAGGGCAGCCCTGATCCAGTGATCTGGAAGCAGGGGTGCCAGGAAGCATTTGACACCCTAAAGGCTACCCTGATCAAACAACCAATTCTGAAGGCACCAATCCATGATAAACCCTTCTACATAGCCACTGATGCCTCTGACTCAGGACTCGGAGCTGTACACTTACAATAGCACCAAGAGGCACAGCACCCTGTGGTGTACCTAAACCAGAAGTTAATCCCTTGGGAGCGGAACCTGTCATCTATCGAGAAGGAGTGTTTGGCAATCATCTGGGGCCCTATTTGTGGGGGCAGCAGTTCACCATCTTATTGGACCATGCCCCACTGCAATGGTTGCAGACAATGCAAAACACCAACTCCAAGCTTCAATGATGGGCCTGGCAGCTTCAGGAGTTCAATTTTGCTATTGAACACACCAAGGGAAGCCAGAATGTAATAGCAGATGCCCTGTCATGAAAGGACCCTGGGTAGTGGATTGGATGGACTCAGACCCACCTGAGAGAACTCTGGTATGGGAGCTCCCCAATGTGCTTTCATGTTCTATGTGCATTATTGTTATGGCCAGTCTTATGTCTTCTATAATCTGTCTTTAGGTGTGAAAGGTGACCCTTCCAAATGAAACATGCTCATACCCATAGCTCTGTAAAGCCATGTGTCCAAGCTTTTAAAGGAGGGGAGGGGGGAGTGTGGCAGAATGTCACCTCTGGAAAACAGAGACCTAGTAACCTTTGAGGGTACTTGACTCACTTCAAGCACTTGGGGGTGCTCCTCTCAGTCAGAAGCACAAGTAGTGGTCTTCCTTAGTCAGCCAAACCAAGGGGACCCTAAGGCATAATCTAGACCCACACCCAATAAGTCTCCTACGCTAGGTACAAAGGAGGACTGTATTGGTTATAAAGGGTAGGGTTGCAATAGGGTTCAGGGTAGAGTAATATCAGAGCAATCCCATAGAGCAAACTGGCATGGCTGGGTAGCCTTTGATCACACATCTGAGTTACTGCAAGCTATATATCTAGTTAGATCTCAAGGTAGTTTACTCACAAGTATCATCCAGAGGCAGGTGGAGACTGGTCTAACCTAAACCAACAAAGTTGGATATGACATCCATGCCGGTCTATCTTACACCAGGTTCTGCTCTTTTTAAACCACCCCATGTGCACTGAACTTCTATTCTATTACAGGTTTAGGTTGGTTTCTGGTTATGTGTAATGTGCTTGTGGTTTACATTGGTAGACTCATTTATATGTAATGTCTATACCTGGCCTGAGGACCAAAGTGGCATGCTGTATTTTACATTTCTAATATTATGAAACATTATTTTATTATGGTTTTATTGTTTTCATTATGATTAGCCTCCAAGACAGTAAAAATGGCAGTGGAGAAAAGTAGCAATAAAGAATACGAAATGACAAAAAAAAGGAAATTTTAGTTTTTATTGAAAAAACATGTACAATAAAAGTACAGTGTATTGCAGAGCAATGCACAACTACTAGGGGTGTGCAAAATGGGCCCTATTCATTTTGGATTTGGATTCAGCCCGAATCAGGGACAGTGATTCCATCTGTTGATTCAGATCACTGTCCCCAATTTGATTCAGCTGAATCTGAATCTGATGATTCGATGCTGATTCTCAGACACAGGCACAGGTCTAAAAGTTTTTTCTACATACCTTGAGGTAGCAGCATGGCTCATGATTTCTGCGGTGCTGGGGTGGATGGAGCATCCCACAGCAGTGCAGGGAGGTCTCCAGTGTGTTCGGCAGCAAACCCGGAAGTGGACTGGAAGTACTTCCAGTACTTGGAAGTACTTCCAGTTCACTCCTGGGCCTGCCGGGAAGCATGCTGGGGGGGCTCCCTGGTGCCCCCTCCCATCTTGGTGATCAGCCACAGGAGGACCCCAGGTGCCCCCCCAGACCCAGGAGGCACCAGTCACTGAGCGGGGAGGGGGGTACAGGGGGCCCCCCAGGGCACTCCCCAGTGGACCTGGAAGTGGACCGGAAGTGCTTCTGGTCCACTTCTGGGTCTGTTGCTGAGCATGCTGGGGAGCCCCCCCGTGCTTCTGTGGGATGCTCCATCTACCTCAGCATCACAGTATTCATGAGCCCCTGCTACCTAGAGGTATGTAGAAAAACCATTTAAAGCAGTCTTTATGTCTGAATCTCTCTGAATTGATTCAGGTGACTGCAAATCAATTTGGAGAGATTAAAGGGGCATCTGATTCAATTTGGATTTGGAGATTCAGCCACTGAATCTGGGTGAATCTCCACTAAATTGAATCAGGGACTGAAGCTTCACACAGCCCTAACAACTACACTAGCTCAGAGATGTTATTCAGAGATGTTGAGCAGCAAGCCAAGAGTTTAAATTTCAATAGAGCTTGTTTGTGAATGTGCTGAAATTGTTGATATTGGAGAACAACTAATACACAAGTTGACTAAAAAGAATAAAATTGGGATTGAGAAACATTTTATTTATGCTTTCAATTGTTTATGATCCAAAGCTTAATAAACACATGAGTAAAATTCAGAGATACAGTGATTTAGTGAAATTCCATTAATCACTCAGTAAGATTAGTAGGGCAGACTTGAAGTTGATGTGAAAGAACAAGTACCATATGGAGAGCAAAGGATATTATGGATATCTTTTATTAAACCAGCTGAAAAACTTTTGAACGCAAGGCATTCTTCTGCAGGTCTGAGGAGGAAAGCAACCAAAGGATTGGTAAGAACAATGGGTATAGTCTCAGGGGTAGGCCACAAACAATTAGCAAAAAAAAAAAATCTTGATTACTGGGAGGTCAAGACCTATCAGAAGGGAGGAAGGTCATCATCACCTGTAGTGTGCAGGAAAAATTCCAGTGGTACAGCTGGTCCAATAAAAGATATCACTAAATTTAAAAAAAATAAAATAAAAAAAAATCCTACACAATACAAGGGATGATAACCTTATGCCTTCTGATAGGTCTTGATCTTCCAATCTTCCAGTAATCAAGCTTCATACCTGAACAGAAATGAAGTGCATTTGAAAGCTTATATAACTTTATCCTAACTATGCAGTTGATTCAATAAAACAAATCACCAAAAAAAAAAAAAAAAAAAATTTGCCTCCTGCAGAATTCCTAGACCATTATGGCTAGAACATCACTTTGACCAACCATGGGAAAGGATCACTTTACTCCTTGTCGTGGCAAAAAACAAGAGATATTACTTAACATGTGCAAAGTAGATATCACAGGGTAAAAAAGTTCCAACCAACTATAAAGCTGGAACTCAAAAATGCATACTAACTTTATAGCTGGTTACCATTGAACTTTTGAGGGGGACTGTCCCAATGCTTTGGCAATGGTCAATAGGTTGGTGATCCTGCAACCACATTTCCTGGTTGCTGTGCACCCTCTCGCCTCAATCAGCTGAAGGCAGGTGATGGTAGGAGCATCCTTCAGCATCTCCTCTGCTGGGATGCTACACTCTCTCCCCAGTTGCCCCTGTCCAGGTCTAGAAGTATTTCTTTGGGCTCAGCTACCACCAATCCAGGGTGAATACTGACTTCAGAAAAATAGCAAGGTGCTCCAGTCCCCAAAGGTGCTCCTTGCTCCACCTGGTTAAATTGCAGAGAGGAGGTACCCTCAGGCTTTCCTCCCTTCCCAGGGCTTCTCCTTGCACATCTACATGTCGAATTTAATATTTTCTTTGGAGACTTTGAAGTAGCACAGCTCGTATCTAACCTCATCTAGGCTTTGAACATCACAATCCATGACACATCGGATGCAGACAATGGGAGGATGATTAACAGATCTTTGTGACCGTTTCCTGCTGCAACCAGTAGGAGAGAGAGAAGTTAGACAAACAAAAAGTTACTAATAATGGTAGTTTAGCCATAATGTGTGTTACCAACCCCAGTCAATAACAAGTTAACTAACACTAAAAAGGTTAGTCCTCACTAAATTGGGGTCAATTACAAACTCAGATGCACTTTATCCCATATGAGATTTTCTTACCTTTTATTTATATTCAAATATAGAATTCAGGCACTGTCTGGGGACAAGCCAGTATGTCATTCATAACCAGATATGTCTAACTGCATCTATTAGCGCAATTTTATTTTCCTTTTTTTATTTAGTTCAAATGGACTTCAGTGCACCTTGGATAAGTGAATATTGTATTCACATTAAGCAATGAACAGTTCTGCTGTTTTTTCCTCCTGTGCTATATGTATGTTAATTTGCAAGTTGTAACCAATAGGATTCCATCTATGTTTAGTCATGAAGAAATCCTTTTGTAGAGATGCTTAAAAACACATAGGCTAATAGGTCAATATTCTCTTCTAGTATAGCTGCATTTAAATTAATAGGATGTCTCAGATTAGATTCTGGGATATTATATTACTAGATACTTTTCAATAAAGCGAACTTAATTTAAACCTTAAATAGTATATCCAAAATTTTCAGCATGCTCAGGTATAGAACTACAAGCAGACCACTAGAGAAATATATGCATTTTTATGGTAAGTGCCAGTTTGGGCCCTGAACATGTTCACTTTGAGGCAAGTAGAAAAGCTTCTATTTGATGGCACTGAAACATGGATCAAGCCAATAAAGACTTCAGGTCTACCTATTAATATTCAACACCATTGTAGACAAATTCTCAAAAAATGTTTTTTTCTGCATCTAAATTTGGTCCTGTGTAATTATTTGAATTCATGGGTGATCATTTTTAAATAGACTATAGTAGAGCTTTGTTCCAGTAACTAATCTTACAGTGCAGTTCGGTTCCTACATGCATTGTAGGCATATTACCTGTTTCTTCTAATAAGCTTAATTTTAACATAGAATCCTCTGTCATTACAATGAAAGTAGAACTAGTTTCATGACAAAACCTAATTAAATATTATAACCCAAGTCTTGAAGGTCAAGGGCCAAGACTCAGTCCCCCCACCCCCATGGGGTGAGTGAGATGAGCTGGTGGTGTGCCCTCTGTCTATGGTTGCCTTGGGATCCCCCCCTCAGGGATCCTTTGCTACCCTGAAATCCTTCTTTTTGTCTTCTTTCTGCTCTAATGATTCTTTGTTTCCAGGCATCATTGATTGCTCTCCCAGTGGTCATCATGCTATCCACATTCTGTTCTGTCAGCATAATTCTTTGTTCCCATAAACCCATCACATGCATACATCTTAATTTGGTAATTTACTAGGACGTTAATTTGGGCATGCCTGGCCTGTTAATTTGGTCATTTCACAAAAACTGGAAATCTCAGGTGCTTTGTAGATGGACACTGGGACTTGATGCCAACAGGGCAAGCCTATCTTTGTTATGGTTTTCAGGGAACAATGTGTTCTATATTTTGAATTTCCTAGCTTGTTTGTCTGTTAGCTTCCAACACAGTGGGCCTTGAAAACTGAGAACATATAACATTATCACAAACAGACTTTTAGAAACCAATTAACCCTTGCTGCTTCCCTGGACCATTGTTCTAATGCAATATCTACTTTACCTATAAGCCAATCCTTAAAAGCAAATCTCTAAATATCATTTTCTAGCTATCACTCCCACATTTGTAGTACCACAGAAAGATAAAACAAATATATTCATATTCTTAGCCAATTAAAATATGATATGCATAGCTAACAGCACTGGATAATTGAATACTTAGTCTAAATGCTAGGCTGGACTTAGTGGAATACATTAATAGATGTCTAAGATGTAATTGATATACTACCCACCAAACTGGTTAGAGATCAGTGTATCTTAACTCCTAATTTGATTAAGTTTAGCTGTTACTTTGGCACTATTAAATTTGATCTGAGCTGTGAGTATGTTCCTTCTCTAGAGTGGTTTTGATTTTTATGTCACAGCATTAATTAGTGTCACCTAAAAGATAAGTGTAAGGGTTGCTTTGAAGATCAGCAGTGTAACTGTTATTTGATTGGGCAGAAAGCAAGGTCAATACTTCAGGTTGTGAAGGCTCAATGAGAGGAAGTGACTTACAGTTCTAAAACTGTATGTTTCCCTATCTCCTAGGCTGGGGCTCAGGTCTTGATAGAGGAAGGATTTTTTTTCTTTCTAGGGGAAATATAGTGAATAATCTATAGGTTAATAACATTAATCCTACTTTTTACCATCTGTTCTCTATGTCATTGGCAATGCCCCAAGGATGACTGCTATACAAGAATGATCTCTACCATGATGCATTGATGGATTTTGAGGTGAATTAAGATCCCAAACCTTAAGCAACAGACCTGTTCACAGAAGTTGCAGGTCTTTCTGCAGAGGAGTACAGGGCATAGGTTAGGATTTTGCTCCTTTTCCTTCCTTCTTTTTCTCTTCTCTACTTTGAGGGCAAGACACTTTATCTGGAAAGGGGATGCCACTTAGCTGAGGTCGCAGCACTATTGGACTTGGTTAACTGTCAGCTCCTTCCAGCTTTTGATGTCAGCATCCATTTTCTTGAGGTATGCATTAGATTTTTGTCCTTGTAGTATTTTCTCTGGCTAATGCAAGATCTCAAGACATTATTAAGCTGAAGTAGAGCACTTGTTTTGGGAGTTGAAGATCCACACAATATCCAGTCCAGCAAAGTTAGAACTTCAGGAATTCTAACTCAAGGATGGTAATATTGGCTTTAGTAAGGATGCTGATGTTTGTTTAGATATCGTCCCACTTGATGTGGAGGATTTTCCAGAGGCATTGTTGGTAGCACCTCTCTGGGCTCTATAGATCACAATATTAGATCACCCATTTTTCACAATTGTATAGGAAGGGAGATGATGATGACTGCATTGTAGACCTGGATCTTGGTGTCTTTCTGGAGCCCGCAATGAATAAAGACATGCCAAAGCAATTTCCCAAAAGAAGCACTTGAATGTCACATCCTGTGCTGGATCTCCTCAATGGTCACTCTAAGAGAGGTAGCTACTGAGATTGGGGAACTGCTTGTCTACCTCCAGAGTCTTTCCCTTGGTAGTAATTTGTGCCTATTATTGATTGTCCTCCCTTGGGGGCCCTTGGTGAACAGATACTCCCCCAGGCCCTCATGTACACCCTTGATATGCTTATAGGCTGCCACCAAGTCCCCTCTGAGACTTATCTTCTCCAGGATGAACAGTTCTGAGTTTTTCAGCCTCTCCACATATGGCCTCTAATTATGTGTGTGTCCCTCCTTTGGACTCTCTTAAGCTTCTCCACATCCTTCCTGAAGTGCGGTCCCCAGAACTGGACACAGTACTCCAGCTGCGTTCTCACCAGGGACAAGTAGAGAGAGAGCGGATGACATCCTTAGCTTCACTTTAGATGCCTCGGTAGATGCATGCCAGTGTTTGATTAGCTCTGCCAGCCATGGTATCACATTGGTAGCTCATGTTCATTTTGTTGTGTACCACAACACCCAGGTATCATTCAGATGTGGTGTTAGCAAGCATAGCACTGCCCAGCCTATAAGTGTGCTGTGGATTATTTCTCCCCACATGGAGCATTTTGCATATCTGTATTAAATGACACCAAGTTGAGGTCCACCCATGCCACTAGCCCGCCCAGGTTGGCCTGTATTGCCAGCCTTCAAGCATGACCATGCTCCCTGTAGTTTGGTGTTGTCAGTGAACTTTGCTAGTTCACTTTTAATACCTGAATCCAAATGGTTGGTGAACATGTTGAAAAGTACTGGTCCAAGTACTGAACCCTGAGGGACACCACTGGTTACCCACTACCATGATTACTCAATTCCATCAATCAATACTCTCTGGGTTCTACAACAGAGCCAGTTACCTAGCCACCAGGCCATAAAGTAGTCAAGGCCACAGTTTCCCATGAGGACTGTGTGGGAGATCAGGTCAAAGGCCTTTTAGAAGTCTAAGTATATAACATCAACCTCATTTCCCTCCCACAGGTTGTGTTACCTGATTGCAGAAGAAAATGAGGTTGGTCTGGCATGAACTGCCTGTAATGAAACCATGTTGGCTATCCTTCAGAATGCTACCTTCTGCTAGCCTGTCTGTAATGGATTCTTTGGTAATTTTCTCCAGGATTTTACCAGGGATTGAGGTCAAAATGAGTGGCCTGTAATTTCCTGGGTCTTCCTTTCTCCCTTTTTAAAAAATGGGCACTACATTGGCCTTCTTCCAATCTTCTGGGACCTATCCCAAGCAGGATGAGTCCTCAAATAACTTTGCCATAGGTCACGCAATGATATCCACCAGTTTTTTTAGCACCCTCAAGTGTAGTTCATCTGGTTTAGACTTTCAAGAAGGGGAGGAAGGAGGATCCAGGTAACTGCAGGCCGGTCAGTCTCACCTCCATCCTTGGCAAAGTCTTTGAAAA
>NW_017728992.1:173187110-173196169 GCF_001723915.1 Gavialis gangeticus
AGAAGGGAATTGGTGAGGCTCTACTCACCAAGGCGCCCCTGCAAGTCACAAGAAATACACTAGAAAGCTATGCCTGGAGTAAGAGAATAAAAGTCAGGTTCCTGGTGTCAGAGAGAAAGAGAGAGAGAAAGTTGGGATCTCACCACTCAATGAAGCTTGAACCAGTCGGGGTTCCCAGGTGTTGTTGGAGCCAGCAGACAGGCAGAGTTCTGAGCAGGACCATTGAAGGGATTCCAGGAAGAAAAGAAGTGGAACTCGTACAGCTTTGGATCCAAGCACCAGGACAAAAACTTGAGCTTGGGTAGGCATTTTTGTAGAGAACTAACAATGGCTAAAGGGAGAACACTAGGTTTGTTTAGGGGTAAACAATGGCTCTCATACTGGACACTAGGAACTGATCACTCCTGGCTATGGGTGGCATTACTCTGAGGGAGCTCACAATACAGACAGGCAGATTCAGTGTTTTGGGTACCAATAAAGGAGTCATTACTAGATTTGGTCTGATAACTGTTGAGCTGGGTGTGTGTAGACAAGGGTTGATTAGCATTTGGAGCAGGGACCCCCCATTATGCAGTGCTCCCCTGCTTCTCAGGTCCCAGAATTCAGTGCGGTCCTTGCTTTGGAATCTCTGTTCTCCATCCTGAATGCTAATGAAGGTGCATGCCTGTCCCATTTAAATGAGTTGTCATCTGGTTCCATCTCAGATGCAAATGAGACCAGAGGAGTTGCTTCACTCTTATCACCCTTGTCTGGAGTGCTTTAGGTGCATCTCCCACTGCATCTTCCCTGTCTTTTGTAAGTCCTTCCTCTAATCAGTTCTTGTTCAGGAAGGAGGTGGGGAGGAGGAGAATTCTTTGTGAGTCAGACAGGCTGCATACTGTGCCAGGGTTCCCCAAGAACACATAGCTGAGAGGTAAAACATGGTCACAGTCACTCAGTTTCCCTTTGATCCTCACTTTTCTCACTAGATCATTCCCTTTGGCCAGAACTAAGTCTAGGAGTGCCTTGCCATAGGTCAGCCCATACCCCAGTTGTGTTAGATAGAGGTTCTCAATGCAAGTGAGGAAGCTTTGTGAGCGATTTGGTGTAGCTGAGTGCTCATCCCATGAAATGTCTAGGTAGTTGAAGTCACCCATGATGATCATCCTTGATGTTGAGAGGGAACCCAAATGTTTGGCTAGCTTTTCTGAAAGTATCTAGCACTGTCTTGAGGTTTTCCTCATCGTGTGCAAGGATGGTGCAATCTTCAGTGTACTGAAGGGCAAGGATAATTGTTTCAAGTACTTTGGTCTTTGACCAAAAAGGTCCAAGATTGACTCTTCCACTATGCATTCAATATTCAATGTCAATTTCACAAGAAAGGAAATCCTCAATGCGAACTGAGATACATGTTAAAAAAAATGGAGAACAAAGTTGGGGTGATGATACATCCTTGCTTAACCCCAGTTTGAATGACAAAAGGATAGGTCTCCAATCTGCTACAGAACACAGTTACATTCATCTGGTCAGAAAGAAGGCTCAGAATGTTGGTGTAATTTTCAGGACATCCATTCTGGACAGTACTTTTCACAGGGCTTTGCAATTGATGGGACCAAAGGCCTTACTAAGGTCAATGAAGGCCATATACAGGTCCTGATGTTGTTCCTGACACTTTTCTTGTACCCAGTAGGCAACAACTATTATCCAAGTTGCCCCATGGGATGGTCTGAAGCCACACAGAATTCTAGAAGGAGTTCCTCAGAAAGATGCAGAAGATGGTTCAGGAAGATGTGGGCAAGAATTTTCCCTGGTGTGGAAAGAAGGGTGATACCACAATAGTTCTGACACACAAACTTGTCCCCTTTCTTGACAATAGTCATGATGTTGAAATACCTCCAGTCCCCAAGGATCTCTTTGTTGTTCCAAATTCATTGAATAAATTCATAGAAGCTCAGTACCATTTCCTTGTCATTAGCCTTGTAGATTTCATCAGGTATACCATCCAGTCCAGTAACCTTGTTGTTTCTGCTTTCCTTGATGGCATGCCAGACTTATAGCATAGGAAGGGTTGTGTGGGTCCCCTTTCAAGGTGTTGGGGATGGACTCAATGGTGATATCCACCACAGTTAGCTCCCAGTTCAGGTGTGCCTTGAAGTGCTCTTTCAATCTATCTTGGATAGATTCATTGTCTTTGAGGAGCATTGAGCCAACCTGTAATCATAGGAAAGTAGGACCATGGATGGTTGGGCTGTAGATGGTTTCTTTGCCTGGAAATAGCTATGCATGTTATATTTGCCAGTGTTGAATTGGATCTCCTTGGCTTTATCTTGCCACTACTTATATTTCATTTCCTGATTCCTCCTTTGAGCATTAGTTTGGAGGAGCTGATACATCTTCTACTGAGATGAGGTAGACACCTTTTCTTCTGCTTACAGAGGGCCTAGATCTCAGCAACACTCATCATACCAGTCCTGATGTTTAAAGATGGTATAGCCAACAGATTCAGCACAGACCATGTGAATGGTAGTTTTAAACCCCTTCCAGAGTTCCTCAACATTACCCTCATTTATGGACAGGGCAGAGAGCTTTCCATGGAGACACTGTTGGAGATCCTTACAGACCCTCAGGTGTTGAAGATATTTGGCATAGAAAGAACCCAGATGCTCTCCACCCCAGGGTTCTGAGGGAATTGGCAGGGGTTATTGAGGGGCCCTGGGCATGGCTTTATGAGCACTCATGGTGCTCTGGCCAGGTGTCAGACAACTGGAAGAAGGCCAGTGCAGTCCCCATTTTCAAAAAAGGGAGGAAGGTGGACCCAGACAACTATAGGCCTCTTAGTCTTACTTCGATGCTGGGAAAGCTGTTTGAGAAGATTATCCAGAAATACATCTGGGAAGGACCAGCAGGGGGCAACCAGCATGGGTTCATTAGGGGCAGGTCCTGTCAGAACAACCTGATTGCCCTCTATGGTCAGGTCACAAAATCATTGGACATGGGTGTTGTGGTGGATGTAGTCTTTCTGGACTTCAGGAAGGCCTTTGACACTGTCTCCCACCCCATTCTCATTAAAAAGCTAGGCGACTGTGGCATTGATGCCTACACAGTCAGATGGGTCACAAATTGGCTGAGGGGCCACACCCAGAGAGTGGTGGTGGATGGGTTATTCGACCTGGAGGGATGTGGGCAGTGGAGGTCCCCAGGGCTCAGTCTTCAGGCCCACACTGTTCAATCTCTTTATTAGCGACTTGGATGACGGGGTGAAAAGCGCCCTGTTCAAATTCACTGATGACACCAAGATTTGGGGTGAGGTGGGCATGCTAGAAGGGTGGGACAAGATACAGCAGGACCTACACAGGTCATAGGGGTGGGTGAATGAGAATAAGATGAGATTCAATACTGACAAGTGTAGGGTACTGCACTTGGGCAGTAAGAACCAGCAGTCTACCTAAAGGCTGGGGAACTCCCTTCTTGAAAGCACAGTGACAGAAAGAGAACTTGGAATGATTATTGATTCCAAAATGAACATGGGCCACCAAGGTGAGGACGCGGTCAGTAATGCTAACAGATGCATCACAAGCAGGGCCAAGTTGGTGATCCTCCCCCTCTATATGACACAGGTGAGGCCACAGTTGAAGTATTGTGTTCAGTTCTGGGTGCCTCACTTTAGGAGAGATGTGGGCAGCATTGAGAGGCTCCAGAGGAGGGCCACTCACATGATCTAGGGACAGCAGGGCAGGCCTTATGAGGGGAGGCTATAGGACCTGAACCTGTTCAGCTTTCACAAAAGAAGGCTGAGAGGGGACCTGGTGGCCATCTATAAACTTACCAGGGAGGACGAGCAGGGAATGCCCTGTTCACCCGAGCACCTGCTGGAGTAACAAGGAATAACAGCCATATGTTGTTTGAGAGTAGGTTCAGGTTGGACATTAGAAGGTACAATTTCACAGTCAGGGCGGCTAGAATCTGGTACCAACTTCCAAGGGAAGTGGTGCTGGCTCCTACCTTGGGGGCCTTTAAGAGGAGGCTTGACAATTACCTAGCTGGGGTCATATGAGACCAGTATTTTCTCCTGCCCAGGGCGGAGCAGAGGGTCAGATCTGAAGATCTATTTAGGTCCCTTCTGACCCTACATCTATGAATCTATTGATCTATAATATTTGGTATAGAAATTTGGCATGCTTTTGGCTGTTTTCAGTGTTTCAGAGCAAGCCGGATGTTCATATTGGATCTGACAAGACAGTGATCTGTCCAGCAGGTATTTGTTCCTTCCATAGCTCATGTAATAATAACATCCATTTGATCATGGGCTCTAACAATAATATAGTTGAGGAGGTGCCAGTTCTCAGAGTGAGGGTGTCTCCATGTGTTCTCATAGTTGTCATTCTGTCTGAAGATGGTGTCATTGAGGACAAAGCCATGATCTGTGCATTTGCTCAGGGGGACCATGTTGTTGGAGTTGGCTTTCCCTGCTCCTTCCTTCCCAGTGGTCCTACCTCAGAGTTCTGGGTCATGTTGGACTCTGACATTAAAGTAATAGAGGAGAATGATCTTGTCCTCCTGGCAAGCATTAGTCAAAATGTGGTCAAGGTTGGAGTAGAACTGTTCTTTGATATCAGCATCAAGCATTGGGGTATACAAGTTGATGACAGAAGTGTACTTGCTGTTGCTGAGCTTAAGACAAAGGTTTAAGATATTTCTTAATGCCCACAGGAAGCTCCATAAGTTGACAGCAGAAAGCAACCATAACTAGCTATTTAAATGTCAAATACCAGTAAAGAATCCAGAATAATGCCCAGGTCATGAAGCAGGATTCCTTCAACAGGAAACACAAAGTGTTTCATTTCTTGTGCCAGTATAACATCCATCTAGTCCATATATGATGTTAGTGAACACATAATTATCTAAATATTAGATTTGAACATTCACAGGTTTCTGAATATGGTATTATGAATGAAATCTTTTAAAAAGCCAGTGTTTATCATCTCCATGTTGCTGAAATACTGAGTCTTGATAGTTCATTATTTCCAGCAAGCGATCCACATAGATATGAAAGAGTGTAGCATAGTAGGCAAAATTAAAAAATAGAGAAGCAGGTGTTAAGGAGAAAGGAAGGACCTTAAAGGAAAGTATCTGAGAAGACATAAGTCTAAAGGACACCCATACATGAGTGCTGAGGCTGCTCTGACATTCTGGATTTCCATCACATTGGAGCAGATTTGATTAAATCAAGTCTGCTGGAGCATTGCAATTACCATGCTCCGGTACCCTCCTACATCTTGCGTATCAGTGTCCCTGTACTTAAAATTGACAGCTGGGGCACTTGAACTAAAGCTCATTAAATGAGTTTTAATTCAACCAACCTGCTGCCATTTTTAGGCATGGAGATCCTCATACACGAGAGTTGGTGATTCTTTAATTACAGTGGCTTTCAGAGCCACTCTAATTAAAGCGCTGCCCCCCTTTCCACCCCCAGAGCACACACAAAAGAGCCCAAAGTTATCACAGAAAGATTCCTTTCTTATCCTTTGGAGTGATAATGATAATTATTATTTCTGGGTGGTGGGGATAGAAACTAACTTATGGAACTGAAGCCAGGCCACTAGTAGATAAGTTTTCTTGGAGTCAAACTCTCACTAAAACTATCAGTGAAAGCTGTACTCTCGATATAATTTTATATCCATCTGGAGAGAGGTTGCATTGTTTTTAATATATTTAGCCCTGAAAAGCACTGAGATTTTAAAGAAGGACACTGCTCCAGGATCAGCATTGCACTAGATGACCATTTTTTATTAGATGCCATTCAAGGTTCATCTTCTATGCCACTGATGTCCAGCATTTCTGACCAGGCACCAAATATATTTTTTTCCCCTTAAAGATTATATAAGTTCATTGACAATATTGAATAAACCCTGCCTCTAGTCTCTGTCATACTTCCAGTACTGTGATTCCTTAGTGGCTGTGTCCCAGGCATCCACAGCCACTGTGCCGACATTTAATAATAAACAATTAAAACAACAACAATTTGTTGCATACAACCTAATTGCAATGGACTAGCTTTCAATACAATCATCCTTCTCTTCCTCCTTTGCACCCTCTTCCATCTCCACACACAAAACTGGGCTGCTTTAGGTGGAAAAAAATTGAAAGTAAATTTATAGTTGTTCTTTGGAGTCTAAGCCAAAAATCTGTACTGCTGAAGTTTACACAGTTGGAGTTAAACAAAAATAAATATCTTCAAATAAAGTGGGAATGAAAATACCCCTGGATTGACTGAGATGAAAGAAGGAGCCTTATGTATTCTGGGGAAGAACATGGCTCCATCCCACCTTTTCAATCCCCTTCTCTGCATGAATGGCACCTGTGCAACTTTAATTTAGACTAGAATTTTTGTCTGGGTAAACCACACATACTAAACTACAACACTATCTGACAAGTTTCCTTTCCATAAAAAATATGTGCTAAGCAAACTTTAAAAGTTAGCTAAATTAAACTAAACTTTTAAAGGTTTTTTTCTTTATACTTATCCATAAGTGAGAGAGTGCCCTCCCTCTAAAGTATTCTTCTTCAGCAAAACACAATTCAATTTCTGTCCCTGGGGTTCTCTTTCTGAACTTCCTGCACCCAACTATTTCCTATTTCACTTAGGAATAGGGCCATGTATGCTGACATGACATATTAAATGTCATATCTAGTAGGATCTCTGTTGGGCTCCATCCAATAATTCTAATGATATAATAGTTTGGAAATTCAGGGCATAAATCAAGGCTGCAAATATGTAATGTACCAACTAGTGCTTTAAAAAGCATGAATGAGATTGAGGTGAATTTCCACAAAGCTCAGACAGAGAAAAGGTGACTTGTTCAAACTTTGCCTGAGTTCAATTATGCTTTAAAGGTTCTGTTTGACTGAAGGATTAGAGGACAGTTTAAACTGTTTCAGCTTTTCCCTAAATTATTGTGATACACTGCATGGCAAATTAAAATTACTGTAAGAAAAAAAATAGATTAACACTGTTGCTCTAAGAACACTAGGCACATCTACATGAGATGCTATATTGCTGTATGTAACAGGGAACCCTAGGCCTGTTACCAGAAGGCAGGTCAGCCCCTTTAAAACCAGAACTTTCTGGGCACAGCGTGCTGGTAAGGGTGGGGTTAAAAGCTGAGCCTGGTAAGCTAGTCAGCTGACTGGAAGGGGGCAGGCCAGGACTATAAAAATCCTGGGCTGGGCAGCAGTAGGAGCCAGTAGCCAAAGGGGGAAGTATTGCATCCTCGAGCTCCCTGGGGAGGCTTGGAGAGTAGTCCAGTGGCTACAGGAGGGGAACTAATGAGGACTCGTGGAGAAGCAACAGGAACTCCAGAAGAAGGACTGTAGCAGACAGTGAGGGAGCAGAAGCATGGACCCCTGAGACACTGTAAGCTGGCATGCTGCCTTCTTTAATCATATTTTCTTGGTGGTGGTTATAGCCCATGGACAGGACTGTTCATATTTTCTTTTTTTGTTATTGAATAACACCAGTGGTTTGGGTGAGGCTATTGGGGAAGGAGGTGGCCTCATTGGAGCCCCACTATAGCGTGGGAACTCTGGTGCCGGCATAGGCACAGTGTTTGGGGGCACAGGCCTGGCACCAGAGAGGGCAAGCCTAAAAGGCCAGGGTGGCATGACACAGTACGGGCTATTGCTGAGCAGTCATTTAATACTTCCAAAAGAAAGTAACAGGAGTGCCATAGGGGCACATGTAGACACACCCACTATGTACCTGGCATCTCCCACATTATAAGAGCTTCTGTTCGTATCCTATGAAGGGTTGACTATTGGGCTAAGAAGGAAATCAGCCTGGGATGATCAACAGCATGGCAAACATAATAATTCCTCAAAATCCATGTGATATCTGTGAAAAAGTTAGTTCTACTCAAAGTGTATTGCAGCTTTCAGTGTAGTCCCTTTTAATGGTGGGAGCCCCTGATTTCTATATGGAACATTTTTAGTAATAGAGTTTCAAAGAAATTCCAGGGGTTGGACAGAATCACTGTTAGCTATTTAATCAATGCACAGATGGATAAGCCTTTTGGGGTATTCCTGTTTGGGGCCCTGCATCCTTTCTGCTTCCAGAGAGAAGGATGGCAATGTGGGCATTTTAAGGAAACTTTCTTCTTCTGAGGCTGTCTCCCTGAAAATCCAGCATTTTTGGTTTACCATTCATGAAATATCAGGCATACAACTCTGAAATCTTAGAGGATATTGAAAATCGGTTCTCTAGCCTACTGGCTTATGGAAAGGGATTTTGCTCCCTGAGGAGCTCCTCAGCCAGTCCTCCCATAGAACAGTCTCTTAAACAAACAAAACAAGCCAAATAAAATACTGCTGTTCTGTCCTAAACACTAGGGACTCATCCAGACAAGCCCACATGTGCCTCCTGCAGCATTTCAAACCCATTTGAGATGCTGCAAGAGGCATGTGTAGCAAGGAGATAATGTTCCCCATGCTGCAAATTTGCAGCATGGCAGCAAAATTAAACCCATGGATATCTAAGGGTCAAAAAAACCTTAAAAAAAAAAAAAGTGGTCTGGGACCATGCCTTGAGGCAACTGGAGGCTGGGTCCTCCATAGAGATGATCTGGCTGCCAGACCATCTCTATGGTTAGGCCTCACCCTGGTGCTGAAGCACGCTGCCTGTCCTCATGGGCAGGCAGTGTGCCAGCCACAGGGGGCTGAACCCAGGCTCCACTGCAGTTAAGTAAGGGGTCGGGGAGATGGAGTGGGGAGGGGACCCCCACTGGCCTTGCCCACTCCCCTAATCCCTGCCCTGCCGCATCCCCCCCCAGTCTCCTGAGCCCCACCAATCCCTTCTCTGCCTGGCTCCAAACCCCTGAGCTCCCCCAATCCTTTCCCCACCTGGCCCCACCTTCACCTGCCCCCTGATCCCTTCCTCACCTGGCCCCAGCCCCCACCGAGCAACACCCCCAATCTCTGTCCCCCCACCTCAGCATCCCAGGGGGAAAAAAAACAAAGAAAAAAAAGCCCCAGCACTTACAGTCAGTTCCAGCTGCTGTCGGGCCACTGCCCCCCCTTCCTGCCAT
>NW_017728992.1:173196830-173197716 GCF_001723915.1 Gavialis gangeticus
AGTGGGGGTGGGGCACGTAGGTCCTGTGGGGGGGGCTGTAACCCTTGTGGGGGGGCAGCAAAACATATATTCATGTATTCATGAACCATGAATTTAGAATTCATTTTATTATAATGACAGAGACACTCGTAGTCTTCCAAATTACTTTAACAATGTAGATGTATCAATAAAACATTGCCCAACTGATTGCTGTCTCTCGCTCTCTCTCTCATCCTCTTTTGTTTTTAATTGTGAGGAACATGGATTTGGAGGATATCAGGGATTTTTCAGTTTTCAAATAGAGAACACCAGAATTCCTGCTAGGGAGGCCAGTGTCAGGACCCTGCCTGCTCAGAGCTGGCACCTTGGACCCATCTGGCTGTGGCTGACCTCCTGGCCAAATGGACCCAGGAGGACATACTTTGACCGTTCAAAGCAGGCCACCACACCCAGAATACTTTCTGGGTGATAGCTGCCCAGCTATCTGGGCAGGGGGCACACATGACAGTAGTGCCACACAAAGGCCAACTCTGCAGCCACAACCCACCGGCAGCTGGCCCAAAGGGGCATATGCCTCTACTGGCTATGCAGTCCTCATCTGGGTCTGGCAGGTGTGCAGCAGGTCGCAGCCAGGCAGCAGCTCCCACTGACAGACTGCTATAGAGGGTGCAGGGAACTCTCAGGGCTGCTTCAGCAGTCCAGCTGGGACACGGGGTAGTGTCCCCAGGTACCAGTTGGCTGGGCCCCAGAAACTCCTGACAGTGATTAGCCCTGATCTAATTGCCAGGGCAGCTTTTTATACTCCTGGGGACAGCACAGGTGCTGGCCCCAAGCTGTGGCTCCCCCTGGCTGCAGATCTGGGAGGAGACAGGCAGGGTTATTTTTCCCCATGTGGCACAATTCACTT
>NW_017728992.1:173203278-173212726 GCF_001723915.1 Gavialis gangeticus
GTAGTGCCACACAAAGGCCAACTCTGCAGCCACAACCCACCGGCAGCTGGCCCAAAGGGGCATATGCCTCTACTGGCTATGCAGTCCTCATCTGGGTCTGGCAGGTGTGCAGCAGGTCGCAGCCAGGCAGCAGCTCCCACTGACAGACTGCTATAGAGGGTGCAGGGAACTCTCAGGGCTGCTTCAGCAGTCCAGCTGGGACACGGGGTAGTGTCCCCAGGTACCAGTTGGCTGGGCCCCAGAAACTCCTGACAGTGATTAGCCCTGATCTAATTGCCAGGGCAGCTTTTTATACTCCTGGGGACAGCACAGGTGCTGGCCCCAAGCTGTGGCTCCCCCTGGCTGCAGATCTGGGAGGAGACAGGCAGGGTTATTTTTCCCCATGTGGCACAATTCACTTCACAACAAAGTGTATGTTCAAGCACATGTGTTGAGGCAAAAAGGCCCCGGCTCAAATTTGCACCACTTCTATTTGAGCTGCTGCAAGCGCATATGCTTGCATGTGAGGATGCGCCCTAGGAGGGAATCCCTTCTTTTTCTGGCTCCAGCACAGCAGCCTGGCCCATCTGTACAGCAAGCAGTTCAGCTCACAGCCTGCTTCTTTCTTCCTTGCAAGTTGTTGTCTCACCATTTTCTTCCTTTCTGCTCTCTCCTCTGGGGTATTAACTTCCCAGTAGATACGCCCTTATTATCCAACTGTCCCACATCTGGGCTTCCTCAGCAGAACTGTTTTTTCCCTCTTAGAGGGACAGACTTCGCAGTTGCAGTTATTTTTTTTCTCATGTATTATATATTTTGACAATCACTGGGTACAAAAAATTGACAGCATTTTTTTCAATATTTTGTCTTAAGAACCAAGTCTTAGCCCCTTCAGAAAACTGTCAATAAGTTTAATTGTTCAAAGTTTCAAATTCAATGGTGAATATTTATTTCAAAATAATTTTATTTCAACAAATCCAAAGTGCTTATGGAACTATTGTATTTCACTGTAGAAAATAAATCAACAGAAATTGTAAATTTGGGATCCAAAGTATTAAAATGTTGCTATGGCATTTTTGTGTGATTTGGGTTCTTATATGGGAGGGTTTCTAATATGTTTGTGTGCAGTGGGGTGCTCTTGGATTCAGAGAGAGACTCCTTAGGGTACGGGTGGGTTCACTAGTTACAAAATGTTATCATCTGATTATGACAGCTCAGCTACAACAAGTGGATGTAGAATTTGTTTTAAGGAGTACATGTACTAGGTTCCTTCTGTGAAGCACTATAGGCACTGATCTTCTTTCTACAATGACAAATTTAAGTTTATAAATCCTGAAGGCAACTACTTTAAGGGGGTGTTTATTATGTGTATCTGTGGGTCATACAAGTTACTGCTATCTAAAGCACAGAAAGAACAGATGTTTCTCTCTTACTACGCATTGCTTTAGACATCTGCTCCACTGACCTTTCAGTATTGTTTTCATAGATTTATGCAATGTTTTTAAAGTCAGTTTCTATTCAACTTAGTGAGGTAGGGATATTTTCCTCCATTTAAAAAAAAAAAAAAAATCTTTCCAGAAGGCAGAGTTCCTTCTGTTTTAAGTAATTGCTGAGTATATTCATAATGCTTGCATTGAGGAGTCGTATTTTAACTAAAAACTAAAATAAGTAATATTTTTGAACCTTAATAAATAATACTTCCATTGTGATTATTTTTCCCCAGAGAAGTTGTCTTTCTCCACATTTTCTACTACTCATTTAATTTCTGTTCATTTCTCATTGTGCTGGTCATTAAATTTAAGCTTAAGAAATATATGGCAGAAGTAATAATAAATATATCTAAACATATGTTTAAGTAAGCAAAAACACTGGTACATATAGAACAAACAATGACAAGTAGAGTCCTGTATGGAAAAATGATGCATGTCTTAATTACTGTATCTAGTGCACATTTATTATAGGAAACAATGCTGTACAACTGTATGAATAAGCAAAGATAGAGTAACACTGACTGAAAAAAAGTGGTATGCATGATTTTTTTATCCAACTGTTACATAGAGAGAATAATGACAGCCCTATAATAAATAATGGAAGGAAAGCTTTAGCATCCATACTTTGAAATACTCTGTGCTAATAGTTTCAAAGAAGGAGAACTGGAAGTTAGCTAATAGTCAAACATGATGTCCCTTTAACAAGGACACCCTCCTGCTACACCCTGGGTTTATCTACACAAGATCCTTTACTCAAGATTAAAGCAAAATGCTGCACAGTAAGCATCACTGTCTACATGTGCAAGTGCTTATTGTGCAGTAATTTGCTCTACTCACAAGTAAATTTGGTACCTGTAAACACAAGTAATTAATTTACTCAGGAGTAATTTATGCACAGCCCAGCATGTGTATAACACTGACGGGGAGCAAATGTGCTCCTGATCAGCCAAGCATCACAAGGCAGGAGATTGCTGCCTGGCCCTGGGAGATGCCTGCTGCTGCAGTGGGCTCTACCAGAGTTCGGGCAAGTACAATGTCCCCCTGCCCCAGCACTAGGGAACTCCTGGCCCCCACTCCACTATCAGGAAGCAGGGGCTGGGAGACAAGAATGTCTGAGCTCCCACTCCATGATCATGGAGTGGGAGCTGGGAAATAAGAATCTTCTAGCCCTGGCTCCGCAATTGTGGAGTAGGGACTGGGAGCTCCCTGCTCTTAGGCCATGGTGACATTGTGGTGGAGTCTACCCTGGCATCAGGCAGCTCCCAGGAACATGGAGCAATCTCCCAGGCCCCACAAGGAGACAGCTGTCTTCTGGCCCTATACTCCCTGCCATCCCATGGGCTAGCACCCAGGGGGAGCCTAGATCTCCCCTTGGCTGCTGCAGGGCAGGTGGAGATGGAGGCAGACTGCTGCCATAAGCACCAAACCTACTCCCACTCACCCGCACATGTAGACTTATTTCCATGTGGGGGGGGTGGTAAGTGGGGTTACCGTAGAGTAAGTTACTCCACAGTAAACCCACCCTGGAGCATTTTCAAGTGTAGACACACCCTCTGAAAATTTCATTACACGTAGTAGAGTCAGTCAGTACAGTAACAGTTCTACCACATTGCTAGAAGTCTGCCAGTAAAAAAGTGTTAGACCTGCTCTTGTATGTGCGCTCCTACTCACTTCCCACAATATAGCACAAATAATCATGAGATAATAGATCTTGCTCACAAAATGAGGGAAAATAAGGTTGAGAGACAAGACCAACACACACCAAAAACTAGTATAAATATAGTCTTACAACACCAAAACTGCCTGGACATCTGAACATTCAGGGAGCCCTTAAGTCTATTCCTATCTGTGGTATAAGCTACCATGTCTATGGGCTCATATTGCAGTACAGGTTTCCCTCACTTTATGCAGGTTCTGTATTTGTGAATTCACTTTTATGCAATGACCCTTTTTATATAAAAAAAAAAAAAAATTGTTATATGTGAAGTAAACTCACTCGTATGTGACTGGTGTGGTGGAAGCCTGCAGTCAGCTGCTTTGTGTGGTGCATTGTGGGAGTGATGCACACCTGAATTGAGTCTCCTGTGTGGATCTGTGCTCTTCACTTGCTGTCTGTAACACGTGTTTCTGTAGATGCCATCCCCAAAATGATAGTGCCCTATGCTTGTGTACACTGTCTGCTATTAGTGAGCACTAAAATTGTCTTGTAAAAGTGGTAGAAATGAGTCTGGAGCTCAGTACAGTCAGGGTCTTGGAACATATCCTTATTTGTTACCTTGTAAAGTGGGTTCCCTTTATGTGAATTTGAGTTATGCACTTTTCCAGGAATGCATGTGCAGCCCAAAGCGAGGGAAACCTGTAATATAGTTTTATACCAAAAAAAAAAAATCTATTAGCATAAAACTGGAGTGAAGAATCCAGGCTTTATTTTATCAGGATCAGTTACCCCTACATGTAAAGATAACACTATTAAAAAATTTAACAATTTGTAATGAAGAGTATATTCATAGGAATATCGTACTGTTCAAGTCTGAGGTAGCTCCCACCATCCCAACATGCTTCCAACTCCTACATTGTTTTCATGAGTCCTTTAATACATCTAGGGAAAATCATTCATGGCTGAGCACTCTTTTCTAATGCCCTTACCATATGGGATGGACAAAATGCTCTAAACAGTCTCTCATTTCACCTGACAGGAAAACTGCATCTACACAAGATGCTTAATGCTCAGTAGTATACTGGGGAAAAGCCACAGTAATACACTACTGTGCATTAATATTAAGCTACTGAGCAGTAAGTATCACTAGAAAACCAAGTGGTGACATTACTGTGCACTAACTGTAGTTACTACACATTTAGTTAGTACTTCATTAAGCAAGTACTAAACTAAATGTGTAGTAACTACTGTGCATTACTGAACATGTAGATGTGCCCCTAGTATAGACTTCTATCTGTAGTCCAAATCAAGCAATGAACTTTTCAGCCTTGAATATCCACACCCTGATGGCCACAGTCATCAGTAAATATGCCCCAGTCTGTGATGCAGATGACAAAAGGAAGGCTGATTCCACCAAGTCCAGTCATCTGTTCCCAAAGAAGATAAGATAATTATTCTTCATTGTTTCAATGCTAGAAACCATAGTCTGAACTATGGAAAGGAACACTTGGAAAGGAAAGGGTGGGGAAATCCAATTCAAATAAGATTTTCCCCTGATATCATCATCACAAACTCCTTTTTCCATCAAAGCACCTAATTCAAGACATAATGGATACACCCCCACTAAAAACACTGGCACCTGATTGATTATGTTATAGTATGTAGTTGGGACTTTTGTGATGTCTGTATCACCAGAGCTATGACTGGTGCAGACAACTGCTGGATGTATCATTGTTTTATACATTCCATCATGTCCATTCCCATCTCACCAAAACAGCCTAAACAAAAAAAAAAAACCCACCAAGGAAAAGGTTCAATATTAAATACTTGAAGGCCATGCTAAATGTGATCATCTCTAGCAGTGCCTCAGTGAGAAACTCCCCAACCTTTCTGATGGTCTTGACAACATTGAGTACTGGGAGAGTCTCAGGTAAGGTATCCTTGAGGTGTGCAAAGAATCTCCAAGTTTCTCCACAAAAAAACCCAAAACAAAACAAAAAAATCATGGCTGGTTTGATGAAAATTTATAGGAAAATTTCTGCTTTCATTGACAGAAGCAGGAGACCCTTCAAAGCTCGGCAGAATGCCATCAACTGCAAACAGAAACATGGCACTTATCAACACTTCAAGGTCAAGACCCACAGGAAAATTTGAGAGCAAAAGAACATGTGGTGGGAGAAAAAAGCAAAAGGTATTTGGAAGTTAGCTGACACCTATGATATACGTAGCTTCTTCAGTGCAACCAAGCTATCTTTGGTCCAAGCCCAGAAGGAGCCATCCACCTGAGATCTACCAATGAAACAACACTCTTTATTAAAAGGTACCTCCACTATCAATGCATAGTAGAAGAAGCATTTTCAAGAGCTCTTGATCTGAGATTCTAATGTCAAAGAGAATACCACTGAAGCCATTGCACAACACCGCATGAAGGAAGGACACTGAAGATCTACCAACATATCAATAGGCCTTGAAAGCCATTAAGCAGATAAAGAATAACAAATCATGTGGTCCTGATGGAATACAGTAGTAAATGAGGCCCTGGGCCACCCATGTCACTGTCTGGCCTATCAGGGGTCCATCCCATTATCTTGTCTCATCTGCCATGTCTTGATGTTATAATTGGACTGTGAGGCTGCCAATTTAAAGTTAAGGGGTTTTGCTTCACCTTTTAGGTGCTTGTCTGGGCTTTGGTCCCTGGGACTCAATCCACTTTGCTCTGACTGGGCCCCTCCAACAAAGGTCCACCATCCCAGAACCCTAGGCTCACAGGTCCCTCAGTCTCTGTTTCACCCTCATGAACTCTGGGCCCCTTAGTTCCTGCCCTGTCCTGCATTCTCATGCTCCTAACCAGCTCTCAGCTCTCTGGGCTCCTGATTCCCAGGCTGGGTTTCTTTTGTTCTATCAGCATTCTCATTGAATCTGTCTCGACCTTCTAGGTCCCTTGCCCCAGGCTGCACTGCCATCACATCAGATTACCCTACCAGGCACCTTTCCATGGCCATCACACCTACCCCATAGCCATAACCAAGTCCTCCAGTATAACACAAGCACCAAACAACAGAAAAAATATAGGACTTATATTCTCCTGTGCTGCTTGCCTATAGAGCTCCTTCCATAGTGAGGAGCTGAGCTTGTGTCCCTTGGGCTTCATGCTTAGATATGTGGTCCTTGTTCCTCCCCCTTCCAGTCACCTGACCTGGCTTCTTAATAGGAACCAAGTACTTCACATCCCCTGTTGAGCAGTTCAGTGTTTTGTAGCCTGTTATTTGAAGCCTAAGCCCTGCAATCCACTTGCAGCAGATATAGGTAGCAGAGCTCCTTCCTTGAAAGCTGCACTTACTCCATATAACATGGGGAAGGGTCCCGTGTTTCAAATACTAGTTGAAATATAGAAGCAAGGTGGGGAAAAAAGCTCTCTCATTATTTACACATTGTTATTATGAAAATATGGAAACATCACAGATTGCCAGTGACTTCAGAGATGCCAGAATTGTAACTATATTCAAGAAAGGGGAAGGATTGGATCACCACAACTATTATGTTTTTACATTCCTGTGTATAGCTGGAAAGATCCTCACTGGCATTCTCCTCAATAGACTCACTTTCCTCACTGAGAAGATTCTCTCTGAGTTCTCTAGAGCAGTTTCAGACCACTCAGAGGTACAATGGGTATGATTTTAGTTGCATGTGGCACTTTTTCTGCAACAGTCTAGCCATTCCAAGGTCTTTACATGGACTCCCTTCACCTGACTAAAACTTTTGATTCACTCAACAGAGGCCTTATGGAAGATCCTGATGAGATTTAGATACCCATTTGTTATCATTATCAGACTCCTTTACAGTGACATGACAGTAACCATCCTAAGCAATAGCTCAGGAATGAACCCCTTTATTATTAAAACTGTATTCAAGGAAGGATGTATAATTCTAATCAACACTCTTTCCCACCTATATTGCAGCTATTCCACATCTTAGCACTTTTAGATCTCCATCTGGAGTTAGCATCCAGTACTGCATGGACAGGAATTTCTCCATCAACTGGTTACATTACAAATCCAAGATAACCAATATCTCTAATACTGATATTTAATACACTGATGATTGTCATGTATGCCCACTCAGCTGAAGAACTCTAGGTCACCCTTGATTGCTTCTTGGAAGAATATGGAATGCTTAATGTGACAGGGGGCTGTCTTGAGGCCGGTCCAACCATTGGCTCATCCACTTGTATAGGGCCATCTACCCACCTAACTCACCTGCCATGCCTTGGATGGAACCGAAAAGTTATTCCTAGGCAGGAGGCTGTCCACTTAATGCCCTGATTCCAAGGGCATTATAAACGGGTCTGAACCATCCCTATAGTATGTCCCGTGCCTCACAGATGGAATCACTATATGGCTCTGGCCCAACACTGGGCTCCACTATATTCCCTACTGACATTCAGACCCCAACCTGGATCCCTCCTATTCAGGCAGCCTAACTCCACCATCATCCTGTGCTGCAAGCTCCCTAGACCCCTTTCCCTGTTGGCAGAGGCCCATCCAGGAACTTTGGTCTCACAGGCCCTGGTCTTAACTTTAGGCCAGTCAGGGCTCCAGGTCCCTGGCTCTGGCCATCCCTCATGGTGGGTGTTCTTGGCTTTGATCCTCACGGTCCTGGCCTCAGCATACGTCAGTCAAGGTTCTCTGGCTAGGTTCTTGAGCAGCTATCTCTGTCTCCCATACAGGGACCTTCTTGGGCCCCTCCAAACACTATTCTCACTCTGTAAGCTTGTGGACTACAAAGTTACTCTGTACCTATCCTGGCCCCCCAGTTACACCCTCACTGGACTGACTCATTCTATGTCCACTCACTGGGGCCAATACTCTGCTCCCTCACTGGGGCTCCTGGGCCCTAGGTCTCTGTGTGCCTAGCCTGTCTCCTCTCTAGGGTTACTCACCAGATCATGGAGGCTGAGGCTATATGGCACCCCCTCCTCACCTTTTACTGGAGAGGCACAGGTGTAGCATTCCTTGGAGACTGCCTCACCACAAGAAGCCCCACAACAGCATCCAACCCCAGCAGGGTGTAGCTGTAGGTCATACCCCAGGACCAGGAACCTCCTCCATCCCCATATTTCCTACCTTTAACCTCCAGGTGTTCTGGAAAAGGCAGATATCCAGCTGGACAATGTTCATCCTTCAGATCCCTCTAGCAACTGCCAGCTCAGTTGCTAGGGTTTGGGCTTATACTGAGGCTGCCCAGCCCTCCTCCAATCCAGGGACCCTCGTGCACTCATGTGGCCACCTGGTTGGGTCTGCTTCCACCTGCAGGTTGGTCTGCAACCAAAATATTTTACCAACCTTCCCCAACCAGCTGCTCTTTCACATTTTACAATTAGGGAGGAATCCTCAAAGAACACTGAGCATTTCCCCAACTTGGGTATCCACCTTTCCTAAAAAGTAAACACAGATGATGAGATGTAGCACTGGGATATTTTATCCAGTGTTAAATATCAGCATCTGTGTTTACTTCTTCAGAAAATCTTCCATATCATTTGAAAGGAGAAAAGAATAAATGCCAGAGTTCTGGTTCAAGCAAATACTACCTTGTCCATTGGACAGGACATATTCTAAGGATGCCTGACAACTAGCTCCCAAAACAATTCTATATTCCCAATTTACTGATGGTCACTGTCGTAGTGATAGGCAAAAGAAGAGATTCAAGTAAACATTCACGGCCAATCTAAAGAAATGCAATATTAACATCAATATGTGGGGGGACTCGAGCACTGAATTGTTCCCAATGATACCATGATGTATCACAAGGTATCGGGGCCAGAAGCAGTGGGGAGAGGAGGGATCCAGGCACATGTGTGTCCTATACCCACATGTGCCCCCTTACCAGACCCGGAGCAGAGGAGAAAGCAGCAGAGGTGAACGCAGCAGCAGTGGGGGCAGCAGCAGCTGAACCCCCTAAGGTAAGTGGGGCAGAGGGAATGACAGCTGAGCCAGATCCGGAGGGGAAGCCCCCCGATCCCTCTTATTTGAGTCAGTAGGGAGCCGCACAAACAGAGTGCACAAACAGGGGGAGGGCTAGGGAGGACTGCCCCCCCCAAGCAAGGGAGCTCCCCCAGGTTTAACCCTTGGGGAGCAGGCTCAGGAGGCACCGGATCCCCCCAGTAGGGGAGCATAGGGGGCGGGATCACCGGCCAGCACTTCCGGTGAGACCGGAGTGCCTGATTGGCTGTTGGGGCAGAGGTGAGGGGAAAGAGACTTAACAGTGGGGGTCTACTACAGACCTCCCAACCAAGGGGAAGAGCTTGACCAGGAATTCTTAGGTC
>NW_017728992.1:173213830-173214270 GCF_001723915.1 Gavialis gangeticus
ACCAACCTGGTGGCCTTCTATGATCAGATAACCAAATCATTAGATGCAGGGGTAGCAGTGGACATAGTCTTCCTGGACTTTCGGAAGGCGTATGGCACAGTCTCTCACCCCGTTCTCATTAAGAAACTGGGGGACTGTCGACACCCATACAGTAAATTGGGTCACCAGCTGGCTGGAGGGCCGCACCCAGAGTGGTGGTGGATAGGTTATTTCTGACTTGGAGGGATGTGGGCAGTGGAGTTCTGAAGGGCTCGGTCCTCAGGCCTGCACTGTTCAACATCTTCATCAGTGACTTGGACGAGGGGGTAAAAAGCACCCTGTTCAAATTTGCTGATGACACTAAGATGTGGGGGGATGTGGGCACGCTAGAAGGGAGGAATAGGCTGCAATCGGACCTAGACAGGTTACAGGGGTGGGCGGATGAGAACAGGATGGGATTC
>NW_017728992.1:173214312-173233948 GCF_001723915.1 Gavialis gangeticus
AGGTAGGCTGATGAGAATAGGATGGGATTCAACACCAACAAGTGCAAAGTGATGCACCTGGGGAGGAACAACCAGCACCATACCTACAGGTTGGGGCAACTCCCTTCTTGTCAGTACAGAGGTGGACAAGGATCTGGGAGTCATCGACTCCAAGATGAACGTGGGCTGGCAGTGTGGGGACGCAGTCAGAAAGGCCAACCGTACCTTGTCATACATCCACAGATGCATCTCAAGCAGGTCCAAGGAGGTGATCCTCCCCCTCCATGCGGCACTGGTCAGGCCACAGTTGGAGTACTGCATCCAGTTCTGGGCGCCGCACTTCAAGAGGGATGTGGACAACATGGAGAGGGTCCAGAGGAGGGCCAGTCACATGATCAGAAGGCAGCAGGGCAGGCCCTACAAAGAGAGGCTACGGGACCTGAACCTGTTTAGCCTCCACCAGAGAAGGCTGAGGGAGGATCTAGTGGCCTGTTACAAACTAGTCAGAGGGGACCAGCAGGCAGTGGGGAAGTCCCTGTTCCCTCGAGCATTGCCAGGAGTGACCAGGAATAACAGTCACAAGCTGGCAGAGGGAAGATTTAGGCTAGATATCAAGAGGCACTACTTCACGGTCAGGGTGGCTAGGATCTGGACCCTACTTCCAAGAGAAGTGGTGCTGATTCCTACCCTGGGGGTCTTTAAGAGGAGGCTAGATATACACCTTGCTGGGTTCATTAGACCCCAGTACTATTTCCTGCCATGGCAGGGGGTCGGACTAGATGATCTACTCAGGTCCCTTCTGACCCTAGAAACTATGAAACTATGATTTTTTGAGCAAAATCAGGTCACTATGTTGGCTGATAGATGAGACAGAGAGAAACAACTTTATCCAGAATTACCAGGAAGTATTCCTTCCTCCCAGAACTATTTGTCACATTTGCAGCCAAATATGTAGATCTCAGACCAGCTTCTTCAGCAATCTATGTTCTCACTGACTACTTCCCTATTTACTGGAACACTGTTATCCTTGTATCAAGGGACTGATGCTGCCACTGCTGATGCCACTGCCACTGGTAAGTAAACTACTGCTGTTTCATTCCAGCAGACTTCCTAGAATGGATACTTCTCTCACCCAGTGTAAAAAAAAAAGGTATTCATGCATACCCATATCTAGTCTTATTTCAAATTCCTGCTTGGGAGTTTTGGAGCACTGATGACACATACACCCTTAAAACATTGTTAGAAAAAACTCATTCTCACCCAAAACCTTTGATGACTTTATCCTGCAGTGGAATGATAAGGATGGAGTTGCCGTGCTTAGCAGCACAAGAAAATGGGGGAAAGTTGCCTGGCCACACTCTAAAAAAGAACCCCAGAAATAAATAGGGGAATAACTTGTGAGGAGATTTTCAAGTTTGGCAGCCATCAAGAAGAGGCCACTGATAATCAGGGATCCTGGTTTTCCATTTCTCACAGAAAAACAGAGAAAACCATGGATTTCCCCCTTTTATCAGAGAAAATATGGATTTCTCCTTTTGGCAGAGAAACCCATGGATTCCCTCCTTTTGCAAACAGCTCTGCAGGCTGGTTGAGCTCCAGCCTGCAAAAGCTGTTTGCAAATAGGGTGGGAAATCCCCAGTCCTGCCCAGAGGGGGAGATGGAGAGAGGAAGGGTGGGGCCTGAGGCTCTCAGTCAGCACCCGCTCTGCTCAGCTCAGCTTCACTCTTTTATCCTGGAGCCTGAGAAGTGGGGCTTTCAGGGGGTTGGGGGCCCCTCTGGTAGGGCTGGGGGGTCATATCTGGGGGCACTGGCAGGACTGGGGGGGGCAAGAGCCAGCCCCAACCCCACCTGAGCAGGCAGAGCAGTGGGGGAGCCAGCTCGATGCTGCTTCAGCTGCAGCTGCTTGCTGTTGGGGGCAGGAAGCTGCAAATTTGGAGCCCTGGCCCCATAGCCCTAGTAGCTGGGGCCCCCTCCAGCAGGGTCAGGGGCTGTGGGTGGGAGAAGAGGCATGAGTAGGGTGGGGAGCTGCTGTGGGGGCAATGAGGGGCACCAGCAGGGCTGAGATGGCTTTGGGGATGAGTGAAGGGCAGCAGGAGGCAATGGGGGCAAGTGAGGGGCACCAGCAGGGCTAGGAGGGGTTGCAGGGGGCTTTTAATTTTAATAACAGATTTGGAGGGGGTTAGCAGAGAATTTGTGATTTTTTTTTTTTTTTTAATCAAAGAAACCCAGGATCCCTTGTGATAACGCAGGCATCTGGGTTTTCTGTTTCCCATGGAAAAATAGAGAAAACCACAGCTTTCCCATTTTTATCATAGAAAATGCCAATTTTTCCTTTTAGAAGAGAAACCCAAAGATTTTCCCCTTTTTCAAAGAACTCTGAAGGCTGGCTGAGGAAACCTGCAACCCTGCCTGGAGGGAAAGGGAGAGGAGGAAGGGCAGGGCCCGATGCTGGCACTTTCCTGAGGCTGCTTCTGGCTCACTTTTCTTGCTGGAGGTAAGTGGGGCCTTGGAGTTCTGGGGCAGGACTGAGGGGGAAGCTGGCTGGGGGTTGAGGTTTGCATCCAGCAGGGCTCTCTGGCCAGGAGGGGGTGTGCAGCCTCCCTGCTCCTGGCCAGAGTGCCCGGCTGGTTGCAAACCCTCACTGCTCCCAGTCAGCTGAAAACCTCCTCTCCCAGCCAAAGTGCCTGGCCAGGGAGTGCTGAATCTGGATGGGGGCTGAGGGAGCAGGGGGGTTTGCAGGAAGCTAAGCACTCCAGCTGGGAGGCAGGGATTCAGCCTCCCCACTCCCAGCTGGAGTGCCCAGCTGGCTTCAACATCCCCCCTCCCCCTGCAAGACTCCCTCATCCCCCAAGCCAGCTTGGGCCCTCTCTGGGAGTGCCCAGCCAGCTGCAAACCCTAGGTCACAAACACTGCACTCCCCACCCTGCTGCCCTCCCCCAGGCCCTCCAGATCACAGCGTGTGCAATTGGCACAGCAGGGCACAACAGAGCCATGCAAGAAAGCTACTTCAAGCTCTGTGCTGCCCTGGCCACACTTCCTCTGGGTGCATAGGGGCAGTGCAGGGTTGCACCCCACCTGCAGAGGAAGCATGGCCAGGGCAGCAGGGAGCGTTCATACGTGTCCCCACCATGCGCTGCCATGCCAGGTTGCACACACTGCACTCTGGAAGGCCTGGGGATGGGCATCAGGGTAGGGAGTATGAGCCTGCAGCATGCACCCATCCTACATCCACCCCCCACAGATCTGGGGGGCATGAGTTACTCCTGACCCCCAGGAATGCACACTGCAGCAGGCAAACAGACAACTCATGCTCCTGGTGTAGCAGCTGCTGCCTTCTGTTGGGGGCAGGGGGCTGTGCACCTGGGTCCCTGGCCCCATAGCCCTGGCAGCTGGGGTCCCCTCTGGCAGGGATGGGTGCAGGGGCTGTGGGTGGAGGGCAAGGGACACAAGAAGGTCTGGGGGACTGTGAGGGGTGGGTGAAAGACACCAGCAGGGCTGTTGGGGGCATTTAATTTTAACCACTGATTTTGGGATTTTTATCAGAGAATTTGTAATTTTTTATCAGAGAATTTGAGATTTTTATCACAGAAAACCAGGATCCCTAGTGATAAGGATGAAAGGATCCCAGACTGCACATAAACTGAGAGAGGGAGAAGGACAAGTTGTATGAAAGTAATGTTTATTGGAGAAAGTTAAGACAGCAAAACTGGATATACAACTTACATTTTCAGAACTCCTGTTCTGAATATGTTTTTGTTCTGTAAATTCCAGCTTTTAAACAAAGGTTAATACTTGCTAATTGTATGTATTCAGGTTTGGTTACAAACATTTCACATAATTCTGTTTTGTTTTTCTTTTTACAAAATACTGCTCAGGTTAGTTTTAGATGGACTCCTTCTTGCATAGCCCTAGAGCTCAAAAGAGTTTTAGAAGTGAGACCTTGCTTCAAATCAAAGCAAAAGGACAGAATCTTTTAAATACATTTACATCCAGTCATCTGGGAAAAGGACACAATTAGGTATTCTGCAAAAGCCATTTGACCTGAAAGCTCTTAATCATCAAACAATGCAATACATTATTAATAGCAAGCACTTTTCACTCTCAAGGTTCTTGGTACCACTAATTATTTTTGCAGATATTTTCTAAATGATGTGTAATAGACATCAAGGATGCATCCACACATGCAGGGGTTTGCACTTGTAGTGGAACCAGTAGTAGCTGCACAAATGTGTGCCAGTAATGTATCCCATGACAAAACACATGTTCAGGTTTGTATACTGAGGCATACATTATACTGCTTTGGGCAAACTGCCCTTGACCTATGTTTCCAAGGGTCCAACCCCACCCCACCAAGCTGCATGGTAGCATAGCAGAAAATACCCGAATGTGCCACATAGCTGTGCTCGTCTGGATGCAACCCATTTGTCCCAGTGCTTTGTTCACACACTTAGGACCACTTGTTTTTTTTTCTGGTACTTTTTTCCTACCGGGAAATCCTGGTAGCAAATGTTGTTCCCACACTACAAAATTAGTAGTGTGGCACAAATTTTAACATTCAATGCCTGCAGTTTGTGTAGCCACACCAAGAGGTTTGTGGTGCCACAAACAGTATGTGCCTTCATGTGTGGATGCAGCCAAGGGCGTGTCCACACTTGCAGGCACATGCACTTGCAACAGCTCAAACGGAAGTAGCACAAATTTATGCCAGAGTTTTGTGCCTCAGCACCTGAACATGCACTTTGCTGTGGGGCAATTTGTGCCACTTGGGACTAACTGACCCTGCCCAGCTCCTCCTGGATCTTCAGGGGGAACTAGAGGTCAGGTCCAGGACCTGTGCTTCCTTCAGCAGTATAAAAAGCTGTCCTGGTGAGCAGCTTAGGGCTACTTGCCTTCAGAAGCTTCTGAGGCCCAGCCAGTTGGTATCTGGGACAATAGCAACTTTTGCCAGCTGGACTGCTAAAGCATCCCTAACCTAGAGTGGCTCCTGCACCCTCTACCACTGCAGCAGTCTGGCTGTGATGGTTGCTGCCTATCTGTGACTTGCTGTCACCTGTGACAGGATTCGCCCCCTTGGACCTGTCGCCTGATGGCTACATGCCTGCCAGACCCATATGGGAACTACATAGGTTCTTGGGCTTGGTACAGACACTTCAGCAGAGCTTCTTGCATCGCTGGGCCAGATGTTAGTGGGCTGTGGCTGCACAGTTGGCCTTTGGGCAGCACTACTGTCATGTCTTCTGGTGTCTCCACTCTTCCATCTGGGCAGCTATCAGCCAGAAGATGTCCTTGAGGTGGCCCACTTTGAACTGTCAAAGCATGGCCTCCTGGCTTCTAATCATCAGGAGGTCTGCCACCTTGACTGCCTCCAGCTGGATCCCCAGTGCTGGCCCTGGGGATCTGCTCTTCTGCCCGGGTCCCACTTCTTGCCTCACCAGCAGGAATCCTGGTGTTCTCTTTTTAAAAAATTCATTTTCTCTGATAAAAAACAAACCCTAAATTCTCTCATTAAAATACCCAAAATCCACGTTCTTCCAAAATTAAAATGAAACACTACTATATACAAAGAGATCAGTACAGCAAAGTTTTATTGATGTATTTACAAGTTTAAAGGAATTTGGAAGCCTACCAGTGCCACTATCATCATAATAAAAATAAATCTAAATATCTATACACTTTGGCATTTGCTTTTGGGTTTTTTAATCATAGAAAAAAATCAGAGCTGCTCCTGTCCCCTTTGCTCACCAGGATGTGGGGTGCTGAGTAGCACTGGGATGCCAGTGTTCTGCCCCTGCTCTTGCCCCTCATGCCCAACCCACAGCCTCCCCACTGCCCCTCACTCCTGACCTGCAGTCCCTGCCTGACCCAACTAGCTCCCTCACAACCACAGCTCCATCCCAGCATCAGGACATGTGTCAGCTGCAGCTGTACCATTCACTTCTTTGTGGCTCTGAGCAGTGCCAGCCCTTTCTGTTCTGCTCCTTGTGCCATTCCTGGAAAGCCCTCAACTGGGGCTCAAAGCCTGGGCTAAGCAAGTCCCTTCCCTTCCAAGCAAGCCTCCACCTCCATAGGCTGCTCTAGGGGTGGGGGCAGAGGAGCTCTAAGCCTGGATCTGATGATTTCTCCATCCTATAGCTCTCCCCAACTTCTGACCCCTATCTCTCGCTCTCTCTCTTTCTCTCTCTCATGCACCTTCTGACACCTCCACTCCTCCTCCCAGCCCATCACACACAAGTAGTTCTTGAAGCCCCCACAAGCCGGGGCCCTATGTCCCAGCACTGGTGTGGGCTTGGGCAGGACTACAATGTAGCAGTTGCCTCTGCAGCTGCAGCTCCCACCAGCAAGTCCTGTCTTGTCTGGCAGCTGGGCATGCAGGCTGTGAGATGTATGGGGGGATGTGGTGTTTGGAGGGAAAAGGGGGTGGGGGTTGTGGGGTAGTTGGCAGGTGTAGGGTTTGTGGGGCAAAGGTTTGTGGCCAATGGTGACACATAGAGGTGACAAGCCCCCTGACAACCAGCATTCCATGCTTAGGTGACAGGGGAGGGGGGGCGGCAGGTGAGAGCACTGGTTGCACCAGGCGCCCATGTTTGTGGGAGCAGCGTGGGGCTTGTGTGAGGGTTTGGGGTTATGCGAGGTTTGTGGGTTGCAGTTCATGAGAGGGGGTTGTAGGGTTGTTTTGGTTGTGTGGGGTTTGTAGGTCTGGCAGGACTGGAAGAGAGTGCAGTGGAGGAAGCCACAGCCCAAGCTACCACCATGAAGGCTGAGGGTCATCCAGGCAGCTAAAGGAAGAGATTCTGAGTCGTCATGGTGGGTGACTCCCTCCTGAGAGGAACAGAGGGACCCATCTGTTGCCCTGATCCCATGTCATGGCAGGTATGCTGCCTGCCTGGAGCCCTGATCTGGGCCATCACTGCAAGGATTCCTGACTTCTTCTGGTCCTCCAATGGTCCTCATCCATGTGGGCACAAATGATGTGGCCAGGAATAGTCCAAACTGTATCATGAGTGACTCCAGGCCTCTGGGGGCCAGGCTTAGGAAGATGGGGGCATAGGTGGTCTTCTCATCAATCCTCTTGGTCAGCAGTCATGATCAGCATCAAAGCACCTGAATCAGAGAAGTCAACCTGCAGCTCCAGAGTTAGTATCATCAAGTGGGTTTTGGCTTCTTTGACCATGACCCACGCTCCTATGAAAGGAGCACCCTGGGTCTTCGTCTGTCTTCAAAAGGTAATAATTTGTTCTCTTACAGGTTGGCTGATCTCCTATGTAGGATTTTGAACTTGGTTTGTTGGGGGACAGGGATGCAGACAACAGTGAAAACCTAGGATCAACAAACCATGAGCCATGCACTGGAACAGTTCATGTAAGTACTAAGGGCATCAGGACAGGGGGTCACCAAGGACACCCATTGAGGAACATGAGGAGCAAGCAGGAGGAACTCACACTCCTGCTTGCAAACAAAAATTTCAATCTAGTTGGCTAACTGAAACTTGGTGGGACCCTACCCATGATTGGGCAGTAGATATTGAGAGCTATAGGCTGTACAGATGAGATAGAGTAGGGAGACAGGGGGGAGGTGAGGGTCTCTAAGTGAAGGAGCAATATATATCTTCCATAGTATGGGATCAGAGAAGGGACAATTTGAGATACTGTAGGCCAGAATGCAAGGGGTTGGGGGGAAAAGGACTTGGTAGTGGTGGCCCACTACAGACCACCACCTCAGGATGAGGAGTTTGACATAGAATTATCCAGACAGTTCTCAGAGGCTGTACAGACAAGGGACATGGTTGTCATGGGTGACCTAAACTACCCACACATCTGTTGGGAGGAGAAGTCAGCTAGATCCAACCGTTCACATAGGTTCTTAACCTGCATACAAGAACTTCACCTAACACAGGAGGTATACAGTCCCACTAGGGGAAACACCTTACTGGACTTGGTCCTGGTTACAGGGGATGATAGGGGAACTCCTGACACAAGGTAACCTAGGGGACCGTGACCATCACTTGATTGATTTCACTGTCTGCATAGGGTGGAAAATATAACCAGTAGAGTAGATGTGCTAGGCTTCAGAAAAACTAACTCTGGTGTGCTCAGGAGATTAGTTAGCAAGGCACTGAAGAACAGGAGAATGGGTGAGATGGGAGTCCAGGAAGAGTAGTCGTTCCTAAAGAGAGCAGTTTTAAGGGTGCAAAAGGAGACTATCCCCTTGCACAGGAAAAGGGGCAACAAGGCCAAGAAACCCTCTTGGCTAAACAGAGAAATCCAGGAAAGCCTCGGGGCAAGAAGAGAAGCATATAGGCTGGTGAATCTGGGGGTAACTGTGAAGGCAGAATATACCTAGGCCCACAGTTACAGGGAGACAGTCAGAAAGGCAAAAGCAGAAATGGAACTCGGGCTGGCAATAAAAATATAAAGACACCACAAACTCCTTTTTCAGGTATATAGGGAGCAAAAAGAAGGTGCAGACTAGCATAGACCCCCTACAAGACAAACTAGGTCAATTAGTGAAGGATAGGGCGGGGCAAAGCTGAACTCCTCAAAGATTTTTTTGCCTTTGTATTCCTGAACTTGGATTGAGTCAAATCTTCCAATTGGATCATAGACAGGCATAAAGGGGAAACCAGCCACCCAACTGTTAGCATCAACTTAATGAAGAGACACTTGAAGGGGCTGGATGTGTTTAAGTCAGCAGGCCCGGATGTTCTTCATCCAAGAGTGCTGAAGAAATTTACCAGTGTCATAGCAAAGCTATTGGCATGGATGTTTGAGAACTCTTGGTGCTCAGGTCAGGTCCCAGAGGAATAGAAAAGGGCCAATGTGGTCCCTATTTTCAAGAAGGGGGGTGGGGAGGAAGATCTGGAAAACTATAGACTGGTTACTCTCACCTCTATCTTTGGGAAAACCTTTGAAACATTTATTAAGGTTCACATTTGTGGGAGTCCAGTGGGGAAAGCAATGCTAAAGGACAACCAGCATGGATTCATAGCAGGTAGATACTGCCTGACTATCCTTGTTTCTTTTTATGACCAGGTCACAAAATGTTTAGATGCAGGAATCAAGGTGAATGTAATCTATCTGGACATTAAGAAGGCCTTTGATATGGTATCTCATTATATTCTTATAGATAAACTGAGTGACTGTGACATATATGATTACACAGTGAGGTGAGTGGCAAATTGGCTTAGGGGTCACACTGAGAGAGTGGTGGTGGATGGTTCAGCATCAACCTGGAAGGTTGTGAGATCTGGACAGGTTGGAAAAGTGGGCAGAACAGAATACGATGCAGTTCAATAAGGAAAAATGCAAGGTGCTGCACCTAGGGAGAAGGAATCACTAGCTCACATACAGGCTGGGGGAGGAGCTTCTCAGCAGCACAGCAGCGGAAAGGGATCTTGGAGTCACTTTTGACTCCAAGATGAACATGAGTCATCAATGTGATGAAGTGATCAGTAAGTTGGAGTACTGTGTCCAGTTTTGGGTGCCACACTTAAAGAGGGATGTGGACAACCTCAAGAAGGTTTAGAGGAGGGTCCTCGTATAGTTAGAGGCCTGCAGGAAAACCCCTACGAGGAGAGATTGAGGGCCCTCGATCTCTTCAGCTTCCACAAAAGAAGGCTGAGAGGTGATGTCGTGGCCACCTACAGATTCATCAGGTGGTTACAGCAAGGAATAGGAGATGCTCTGTTTACCATGGCATCCCTTGGGGTAACTAGGAACAATGGCCACAAAGTGACAGAGAGCAGATTTAGGTTAGACATCAGGAAGAACTTTCCTACAGTAAGGGATGATAAAATCTGGAATGAGCTTCCAAGGGAGGTGGTGCTTTCTCCTACCTTGGGGGGTCATTAAGAGGAGACTACACATAAGCCTGGCTGGGGTCATATGAACCCAGCACTTTTTCCTGCCCAGGGCAGGGAGTCAGACTCGATGATATGCTAAGGTCCTTTCTGACATGAACATCTATGAATCTATTAAACATTAAATCAGTCACCTATGAAACAGGTGAGGGTACTCTTAGAACAATTGGACATTTTCAAGTCTACTGGGCCAGAAGACCTACACCTAAGAGTCCTGAAAGAACTGGCTGAACTTATAGGAGGGCCTTTGGCAAAGATATTTGAAAAGTCATGGAACTTGGTGGTGGTCCTGGATGACTGGAAGAGGGCCAATGTGGTGCCCATCTTTAAAAAAGGAAGGAGGGATGACTTTGCAAACTACAGACTGGTCAGTCATTTTGACTTCAATCCTAGGAAAAAGTTTTGAAAAAAAATTGTTAAAGGAGACATCAATCACAGGCTTCTAACTGACAGGGTATTAAGAAACAACCAGCACAGCTTTGTGGAGGATAGATCATGCCTGACAAATCTGGTGTCCTTTTACAGCCAGTTAATTAACCAATTGGACAAGAGACATGAGGTAGACATCATTTACTTAGATTTCAGTAAGGCCTTTGATTCTGTCTCCCATGACATTTTCTCATTTAACTGGAGTGTACTGGTCTGGATCAGCCTACAGTGAGGTGGGTGGATAACTGGCTTACAGTGAGGTGGGTGGATGCTGGTCTCAGAGAGCTGTAATTGATGGAACCAGCATCCTGGAGGACTGTCCTAGAGGACTGTGTCCAGTGGTGTCCCACAAGGATCAGTGCTTGAACCCAAGCTTTTTAACACATTTATTAATGGTTCGGATGAGGTGGTGGAATGTTCTATGATTAAGTTTGCAAATGATACCAAGCTGTGGGGAAATGTAGGCACAACAGAGGATAGGATAAGGATCCAGGATGACCTTGACAGATTGGTTTTTATGGGCTGATCAGAATCAGATGAGGTTCAACAGGAAAAAGTGCTGGGTCCTGCATCTGGGCAGGAAAAATCTTCACCACAACTATAGGATAGGCAGTAGCCCACTTGCTGGCCTAACAGCTGAATGGGGCCTGGGAGTCGCATTTGACCAGAAGATGAATATGAGCCAACAGTGCAAGGAAGTCACCATCAGGGCAAATAGAACCCTGGCGTGCATCAGCTGATGTGTCGCCAACAGATCCAAGGAGGTGCTCCTTCCTCTCTACTAAGCATTGATGAGGCCGCAACTGGAGTGCTATGCCCAGTTTTGAGCACCACACTTCAAGAAGGATGTGGATAAACTACAGAGGGTGCAGAGAAGGGCCACCCACATGATTAGGGACCTAGAGGATACGCCCTATGAGGAGTGATTCTGGGAGCTGGGCTTGTTCAGTCTGGGTAAGAGGAGGCTGCGAGGTGACTTGATAGCCACCCACAAGTATGTCAGGGGGGAACACTAAGATCTGGGGGAGCAACTCTTCAGGAAGGCACCCCTTGGGAGGATGAGGACCAATGGACACAAACTAATAAAGGGAAGATTTAAGCTGAACATAAAGGAAGGGCTAAAGGGTAACTCTCTGTAAGGGTAACTAGAACTTGAAACACACTCCTGGCAGAGGTGATGCAGTCACTATCCTTGGAGGTGTTCAAAAGGAGGATAAGCACCTTGTTGAGCTTGTTTGAGCTCATTAACCTCCTGCCTATGGCAGAGGACTGGATTTGATGATCTTACATGTCCCTTCCAGTCCATTGAATCTATGGGCACATCCAGATGAGTGCACACGTGCCACTTGCCCTGCCTCAAACCCCTTTGAGGCAGGGCAAGAGGCATGTGCAGGAACAAAAAAATGTTCCCTGTGCTGCCAGTTTGTAATGCAGGCAGCAAATTAGACCCCTGGATACCCAGGGATCTAAAAAAAACACTCCACAATAGAGTGAAGGAAGGAATGGTTCTGGACCATGGTCAGAGCTGGTCCTCCAAAAGCGATGCTCTGGTTTTGGCCAGAGCATCTCTGTGGTGTTCCTGCTGCCCCCAGCCCCAGCACTGTCCAAGGTAAGTGGCAGGGGGGTTCATGGGTATGGGCATGTGGGGGGTGGCAGGGGGATGTGGGGCAGTTGCAGAGTGGTGGGGTGGATGTCCCCAAGGCTGCAGTGGGGAAGACCTGGTCCAGATCCCTGTGGATCACTAGTCCGGCTTTGCACTGGGAGTGGGTCTCACAGTTCCAGGAGGCATGCACAGGAGCCATGCCTCCTGGAGCCCTGTTACCTGCTCTGGTGCAATACCTTGGCACAGGGGGCAGAGGTGGGAGCTTGCCCTGGGGCCCAGCCCATGGTGACAGGACCTAGCGTGCCATGCCAGGTCCTGCCACCTGGCCAGGCCTTTCATATAGCAGCAGGACCCAGCCTGGTGCACGGGGACCACATAGAGCCAAGCAGGGTCCTACCAGCCCTGAGGCTGGTCATCCAACCCAGCTGGGCCAGGCAGCACAAGCAGCCCCAGGGCTGGCAGGACCCGGCTTGGCTGCTCGTGGTTCCTGTATGCTGAGCCAAACCAGGCAGCATGACTCGCATGGTCCCTGAGCTGCTCAACCTGCTAGCCTGGCCCAGTACAGCACGTGGGGACTGTGCAGAGCTGAGCTGGGTTCTGCCACTATAGGAACAGCTTGGACAGGCGGCAGAGTGGCCCCAAGGACAGCAGGACCTGGCTGGGCCCGGCTCATGGGGACTGCATGCCATGCTGGGTCCTGTCACCATGGGCTAGGCCCGGCCGGATTGCAGAGGGGCCCCAGGACCTGGCTGGGCCCCGCATGCAGTCCCCACATGCTGTGCCAGGTCTTGTTGATGTGGGCCCAGCCTGGCTGGGTGGCAGAGGGGCCCCAGGACCTGAGTGGGCCCAGCAGCCCCCCCCCCCACAAGGTCCTCCACACCCACATGCTGCTCTGGGTCCTGCTGTCATGAGAGCAGCCCGGCTGGGTGGCAGGAGCAGCCCCAGGGCCAGCAGAATGCAGCTAGGATCAGCTCACAGTCCCCCTGCTGCTTCTGTGAAAGGTTAATTGCAGGCCCTGGGCAGTGGGACTGGGGCACACCACTCCAGCATGACAGGGGGAGTTCCCCACTTCTCTTGGATTCAGCCCAGACCACAACAAGGTCTGGGCCAAGGATGTCCCAGAAAGCCCAGTAGAACTCCATGGCCAGCTCATTGAAGGGTTGGGGGTCGGACTTGATGATCTAAACAAAAGGCACTGGGCATCAGGTGGAGGGCAGCTGAAAACTCAGCCAGAGTGAGAGGAGTTTCCAGCTGGTCCTGGTCACCCACACTGACCTGCAGGAGTCCCTCCCACAGGGTCTGACAGGCCTTGGCATCAGTCGGATCGAGAGAGAAGAGCTCTTCATAGAAGGCCTGTGCAGGCTGGCGCATCTTGCCTGGATCCATGAAGGGGTGCTATCAACCTGCAGAAGGCAGGTGATGTACTTCTTGGTCCCTTATTAGTCCTACCATAGGCACGGTGTTCATCCAGAGCATGAAGCTCTTCCCACCTCTCCTGACACTCTCTGCAGAGGGATGGGTTGGTTGGGTTGGTGGCCAGGCACCTCTCCAGGCACTTCCTGCTCGACCTGCTCCTGGACCGCCTCCCTCTGCTGGGTGTGCCCCTGAGTGTAGCCATGGCAAAAAAGCTAGATTCACACCTTCCTCACTTCCCACCATCTCCAAGCCAAGGAGAAAGCTGCCCATTACTCCCACCAGGCCAGTCAGAACTCCTAGAAAGCCTCCCTGAAACCCACATCCTCCAGCAGGCTGGCATTGAAATGCCAGTAGGCCAACCCCAGACACACAGGCCCCAGCATGGCCTGTGCCCAGACAAGGTGGTGATCACTGAAGGGGATCAGCCAGATTCCAGAGGAGTGGGCCTGGGCAAAGTGCAGCAAAGAGATATAAACCCAGTCTAACTGCGAGTGGCATGCCTGCTCCTCCCCCATACTCACATAAGTGAAGGTAGGGGGTTCGGTGGGTTGACAGGCATGCCAGATTTCCACCAGGGAGTAGTTCATCAGGAATTCCCCAAGGACACCCATGGCAGCCTGGTTCTGCTCCTTGTCTGATCAGTCTCACGTATCTAGGGTGACGTTAAATTCCCTGCCAAGGACCAGGCACTCGTGAGGGTTGAGGGTGCTGATGTATGTGGCTGCCTGGTGGAAGAAATCTGCCAGCTGAGTCTGTAGAGGCTCCCTCCCTTCCCAAGGGGGAAGATGAGTAACTCACAAGTCACACGCTAAGGTAAAACTCAAGTAAAATCCTTTATTGCAAAAGAAAAATATTTTGGCAATACACACACACTAAATAAGTACAGCACATCTACAAACCGCTAGCACGTCAGGCTGGAGGAAAGGCACTCCATACCCTGTCCCATGTATTACTTGCTACATCTCGGGAACCCCATCCTGCATCCAGGATGGTGAGACTACTTCCTTTATCGGGTCCTTAGGCTTGTCCTCCCCAAAGTAGTTCTGCCCAAGGCTTTGTTCTTATGACCTTTATATCTTTCTGCCTCCCATCCCCATGGGATCCTCCAATCACACAAAACTTCTAGCCTAATCACCTTTTATGGGTTAGAGCAAGCCTCATTGTATGCTGCAAAACAGGGTTAGCTCAGGCCTTGCCACAGTTCCCTTTTCCAGAGCCGTTATTTCGGGTACTTTTTCAATGCCATTACTTACTCAAAGCAGTTTCCCTTCTGTTATTTGCAGCAGATCAGCAGATGCATTTGGTCATTATCCCGTGGCCTCCGGGTTCTGCAAAGCTGACCCCCCCTTTGGGCTGTCAGTTTGCCCTCCTCCCAGAGGCCTCTTCAGGACGGGCCTCACAGGGTCCTTCACAGGGAAGTACACATTCAGAAGGTTCAAGACCAGCCCCTGCATCTGAACCCAGACGTGCAGCAGGTGGCCTGGCATCACCTCAACATCCTGGAGAATCTCCAGATGCAGGCCCGGGAAGAACAGGGTGGCCACCCCAGATGAGATGGCTGAGAGGTGACTGAAAAAGACCCTGCCTCCCCACTCCAGCCGCCAATTTGGTTTGTTGGCTGGAGTCGTCAGGGTCTCCTGCAATAATGCCATGGGGTAGCCCCCCTCCTGAAGGAAGAAGAGTACCTGGCACCTCCAGAGACCCTTCCTGCAGCTGTGGATATTGAGGGTCATGATCTTAAATGACCTCATGGCTGGAAGTGTGGAGTAGACAATTCAGCAGGGGCCTCATGCATCTCAATGCCCGGTGTGGGGACTGCCGGTTCACATAGCACTCTCCCATATGTACAGAGGGCATCTATGAAACTGCAGGTCCACCTATAGATCTAGGCATTGCAGCTTTTGGGCCCCTTGTCTTCCTCCACCAGCACCCTTGCAGTGGGGAGGACGCTGTCAAGATCTTCCCAGTGGTCCAAGGCTAGCTGTACCTTGCTGGCAGACCAGCGGGTGTAGTCACGGTCAAGAAATGCAAGTAAGTCATCCTTGGGGACTGTTGGGACCAAGAGGTATTCAGGCTTCATGGAGCCTGCTGGCTCTCAGGCATTCTCCTGGTCCTGGAGCTCAGAGGGCTCCTTTGGCACCATCTGAACCCTCGGGTCTGCTAAGACCCCGGACTCTGGGGATTGGGAGAGCTCTGCAACCCCCTGGGACAGATGTCGGGGTAAGGGTGGAGGTGGGCCTTCTTCACAACATGGTGGGGTAGGGATGGAGCCCTGGAGGATCTGTGCAGGGTCCCTGATGAGATCAGCCCATTGATTAGGGGACCCTACTGCGATCCCCTCTGGTGTGGGACTATGGGGCAGGCTGCAGGTGAGGTTTTCCTGGGAGGGGGAAGGAAGAGACCCACCAGGCACCAGAGTGGCTCTGGAATCTGCCTCAGGTTCCTGGGAAAGGGGACCTCCTCCCTCAGAACTCACTGGGGTGAGCCTGTGGTTTCAGGGGTAGGCCTTGGTCAGCAGAATGAAGGGTTTTCTACATGTGCTCCTGTTGAGGACTATCTAGCAGCCCCAAAACCTCTGTGAGGACCACCTGTTTGATCTTTCCTGGGGGTGGGGTGTCAGGCAAAGCTGGGGAGGCCCCTGGAAGCTGAGCTGTTTCTTCCCCTCCATGTGGTCATCTTGGGAGGGGGAGGAGTCCTCCACATCAGAGGGCTCCCACAGGCCTTTTTGCCTTTATGCCTGTAGGGGACCTGCACTGAATCAGCCATGGTGTAGTCCTCAGGTAGACAGGCTCCAGAAAGAGAAGGTGAAGGTTGGGAAGCCACAAAGGGTTGGCACTTCACTCTGTGCCAGTGGGTGAGTGCAAGAGAGGGGGCCCCACTGCCCGATCTGGAAGGGCCAGTGGTAGAGGGTCCAGGCCCCCTGGCTTTGGATCTTCCCACAGCTTTCTGTGCATAGCTGTGGTTCCCCCTCCCAGGGGGCCAAGTTGGCAGGGCTTAAGCTAGGGACAGGGACAGGCTGAGTGGTTGTGCTGGCTTGTGTAGTGTACCTGGCCCTCTCAGGCACTGGTGGTCTAGGCTTGGTGGCAGGGCCCTTGCCCTTCCCACCCCCAGCTGTGGAGAAGACTGAAGAGGAGCCCTTCCCACTGTCCTTGCCCTTGGTTTCCGATGATGGGAGAATGGGCTTGGGAACCGCTCGGGTGGGGGGGCTGTCCAGGGGCAACCCCCTGCTCCTGTTGGCTCCCTACCAGAGTCCCACCTACCCCTGCAGTGGAGTTGCAGTCTTCTCCACGCCTGGAGAAGGTTGGTTGGACTCTGCCTCCGGGGTGGAGGTTGCAGGGGCATGCATCCCCTTGGGGGACTATGCTGGGATCCATCCCCATAGTTGGGGCTGCAGAAAGTTCTGTGGGGGCATCTCTCCTGAAGAAGGTTTCTGCCCTGCCATTGTTTCACGTGAGGGTGGGGAAGACAAAGAAAAACAAAATATACCATGGGACTGGTGAATCTAGTAGGGGCAAGCTGGAGTTGTGGGACAGAAAGGGGATAGGGAGGAAGGGGGCTGAAGCTCAATAAACCACAGCTCCACATGCAAAAAAGGGGGAGGGCTATGCTTTGAGAATGTGGGGGGTAGGGAAAAAACAAAAAAACAAAAGCACACACACACAAGGGCTGGAGAAACTCAAGCTGGCTTACTCAGCCACGCAACAAACACCAGGTCAGGGGGACTGGACCATAGGACTTACCACACAAGGGCAAAAAACACACAGGGAAGACTGGTGAGGCAGGTGTAAAAGATTGCTGAAGCAGTGGAGGGGCTTTGTTTGTGCAAGATCTGTCCAGAAGCTGCTCAGGCCTCCAGCCAGTCACTCAGCAGCAGAGCAGTCAGCAGAAAGACAAATCAGGATCAGATGCAGGGAGGTAGGTGTGGGGGAGGTTAGGAGCAGTCAGTGAATTAGGAAGTGATCCGGTGCAGGTGTGGTGTCAGGTGGTGTAACAGGGAATCTCCCTCTCTCCTGAGAGTGGGAAGCAGCAGAATCAATGGCAGCAGCAACAGCAGTGATGGTAGGAGCCGTCCAGTTCAACCACTCAGGGTGTGCTTCTAGTGAAAGTGGAGGTGGAGGGGGGCTGTTATCAGATTTGCCCATCACTTTGGGGTGTGCTCTTTTATTAGAGAAACATTTCTGTAGTCTTTGTAATTCTAGTAATGTGCTGCTTGTGTTCCTAGTGTTTCTATATGGAGCTGTATATCTCCCTTCTGCAAGTCCTCGCCCCCAGTGGAGCTATCTTGCAGGGCTCAGTTTCAATGGGGCTGGGTTCCTCCAGTCACCAAATCAGTCATACACACAAACACACAGAATAACATGATATGCCTGACCCAGCTGGGTTGATCAGCCACATGTCTTCAGTGACACAAGTCATGCAGGTAAATAGAATCCAGCTGGGTGTCCACCTGATACCTTCATGTGCCAGCATTCAGTTCATTAGGGCACATCTGAGCTAAACTGAGTCAATCAGCCTGTAAAAGCTGATCCCCTTATGTGTTTCAAACTCAACACATCCCAATCTTTTGTCCTTACTGTCCTAGTAGTGATAGCCTCCTGATAAGCAGAACCCACAGTATTTCTTGGCTTCTGGGCATCTTTAGCTTAGGTAAAAGAAGTGTTGCTGCAGTGCAAGTGGGGAAAGAAACTAGAGAAGGAAACATGCATGCAGTTACTACCAGTTTGACTATAAAAGTTATTTATTGCCAAGTATATGAAATACATAATGGTACCAGTAGTAATAGACATGCAAAGGAAAACAAACACAAAAAATTACAATACTAGCCTGGTTTAACTAAGTATTTGGGGAAACTTAGCTCAAGCTTAACTAATACAGTTCAGGTTCAAAAATCTATGCCTAGAGAGAAAAGAGAGAGAGAGCAAGAGCTGGGTTCTCACCAGTCCAAGGCACTCAGGTTCCAATGCTGACAGGGAAAGTTCTTAGCACAATCCTTAAAGGGAGATGATCTGTTTCTTCCAGCTTCTTGGGAACAACAGCAGATGGTGTCAGAAAGATTTCTCCTCTTGAAGCATAACTTTGCTGCTTTTTTTACAGATTTTTATACCCTCAGTTTAGCTTCTTCAAAGGATTCTTTTAATAGTGTAAATAATTGTCTTTTCTATTGGAAAGGGGTTATCTGGTTTGGACTATCTCAAGAAACTGATTAACAACCAGGAAAAACGTAAGTTTTAAGGAGTAACCAGACACTTAGGAGCCAGCTTGACTTTCTTATGGATAGCAGATATACTGGATAGGATACCTTATTGTTTCTTCAGAAACAATAGATAGCTTGCAGCATCAGGGTTTTGTATTTTTACCTGTTGGGAACAAGCCTCAGCTTAGCATAACTTTTCCAGATATTACTGTAGTCTTTTAACAGACTTAAGGGGATTACTTGGAGTGTTCATAAACTTTGTGGGGAGGACTTCCAGCAGTCATCCCGGGAAAAGTATGACAGCATTTGTGGTGAGGGCTCCAATGGGCTGGATGCTGTGATGAACCCTTAACCATTGTTCAAATGTTGCCCATACCCCCTCTGACTTGGTCTCTTGTCTCAGCATTCCCTAAACCGGCAACTGAATTTTAGTCAATCAAGTTTAAATAGATCTCCCATAGTGGGACTGGGGAATGTATGGCCCGAGATGCCTATTAAACTTTACTTCTGCTTATTTCTGGTTAGATGAGGTGCATGTGGGGGTGGGAAGTCCTTTGTAGTTTCATAGTTTCATGGTTTCTAGGGTCGGAAGAAACCTGAGCAGATCATCGAGTTTGACCCCTTGCCATGGCAGGAAAGAGTACTGGGGTCAAATGACCCCAGCAAGGTGTACATCTAGCCTCCTCTTAAAGACCCCCAGGGTAGGAGCCAGCACCACCTCTCTTGGAAGTTGGTTCCAGATCCTAGCCACCAGATTAAATCCAGTTTAGAATTGGTCTGATAAATGCTGAGCTGAGTGTGTGTAAATGTGGGTTGATTATCATTTGGAGCAGATTCCCCATCATGCAGTGCTCCCCTGCTTTTCTGATCCCAGAATTCACTGCAGTCTTTGCTTTGGGCTTTCTGTTCTCTATCTCCTGTGTAAATGAATTATCATCTGGTTCCATCTCAGATGCAAATGAGACCTAGGGCAGTTGTTCTCTTATCTGCAGGGCTTTAGGTGCGTCTCCCACTGCATCTCCATTGTCTTTCATAATCAGTACTTGTTCAGGTAGGGGAGGGGAGGGGAAATTATTTGTGAGTCAGACAGGCTGCATCCTGTGTCAGGGTTCCCCAAGAACAGGGAGCTGAGAGGTAACAGGCCTGCCAAGGCATCTGG
>NW_017728992.1:173238948-173263788 GCF_001723915.1 Gavialis gangeticus
CATAATGGTACCAGTAGTAATAGACATGCAAAGGAAAACAAACACAAAAAATTACAATACTAGCCTGGTTTAACTAAGTATTTGGGGAAACTTAGCTCAAGCTTAACTAATACAGTTCAGGTTCAAAAATCTATGCCTAGAGAGAAAAGAGAGAGAGAGCAAGAGCTGGGTTCTCACCAGTCCAAGGCACTCAGGTTCCAATGCTGACAGGGAAAGTTCTTAGCACAATCCTTAAAGGGAGATGATCTGTTTCTTCCAGCTTCTTGGGAACAACAGCAGATGGTGTCAGAAAGATTTCTCCTCTTGAAGCATAACTTTGCTGCTTTTTTTACAGATTTTTATACCCTCAGTTTAGCTTCTTCAAAGGATTCTTTTAATAGTGTAAATAATTGTCTTTTCTATTGGAAAGGGGTTATCTGGTTTGGACTATCTCAAGAAACTGATTAACAACCAGGAAAAACGTAAGTTTTAAGGAGTAACCAGACACTTAGGAGCCAGCTTGACTTTCTTATGGATAGCAGATATACTGGATAGGATACCTTATTGTTTCTTCAGAAACAATAGATAGCTTGCAGCATCAGGGTTTTGTATTTTTACCTGTTGGGAACAAGCCTCAGCTTAGCATAACTTTTCCAGATATTACTGTAGTCTTTTAACAGACTTAAGGGGATTACTTGGAGTGTTCATAAACTTTGTGGGGAGGACTTCCAGCAGTCATCCCGGGAAAAGTATGACAGCATTTGTGGTGAGGGCTCCAATGGGCTGGATGCTGTGATGAACCCTTAACCATTGTTCAAATGTTGCCCATACCCCCTCTGACTTGGTCTCTTGTCTCAGCATTCCCTAAACCGGCAACTGAATTTTAGTCAATCAAGTTTAAATAGATCTCCCATAGTGGGACTGGGGAATGTATGGCCCGAGATGCCTATTAAACTTTACTTCTGCTTATTTCTGGTTAGATGAGGTGCATGTGGGGGTGGGAAGTCCTTTGTAGTTTCATAGTTTCATGGTTTCTAGGGTCGGAAGAAACCTGAGCAGATCATCGAGTTTGACCCCTTGCCATGGCAGGAAAGAGTACTGGGGTCAAATGACCCCAGCAAGGTGTACATCTAGCCTCCTCTTAAAGACCCCCAGGGTAGGAGCCAGCACCACCTCTCTTGGAAGTTGGTTCCAGATCCTAGCCACCAGATTAAATCCAGTTTAGAATTGGTCTGATAAATGCTGAGCTGAGTGTGTGTAAATGTGGGTTGATTATCATTTGGAGCAGATTCCCCATCATGCAGTGCTCCCCTGCTTTTCTGATCCCAGAATTCACTGCAGTCTTTGCTTTGGGCTTTCTGTTCTCTATCTCCTGTGTAAATGAATTATCATCTGGTTCCATCTCAGATGCAAATGAGACCTAGGGCAGTTGTTCTCTTATCTGCAGGGCTTTAGGTGCGTCTCCCACTGCATCTCCATTGTCTTTCATAATCAGTACTTGTTCAGGTAGGGGAGGGGAGGGGAAATTATTTGTGAGTCAGACAGGCTGCATCCTGTGTCAGGGTTCCCCAAGAACAGGGAGCTGAGAGGTAACAGGCCTGCCAAGGCATCTGGGGCGGGCAAAGTTACTTTAGGCTCTGGCAGTGATGGTGGGGGAGGGGCCCACAGGCAGTGCAGGGTCCCTCCCCAGGCTGTCCCCTGACTGTGGCTTGGTGGCAGGGTGGGCAGCAGACCAGAACAGGGGTGCAGTGCTGGGGTGTGGTGCAATGCAGTGCAGTAGACCCCTCCCTGAGGCGGGTAGCAGCGTGCAGCAGAGGACCACCCCCTTCTGGGGGGGGCAGTAACAGCAACATCAGCAGCTGCCCAAGGCAGGAAGGGGTGTGGCCAACTTACTCCAAAAGCTCTGAGACCAAGCCAGCAGCTAATAATAGCCATAGGCAGGAAAGGGCCTGGCCATCTTCTCCCCAGAAGCTCCTAAGGCCAAGCTTGCAGCAACCAGCCACAGCAGCAGCAGACTGGGACAGGAAGGGGCGTAGTGAGCTTCCGCCTAGAGGCTCCTTCCCGAGAAGCTCCTGAGAATGAGTAGCCCTGAGCCACTTGCCAGGGCAGCTTTTTCTATGTATGGGGCTAGGACAGGGCAGCTTTTTACACTGCTGGGGACAGCACAGGTGCTGGCCCCAGGATCTAGCTCCGCCTGGCTACAGATCCGGGAGGAGCCAGCCAGGGTTGTTTTGCCCCAAGCGGCACAATATTCTCCACAACAACGTGCATATCCAAGCATGTGCACTGAAGCAAAAAGCCATGACTCAAAATTGCACTGCTTCTATTTTAGCTGCTGCAAGCATGTGTGCTTGCATGTGTGGACACACCCTATGACTATGACTATCTCAAACTGCTTTTAGATGCCACAACAGGCACATGCTCACTCATCTGGACACAGCCAAGAGTTTTAAATAAGTCTTTGAATTGCAAGTCTTTTTTATTTCAAGGAGACTAGAGAGATACTGTTGTGTTGAACATCAAACAGTATCAACAAGCAAGTAAAAAACTTGTTCAAAACATGGTTAAATGATAATTTCGTTAGGGTGTGGTGAGAAGGACACCAGCTCTGGGTGCCAACTTGGAGGGTGTGCCCTTTTCCACCAGCAGTCTTTTCATGGCATGCAGACCCTGCACAGTCCATGCATAGGGAGCTGGACAGGTACAGTACCATGCCCAGAAGTGTATCTAGTTGGGTGGAGGGGGGTGGGGGTTATCATGGGAAGATCAGCTTTGCCTTGGGGACAAGGGGGAAGTTGGGCTGCAAGAGGGGCTTTTGGTGGCACTATTTGATCCTTAGCAGCAATAACTAAGCTTGTGCTGTTAAAGCAGCAGCAGTAACAGTTGTAGATCAAGAATAGTGAACCTGGGCAAGAAAGACTTCTTTTCCTCCCCGCCTCCTGGTTTCCTGTTGTCAGTATAATTTCTCCAATGCCCCCACCCATCCCTAGCCCAAGGTGCTGAAAAATGTGGTTTAGGTGTGATTTACAGTCCTAATTGATTTTTAAATGGTAAAATGTGTGTGTCAAAAATTCAACTGTGGTAGAATTAAAACCCTTTGCAAGGAGTAAATTGTTATAGCATTGATTCATAGTGGATCTTATTTTCTTGCTGAATGTAAGTGTATCATTACTGGAACAGTAATGGAAGAATGTAGGACTCTGCTCATATTACTGTGAGGGACAGAATGAATCAAGTGGGAAAGCTTTGAGCTTTTCTGATCCCTCAGAACCCTGCAAAATCTCCCACTGCCTAGTGCATGATCCAAGACTGTTCAAGGATGCGAGTTCTTCTCTGCTTGGATTTTGTAAATATTGCTGGCAAAACTGGAAGACATTAAAGCAAAAGGAGTGTGTGTTTCTTTTAGATCAATTCATAGATTAGATTAGGAACAGAGTAAAAATGAAAGTGTCATAAAAGTGTGTAGGGCCATAAAGATACAACCCTCAGTAGGACATGGGGGTATTTCCAAAGGACAACAACTACTAACTTTATACTGTTCAGTAAACTTGTCTTGACATTCGTTTAAGCCACTTTTAAACATAAGTTCAACCACAGAAGCATTTGCAATTAATTTAAGCAAAACCAGTTTAACTGAAATACAGAAAATGTATATAGAAATTTTGCCAATAATGCAAAGTATTATAAAAATACAGTTTATACCTTTGTGGATTTTTCTCCTCTCTATATAAGCAGCACTTCAGGAAGATGTGCCATTACTGTATAAAAGTATCTTTCTCTGAAACTTCAGTTAAGTTCCTGATTTTAAAAGACAGTCAGGTGAATATTTTTAAATACAGTAACTCAGTTTTGGTGTAGGAATTATCAAATGAGAGACAAAGTTATGCTTTCATTCGGAAGAATATTTTGCCAGTACTACAATACTGTTCATGCATTTTCTGTCATTGATATCATTGTGGTTTGCCAGAATCTGTTGTCAGCTGTGAATTAGAAACTAACTATAGACGGTATAAATTAATAAAGAGAACATAAACAAATGTTTGACTTGATTTTCAAATGATTGGACATTTATGATATAATTTGTGATTCTCAGTGGTGAACCTTTCATAAGACAAAAAACTAATAACTTGAGAATCCTTGCTATTTTGCTATGGGTCATGACATTGTTTTCAACATAACCTGTCATATTTTATTTTGTGTTCAAAACCAGTGAATATCTGTTGCCTAATATATTCTGTCATATTATCATGGTAATGTTCTTGGCAATTCTTGATTAGTCAATTCTTGATTTAAACATTCACTCTCAGATGGCAGTTCGATCAATTGGAAACTGGACAAAGCAGAAGACAAAGGCAGACAAATCCTTACAGCCAATCTAAACTACTTCACTGCAACTTTAAGGAATTAGTTCACGTTCTGCTCTCTACAGCAAGAGAGCAAAGATATTTTCCCTCTTCTTTTTGGACAACCTCCAAATATTGGAAGATTCTTATTATGTCCCCATGTTAAGGGTCTTTTCCTCTAGCTGTATACGACTAGTTTCTTTAGCCTCTTCTCATATGACTTACCTTCCAAACCCTTTATCATTCTTATTGCCAACCTTTGGACGTTTCCTACCTTCTTCATATGCTTTTTAAAATGTGGGTCCCAAACCTGCATATAATACTCTACATGAGTCCAATTCACTGCCCAGCAGAGCTGCACTATTATTTCCCATGTCCTGTACCTATTGCTTCTACTGATGCATCCCAAAACAACATTTATCTTTTGTGAGGCTGAATCACACAGCAGACTCATATTGGGCATGTCTACATGTACATTTAAGCGTGCCTAAATTTAATATGCATTACGTTAATGTGCATTAAGTGGGTTTAGACAGGTGTCTACACGTGCAGGCATTAAAACACATTAATGCTGGGTGTGGACTGACTTGGGACTATGGTTAGTTGTATCTTTGATTATTCTTCACAAGATGTAGCACCTTACATTTGTCACTACTGAACTTCATACTGCTAGCTCCAGTCCAGCTTTCCAGTCGGTTGGAATCCTTGTGAATGGCACTCCCATCTTCGAGCATGTTCAAAGTCATTTCCAGTTTCATATAATCTACAAACTTGCTCATGGAGCTTTCTATACCAGCATTCAAATAACTAACAAAAGTGTTGAATGGCACTAGGCCCAGGACAGATTTTTATGAGATTCCACTGAAAACCTGTCATTTCTGGCATGGATCAGAATAATTATCCAGAATAATCATGGATAATTACCCATTGCTTCCTGCTATTCAGACAGGTTAGGAAATGTTTTAGTAACATCCCAGGTATTGAGGTGAGGCAAATCAGCGGATAGTTCCTCAGGTCCTCCTTTTTGCCTTTTTAACAGAGGGACACGTTACATATGTGTGTATAACACACACACACACACACACACACACACACACACTTGGGTATAAAGTATACATTTGGGTTATATATTTAGGTTAATAATGCATTATCTTTGTACGCGTGTATATATACGTATAGATCAGGGGTAGGCAAAATATGGCCTGCGGCCCAAATCTGGCCCATGAGGCCATTCTATCTGGCCCGTGGGGCCCCTAAATATTAATTTTCTAAATTTTTGATCTGTCCTTGGTTCCTGTCTAAAATGGCAGGAACCAGGGTGGTAGGACCCAGGGGAAGCCCCAGCAGGATCCTGCAACAGCAGGGCCCTCCTGGCTGTGCCCCCCCAGCTGAAAGCCCCAGCAGGAACCATGTGTCTGCCCCACACCAGAAACTCAGGTAAAGGGGGGGCAGGGGGCAGGCACTGGGAGCAGGGAAGATCCCTAGGTGGGCTGTGAACACCTGCAGCTTGGGGTGCTGGCCATGGGCAGGAGAAGGGCCACTTTTTCCCCGCTCTCTGCACCAGCTACTTCCCTGCTGGCGAGTGTATGGATGGAGCTGTGCATTGCCCCTAGTCTGTACAGTGGGGCTGGGGGGACACTGGGAGTGAGCAGGTGTGGGAGCCAGCGTGAGGCCCACACCAGTGTCCTGGGGCCCTCACCAGTGGGGCCCAGAGCAGGGCAGCAGGAATACAGGGTCCCAGCTGACAGGGGCTCTATGGAACTGGGCCAGCTCCCCCCTCTCCCTGCTGGTGCAGCCCAACCCAGCTCCACAGACCCCTGCCAGCCTGCGCCTCGCTCTGGGACCCACTGGTGCTGACCCTGGGACATTGGTCCCAAGACATTAGGATGCTGGTCCCAAGATGGTGACCAGGGGGCAGGGCACCTGTCAAGGGGCAAGGCTACCCATGCAGGCCTTGACAGCTTGTCAAAACTGGGTAAGCAGCCCTCCACCCAAAATAATTGCCTGTCCCTGTGTGACAGGGTGGGACCTAGGGGTGCTGTGAACTCCCCTAGCACCCCCTACCATGCCAAGTTGGTGTCAACACACCCTCATCATCTCGCCCGCCACGTCTTTGATGTTAGTAGTGTTTCAGGGAGGCTGCCTTTTTGTCCTCTTTGACACGGTGTCCTGATGTATCCCAGTCGGTGCTCTGTCTTAGGTGACTCGATGCACTAAAGCCTTAGGGCTACAAGTGGCTCCAACCACCCATGTAACATGCCCCAAGCCTCGCAGGCGTACCAGATGTTGTTTGGTCAATCCCTTTCTGCTCCCTCACAGACGCGCCCTGGCTTCCCTCATGGCTACCTGCGCCCTCACAGACACTTTTGGGCCTCTCTCGTGGTTGCCTGCCTGGCTCACCTCACCGCCTGTGCCCCACGGGCGCTCCCTGCCTTCTCCCGTGGTCGCCCGCACCCCCACGGGCGCTCCCTGCCTTCTCCCGTGGTCGCCCGCACCCCCACGGGCGCTCCCTGCCTTCTCCCGTGGTCGCCCGCACCCCCACGGGCGCTCCCTGCCTTCTCCCGTGGTCGCCCGCACCCCCACGGGCGCTCCCTGGCTCGCACCTGCCCACTCTGGCGCTTCTCTCGCAATCATGGCCCCACTCTGGCGCTTCTCTCACAATCGTGGCCCCACTCTGGCGCTGGGGTTGTTACACCCCCAAACTTTGTGCCCTCTCTGGCACCGGGGTCCCCATGCCACCATGGAGCCCCTATGAGGCTTCCTCCAACCCCTAATAGCCTCACCCGGTCCTCCGGTGTAACAACAAATAACCAAAGCAATAACGCAAGCCACTCGGCTGTAACTCAAATCTGAGCCTCCTGGCTAAAGCGTTCTCTAAACCAGGCAACATCTCGCACCCGTAAAACTAGTGATTTGTACCTCTGGGCTTTTCTCTTTTCCCCTTTCAGGGCCAAGCTCTTTTCCTTGGTCTAACAGTACTCCTTCAGGCCAGCTGCAGGTTGGGAGAGGGAGGGAGAGAGAGCACCCACAACCTCCTGTCTGTGTTTTATAGTGTCAGCCCTGCCCCTTCTGGTCAGCTGACCCACCAGGTGTGGGCCCTTAGCTCCCCCTGGTTGCCTCTAGCAACCAGCACCTGAGCCCATACTATTGCTTTTCAGTAGCAGGCACCTTAGTGCTCTGCTACACCCTGGTATAGATAGATAAAGACAATGCATTATTAATTGCTCTCTCTCTCTCTCTCTCTCTCTATATATATATATATATAAAATGCATTAGAATAGAGGTATCAAACATAGAGACCACAGACTGGCTGTGTCATCCAGTCTGATGGGTTGGGTCATCCAGGTGGATCACCAAGCCCTGTGGGCTTCTCCCACTCTGAACCATCCAACTCTTCATACTAGATTTGTCACGGAGCTCATCATGGGGCTTGCTGGATCCCTTGTGCTGGCAGCATTAATTCCTGTTGTTTTGGAACAGCTCCTGATCCTGTGCATTTAACACTACTTGCCTCTCCACACCCTTTCCCACCACTGAACACTGAAACTGCTGTTCAGATTGTCCTGTATATGTGATCTAAAGCATTTGACACTCCTACATTACATCATTCAAATGTACCCACATAATAAAGTCTAGTAAAAGGGAACAAAATTAATTTTAAAAAGGAAAGCATAAGGCTTGATTTCCTTCTCTGAGAAGGTAACTAGTTTGCCTGGATGAGGAGAATGCAGTGGACATAACATCTGGACTTAGACTTTCAAGGGTGCGAATAGCTTTAGTAGTTTACCTAAATAGATAAAATTCTCATTTTTAAAAACAGATATTAGTTGTTTTAGAAAAAATCAATCATTAGTGTCTGTACAGGACCTGGCACAAAGTTTGTAGCTTTGAGACAACTGGAATATAAATGGTTTATTGATACAGGGAATGATTGAAAAAAAATTATGTTTTTTACTATTTTTTTGATTTATTAAAAGTGTAGTGTTCTATGGTGATAGAGCTCCATCAGAACCATACTGTCACAGCCCTGCCTGGCTTATGGTTAGCTCAACCCATCCTTTACTGGTAGGCCGGTTGGTGGCCTGCAACTAGTCAGGAGCATAAGAGTACTACTACTTCTAGTTTTCCAGCTTGCAACTGTTTAGTAGCTTGGGCTCTTATTGTCCATGGCTTTGGGAATGCAGAATTCTCAGGTCCTATGGACAGAAAGCTGTCATCTCAGCTTGTGTTTTGTTCTCTTTTGCAGAGAATTTTGAAGTTTTAGGGGTTTGAACCTAGTCAAAATGAAACTAAGTGTGCTTGTATATGTGACAAAAAGTGCCTCTTTTTGCAATTCAATTGTGTCACACTTTACAAGTATAGGATTGTTTTGCAATTTAAATTTTACATTACAGACTAAACCACACCCCATGTAGTTTACTTTGCAATATAGCTACTTGCAAGGTTTCAGCCTTTATAATCTGACAGCTCATCCCCTGGCCATGGGAGAGAGAGGCTGATGACAGAAGCAGCGATGGAACAGGTCCCTTTTTTTTTTTGTGAAGTCTGTCTGCAGCTGGGGGATGAGCTACCAGCAAGCACTGAGCTGCAAGAGGCCCTGGTCCTTCCCTCTGCAGCAGTGGCACCCCCTGGGACCACCTAGATGGGCTGCTAGTGGGTTGGTAGCTGCCCCAGCTCAGAGGCACCACCCAGCCTAATCCATCTGTTCCCTGAGCCTGAGCTGGGGCAGCCCCTAGTCCAATAGCAGCCTGCCCAGTGTCATGGAAAAATCTTAAGTTATGGGTGCTGACAACACAGAAGAGTCAAAGCTAGCATGCGCACTTTAGTCTTTGAGTGGAAAATTCCAAGGCTCACCCAGCACGTGACCCCTGGGTGACCCGAGGGCCTGTCAATCAAGCATGACCTACTTTTCCACCACGCTCATGCTCAGTTAGATACAAAGCCTGGTCAGACGCATGCTCAGTTCTCTGACTGCCTGACGTAATCAGACCAGAAAATTCTGTGAGGGGAGCATTCTAATTGCCCACAAAATTCTTATAAAAGGTTAAGGAGCCCCTCCCTCGGCGGGGGGGAGACCTGCTGAATTGAGGACAGAGTCTGGCTCTCAGGGACTGTCCCTCAGTTAGGCTCTGCAGCCTATCGGTCTCCTTCTATAGCAATTTTCCGATCTGTTCCCATTGATTTTCTGGCGTTCGATCTACCTGGCACTGGCTATGACTATGACTACGATTTCTGATACTGATTAATGGACTCTCAAACTGAACTTATCTTGATTCTGCGGCTTCCGACCTCGGCCTTCATACTCGACCATCTGTCTGTCCCATCATTCCGGCATCGACCTTGGCATCGTTTCACTCGACTTTGGCATCGTTCACAGCCTGCTTTCGTCCATGTTGGACTTTGTTTTGTTACAGTTCTGTTGTTTGTCTGTCCCGTTTATGAGCCGTTGACCAGCCCTGGGACTATTAGGTTGAGCAGCCGCCCTTAGCCCTCTGGGGTTAGAAAGCAAGGGCTCACCTAAGAACCCCGTGGGCCAACGGACCCCTTTGTTGTTTATACTGTAACCGAAGAACTTGCCTATGCCATCAAAGCGTAAGTTAAATAAACCCCTTTGGTTGGAACCATAAGCTTGTGTGCCACTCTGACTCAACCGCCGCTAATCCCACCTGTTCGTATACCCTCAGCCCACCGTGACTGGTCCAGTTCTCCGCGACCACACCCAGGTGACCCCGGGAGGTGCTGCCACCATGGAGGGAAGGGCTAGGGCATTGGCAGCTTGCCCTCTTGGCACAGGACAGGCAGACTTGCTTTGCAAAAAAGAAAAAAAAAGAATCAGGCCCCTCACTGTAATAGTGACAGAGGCCCGTAAACTGAAATGGCGGGTTTTTAATCATCACAATTAAATCCCCACCATTTCAATTTAGGGGACTAAACTCCCATCACATGTTCAAGCACCCTAAAATTTTAGTTACAAAATCCTCCGTGATATGTAATGGCATCTTTTTGCCTGTTCTAATAACACTAGGTCATGAACACACAACACATTTACACCATTATAATCAGCAAAAAGATGAAGCAAACATAACCACTGTAAGTGTATAAAAACCAGGGTACAGTTACTCCAGAAAAATCTATAATAAAATGTACTTGCTTAATTTGCTTTAGTGTAGGAGGCATGTGTCTGCTTCTTGTATAAGATAGCTGCTTGTGGAAAACAAGCTATTGGATTCTCTCCTGACACTTAGTTGCAAGGTATTACAAGAACTTCTCTTTAAAACCACTGCTAGATAACTACTCATTTGTCTGAGATCCCAATGTAATTTATATCAATGTCTAATGAACAGAACATACATTTGCCCTTTTCTGGGGGAGGAGGGGGTTGGATCTTAGACTGGGCTCCACTATTTTTAAACAACTCTATGTGTGCTGAACTTCTCTTCTATTGAGTATAGACTGGCTTCTAATCACTTATACTAGTAAAAGTGTAATGTCTGTACCTGTCCTATGAGTAACAAAAACAGGAGAGTTGTAATGGTGCATTTTGGGAGTTATGCACACTGAATGGCTGCTAAGAGGTTGAAGTGCCGGAGGGCTTCTGAAGTGATTTGGCACATGTGAAGAGCACCAATATTTTTTGTTATTTTCTGGAACAGCTTCTAGAGTCAAAAAATGAGGTAGTTTAAGAAGAAAGAAGTAAAATCTCATTCACCAGCATCTCCTAGCACTGGAACATTTAGACTGACTGTCTATGCTATATTTGGGCATCTAGGCAGGATATAAATAGTTGGAATTTTAGAGCTGGGTAGATAATTAGAATTGTTGAGCGTCCTTTATACTTCTAGTTTTGTTCACTAATCCATGTCAAAAACAAAACCCCAAACTATCTTATAAATTGATGGCAGAATTCAAATAACTTTTAAACTTTCTCCTTTCACTTTTTCTAAAAAATGATAAGCATGAAAGTATATTTGGGACCAGCCTCTTTCATAAATTAATTAAGTCTTTTACCATCCTCTTCATTTGTGTATATCAAAGTGTCACTAAGTATGCTCGGATCACCAAGATATATACATAAACAATTCTGTGCGAGTAAACAACAGAAAACAGAAGAGGAAAAATTCCAAAAGTACCAAATAATTATAGATTAATTATGAAAAATTAGAAACAAAGAGTGCAAGAGAGAGCAGGTATAACAGCAAAAGGTATATTGATGTTATATCAGGAAAACAGTTGAACCAGTATAATGTGTAGCTCCTGTTCTGTCTTTAGTACAGAACAAAGGTTTATTGTTAACTGTTGCAAAATGTATATTTTCATCTTTAGATTTTACAAATACACTTGGACTTTTAGATGCATATGATGGTTTGTTTATGCTACCTAGTTGGAATATAGATAGTCCGTAACTCTTACACTCAAAGGTCATGTCTACATGAGGCACTACTGCACAGTGGTTACTGTGCATTTATTTAGTAAGTGTTTAAACAAATATTAAATAAATGTGCAGGAACCCAAGTTACTGTGCAGTAGCTCTGGCGAATGCCTTTTTTGTGATGCTACTGCACTACATGTCACAGTTTTTGCCATGTGCAATAGTTTCTATCTACTGTGCAGTCAGTGTCTTGTGTAGAGGCACCCAAACTAAGACAATTTCAAATAAAGAAAAATAATATAGATTTTACATATATTTTAAATATATATTTTTCAAAACTCTACAACATTAAAACTAATTTTAAAAATGGCAAACAGTATTAATAATAAACCTCAGAAATACCTAACATAATCTTCTCTATCAGATACTTCCAACTGGTCACATTTAATAATGAAAGCTGTTACAACCTGAATCCTCCAATAGTTAATCACATTTAGCACTTGATCTTAGCTAACAGGCAGAGAATTTGCTATATGAGAAACTTTACTAGAGCTATCCTTCATGGTATTGTTTTATAAGAATAGTCTGGAATGTAACCACTGAGAAAATTTTTCCATGAGTTATGAAATCAATTCCATTTTCTTCCATTGACTTACCACATTTACTCCCTAATTCCACCCTCCAGCAAATTCCAAATTAGACTATTTTAGAGATAAGAAAAGGGGATAAATTCATCCAAAAGGATAATTTTACCATAACTTTACTTTAGTGAGATTGGTCAGAATGTAAACACTGCTTCACTGGGGGCAACTCAGAGCAGAATTTGACCCTAAATATGTATTAAGCTCTCTGAGCTTGTGTCCTCTGTATTTTAATTGTCATAGTTTCTATATTCATACTATTTGACTTTACTTAATCATAGTATCTTTCTGCAATACTAAGTAGGAACTATTTATAAGGACACAGCTAATGCATGTTCTTAACCTTACTTGAAACCAAATTTACATTCAGTTAAGAATTATATACCACTGCTGGAATGTTTATTTCACTCTGATGGGAGTTACAGTAAGGAAAAGGTTATTCTTGTACACAATGCAAAATGGCAATTTTCAAATGGCTGTATCTCTGGAATAATTAGAACTGTCTTCATAAAATATAGCATGTAGCACCAGAGAAAGTCAGTTCCCGCAAACATTTAGTCAAATTTAGTTCAGACTTTTCAATTTTGTGAAGAGGTCAAGGTACAGTGAGATTTATGTATTCTCAGTGTTGTCATCATGCATTAGCATGACTTAGGAGTCATTTCCATTAATGGGAAAAATAGGAAGAGCTAAAATTTGACTAACTCAAGAGTTTACATTAATATATCAGTATGCCATTTTATTAGTGAGCTTTTTGCTTATAAAAAACAACAACAAATGTGCTAAAATATAGCCTTAAATCAAACAAGTAAAATAAATGCTGTTGTCTACATTAAATCAACTGAACAATCTTACCTGTTTTAAAAGTCAGTTTATAGTTAACATAAAGAGAAGCTTGTCAGCAAATTCTACTGATAGAATTTTAAGATACACTTACTAAAAGAACAAGTGTCCTTTATTAATCAGTCTGTTAGCCTAAGCCTGTTGTAATCGATGGCAAACCTCCACTTGTCCTCAGTGGTTGTGGATTTAGAGCTTATAGTTACCTTTCTTTAATTGTTGAAGGTAATTCTCTAGCCATTACTCAGAGCCCAATGCCATGGGATAAATTTTTTAGGCTAGAGACTAAAAGGGGTCCCACACTCTTTGCATAGCAGCAAAGCAAAAGGTGCAGCTCAGGACTCTCCAAATGTTTTCATCTTGTCTCTTACTACACGTATAGCATGCACAATAGACATACTAGTCCCTTGGGTTTCCAGGAGTTTTTACACACAGTGCTATTCATGCACCATGTATTTCTTTCTCCTGGCTCTGGATACACATAATCATTTTCCTGCATAAATGTCTGTTCTATGTCTGTCACTGCCTAAATGTCCCTTTGATATAATCTTCATTATTCAGCTTTTTCTCATATGCACTTTCATAGTTTCATAGTTTCTACGATCGGAAGAGACCTGAGTAGATCATCTAGTCCAACCCTCTGCCATGGCAGGAAAAAGTACTGGGGTCAAATGACCCTGACAAGGTGTACATCTAGCCTCCTCTTAAAGACCCCCAGGGTAGGGACCAGCACCACTTCTCTTGGAAGTTGATTCCAGATCCTAGCCGCCCTGACCGTGAAGTAGCACCTCCTGATATCTAGCCTAAATCTACCCTCTGCTAGCTTGTGACCATTATTCCTGGTCATTCCTGGTAGTGCTCGAGGGAACAGGGACTCCCCCAGTGCCTGCTGGTCCCCTCTAACTAGTTTGTAACAGGCCACTAGATCCCCCTCAGCCTTCTCTTGTGGAGGCTGAACAGGTTCATGTCCCGTAGCCTCACCTCGTAGGGCCTGCCCTGCTGTCCCCTGATCATGCGAGTGGCCCTCCTCTGGACCCTCTCCATGTTGTCTACATCCCTCTTGAAGTGCAGCGCCCAGAACTGGATGCAGTACTCCAGTTGCGGCCTGACCAGTGCCGCACAGAGGGGGAGTATCACCTCCTTGGACCACTTTCCTTTAGTCCTTCATAAACAGGGGGGAAAGAAAAGGCTATGCTGATATATTTTTGTTTCTCTTTTCCTTTTCTGATGCTTAGGTAGAGCCAAGAAGGAGCTAGCTGCCTGCTTTCATTTTTCTTTTATCTTTATAGTGTGACTTACTTAGGATAAAACCAGCATAGTTGGTGGTAGGACCTCCACATGTTAGCCCCAGAGTGTCTGTTGATTGCTATGTATACAGGAACGCATCCTTGACCTCCAGAAAGTCAAGAAGGAAATAGTCTGTATCTGAACGGATGAGAAGGAAAAGATTAAAGGCTCTTAGGGTGCAGACAGAAATGCAGCTCTCCGCTGTAACCCAGAATGCTTTGCAGGAAGTGTTTTGAGTTACAAGAATCCCTTGGAACAAACAGAATTTCACTGCTGGTTCCAGGGAGAGTGGGGGTGGGGGAGAAATCTAGCTCCTGGCTGCCAGCAATAGCCACTCCTCTCTCCCAACCTTTCCCTGTTTCAGAATGGGAGGGGGTAAAGGGAGCACAGGGAGCATTTTTGAGGTTTCCCAGCCAGCTCTGGAGGGTGAGGTGGGTGAATTGAACCAATAACCCTGCCCCACCCTCCAGAAGGGGCTGAAAAAAACCCAGACTGAATTCCCTCCACTCTCTTTCCCCCCTCTCATTCTGAAAATAGGGACAGGCTAGCAGGCAGCACAGACACAAGTTACAGAAGATGCTCTGTTTTAAAATGCCTTGCAATGAGGGGCAGATTTTCACCCAACTGACCATTTTTGAAGCTGTCTGCAGCCATGCACTTATGTTTGGTCATGCCTATTGATTGCTTTCTGTGGCCAGATTGGGCAAAACTTTTCTGTCTGTGCCCTTTTTGGCTAAGAAGGAAACCAAAAAGGTGCATTCATAGATTCATAGACACCAGGGCTGGAAGGTACCTGGGAAGATCATTGAGTCCAGCCCCCTGCCCCAGGGGCAGGAACTCAGCAGGGATCATAGGATCCCAGCAAGATAAACATGGGAGATACTAATGTAAGCCTCAGAGCCAGAAGAATATAACTTCTTGTTCTTTATGTGGACAAAAAGAAAACGGCCTGTTCTGGCAAGCTTTTTTTACATAAATTATAATTTTGTTTACCTGGAATTCAGTACACAGAGTGAGTTCACAGAGAGACCTGACCAGCCTGGTGACAATACTATTGACCCAACTTAATAAAAGGCTCTACCAGACAAAAGGCAAAAAAGCTGATGTCGCATCATTGGACCAAATAACTGCACAATAGGCTAGGATTTGTGATGCGTTCCCCTGGACCATAGTAGACAGGCAGAAGAGGCACAGGACTTAATGGACCTAACTATCACTGAATTTAATTGATTCCATGATCGGGGGTTAAGAAAAATGGGATTTTTTTTTCCCTTAAATTTTACATGTTAACAAGCCAGACAATTAATTAATGGAACTGTGGGATTTGTCTGATGCACTGCTTGGGTTTTTGTCATATTCTTGTATATGTGCGTAACTATAATTAGCATGCTTCTTTTGTATGTAAAGACCCCCTATAAAGACCGTTAGGCAGACTGGATCTGACCCTTGTTGCTTTCATTGGTACCTGGCAGATGTTGCATGAAACTATTGTGGGATATTGCTTTTTGGCATTCTCAAGGGTCAAGCCATGTGCTCAGTGTGAAAACGTGTACAGCAGAGTAAGACATTTGCAATGCTTTAATTAGTTCTGCCTATTGTATTACATTTTAGTTATTGATTTCAATATTTTGAGGAACTAGATCCTTACGCTATACCAAAGTGACTGTGTCTTGCTCCGTCTAGTCTGAATGGCAAATACAGAAACATCTTACAGGTGAAATCACTGAGATGAAAACCAGGTCAGCTAAAATGTCTAATCTGAAGCTTCACCATTCTGCTTTCCAAAATCCAAATGACATATAGTTATAGTGTGGCTTTTCATTGCTCCTTCCTTGCTTGCGGTAGCAAACCGTTACCTATTTACCCACAATACTTCCTCCAGGCAGCAAGGTTTTACATTTGTTTGTTTTTTTTACGTTGTCTTCAGGGATGGTTTGCTCTCCCTCTCCTATAAAATCAGCTGCAACTTTGTGGGGTTTGTTCTCTCCCTGAAATGAAACTTAGTAGCATTGAACATTAAAACATGATGTAATCACAGAATAATAGAAAATTAGGCATGGAAGGGACCACAGAAAGTCATCTTGTCCATCCCCCTGCTCAAAGCAGGACCAGCCCCAACCAGATCAGTCCAGTCAAGCCTTAAAAACCTCCACGGCTGGAAATCCCAGCACCTCTCTCAGAAATCTGTTCCACCACTTTACCACCTTCCTAGTGAGAGAGTTTTCCTCAATATCCAACTTAAACCTCCCTTGTTGCACCTTAAGACCATTTCTCCTTGTTCTGTTATCTGTCACCACTGAAAACAGTCCAGCTCCATCCTCTTTGGAACCCTGCTTCAGGTAGTTAAAGGCTGCTATTAAATCCCCCCACTCAGTCTCCTCTGCTGCAGACAAAATAAGCCCAGTTCCCTCAGCCCCTCCTCATAAGTCACGTACCGCAGCCCTTGAACAATTTTCATGGCTGTCTGCCAGAGTGTCTTAAACCTATGCACAATGTTTCTGTAGTGGGGGGCCCAAAACTGGACACAGTACTCTACTTATAGCCTCACCAGTGCAGAAAAGTGTGGAATAATTGCTTCCTTTGATCTTCTGGCAACACTCCTACTTATGCAGCCCAATATGTTGTTAGACTTTTTGGCAACAAGGCCACACTGCTGATTCAAATACATCTTATATTCTCCTGTAACCCCCAGGCCCTTTTCTGCAGAAGTGCTGCTTAGCTAGTGAGCCCTCAGGTTGTAGTGGTGCGTGGCATTCTTCCATCCTAAATGCAGGACTTTGCACTTGCCCTTATTGAACTTCATGAGATTTCTTTAGGCCCAATCCTCCAATTTGTCTAGGTCACTCTGCATCATAGCCCTACTCTCTAGTGTATGTATTACACCTTCCAGCTGGTGTCATCCATGAATGTGCTAAGGGAGCAATCCATCCTACCTTCCAGATCTCTAATGAAGGTATTGAACAAAACCAGTCTCAAGACCGACCCCTGGGACACTCCACTTGATACTGGCTGCTTCTTTAATACCCAGTGAGCCTGACAACCCAGATGGCTTTCTATCTATCTTATAGTCCATTCATCTAACCCATACTTCCTCAGCTTGTTTGCAAGAATGCTGTAGGAGATGGTAATCAAAAGCCTTTCTAAAGTCAAAGTATGTTATGTCCACTGCTTTCTCCCCATCCACAGAGCCAGTCGTCTCATCATAGCAGGCAATCAAGTTGGCCAAGCATGACTCGCCCTTGGTGAATCTATGCTGACTGTTCCTAACCATCTTTTTCTCCTCCAAGTGTTTAGCTATAGATTCTTTGAGGACTTGCTCCATGATTTTCTGAGGACTGAAGTGAGTTTGACGGGTCTGTAGTTCCCTGGATCCTCCTTCTTCCATTTCTTAAGCATGGGCACTACATTTTCCCTTTTCCAGTCATCCAGGACCTCCCCCAATTGCCACAAGTTTTCAAAGATAATGGCCAGCACCTCTGCAATCACATCAGTCAACTCCTTCAGCACCCTTGGATGCATTGCATCCAGCCCATGGTTTTGTACACCTCCAACTTTTCTAAATATTCCCTAACGTGTTCTTTTACCACTGAGAGCTGCTCACCTTCTCCCCAAACTGTGCTGCCCAGTGTAGCAGCCTGGGAGCTGACCTTGCCTATGAAGACCAAGGTAAAAAAAGGAATTGAGAACTTTAGCCTTTTTCTTCTCATCTTTCACTAGGTTACGCCCCCCCCCAACCCCCTACAATTCAGTAAGGGACCCACACTTTCCCTGAGCTTCCTCTTGCAGCTAACGTACTTGTAGAAACCCTTCTACAAAGTGTAGAACATCTACATTTCCTTTGTCTAGAATCAGAATCTTAGTTCTGGCCCTTTATAATTTATGATTCAAAACAATTTAATACAGTGCTATTAACTTCTTGTCTACACTGTCTCATTAGTATCTATGGCTAAGTACAAATGTTCAAGAAAACCCTTGCCAGAAGCACTCTAATTATTACACTTTCCTTAAAGTGCTATAACTTAGATCACAAGCGAATGGAACAGATGTGCGCTGGCCAGATATGTGCTGACCAGGGTGGCTATGTGGGGAGAGATGCTGGACTCCTCCTCCTGCAGCCCTCTCAGCTGGCTGTGGTATTCTATGGGACTGGAGCATCTGTGGAGACAGAAACCACCTTTTCCCACCTCCCTTGAAGCCTGGCTGCACGCCAGGATGGGATCAGAAGTTGTCACTGAATTCAGGTAGTGACAGCCAAGGGCCAGCCTGATACTTGGGAAGAGCAAACAAGTTCTGCCCAAGGCTAGAGCACAGCCCTGTGCAATGCCACCTGGGATGGTGGCAATCACACTCTAAGTTAACTTTCAATGGGATCTGGCACAGATTTTTGATAAAGCGCTCTAATAGAAAGCGCTTTTGTCTAATACCTTATCCATTGAGGGTTAACTTAGAATGTGATCTGCCATTTTTAAGTCCTATAAGAACCATAAATGTTTCTTCAGCTATGGCTTTAAAGCAATTTCTGCCTGCTTAAAATGAGATAGGTATAATGCCTGTGCCTAACCTATACCTAACTGGGAATGTTTTAAATATAGAAGGTAGCATACACATTTATATGCTTTTCTGCAGGGAGACAACTTGGCTAGCACTTTCACATTCTCATCAACTATATTGGCTAATAGCATGAATCCTCTAGCCAAACCATTCAGTATCACAGCAGGAACAATATTGAAGAGGCTCTCACCCTGCTATTTCCCAAGATAGGCTGACAAGTTCTGTAAGATACAGATTGGAGGGAAACATTAAATCACATGGCAATCTTCATAGTATTAATGTGTTAAAAATGCTTTAATTTCCTTGTGATGTACTAATACAAACCTGACTTCTGAGTCATACAAAGAGTATTTTTTCTGTTTTTAATAATACTATATCTACATCTTTAAAGCTGTAGCAGTTCATTACTCTGACATAGAGTGCTTGTTTACAGTTTTCCAAAATGAGGCTTAGAGTGCATGTATTAGCAATGTCCATATATTATGCTACCTGATAATGTTGTTCACAGGCATATAATAAGGTCTTGTCCATCACTAGCAATGTCAAACTCAGTCATCACCAGCACCTTAAGCTGTAAATTACCTTTTAAAACTAAACTAGAATAGCAATTCTTTTGATAAATTCTTTGTCTTTGTATGAAGGTTGCATTTGTGAAAGTTGCCAAACTGTTATTCCTATAGAAACTATTCCTATATTTGTCCCATGGCTAAACGGTGAGCAGCAGCAGTGCACACTTCTTGCAGTCCTAATCTGGAGGGATTTATACAAACAGACAGTGAAAACAGAACATATATTGGATATTGATAAATTAATGGAGATTTGTTGCCTTTCTAGAAAACAAATTTTACAAAATGCAGCTACCAGTCATGTGCTGCTAACATTGGTACTTCAGAAGCATGATTAATGTGAAATAGGAATCTTGTCTTTGCTTTAGAGTTGGCAACTGGCTGTCATAAACTTATCATAACCGTCTCTTATTTGTCAAGTAAACTGAACTAATATCAAAACCAATTGAGATGTACAGAAAGTGGGTACCTCCTTATTTTATTTGCACAGAGCTAATCTAGTGCATGTTTTTGTTGGAAATACGCTACTCCACAGGGAGCACAGTTAGGAATTTTCCCTTATGGAGATCCTCTCTTTAAGAAGTTGAAGCTGTTTCCGAAGTTCAAGGAAGATGTTGCAGTTCATCATCTTTTTGTTGTCCTCATCCATCCCACATCCTAAGGAAGAAAGGACAGAATAGCTCTGCACTCTGAGAACTCACACACAGGTTGAAATTAATGACTGGAGCATTCTCTTTATACCTACTCCTTACACGGACTACACCACATGATATGTAGGACTTCCCTCCTCCAAAATTAAGTCGAAACTACCTTTTTCTCTGCATTATGTCCATTGGTTGCCCCCTCCCCCCCCAGCATTGCCTACATATTGTCCATGTTCCCATTTATTTATAACTCTTCTCATTGTGGTCAGAATTGGTCCTTGGCTCCATATTTATGAGTGTTATATGAGCATACTATATGTAATATATGGTAATATATGAGCACAATTGATGGATATAGAACAGTATTAATATAATACACTAATGATTATTCCTCTGCTTGTATGCAACTTAATATAATTGAGTCTTTCTTGGATGTTAACGTAATATAAATAAGTAATAATATAATAATGGCTGATTGCAGATGTGGACCCCCCCCAAACAAACAAACAAACAAAAAAACAAAACCCAAAAACTGAGCTTTACTTCAAATTTGGCACAGTCCTATGCTGAGCCCAGTGCATACCCAGAAGAGGTAGTGTGTTAGTTGCACTCGGCTTTCTCAACGTCTGTATAGATTGATTACTCTACTGGGACTTTTTTGGCTCTTTTATCTAATAGCTGATTGAATCAGCTTTAGCTAAACATGCCAAAAAGTCCCACTGAAGCACCCACTCTATATAGACACTGTGGAACCGAGTCAAAGTAATGTGGTGCTGATTCTAGTAAAGCGTGTTTTTCTTTTCCCCTCATGTTTGTCAGCACCCAGTAATATTAAATCACAGAGTTATATTCTGAGAAAGTCACATCTGATTTTCCCTGGATTAAGCACAGAGAAGATCACCATAGGTACTTTTTGGGCAGTGATCCTTGATTTTCTACACATATTCAATTCTTTCCATAATTTTCTCACTAACAAGAATAGTTTGCAACTCTCACAACTGTCATAACTAGGGACCTACCTAACTAATGGTGAAAGAAAGCATTTTTGCATCTTGGTCATGGACTAAAGAGCTCATTTTGCAGTGGCCCCACCCCTTGAGATTGCTTGGCAGAGAGGGAGCACCCCTCAGTGCTGATTGGCAGAGATGCCCTGGGAGGAGGAGGGAGGAGGGGGCATCTGCCACCTTACCTGCTGGCTGCCCTTAGGCAAACATTAGGTAAACATGGAAATTATCTTCAAGTATTTTTTTGACTTTACCATTATACATTGAATCATACAAAGAAAATATAATCATAACTGTTGTACAGATCTATGAACTACAGGAAATAAATGTTTTGGTCAGTTGGATGATTCATTTTCTTCAATTTCAGGTGTTCCAATGGAGAAGGGAATAATTTTTAAAACAGTGTCTACAATCTGTCTTACCCTTTAACTAGATTTATCAAATTTCATTGTTTCCAGTTACAACTACAGAGGTAGTTGATTCTCATAAACACACAAGAACAAAATTTGATGCCTCAGACCTCATCTGTGAAACAGAGATACTACTGCTTTTCTCAAAGCTTTTGTTTGGTGCATCATTTTGATTATAATTCATGATGAATACTTATTGTCTTTCACTGCGTGTTTGTATAGAGCTTTGTGCAACAGGGCCTCAATCTCAGCTTCATGCTTCTAGATTTAAATGTAATGCTAATAACAGCTAGATGAAGTGGGGAGTAAATTATGCAGTTGTCAGACACAACCTTAGCATCACAGCTGGCTGAACACTAAGTGATTCATTTGATGACTGAATATTGTTTCTCTAGTTTTACAGATGTGCAACTAATTCTTGTAAGTGATATGTTTCATTTTGATCTACTATCCTGTTAAACTTTTCCTGAGTTTCACTTGAGCTGAAAATGAGCTAAAATTGTACTTAAAATAATCAGCACAAAGTTTTTCTTTAGAACTAATAGATTACTAAAATGATATCTGAAATCAGCAGACAATAGGATACATACAATGCCAGCATGTAGAAATCGGCAAAATGGTGAGTTCCTTTTTGTTAGTCAGAAGAAAATATATGAGAAAAACAGATTGGTGTAGGGTGTCGCACCCAGATGCCGGTGCACCCTTGACCTGCGAGCCTGAGTCAGTACGACCGGCTTGGCGCGAGGGGGGATTTATGACCGGACAGGCGGGTGTTAATGGCGAGCAGGAGTCAGATAGTCAGATGGTTTAAAGCACATTGGTTACACAGAAAGTTTATTTTACTTACGCTACTGATGGCTTGCAGCGTAGGCAGAAGCAGTTGATTTCTTAGTTACAGCATGCAGATGTTCTGTCACCCAGCGATTACAGTGGATTGCAGACTTGCTGAGTACAGGTTTCAAACAGTTTATACAAATTACTACAGTCTGCAGATTATCGAGAGCTCTTGACAAGAGGGACGTACGAAAGATAAGATAAGATGAGGGAAAAAGATAAGACGATACGAGCCAGCAAAACGGGGTTACGCCAGAAAGATACGTAGGAGGAGAGATAATATTTGTAACTGATCAGGTTACAAACTGTGTCTCTTGGGAATGCTCCGAGATCTCTCTTCTTGAGTGTATAAGCAGTTCTCTGCTTTTGGGCAGAAGTTCTTTCAAAGTTATAGGAAACAAAATAGCCAATAATAATACGCCTGGCATGAATAATTAATGAGTTGGCACTTGTGCTCTCTTTGTTTGCTCAAGTTTCATAAAAAGGGGGGTTATATTTTTGCTTGGGTGGTACTGGTCCTGTTTGGTCACAAGAGGGCAAGCATAGCATATTATTTAATTTTACAATTTCATTAGTTTCATTTTTATCTGGTCACTATAGGTACAGTATCTCTTTTTGACATCACGGTACTAGGCTGCAATTTGTTCAAGGTTAGTGTCTCTCTCGTATGAGAGGCTCAAGTAATTTGAAATGAGGCACAGCCAGGGTGTGAATATGCAGCACTGTTACAAACTAAAAAATAATAGTGTGAGACTACAATTACAGAGTTTGTTGTGTAAGCCTCTGACCTATTGCCATCTGATCTTTTGCTCTTTTGCCATCTGATCTTTTGTCATCGGCATCTGAAATCAAAGACTTTGATCTGTGACATAGGGCACCTAGAGTCTGAAAACTTTGTAAACTGCCCTGAACCACTGAATTATTGGAATTTCATAGATTATAGAGACTGCCTAAATATAAATTCAAATTTAAGTCTACCACGAGAGCGAGAAAAAAATGGTGAGAGGCTTCTGCAAAATGCTTCTTAAAATTTTAGAGGGATTTAAATCCTAATGCAGTGACCTAACTTAGTCTTATTATTTTTATTAGAATTAGAAAAAAAAAGTTGTTTTGGTTGATTTAAACATTTAATTATCAGTGAGATAATGATATTTAAGTGGTATATATTTTAGGGGAGGGATAACTTTTGTATCTTACAGAGTGCCAAATGTTCTTAAATAACATAGTATGCAGTTTGAAGAGTATAGATGTAATGGGCTTCCTCCAAGCTGTTTTACTATATTAACAAATTCCTACATTCTGACCTAGTGAATAGCAAAAACAAAGAAATACAGGTGTTACAAAAACATGAATTAATATTACAAAGTGGAACCATGTGAGGAAAAATACCTTGGGAAAGAAAAAGTAAATGTTCCTGATTCTTGTAATTCCCTGGAAAGCCCGAATTAATCAAGAATCCATTAGTTTGTTAGCAAAAGCTGAACTATTTCATAGCATAGGAAACTTACACAAGTTACATTTTTCATGCAATTGGGCCCCTGAAAGTGCTCAACAGCTGTGCCGTGACACATGCATGGCTTCAGAGCATTTTTTAAATGGCTGATTATGCAACAAATTAACCCACCTCAAATGAGGTATTAGATGAAGGCAGGGCCAGCCCATCCTATCCTGTGAAACCTATGGCCACAGGGGGCCCTGCAACCAAGGGGTCCCGCAGAACCAGGCAGGCCTCTCTTGCATTTGGCAGTGACTGCCACGTTTGTGGTGTAGCCTGCCAACCTGCCCAGCAGGTTGGATGTTTGTTTAACTATTCTGGCTGGAAATTCTGGCTGCCACCCCCTCCCCCCATGTCTGGTGTGCCGAGATGTTCATTTACCAGAGTAAGTGTGCTGTGGGATGGGAAAGGGAGCCCTGCACAGGCTGATTTCCTCTGGGTCCTGCACCCTGGTATAGTCATCTCTGCCAATGGATCAAGGGGCCCCAAAACTATATCTTGTGGGGGGGGCAAAAAGTGTGGGCTGGCCCTGGATGAAAGCACACTTTAGAGCACCTTGTGTTCCTGAGGGTTAATTTTTTGCACACTGGGCTGGGCTGTTGCAGCCTACCCCCACCCCAGGGCTGCCAGTGGGAGGAAGGGAAGGGAGGGAGTATCATGCTGGTTAGCACTACAGGTGAAAGGGACTTGGGGGTCATGATTGACCACGAGGTGAACATGAGCCTTCAATGTGATGCTGCTTCTAGTAAAGTGAGCATAACGCTGGCTTGCATCCATAGATGCTTCTCAAGCAAATCCCGGGACATCATTCTCCAGTTGTACTCGGCCTTGTTGAGGCCACAGCTGAAGTACTGCATCCTGTGTTGGGCTGCACAAT
>NW_017728992.1:173264177-173271894 GCF_001723915.1 Gavialis gangeticus
AGGTCAGGAAAACAGACCTTATGACAAGAGGCTGAGAGCCATGGGACTCTTCAGCCTGGAAAAGTACAGGTTCAGGAGCAATCTGGTGGCCACCTATAAGTTTATCGGGGTGTTCATTAGGATCTGGGGAATGTCTGTTCACCAGAGCATTGCAAGGGATGATAAGATCAAATGGTCACAAACTCCGCCATGACTGATTCAGGCTGGACATAAGGAAGAACTTCTTTACTGTCTGAACCCCCAAGGTTTGGAATACACTGCCACCGGAGCTGTTTCAAGCACTTCAAGACACTTTTGGATGTTTATCTTGCTGGGATTCTATGATCCCTGCTGACTTCCTGCCCCTGGACAGGAGGCTGGACTCAATGATCCTCCGGGGTCCTTTCCAGCCTGAACATCTATGAAATCTATTAAAACAGTGGCCTTCCAGCTGGGGTCTCTGCCTGGCTAGAGATGGGGGGGGAGAGGGAACACATGCCCCCTGCCTTGTAGCCCCCCCCACCCGTTACCTTGACTGGTGTAGTGGGAAGAGCTAGGTTGGTCCTGCAAAGCACCATTTCTATTTCCCACTCACTTGCATCTCAGGGTGGGCAAAATACAGATGGGGAAGTGAGCAGTACTGAGATGCCAGCTTGCCCAGCCTAAGATGGGGCAGGGGGTGTTGAATGGCCTCCCTTCATCTTGTAGGACTGGCCTATCTTCCCCCAGTACCCCAGCTGGGGTAGCTGGGGTGGGGCTTCAAGGAAGGAGGGCTCTGTTTCATCCCCACACGCTCTCCATTTCAGGCCAGGCAAAGCCCAGATGGCAGCTCTGTGCTGCTCATTTCTGCCTTTCCCTCTCTCCCTCCCTCCCTGCTGACAACCCCAGAGACGGGGAGTTGGGGCAGGGAAGAGGGGTGGTTCATCAGTCTCCAAGGAGGCTGCTGGAACCTCCCTGTGTGTTGGCCGGGGGGGCAGTGCAGTCATCTCCCCCCATCGCACCCCTCCCAACCTAACAGGCAACTCTTGGGTTGGAGGGGGGGAGCTGTAACTCATGCAGCTTTATGTAAAGCACCATGAGTTTGAGCAAGGGGCTGGACATCTGTCTGCACCATAATGGTCAACTGAGGGAAGATGTTTTCTCTCCTGTCTGTGACCAATTTTGTCTATTATAGCTCAGATCACTTCCTCCTTATCCATAAATAGTTTCAGCCAGCTAACTCTGAAAACTCCCCTGAGAAAGCAAATATTGTCTAACATAGTAGAATGTATGTTTCAATTATAGACTTAGTTCTTTAGTTAGAATTCTATTTAGAATTAGAAATTAGAAATGGGTGGGAAATTCTTCCCATTCTTTAAAAGGGTTTAAAATGAGAAAATAAACCTATTTTTAAGTACAGAAAACAAAGACTATTTAATATGGAACATACTGTGGAATATACATTAGTCTGTTCCCCTTTGACTTCTCATCCTTCTATCATTAACTAGTAAACCAGCGTTTGGGACAACGTTCTAGGATAAAAGACAAAGTTAAAATGCCTGCTCTTCCTGGGCACATTTCCATGAGTGGTTTGCAGTGTGACAGACTCACCTGCGGTGCTGCAAATCATATACACTGCAGATTCAGGCATTTGCCACAGTGCTAATTTGTAGCACATCAGCATTTTTTTACACTGGGAGGTGCCAGTATCAAAAAAACTGATGCCAGAAAAAAGCGGGCAGTGCATGTGCTGACAGTGTGAGCCACCCAAAACCAGAGCCTGGCTGGCCAGAGCTACACTCTGGCTGCTGGTCAAGCTCTATACACCTGGATCACCACTGCTGGAGCCCTGGGAAGTCCCCAGAACCCCAGGTAAGGCTAGTGGGGCCAGCCCAGGTTCTGGCCCCAGAATCCCCTACCCCACCCAGGCAACCTGCCACATGCCAGAGTGTGTGCGCACAGGTGTTCCCCAGGGACAACAAGCCTTGGCACAAATATCTGATGCTGTTATTTGTCACCAGAAAAGAATATTCCTGCTTATGGGAATGAGACCACCCCCCCTTCCGATTTGGAGGTCCTCACCTCAATACCTGGGAAGTTACTGGACCATATCTTAAGGAAGACCATTTGCGTGCATCTGGAGGAGAAAAGGCTGATCGCAAGCAGCCAGTGTGGTTTTAGGGAAAAAAAAATGTCAAACAAACTTGATCTTTGACAAAGTAACTACTTGGGTGGATGAAAGGAATGCTGTGGATATAATATATTTGGACTTCAGCAAGGCTTTTGACAAGGTCTCACATGACCTTCTCATAAGCAAATTGGATAAATGTGGGCTAAATGTTACTGTGGAAAAATGTTACTATAAGGTGGATAGATAACTGACTTAATAGCCACAAGTAAAAGGTAGGTCCATGTCAGAATGACACAGGGTTTTGAGTGGAGTCCCACAGGGGTCTGTCCTGGGCCCAGTACTGTTCAACATGTTTTTTAATTATTTGGATGCTAATATAGAAAGCTTCTTGAATAAGTCTGCAGAGGACAAAAAAACTGGGAAAGATTGTAAACACATGGGAAGATGGGGGTATAATTCAGAAGGATGTCAACAAATTGGAAAGCTGAGCTAGAGCTAACAGGATGAAGTTCTATGCAGATAAATGTAAGGTGCTACACCTTAAGAGGAATAGTTAAAAATAAAAATATAAGATGTGTGCCTTCCTCTGTAGCAGGGTTTGTGGGCCTCTACCAGGGTTCTGTTGAACAGATATTGACAACATTTTATAGAAGAAGGACATTGGCTGTAACAGTCCCCCTGCTTTACCTGTGGCAGGTTAGGGTGTTATATCTGTGTTGTTTCATGGTTGATGGTAACCTTACATAAAGTTTAGATTATGGATTGTATAGAATGATTTGGATAGGGATGATCCTACCTCAGGCAGGATGTTGGACTAGATGACCTCTGGAAGTCCCTTCCAGCCCTTCTCTATGACTCTAATCAGGAAGCTGTTTCCTCTTCTGCGGTTGTTGTCATCCTCTCTGGTTTTGACCAGAAAATCCTTCCTGGATTTGAGGTACATTCTCAACAAAGGTCCTCTTTATAAAAAACCTATTCCCAACCCCCCTCTGCTGCCCCCTCTCCCTTCCAGTCACGTGAGCCAGGAAGGTCTACAACACTAGTTACAAGATTAATTACCCTTCATGAACTGATCCAAAATGCCTCTTCACATTTATTTTTCCTTATGCCTTATTTTATAATACATTCAAAGTATATCAGCAATGTATTTTTGAAACATTTTATAACTATTTATATATTTTATTTATTGGTGGAAGCCCTTTATTAGTGCGGGCTGCATAGAAAACATGGTTGACTATTCATGTCATCTCATTTGCTTTGACCATGGCTGTTTCCTGTTGTTTTGTCATATGTATGGACTTCTAATTGAAACATAGCTGAAGTTAGAATATCATAAACCGTTTAAAGTGGGAACCATTTTCTCTTACCTGAATTATGAAGTCTCAACAGTCTTTCTGATGCTGTAAAATAATATCTTAACAGTTAAGAAGTCTTTCTAGACTTTTTTTTTTAATTTGCCTTGATGTATGAAGAGATCTGAGTTTTGCATGAAAGGGTCAAATTATGTTCTCTTTAGCTATGTTAGCAGTCCTAGTGGACTAACATGAATAAGACAAGCAAGCACTGACCTCTGGTAACTATCTGGCCACTGAGCCTGAACTGTAGCTTCAAATTTTGTTCCAGTGATGCAAGAATATCCAATTAGTTTGTTCATGTGTAATTTATTTGATTTTTGGAAAGTGTGCCCACAAGAGTTCATAACGGAACATTTTTTTTCTTGTGAGGATAAGGCTTAATTAAGGGATGCTTTCTCCAGACCTTCCTTATGCTTGGGCAATTCTAAAATGTGTGTCCTAATTAATTAATGATTAATTGAACAAACCTATTGCATATTGTAATGCAAAGGCTATTTGTATGACTAGAAAGCAGAACTATGAGGTAAATCATAAATACGGTTGGGCTTTTGCTGATAATTAAATGCTGGGGTACGGTAGTAAAGTTACAATGCCTTTTTTTACACCAGCAGGACCATGTCACAAACTTCCTCTTAATATCCAGAGTATAAAATGTGCCTGTCCACCTCCTCTTCCTACCCCCCTACCACACATATGCACACAGAGATTTTGAAAGGAGTTAATACTTACTGTTACCTCAGCCACTTTGCTACAAACATAAGGGTGAATACAATCTTGCCGACTTCAAGAGATTGGCTCTGTTGTGTATTTGTATTAGACAAAAATAAAAGAGATTTTGTATTTCTTCTCACTCCATTTCCTTTTCTTTTACTTCAGAGGTCTCTGGTGAACTTGCTTTAAATATAAACTGTCTGTTTTGATTCTGAAAAGTTTAATGTTTCTTTAAGCATTGTCTCGTTGTTTAACATCTACCTTTTTCTTTCACAATAGAAAATCCTCATCTAATCCCCAACTGACAATGTTATATATGCATTTAATTCAGATGACAAGAAAGAGAACTTCTTGCGTACTCAGAACAGAGCATTCAAATGAAAACTTAAAAGACAATTGTTTTCAGTGTTATAGCCAGAACGGTCTGCCATTCCTCATGCTGGTTTCAGGTGAGTCTGTTTGCACAGCCTGAGATTAGTGCCTTCTACAAATGCTAACAGTAGCTTCAGCAAAAACCTCCATGCCAAACAGAAGTTTAAACACAAATGCAACTGAACTCATAAACTTTGAACAGCAATCAATTGGCATCTCTGTGCAGAATTTTTATTTCTTTGAAGTGGTGAAATCTCAGCCAGAAATTTGAACCTTGGTCTATGTCTTGGAAATTTGCAGTTTATTTCCTTCTTCTGCTACAACTTTTCAGTGTGAAACTGGAAGTCATTTAAGGCTATATGTCTGGACCCTAGAGTGGAATCTACAATTCAGCTTTAGGTGAACTGGTTCTCTATATATTGAACAGGGAATGTTAGGACCTCAGTATGGGATTCAACAGAACTATTCCAGTATGGAATCCCATTTAGTAAAATATACAAATAGTCCTTGCAATGGGAACCAGAACCATGGTTTTCCACTAACCACTAGGTTGCAGTCATGTTCATTTTTAATCTCTCTTTCTGGCCCAGTGAGTCTGTAATTCTTTTCTCTGCAGTGAAACAGCTTTGGGGGTATAGTGAGAGAAGTAAAGAATACCTGACCTCTCTACCCCAGAACAGTCTGTAGCCTGATAGTTAGAATAATAGAAAATGAGGTTGTGAAGGGACCTCAGGAAGCCATCTAGTCCAACTCCCTGCTTAAAGCAGGACCTGCCCCAATTAATTCAGCCCACCCAAGGATTTGTCTAGCCAGGTCTTGAAAACCTCCAATGATGGAGATTTCAGAAGCTCTCTGGGCAGCCTGTTCCAGTGTTTTACTACCCTCCTAGTGAGAAAAATTCTTCCTGATATCTAACCTAAACATCCCTTGCTGCAGCTTGAGACCATTGCTGCTTGTTCTGTCATCTGCCACCACTGACAGCAGTTAGGGCATTCTCCAGGCAGATATGGGATATTATTTGAATCCCTTTAGGCAGAAGTGAAAATTGCATATTATTCACCCTGCACTGGATTCTTTAGCCACTAGGCTACTGTTAACAAGTAGCAACAACACTCCTTTGACTTCCTATCCTAATGCCAACAAGCAGCAGCTGATACTACTTTTGGTGTGTTCTCAGAGAGGACTTACTAAATTGATCCCTTTGTAGGAGATAAATTAAACACCCTGTTTCAAATGTCATTGGCTTCCACATGAGCTAGGCACTGAGCTTTTCGGCACTGCCAACATTTAGATGATTCTGAGCATACACAGAAGCAGAACTATAGGCATCTAAGTCTTTTTTTTTTCTTTTTTTTTTTGTATTTGGCCCTTAGCCTTAGTGCCTTAGTTCCTTGTGTGTACAATGATAATAGCCTCTATTCCCTTTCTCACATGACTTTTAAAAGGATAAATACATTAAAGATTGAATTTTCCAGTTACTACAGGAACCACAAGTAGATATTTCTAAAAGCACATAAAATAGATTTTTAATAGAGGAGATAGATTTACTGCAATAGTTATAATTAATGTGTATAACAGAAATGAAAACTAGAATTAATCACCTATAAGTAAGAGATAATAATATGCGAGTTCAGGAGAAAAGTAGACATACAGCCCAGTGCAAGGTGTCTATGTCTTTATAAATATAGTGCTACTGCAGTATAGTTATAGCTGCATTATTACTAGTCTACTGTAATAACTCAGATATCACACTACCATCACTGATGTCTAGTGATTTTTTTAAGGAAGTAGAGATTTTACTATATAAGATGATATTTTTTTAAAAATAAAAGTAGCTATTTCAGTATATCATGTTTCCCAATTAAGTCATAACATTATCTCTTTCTGTATTTTTAGGAATATGGCTAATTCGCATTACATTTGACCCTTGTTCAGTTCCTTTAGCATTAAGGTACTTACAGGTAAGGTAATTTGGAAGGTCCTGAGGACATGAGTCTAGAATTGGTTAAAAGTATTAATAACTGGACTTGCAGGGTTTCCATTAAAGGCGAGCAATTTAGCAGGTTCTAGCAAAGTACCTTCTAAGCTGAGCCAATCGAGCCTGAGCTATGAAAGCTTAACAGACAGGGAAGCTAGGTTCACCTTGTAAATAAGGTACCTCAGCAATGTGTGGAATATGACCAGTGTTCCTAGGTCTAGGGCTTTTGATGCAAGAGTGTTGTGCTACTTTCATTTTAGATTACTGATTCCCTGTCTTTCTATAAAATGGAAGAGTAGATTAGCACCTTATAGACTAACTAAATTGTAGATATATAGCATAAGCTTTCATGAGTAGAAGCTCACTTCAGCAGATCAGCATGTGATGGAGTGAACTCAAGCTCAAGAAAGCTTATGTTATTTATCTCTGGTTTATTTAGTCTGTAAAGTACTAATCTACCCCGCTTTCTGTCTGACTTCCAACCAGCAGCTTCTTTCTAGAAGCTGACATGAAGACCAACTGTTAACTCTAGGCATGTAATTACTACCAACTCTGAGGATCTTCAGATTATTTTACTGAAGAGTTTGAAGAGGGACTTCAGAACTGTTACTTTCCCCTGGCTCTAGGGAGTTTAGTAACACATGCATTTTTAATGCACTCTGAAAAAGCTAAGACTCGGATCCAAAAATGTAGGTGGCTAAAGCAGAAGTAAAATGTACTTAATCCCAAATCTGTGACCCAAAAATCTGTACAAAATAGTTACCTAACCCTCAAAGTGCTTAAATTCACTAGATGCCTCCCTTTTTGAATTGACATTTCTCTGGACTTCAGCAGTTCTGCCTTCCATATATGGCCAGAATTGTCTTAGCCCTGTCAAGGCTCCATTTGGATCCAGAATTTAAGCAGAGTTGTCCTAAGTGCCTTGAGGGCCTAATCTGGCAGTTGTGCTCTGAGCTTGCTTAATGCAGCCTGGTAAGCCTAAATTCAGCAAAAAAGCACAACTAGCAGTCACTGTCACAACTACTTTCATTAAAGAACACGGCAATCACCTGTGTTGGTGGTGCCAAACTATTATATACCATATTGTATTAGTTATAAATCAAATTACCAGAAGGGTTTGGGGGAGACGCTGTTTCCCCTAGCGCCCGCTGGCATAACAAGGAGTAATGGGCACAAGTTGATGGAGAGGAGGTATAGATTGGACATCCGCAA
>NW_017728992.1:173272155-173275562 GCF_001723915.1 Gavialis gangeticus
GGCTGGACTCATTTGAGTCCCGTTCTTGTTTTTGGGGTTTTTTGTTGTTCTCCCGCCCTGGCGGGGGGTCGGGCTAGAAGATCTACTAGGTCCCTTCTGACCCTTAATCTATGAAACTATGAAATTGTCTTTCCCCTCAATAACAACAATAAAAAATCACAGTTGACTGTAAAGCTGACCTATGATCAGATTAATATAATGCCATTTTACAGATTCAATGACTGAGCAGCACCCTTCAGGTACACATTATTTGGCTTTTAAAGGTGACACACCAGATCTTCTCTTCCATCATGGCGGCTGCCAGATGGTGCACTCAGCTAGTGTCACAAAGAGCCACAGTGGCTGGGAAATGCTGATCACCATCACTCTGCAGCATTAGGGGACTTTTACTTTGTTCCACTGGAGTTGCAGATGAGCAGTCTCCCTTAGGCAGCTGAGAGTTTGCAATCCTTAAGAGCCCCATGTCAGGCTGAGGCTTTCAGATTCGTGGCTTCACTGTAGAGAGCACAGGGCTTGGAAGCTGTGTCCCCAGTTCTGTCACAGTCCATGTAGCAGGTCATCATGGGACCAACAGAGCCAAGAAATAAGTCATAATGTGAGCTGGCAGAAAACCATGAAGTGCAGATGTTTAATATTTAGATTGTATCTGTATTTTTTTATTTTTACACTGCAGTGTACATCTGTTGATTTAAAAAAAGAAATAGAAATCTTGAAAATTTCCAGCACTAAAACAAACAAACAAAAAGAGTCTGAGGTTAAATTTAAAATATTTAAGTCAACAATGTTTGATTATTTCAAAATGCAAATTAGTTAAATATATTTTTCTCAGAGGTCAACTCGGAGCTGACACCTGCACATAATAATGATACACACTTAACAAAATAAAGATTTTCTCTTTACCCTTCAAAAAATTAAGAAAACTTTGATTTTGAGCACCTGAAAACTGGGTTGTTTGTATTCAGAGATTTGGTTCTACATGTCAAGGAAATTTGAATTCAGAACTGTAATTTGGAAACAGCTTTTTCATACGAGTGTGTCTTTGTCTAAACCTCTAAATAATTTTCATTTAACTAAAAATATTTTCCTTCATGTGTATTGCCATGGAATTCTATACTGAAGACAAATATGGTGACTCTTGTACAAACTAATCTTCATACAGAGGATACTTTTTTTTTTTAACTAAAAGTTCTTTTTCTTTTTTTCCTAATTGCATTCAACTCTTTGGCCACTTATTTAGTTATCTGAATATACTGTGAATTTTTTTAAGAACGTTTTAAATACTTTATCTGTAGCTATCAAATTATATTCAGGGAAAAAGCTATTTTTCCTCAAATTGAACCTGAAAAGGTAGTGTCAAGTTATACAGAGCTGACTTCTAATTAGAATAGTATTGTAATAGACCTAAAGTAGGGCACTTGGACTTTTCAGCTCAAGGGTGTTTTAATCTCTCATCTTATACCTCCCAGGACAGTGTTTTAATCACCCAGCAATAGGCTAGTTTGGTGCTACCCTGCCACCTTTCCTCTTGAAGTTATGCTTTTATGCCAGAAGGAAAGCAGCTTTGTTAATAGTTGTTTAAAGAAAGTCCTCACAGATTTATGGCATTGAGGTTTAGCTCACTATTGCTGTCATTCTTCTTCTTATTATTATGACTAGGCTCTGGCCTGTTCTTTTTCAAGCAAGTAGGGTGAAATCCGGGGGGAAAGGGGAGTATTTTAATTGCATATACTACTTTTGATATTGTGCATTAGTCATTATATATGGCAATGTGTTTTTAAATATGGTTGGGCAGTGTGCCTCCCTAGGCAGCATCTTTTACTTTCAGTTTTGGTTTCTGTTCACAAGCAGCTCACATGGCTGGTAATAAATAAAGTTACCAGCCATTTGAGCTGTGTGGTGCTCTCTCTACTTGTCTAATCTCCTCACCACCGTGGAGCCACAAAATAGAACACTGCTCTTTTCTTACACCTGGGACCCTTTGACTTAGATAATGGTAACTTTTCAAAAGCTTTCTTCATAGGTGATATGTTATAACCAGTGATGTCTAAAAAGGAGAATTTGCTGGAGTATTCAAGAGATAGTCAGATGGAGGGGTGATGCTTGTTGAATTTCTGATGGAACTCAATCAGAGATTTCAGATTTTCAGTCCAAATGATGAAAATGTCATCAATATATCTTAAATATAGCGAGGGTTTGATGGTACAGTCCTTGAGGAATTCTATTTTCAGGTGGCTCATAAAAAGGTTGGCATACTGTGGGGCCATTTTGGTGCCCATGGTCTGGAGGAAGTGCTGGTTATTAAAAGTAAAGTTGTTTCTTACATCCATACCAGCCTCTGGCTTGTTTACTATTAATTCCATTCAGGAAGAGCACACACCAACTGCAGATGCTTCCTCAGCCTGCCAAAGGGTATTTATACCCGAAAGCTTGCAAAGAATTTTTCCAACTAGTTGAGTTGGTTTACCAACAGATATCAGATTTACCAAAACAACCTTGTCTGCCTATGTCCTTAGACCAACATGGCTACAACCTATACCACTTCTTCATGTAGAGGGTTTTTTTTTGTTGGTATTGTTTGACTGATCATATAGTTCATATAGTTATAGATAGGACTACAAAATATTCCTGAAACCAAAATTAATACTTTTAAAGTTTCCCTCTGTAGAATCCCCTGGTGGTTTTGTTCTGCATGCATGCTCATATACAAAAGCAGTTGCACAAAAACAGGGATTCAGCTTCTCCAACCATGGGATGGAAGAACATATCTGCAGACAGGTTCACTAACTTAGTGAGAAGAGCTTTAAAATAGGTTCATCAGTGGATGGAGAACAAAACCCTGAGGTAAGTGTGGAAGCAGGGGACCTGAAGGAAACAGAAGCAGAAGGGGGCAGCAGAGGAGGTCTCATTCTTCTTGAGAAAGTAGGGTAAATGGCTAGTCATCTCAGGTGTCTGTACATGAATGCACGGAGCCTAGGAAATGAACAGAAAGAACTGGAAGTCCTGGAGCTATGTGTCATGGGAAAATCTTAAGTTATGGGTGCTGACAACACAGAAGAGTCAAAGCCAGCATGCGCACTTTAGTCTTTGAGTGGAAAATTCCAAGGCTCACCCAGCACGTGCCCCCTGGGTGACCCGAGGGCCTGTCAATCAAGCGTGACCTACTTTTCCACCACGCGCATGCTCAGTTAGATACAAACCTCAGTCAGACACATGCTCAGTTCTCTGACTGCCTGACATAATCAGACTATAAAATTCTGTGAGGGGAGCATTCCAATTGGCTACTAAATTCTTATAAAAGGTTGAGGAGCCCCTCCCTCGGAGGGAGACCCACTGAACTGAGGACAGAGGCTGGCTCTCAGGGGCTGTGCCTCAGTTAGGCTCTGCGGCCTATCGGTCTCCTCCTATAG
>NW_017728992.1:173280562-173290298 GCF_001723915.1 Gavialis gangeticus
CGTTCGATCTACCTGGCACTGGCTACGACTACGACTACGATTTCTGATACTGATTAATGGACTCTCAAACTGAACTTACCTTGATTCTGCGGCTTCCGACCTCGGCCTTCATCCTTGACCATCCGTCCGTCCCATTGTTCCGGCATCGACCTCGGCACTGTTTTCCATCGACTTTGGCATCGCTTGCAGTCCGCTTTCATCCACATTGGACTTTGTTTTGTTACAGTTCCGTTGTTTGTCTGTCCCGTTTATGAGCCGTTGACCAGCCCTGGGACTATTAGGTTGAGCAGCAGCCCCTAGCCCTCCGGGGTTAGAAAGCAAGGGCTCACCTAAGAATCCCCGTGGGCCAACGGACCCCTTTGTTGTTTACACTGTAACCGAAGAAATTGCCTACACCATCAAAGCATAAGTTAAATAAACCCCTTTAGTTGGAACCATAAGCTTGTGTGCCACTCAGACTCAACCGCTGCTAATCCCACCTGTTCGTATACCCTCGGCCCATCGTGACCGGTCCGGTTCTCCGCAACCACACTATGATGTGATACTATGTGATACTATGTGATACATAAATGAACTATGATGTGATTGGAATGACAGAGAGTTGGTGGGATAGCTCACATGAATGGAACACTGTCATGGATGGGTACAAACTATTCAGGAAGGACAGGCAGGGGAGAAAAGGAGGAGGGGTTGATCTGTATGTAGAAGAGCTGTAGGATTGTTCAGAGCTCCAGTATGAAGCTGGAGATAGGCCGGTTGAAAGTCTCTGGGTTAAGGTTAGAGGGAAGACCAAGGCGGTTATGTTGTGTTGCTTGCCAGCAATAGACTGCCAGACCAGGTAGATGAGTCTTTCTTCAGACAAATGGTGAAAGTTTCCAGATCATAGGCCCTGGTTCTCATGGGGGATGTTAATCACCTAACATCTACTGGGAGGGCAATACAGGAGTGCACAGGCAATCCAGGAAGTTTTTGGAGAGTGTTGGAGACAACGTCCTGATACAAGTGTTGGAGAGACCAACTATGGGCCCTGCTGTTCTTGACCTGCTGCTCACAAACCGGGAAGAATTGGTGGGGGATGTAGAAATGGATGGCAAGTTGGGAGCAGTGACCATGAGATGACTGAATTTAGGATCCTGACAAAAGAAAGAAAAGAGAGCAGCTGAGTTTGGACACTGAACTTCAGAAAAGCAGACTGACTCCCATAGGGATAGGTAGGATCCCTTGGGAGGCTAGTGTGATGGAGAAAGGAGGCCAGGAGAGCTGGTTGTATTCCACCCCAATGTGCAGGAAGAATAGCAAATGTGGCAAACAACCAGCTTGGCTTATCAGAGTACTCTTCAGTGGACTTAAACACAAAAAGCAAGCTTACAAGAAGTGGAAACTTGGAAATATAACTTGGGAGGAGTATAAGAATATTGCATGGGCATGTAGGGATGAAGTCAGAAAGGCCAAAGTGCAACTGGTGTTGTAGCTAGCAAGGGATGTGAAAGGTAGGAAGAAGTGTTTCTAGAGGTATATTAGCAACAAGAGGAAGCTCAAGGACAGTGTCGGTCCCTAACTGAATGGGGGAGGCAACCTAGTGACAGATGATGAGGAAAAGGCTGAAGTACTCAATGTTTATCTTTACCTCAATCTTTACAGACAAGTTCAGCTCCCAGACTACTGCACTGGTAGGCACAGTTTAGGGAGGAGTTCAGCAGCCCTCAGTGGTGAAAGAACAGGTTAGGGACTATTTAGAAAAACTTGATATGTCCACGGGGACAGATACAATGCATTCAGGGGTGCTGAAGGAGTTGGCTAATGTGATTGCAGAGCTACTGGCCATTCTCTTTGAAAACTGGTGGTGATATGGGGAGGTCCCAGACAATTGAAAAAGGGAAAATATAGTGCCCATGTTTAAGAATGGAAAGAAGGAGGATCCAGGGAATTAGAGACCAGTCAGCCTCACCTCAGTCCCTGGAAAAATCATGAAGCAGGTCCTCACAGAATCTGTTTCTAAGCACTTGAAGGAGAAGAAGGTGATTAGGTACAGTCAGCATGGATTAGCCAAGGGCAAGTCATGCCTGACCACCTGATTGCCTTCAATGATGAGATGAATGGCTCTGTGGATGCAGGGGAACCAGTGGATATAACATACCTTGATTTTAACAAGGCTTTTGATTACCATCTCCTACAGCATTCTTGCTGGAGTGTCCCAGAGGTAGGTCATGGTACTAGTTTTGTGCAATATCTTCATTAGCAATCTGGAAGATGGGATGGATTGCTCCCTCAGCACATTCACGGATGACACCAGCTGGAAGGTGGAATACATACACTGGAGGGTAGGGCTCTGATTCAGAGTGACCTAGACGAATTGGAGGATTGGGCCAAAAGAAATCTCATGAGGTTCAATAAGAACAAGTTCAAAGCCCTTCACTTAAGATGAAAGAATCTTATGCACCACTACAACCTGGGGACTGACTGGCTAAGCAGTAACTCTGCAGAAAAAGACCTGGGGATTACAGTGAACAAGAACCTAGACATAAGTCACCAGTGTGCCCATCTTGAAAAATCCCTGGCTGGAATGATCTAGGTGGGGATGGTCCTGTGTTGAGCAGGGTGTTGGACTGGATGACATCCTGAGGTCCTTTCCAACCCTAATTTTCTATGATTCTATCATTATATGAAAAGCCAGATTAGCATGCCATCTAGACATTTCAGCTAAAGTGTCAAATATATATATATTTGATTCATGCTTAATTCATTCTTTGGTGGCACAGCCTCTGTTGCTGGAGCTGAGGAGTGGTGTCATCCTAGTGGTAGTTGAGATTGTTTCAAATTAGAAATGAATGCCTGGAAGAGAACAACTTCCATTTAAGAAGTGCTGTGTGTTGCCTCCAGCTGGCTATCCTTGTTGGGTTTCTGCACGGAGTATGGCAGGAGTGGCCAACCTATATATATGATGCTTTAGCTAAAATTTCTAGATGGCACACTAGTCTGGCTTTTATATATTCTATGTTATTCTAATCTAGTCTATTCTATTACTGATGAAAGGGAAATGCCTTATACAAGATGTCTGTTAATATAATTTGTTCTGATCACAGGATTTAAATTGGAGTAATAAGAACAAATAGAGCTTTCCCAGTAGCATAACTAGGGCAGGGTAAGTGGGGCCCCAGCCCCAGGGGCTGACTTAGAAGAGGTGTCTATAAGAAGCCCTAGGGAGTCTTTGCTATGACAGGCCCAGCCTGGCACAACCCTGTGCCCAAGGGTACCAGGTCACCAGGTGACTCCTCTCCCTCCCTCTTCCCTGTAATTCCAGCACTCCACTCACCAGTGGTCAGATTAATTCCCCTTCCCTGCTTTTCCCCCTCTCCCAGATGCAGGTGCTGAAAGAGCTTGCTACACCTCTGGGTGTTTCTAAACCTTGACTGACCAATAAAAGCGTACAATGTTGGGACAAAGTGCCAGAGAACATATTTTATTTTATGTATTTATTTATTTTTTACTGAGGCTCCATATGTTTTTTTTTTTTAGTTCAATACCAACTCTTTTTTTTTTACTTGGCCCAGTAAGGGTGCAATCATGTATGAATAGGATCTGGTTTAGAGATTCCTCACCTTAATATATTTTACAGTAAACAGTCGTTTTTTTGAGCCCTATAAATCTCTAGTAACATATTGGCTCTGTCTATTGGGATGAACACTTTAACTGATCTAACAGTTAGCTTATTGACATTAAATCTTAATATCTTAGGTAGGAAAATGAGCTCATGTGATGCACCAGATGGATAGATGTGATACTGAAACCTCTAGCCGTATGGAGAAGAGTAAAAGATGGAAACCAATAATTAACATTCAGAAAATCAGCATCTGCTGCTCTCAACAATGTTAATCGCTATATTATACACCCTGTATGGACCTTAGTCTTCTCTTGCTGTAAAGCAGGAAAAACTGCATTACAGTCAACACAGTTACCCAATGTAAAACCACTGTACTTGAGAATAAGCTAAAAACTTAGTTGAAGTACAAATATTTAGAAAGTCCAAGGTAGAATCAATCTAAGTTGTGTTTTTCTGTAAGTGGAATTGTTTAGATCAGTAGTAAATAGCACACGCACTTGCCCTTTGGTGGGAGGGGCAAAGATTATATTGGATTCTGTCATTTTTAAGCCAGTCTATGTGTGCTGAACTTCTGTTCTGTTATGGGTATAGAATGTTTTATGATCACTTATACTGGTAAAAGTGTAATGTCTGTGCATGGCTTAATTAAAGTCTAAACCTAAAAAAGACTTCACCAGGGGAGAGAGGTGGAAATATATTCAAAGAAGATATTTGGTAGTAATACAGATAATCAGGCTTCAGTTGTTACCTCTGAGTAGAGCTGAAGAAATAAATCATAACCAATAATTTCTTGTTCAGAAGTTGCCGCTCCCCTTTCTTAGTATCTTTCAAAAGGCAATTAAACCTTTGAAATTAAAAAAATTAAGAAAAGGGGGAAAAGCTTAAAATAACTTTATGTGATTTTTTTCCCCATTTTTTCTCAAGTAATTTTAAAAATGAATAAACAGAAAAAAATGTTGTTGACATCAGCACATATAAGATTACTGAACTCCTTTTTTATAATCACAGAACTGTGATTTTAATTATTTAAACCATTGCAAAACTCTCTGTTGGCTGAATTTTTTAAAGTTGCTGTTTGCCTTGGCCTGAACTTCTTTGAAGTTTCAATAAAACAGATAAAACAAAAACACCCTGTCCTCCCAATTTTGACATTACTGAGTACGACATCAGGAGAAAAAATGTCATTGCCTTGCTCCTCTGTATTGCTTGATTCATGCTTTGGTGGCACAGCCTTTGTTGCTGGAGTTGAGGAGTGGTGTTTGAGATGTAGTAGTTGAGATGGTATCTTGTTTCAAGTTAGAAAGGAATGTATGGAAGAGAACAACTTCTATTTAAGAAGAAGCCTCCAGCTGGCTGTCCTTGTTGGATTTCTACATGGAGTAAAGCAGGGGTGGCCAACCTACAGCAGGGCTGCCACAAGTGGCACAGACAGCTTTGCTGTGTGCATATGACGAATCAGGAACTATGCAGGTAGTACAGGGACAGATAGGGCAAGAAGCAGAAGGCAGAGCTGCAGCTCAGGCAGGGACTACAGGAGAGGAAGCAGAAAGCAGAACAGGAGATTAGACCAAAAGCACAGAGCAGGGACCAAAAAGCAGAGAAGCAGATTAGGTGAGGATGGGCAGCAGACTGGAACTCATGGAGGGCATGGGATTAATTTTTAGCATGCCTGGTGTAAGAGGAAGCCTGGAGGCTTCTGTTACTTTAAGGAGAGAAAACACCATAGTTAGGACCCAGGGCAACTGAACAGAGGCTAGCTGTGGGAGAACTGGCAGCCAGGAGACCAGCTAGCTATTAAGGAGCTGGCTGCCAGCAAATGGAAAGGAAGCCAGCTGCAGGCAAGGACTAATCCCAGGGAGTGGAAGTGGAGCAGCAGATGGCACCAAGGCAGGCTACTTAGTTAAGCCTTCCCTGGGAAAGCAGGCAGCTCATCAACCACAGGGAGGGGACACCTGTAGGGAGCTTCAGGGTCATGTGACTGGGTAGGGGTAGGGCTTAAGTGCAAAAACTAATGCATGAGAGTTGGCAGTCAGTTTGGCCCTGCAAGCTCCAAGAAAAGCAGCACCTAGGAGGAATGCTGCAAAGAGAATATCTGGTGGATCACTGAGCTACTCTGGGAATGCCAGTAAGGCACTGAGGGCTTGCAGGGGATAATACCCAGAGAGAGAAAGATGTGTTATGTACAGCCAGGGAACTGGGGATTGTGTTGGGACCCAGAGTGGGGATAGCTTTCTGTTACAGCCAGAAGGCATTCTTATTGCACTGTGCTTTATTTCAGTGATTCGAGTTTGCTATTACAGAGATGGTTTGGAAGTCGCAGCTGTGCCTGCAGGGCATGCTGTTGCTTTGAGCTCAGCCAGGGGCCCAGTGTCCAAGTAGGGTGAGGGGTTCAGGACAAGAGACAAGGCCCAGAGGCACAGAGAGACTTACTGACAGGGCTGGAGCCCAGAATCCAGGTCTAGGATAGTGGGCCTTGGCTAAGGGACCAAGGGACCAGCTAGAGTAGATGGGCAGAAGCCAAGAAGCCTGAAGTCCCAACTAGGGAGTAAAGGCCTGAGGTGGCTTGAGAGCTTTGGGGACAGTGACCCAAACAAGTGGTAATACAGAACACTTGTGAGGCATCGACATGGCTATCAGGGAGGTTTGGAGGCCCTGAGTATCCCATAAGGCAATGGACGCCTTGAGGTTTCCATGGGCTAAGAGGGTCCAACTATTGACTGGCCAGATCTGGGCTAGTGGGGTCCATGAAGGGATCTGCTGGTGAACGAAGGACAGGGATGTGTTCTAGGATCCTTAGTCAGCTTCCCTCTAACAATCTAACCTTGCCATCAAGGCATGGCAGATGAGAGCAGAAGAGAGGGTACCTAGACACAGAGTGGGGCAGTAGCTGTCTGGCTGCTAAGCAGCAGCATGTTTGCCCTAGGCCCTAGTCCTGTTGCATCTGCCAAAAAAAAATTTAAAAAGCTGGAACTCAGCTGGAACTCTACTGCCTAGTAATCTTGACCCCCTTTTGGGGAGATCAGGGGTAGAAAAGGGGTGGACTTCTTAGGAGTCTTACCCTTGGCCCTATATGGGTTCATAGATTCATTGATGCTAGGGTCGGAAGGGACCTCAACAGATCATCGAGTCCGACCCCCTGCCTAGAAAGGAAAGAGTGTTGGGGTCAGATGGCCCCAGCCAAATGCCTGCCCAGCCTTCTCTTAAAGACCCCCAAGGTAGGGAAGAGCACCACCTCCCTTGGGAGCCCATTCCAAATTTGGCCACCCTCACCATGAAGAAGTTTTTCCTGATGTCTAGCTTAAATCTGCTCTCTGTGAGTTTGTGACCATTGTTCCTTGTTACCCCAAGAAGCGCCCTGGTGAATAGAGCATCTCCAATACCTTGCTGCACCCTCCTAATGAATTTGTAGGCAGCCACAAGGTCACCTCTCAGCCTTCTCTTGTGGAGGCTGAAGAGGTCCAGGTCTTAGTCTCTCCTCATAGGGCTTGGCCTGTAAACCCTTAAGCGTAAGAGTGGCCTTCCTTTGGACCCTCTCAAGGCTATCTATATCCTTCTTAAAGTACAGCACCCAAAACTGGATGCAGCACTCCAACTGTGGTCTGGCCAATGCTGCATACAGGGGAAGTATCACCTCCTTGGTTTCATTTGGAATGTATCTGCTGATGCATGATAAAGTGCGGTTAGCTTTGCTGATGATTTCATCACACTGATGACTCATGTTCATCTTGGAGTCCACTATGACTCTGAGATCTCTTTCCACTTCTGTGCTGCTGAGAGGGTCATTGCCTAGCCAGTAAGTGTGCTAGATATTTTTATGCCCTAGGTGCAGCACTCTACACTTGTCCTTGTTGTACTGCATCCTATTGTGTTCTGCTCACTTTTCCAAACTGTCCAGATCCACCTGCAATCATTCCCTACCCTCCAGAGTGTTCACATCACCCCACAATTTAGTATCATCTGCAAACTTAGAGTACACTTCACACCCACATCCAAGTCACTGATGAAGATATTGAAGAGTACAGGTCCAAGGACCAAGCCCTGCAGGACCCCAGTACACACATCCTTCCAGGTCAATACCTACCAGTCTACTATTACTCTTTGGGTGCGACCCCCAAGCTAATTTTCCACCCCCCAGACTGTGTAAACACCTAAGTTACAGCCTCTTAATTTATTTATGAGAATGGGATAAGATACCATATCAAAGACCTTCCTAAAATCCTGGAAAACAATATCCACCTCTACTTCTGCATCTAAGCATTTTGTGACCTGGTCATAAAATGAAACCAGATTAGTCAGGCATGATCTATCTGTTATGAATCCATCCTGGTTGCCCTGCTGCATTATTTTTCCCTCTGGACTCCCACAAATATGATCCTTCATAATCTTTTCAAAGACTTTTCCAAGGATGGAGGTGAGATTTGACAGGTCTATAATAACTCGGATACTCCTTCCTCCCCTTCTTGAAAATCAGGACCACACTGGCCCTTTTCCAGTCCTCCAGGACCTGACCCAAGTGCCATGAGTGCTCAAACAGCCATGCCAGTGATTCTGCTATGACACCAGCCCATTTCTTCAGTACTCTCAGATGCAGCTCATCCAGGCCTGCTGACTTAAACACATCCAGTTTATCCAAGTGACACTGCACCAAGTCAGCATCAACAGTTGGTGGGCTGGTGTCCCTCTGATGCCCAACTAAGAACCTGTTAGGAGTTTTATCTTGACCCTTGTTCAAGAACACCCAGGCAAAAAAAATCATTGAAGAGCTCAACTCTGTCCCCTCTGTCTGTCACTAATTGCTCCTGCTTGTTCAGTAGGGGTCCTATGCTGCCCTGTGTCTTCCTTTACTCCCTACATACCTAAAAAAAGACTTCTTGTTGTCTTTCATTTGTGTTGCCAACCTCGCGTCTGTAGTTGCTTTGGCCTTTCTAACTGCCTCTCTGCAAGTGTGGGCCAAGTAGGTATACTCCTCCTTGGTAGCTTCCCGCTGCTTCCACTGCCTATATGCCTCCTTTATTGCCCTTAGGCTCCCCTGGATTTCTCTGTTTAGCCAAGGAAATTTTTGGGCCCCTTTCCCCCCTTTCCCTTGCACTGGGATCATCTCCCTCTGCGCCTGAAGGATCGCTTCCTTTAGGAACGACCACCCTTCCTGGACTCCCATCTCGCCAATACACCTATCCTGCAGTGTGTCATTGACTAAGTTTCTGAGCCCACTGAAGTTAGCCTTCCTAAAGTCAAGCACTTCCTCCCTACTAGTTATCTTACCCACTCTACGCCATATGGTGAATTCAATTGATTGGTGGTCACTGCCCCCGAGTTGACCACGGATCTGTAGCTCCCCTACCAGGTCATCCCCCATACCCTACACCAAGTTCAGTAAGGCATTCACCCTAGTGGGACTGTATACATCCTGCTTTAGGTGAAGGTCCTGTACAAAGTTTAAGAACCTATGTGAACAGTTAGATCTGGCTGACTGCTTCTCCCAGCAGATGCCAGGGTAGTTTAGGTCTCCCATGACAATCATGTTCCTACAGCATACAGGCTCTGAGAGTTGCCTCAGGAATACCAAATCTAGCTCTTCCTCTTGATATGGTGGTCTGTAGCAGACTCCCACCACCAAGTCTCTTTCCCCTCAGCCTCCATGTATCGTAACCCACAATGAATCAACTTTCTCCTCCTCTGATTCCATTTTGATTAGGGTAGATGTATATTTCATAGATTTCATAGACATTAGGGCTGGAAGGGACCTCAGAAGATCATCGAGTCCAGCCCCCCACCCAAAGGGCAGGAAGTCAGCTGGGGTCATAGGATCCCAGCAAGATAAGCATCCAATTTGCTCTTGAAGGTGTTCAATGTGTAGGTGCTTGAACCACCTCCAATGGCAGGCTGTACCAGACCTCGGGGGCTCGGACAGTAAAGAAATTCTTCCTTATGTCCAGCCTGAAATGGTCTCGCAGTAGTTTATGACCATTCAACCTCGTCATCCCTTGAGGCGCTCTGGTGAACAAACGTTCCCCCAGATCCTGGTGGTCACCCCTGATAAACTTATAGGTGGCCATCAGATCACCCCTGAGCCTGCACTTTTCCAGGCTAAAGAGTTCCATGGCTCTCAGCCTGTCGTCGTAAGGTCTGTTTTCC
>NW_017728992.1:173290690-173291417 GCF_001723915.1 Gavialis gangeticus
AGAACCTTGCATTTTTCGGTGTTAAACACCATCAGGTTCTCGTCTGCCCATTTGCTGAGCCTGTCCAGGTCAGCCTGGATCCCCTACCTTTCTTCTGGCGTGGATGCTTTGCCCCAAAGTTTGGTGTCATCATCGAACTTGGCCAGTCCACTCCTGACTCCAATGTCCACATCATTAATGACGATGTTAAACAATATGGGTCCAAGGACAGAGCCTTGGGGGACCCCACTGGTCACAGGACACCATGATGATGAGTGACTGCCATCAATTACCACCCTCTGGGTCTGACCACAGAGCCAATTTCCCAGCCAGTGGATCATGGTGGACCCAAGGCCACAATTGGCTAGTTTCACCAAGAGGTGATCATGGGATACCAGATCGAAGGCTTTTTTGAAGTCAAGATATATGACATCAATCTCTTCTCCCTTGTCCAGGTGATAGGTCACCTGGCCATAGAAGGAAATGAGGTTGGTCAAGCAAGACCCTACCCACAACAAACCCGTGCTGGCATCCCTTAGGAAGTTGTCTTCGGCCAGTCCATTAAGGATGGGCTCTTTAATAAACTTTTCTAAGATCTTCCCCAGGATAGAAGTCAGGCTGATGGTCCTATAGTTAGCCGGATCCACTTTCCTCCTTTCTTGAAGATATGCACCACATTGGCCTTCTTCCAGTCTTTGGGCACTACACCAGAGCGCCAGGAGTTTTCAAAGAACCGTGCCAGGGGCTG
>NW_017728992.1:173292158-173311971 GCF_001723915.1 Gavialis gangeticus
GCCAATGTGGTGCCTATCTTCAAGAAAGGGAGGAAAGTGGATCCGGATAACTATAGACCCATCAGCCTGACTTCTATCCTGGGGAAGATCTTAGAAAAGTTTATTAAAGAGCCCATCCTTAATGGACTGGCCGATGCCAACATCCTAAGGGATAGCCAGCACAGGTTTGTTGTAGGTAGGTCTTGCTTGACCAATCTCATTTCCTTCTACGACCAGGTGACCTATCACCTGGACAAGGGAGAAGAGATTGATATCATATATCTTGACTTCAAAAAAGTCTTCGATCTGGTATCCCATGATCATATTGCTTCTTAACATACTCTGTCCCATCTGTACAACCTATAGCCTTCAATGCATACTGCCCAGTCATGGGTAGGGTCCCACCAGATTTCCGTTAGCCCCATTAAATTGAAGTTATTGTCTGCAAGCAGGAGTGTGAGTTCTTCCTGCTTGTTCCCCATGATCCTAGCATAAGTATAGAGGCACTTGAGACCTCCGAATGGTGCCTTTGGTGCCCACCTCCCCCTGTTCATGTCACCATGTGTTGGCTGTGACCTACACTACCAAGCTAGGATTAATTAAGTGTAAGTACTTAAGGCCTTGTTACAGATAAATTTAAGGTGGTTTCTGGAGCTCTTAAGTCATGGAATTTACACGGACACCCTGCCTTAGTTATAAGCACACTTCAGACAGCTTAAAGTTACACCACTTCAGCTCATGTTCCTTTAATATGTGACAACCCCCACAGATGAGCTGCTCAAGTTTCAGTCCTTCAGTATCCCAGGATGCAGTGCCCACTCCTCCACCCTCCTGTTCTGCATAGACAAACTTTTCACCCCCTGAACTCTAATGGTCAAGGGATGGTTCCGGCACCAAGGCAATGTCTTCTCCCACCCCCAGGGCTGTGACGTACCTACCCCCTGCATCTTCAGCCTTGTGGAAACAGCCTGAAGAGCACTTCTTATCTAGCCAAGTCATAGGGTACAGATGAGTCCAGAAGTGGGTTCTGGAGGTTGGGGGTAAGGTAGAGTGATGGATTGGGTCTGTATGAGCTAGGGCTTTCTTTCCAGGACAGGGGTAGTTAGCTCCCTCAAAGCACCTTCCCTCTCTGTTTCCACTTCCCAGCTGCAAGGGGAGCTATGATCATTACCCCATCCCAAATCCCAATTTATTAAAACATGAGCCTTTTAAAAAATTACTTCCTCTTTATTTCTGTTTGTTAATTTTTTTTCCACTTAGTTTTATTTTATCTTTCAGTGTCTGGCTGACTTCATTTCACCACCAATTCCCCATGCACCTTTTCTTTCCATCTCTCATCCATTGCCCACCCCACTAACTCTGTCTCCCAGTTTCATGTTTCTGCCCTCCCCCACCCATCTCTCATACACCCAAACCTAGAGCAAGGATAGAAGCCTGTCCTGGTTCACCAACCCTTTAATGGCAAATCACAGCTGTAGCACCTAGTTAGGCCCCTGCTGGCCAGCCCTCTAGTAGTAAGTCACAGCTATTCAGGTGGGAAACAGTCAGAGAAGGTGTTCAACCATAAGTAGTGTTCCGCATTCTCAGTTTTTACTGATTTTTCACTCATAATTTCGCTGTTTTTTTTTCTTTAAAGTAATGCAGTTTTTATGGATTTACACCCATTTTTCAGTTCAAATCCCTCTTAACCAGCATGAGTGGGGAATGGCTCATTTCCCACTCATGCTATTTAACAGGGGTTTGAACTGAAAAACGGGTGGTGCTGGTAAGCTAAAAGTACCACTGTGCTGGTTAGCTGAGATATAGGTTTCTGGCCAGATGTAGGGGATGGGGGGCAGTGATGGCAGCTGCATGTGGAGTGAGGGGTGGTGGCAGCAGCCACATGAGGGTTGGGGAGGGTGGCTGGATCCACTGCCTGGGGGCCCAGGTCTCCCAGCTCTGACCCTGGGCAGGATGGGATGGGCCAAGGGAATAGCTCCCAGGGCATGTGGGTCCAAGCTTCAACCCTGCCCCAGGTGCTGGGAGCTGGGAGCCAGTGGGGTGGTGGGACGGCAGGTGGGAGAGCCTGGCCCCACTCCCTGCAGTGGTAGTTGTACCCAGCCACTCTGCATGGGCCCATGGAGCTAGAGCTGCTGCCTGGGGTCACAGGGCTCCTGGCTGTCACACTGGGCATGGCACAAGGTGCCGGTGCTGAGGTCCAGTCCCCCTCTCCACATCCAGCCGTGCACCACTTTCCCCTCCCCGTAAATGCCCGGGGGAGGGGCTTGAATGCATCCAGGGAAGAAAGGCAGGGTGTGGCTCTATGTGCTTCCTGTCATTGATCTGGGGGCATGTGCCCCCCGGGAAGAACCTGGCACAGGCCTCCCAGCCCACAGCCCTAACCAGGGGGTGCATAGCAGCAAGAGCCACGCCTCCACACCCACTGACAGCTCCCCCCACTATGCTCCCTGCTGCAGCCCTGGGAGTGGCCAAAGGGCTGCAGCACACCCCTCCCTCCACTCCTTCCCTAGTCCCAGCCTTACTCCCTCCCTCCCTCACTGCCGATTTTTCCCTGATTTAAAATGATTTTTTCCCTTTTCTTCCTTTTATCTTGATTTAATCCTGGTTTTTATGTTTTAAAGATAAGCCCTGAAAAATTTCCAGATTTTTTTTTTAAATAGAAACTGAGAATGCAGAACACTAACCATAAGGTGTGATTGCTCCAAACTCAAGCTAACATTAACATGAATCAACATTTGAGCAGCTCAAAGTGCAATTTGTAACAAGGCCTGAAGAAATTGTAGACTTTCATTTATCTCAGGTAAAAGGGTGCTATCCTTCTGAAGGAAAAAGAACTGGATATTGTTTCCCGTTATCGTTGTTAAGTTATGATGGGGACCCAAGGGAAGTTAAAACAGAGTTGTTAAAACAGATGCCTCAATGCAAAATTTAAAGCATTAAGAGAAAAAGAAAAAGAAAATACATAGCAAACAGCTATTTTAAAAATGTGGTGTCACGTTATACAGGGTTGACTTCTAATTAAATATTTATATAACATGTATGTTGAAAAGAAACAAACTGGGTTAGAAAACCTGTGTATTTTATCCTCTGCAAATTAACTTAATTTAGATAATTGTGCTTTCCATAATTCAATGCATTTAGAGGGTGTAACAGATCCCCCCCCCCCAAGAAATTGACACTTTCTGGTAAAATACATCATTATTATGCAAACATGCATCTATGTTTTCATATTAATAGTAGATTTTGCCAAATTAAGTGAATCCTTTTTTGGATGATGGGTAATGAAGATCAGTGACATTATGTCTTCAGTAATGATTTTTCTCTAATTAATTTTCTCAGGATATTTCTGGCTGATATCAAAGCTCCTAGCAACAGTGAGCCTGTGTCACTAGACTGATATCATGGCATATCCCACTAGATTTGCTTTGCAGTTCAATATAATATCTTACTCTGTCCTTGAATGTCTAAATACAGGAGATACTTTTCCTTCTCTTATGTTCAGTAAAGCAAGCATTCTGGGGAAATAATTTTGTTCTTAATAATATCGGAGTCCAAACAAAGGTGAACTCCCTTAGGCCATTAATATTATGTTAATCAATTTGTAATTACTTTTGTTTTTTAGCTGCAATATGCAATCATTTAATTAAACACAAAACAGATTTGCCAGAATGTTGATTCCACAAGGTGGAAACGATACTAAGTAGGCTCTGTGTCTTACTTTCCTTGAAAACAAAAGTACTAAAGTAAAATGATATTCAGAGGCTTACTCCCTGCTCCTTTTCTTGCTTATTTCTATTTCAGATTCATTTTTGTCTGTAAATAATGATACTGAAGAGTGTTTTTTTTTTAAATGTGCAATCATGCCATTTTGAGTGATACTCATAAAACGTTGAATTAGGGAAATCTAGGACAATGGATTTTGTTCCTTGCTCTGTTAACTGAATTGCTATTTAACCTTGATCAAATCATGTTTGCAACTGTATCTCCATTTCCTCTACACATCTCTTCCTCTCAATTTAAAAAATGAGCTCTTTGGAATGAGAATTGTTCTTACTATGTGTAAGCACAATAGAAAGTCAACATCAGTTTGGGCCCTTGGTGCTACTAATAAAATTAAATCTAATGTTATAGGGTCTGGTAGCCAGCTTTTACCTACCAGATTAATTGCACTTTTAATTACTACTCCATTACAACAGTGACAAAAATCATCTCTATATTAGGGTTGCACCTATCACCCACTGAAAACAATGGAAGTTGGATTGGGACTTATTCCTTAAGGCTAGGAACAGACATTACACATAAACTGGTATCAGTGCTTGGAAACTGGCTTAAGCCTGTAACAGAACAAAAGTTCAGTAAACATAGATTCTTTTCAAAATGATTTAAACTGGTTTAAGATAGAACTGGATGGACGTTTTGTCAGATTTAACTGATTTAGGTGAAACTGGTCTCCTGAACTTTTATCCCAGATCCCCTCCTGGCAAAAGTTAGGTTGCTGTCTCCCAGCATCCCAGGATGCATTGCAGTCCCCTGTTAACCCCTTCTCATAGATCCAGTGAGCTAGTCTCCACCTCGGCTTCTCCGTTCCAGCCTAGCTGGGGGGCCCGGCTCCTAGCTGTTACAGAGCTGAGGCAGCCTTCCCAGCCCTGGCTGTGGTGGCATGGGGAGAGCAAGAGGTCCCCCAAGCTGGGGCTGCACAGTGGGGGAAAGCCCCCCAAAGTGTGGCTCTTGTAGTATGGCTCTGATGCCACAGGCCCACCCCCTCACTAACCCATCTTCTGTTGGCTACAAGGGTATTGGTGGGGGAGGGGAATGGGCCCCACTCTGGCTCCACAGCCAGGTTCTGCACGGCAGGTGGGGGAAGCCCCCAAGGTGGGGAGGTATTTTCCCTTCATCTACTGTGGAGACCCTGGGTGGCCAGAGTGGCAGTCCATTCCCCCCGCCCACCCTCCTAGGCAGGGAGCTGGTAAGGAGGCAGTGCTGGGGCATTAGCAGCCCAACAGAACTGTGCAACAGGGAAGGAAGTTCCTGAGAAAGTGGGGCTTTTCCCGCCAAACCTTGGCTGGGGGGCTTGAGACCAGTGTGGGAGAGGATCCATTCTCACTCCCTGCCCTCCATGGTTTGATAGGTGGGAGGCTGGCAATGGGGCTTCCCCCTCCTCCCTCCTGCCCCACCTTCTGTGCAGACCCTGGCTGGGCAGCCCAGGACCAGAGAGGGGGGATCTATTCCTCCCTGCCTGCCCCCCATGGCTGACAGGCAGGGAGATGGTGAGGGGGAAGAATGGGAGTGTTCACAGCCTGACAGAACTGTATGGGGAGAAAAGCCCCCACCTTGGGAGATTTGCCCCTACACCTACAGTGCAGACTTTATGGAAAGCTGCACAGATTGGATTGATTCAACCTCAGGCTTTTTGCCTGTCTGCACTTAGCCTAAGGGTGCAAGTAGCACATCTGGATCAGTAGCCATGAAAGCTTTTGTATACTTCCTGGCCCATGTGCTTGAATTCTGATGTGAATTGATGATCCACCATTAGAAGATGTTGATTTACATACTGATCTAGTCAGGTGCCCTACCATTGAGATAAAGAAGCTAAACACATTTCACTAAGCTCTTTGAAATTTGTCAGATTGGATTTTTCAGGATTAGGTACGTGCTGATTCTATGTATGCATGTATTTTCTATAAAGGTTTTGGGGTGAGGGTAGATTGAGATTCCCACATTCACCATGGAGTGATTACTCTTATATACCAATATTTTTCTAATGGGTAATGGCATTTAACTTGTTCAGTTTATTCCCGTAATTGTGTAAAACAACTGATTCCTTTCTTTGATGAATCGATTGACTTCTTGTGATCCTTCTAGGCAAATGCAAAGCCACTTCACGGCTCACTATTAAAAACTCTGAACAAGTGATCCAGCACTGAAAATGTCTGCATCCCATTATCAATCATGTGAGCCATTCATCCTCCTTTCTGACATTGATAAGACATTCCAGTTATTTTGAAGACTGCATCACAGGTAATGACAATAGAAAATATAGAGCTTCAACTCCCTTCATTGTGTACTCAGTCCTGATTACATATAACGTGTCTGTGAGGGATTGCAGAGACAGAAGATTTTTACATCTCACTGCCAACACTAAAAAGTCCAAGAATTCATCATATAATTGAATATTTATGAACTTTACCAAATGGATATAAAATAAAGTCCATTTTCTTTCTTTTATTACTTATTGAATAGTGCTGAAGATGTACTGAGCACTTTCCTGCTCTAGTGACTCTACAGATTGGGATAAATAGAATAGAGAGAAAACTTGAGTGAATGAGTGGATGCAAACAGTGCCAGTGAGAAAATTAGGTCCGAAAGTTCAGGGAAAGAAATGTGATTTAATAAAGAAACAAAAAAGGATGAAGGCACTTATCCTGTGATTGTTTGTTATTGTGCCTCCCCACCTTATCCCCACCCCTAAGGGTTTTTTTGTTTTTGGTTTTTTTTTTGTAAATTCTGAGCAATTTAAGGTAACGATTATGACTTTCAAGTTCTAGATGTCTGTCTAGTGCCAGGACAATAGAATCTTGGCCAGCTTGGTGTCTCAATGCTTTTTTCAAAATAAATGCTGTACTACATTGGTGAAGAAGGAAGGAAAAAGTAGTTGCTCAAGGAACAGGAAAAGAGAAAATAAACTTTTTTCAGCCCACTCAGTCTCCTGTTAACAGAACCTCCCTAAAATTTGTTTGCAACATATGGATAGCATGGAATCAGATATGTGACTCAAACTAAGCACATTGGCTTGTTCAAGATAATAAATAAGTCGATAGTAGAGCCAGGAATTGAGCTCCTTAATACCCCCACTCCCCCTTTAGCTCTTGGATCATATAAACAGTGCAGGGCAACAAAAATGATAAAATGATTAGAGGCCTCAGAGGCAAAACATATGAAGAAAGGCTGAAAGAGCTAAGTTTATTTAGCCTGGAGAAGAGAAGACCAAGCGGGGGATGGGGGAGGGGTTGAGAATAGTCTTAAAATACCTGAAGGATTGTTAGAGAGAGGATGGAGATGGGATTTGGTCTATGGGTATAGGGACAGGACTAGGAACAATGGCCTCAAGGTGAAGTAGGGGAAATTTAGACTGGAGATTAGGAGGAACTTTCTGACTATTTAAGTGGTCAGGCACTGGAACAGGCTACCTAGAAAAGGTGTAGAATCTCCATGCTTGGAAACTTTCAAAAACAGATTAGACAGACACTTGGCTGGGATGTTTTAATCAAGCATAATCCTGCCTTCAGCAGGGTCTGAGACTAGATGACCTTGTGAGGTCCCTTCCAGCCCCTCCCTTCACCGTCCTTCTCAGAGCAGACAAGTGAAAGGGAAGAAAGTAGTCTCTAAAATCCGAAGCTTGCAAAAGTCTATTAATGTTGTGGGTCACTTGCCCTTGTGGCATAGCTATAACTCTACTGATTAAAACCGGGGTGGCCAACCTTTTGCACATGTAACCCCTTTGTACTGAGAAGGGAACTTTTCAAGACTTGTCCATCATGGGAAAATGAGTGAGGCCCTCTTGAGCATGCTCAGTGGTTGAGTGGTGGTAGCTGGTGGCCATGTTAGGGCACCTGAGTGGAGGGATTGGAGGACACTCTTTGTGAAGTGGGGCAGGGGCTGGACTGAAATGGACTGTCCTGTTGAAACAGAGCCAGATCAGGGCTGCATGAGCTCTGGCTCCTGCGGCTACAGAGTCATGTGTCCTGGCTCCTGGGAGCCAATGCCTGCATTAGCACCTCCCCTGCCCCCACAGCTAATCATCAAGCGGGGGGAGGGGGGAGGCACCCAGCAGGCAAGCTCCGAGCCCGGAAATGCCAGCTGGTCTGAATATCCCCCTGAGGGCCCAGCCAGTGCCCCACCCCTCACCAGCACCTGGGGGCATGGGCCCCCCATCAGTATGCCACAGGATCTGAGCACTGGCTTCCAGGAAGAAGTAACACGAATACAGTGGATCCATCCAGAGGCTCCAGAGAAAGTGGTTTCAGTCTGCTAACATTTTTTTCTTTGTAAGTTTTATATTTGTTGTTGGTTAATTTGTTATTCTGCTTAGAATTTTATTTTATTATTATCCACAGAGGAAAATTTTACTCCAGGTAATCCACATAGGTGCTGCTGGGTTTGTGTGTGTGTGTGTGTGTGTGTGTGTGTACATATATGTGTATGCATGTATAGTGAATCCAGAAGGCTTCTGCATTTGACATAGCATATCTCTTTCATATGCATGCCACAGGTGGCTTTAGCAGCCTTTCTGTGTGGCATGCAGCAGATGGGGAAGGGGACAAGAAGCACAGTGGCTGGTAATACAGAAACCTCAAAGCAGAGCACATTGCACAGAGAGCACAGGGCAGGGAGCAGAAAGCAGAGCAGGGAGTAGAAAACTGATTGGGCAGGGAAAGGGCATCAGAATGGTACTTGGGGAGGATGTGGGGCTAATTTGTGGCATGCCTGCCAAAAAGGTTGGCCCCCATTGGATTAAAGTATGAAAAGCTACAAATGTTACTGCATTAGTGCTGAACAAATTGTCCTGTTCTATTTAAACTGGAGAGTTGAATGTATAACTAGAGAAATGTATGCACAGAGTGCTATTTCTTTCTGCAATAATAGCATGTCCCCGAATACTGTTTGCTTTCCTATTCAACTAATTAGAATAGACTTCTCCCTTTGAAATTTAAGTAGCCAAATTCATCCCTAGTATAACTCCACAGATACCATCAGCGAAAATGACTAAAGGAGACTCAGGGTATTACTAATCTATTACATTAATCTTTTTTACATTAATCCCTTGAGTTTAGCTGCAAATTTGGCATCTATGCTGGGCACTGCATCAGAATTCTAGTTTTTCCTCATAAGGCCTCCATAGAAATTATTTCATTTTGAAATAGAGAAGTGAGGAGTTATACTGTGCTACTTCTTTGCTTTCTCTCCATCCCCTGCCATCCTTCCACACAGTAGGAAGCATCACAATACTTTACTCTCTTCACAACTGAAAATCTACAGAGAAAGCTGTGCACATCTCACGTTGAGAAAAGTGAGCTTTCTTTGTACAAAATACATTGACTTTGTTAAAACAACATTCCAATGTTAGGTTTAGATACTGATCTAACTATATTTTTCATAGCTGTCACCAGAATAAGAGTTACTGATACTGAAGTACATTTACAGCTGAAATCTGTTAGTCATAAGAAAATTTGTTCTTGTTATTTTACCAGGGACCTAATATAGGGCAGTCTAGGAGCCAAAATATGTTACTACATGCATACGTGCATCCACAAGAGAAAAGAACACTGTGGTTTTGCATCTTCAATTTTGATTCCATCAAATTGAGAGAGGACTCAAGTAGGATTTCTATGGCAGAATCTATGAAGGAGTACTTTCGATTTAAGTTTATATCCCTTGCTAATGAAAACTATACAGCTGTCCCTATCCAGATTTTCTTTCTTTGCAAAAATGGTTTGGTATAACAAGGCTTGCAGAGATTTATCACTATTGTATAATTTTATGGCTTCACACTAGTGTATCTGTAATACTGTCACTGATGACTGCAATGTTCTTATAACTTCTTAAGTGCTGTGATTTATATCTAAATCCACATGAATTGCTTATACATATTGAAAAGCAAAATTTAGCCTACAATTAGCTCATCTATCTGAAAGAAGCAACGGTCACTGATAGTATGGTTAAAAAAATACAGCTTCATGCCAAAAATTCTTTGAAAGCTTATCTGAAGAAAGCTGCCAAGCAACAAAAGGCAAAAATGTTAAGTATAGATAGTAGCTGAAAAACATAATGGGCACATCCAGCCAAACACACATGTGCTATTTGTGGCACCCCAGAGATGTTTGAGGGGCTGCAAACTGCACATGATGTATGTGTACCCATTTGCCATTCTGTTAATTTTGCAGTACACTGCCAAAATTTGACACCAGGAGATTCCGGTGTAAAAAAACCCGTTGCTAAAAGAAGTGGTGTGGTGCACATGGCATCAGCATGTGCTGCTAGAAACGAAGCCTGCCAGCCAGGCTCCAAATAGTTGAATCGCTGCCACTGCTGTTCCAGAAGGCCCCCAGGACCCCAAGTAAAGCAGCCTCCCATACCCTATCCAGGTCAATTTACTATGTGCCAGAGTACGCATGCAGGCATGTCCTAGGGCAAAAAGCAGTGGCATAAAGATGTGCCACAGGAAATGCACACCCCTGCACTTGCACGCTCGTCTGAACATGCCCAGTATGGCCTTTTGAGAGGGATTAGGTGAGTAATGAAACATATTCTTTATTCCCCATGAAGACTCGCTTGCCTCCTTCAGATTATATAAAGCAGGGATATAAAAAAATGCAGCCTTTGGACTGGATCTGGTCTGTGCAGCCCTATCATCTGGGCCCTGATGCTTCTCATGGGGCTCAGATTGAATCTGTATGCTACTGAGGGCCTGATGAGTTTGACATCCTGATATAAAGGATATATTCATTGTCTTCCTAAGTCTTGTGTATAAAAGACCTCTAACTGGACTGGAAAGTTTTGTGATGAGGTGGTATTTGAAATATCTGTTCTAAGAGAAGGATGGTATAATTCATAGAAACACTGCTCTTCCTACTATGAGTAAGGGTTTTGAGAGCCTATATTTTAAACGTTCCTCTTTTATTCTTTGTTTTCTTGACTTTCCCTTGACTACAAGTTTCTGAACTTGATAGTAGCCCTAAGTAATGCTTTCTGCTTCAAATATCCCTGACATTTATGCCTCCACTTCTGCTCTGCTGGAAGAACTTGCTCTGTACAGTAAATTTCCTCTAAAAGCCATGCACTGCTTTCCCCCCTGCTGTTCCCTTGGCATGTCATGGATTGCTAATCAGTGACTTTTTTCCATCAGTATTCCTATCAGACTATGTCATCTTGAATCTGAACTGATACTCCTTGTTTTAGGTGTTCAGCCTTGCTCATTTGTATACTAAATACTAAAAGCCATAATCAGTGCACCTTCTACATACTTGATTTCTTTTCTTCTTCTTCTTTTTTTTTTTTTTGGCTGACATGAGGGGGTGAGAACCATAGGGTTGTACATTAGCCAGTCCTACAAGGTATTGCTGAGCATCTACCAAGAAGTACTTCCCAGCTTCTACTCGGTTTGAAATAACAGATGCTGCCCGAGGATAGATCTTGAAGGATCACCCTAAATAAGGGAAAATATTGGGCTTTATATGCAGTCTTGAACACTATATATGCCCCAAATGAAACAACATATTTCCACCCAAACCTCAGTCTTTCCACAGTTTTGATTAAAGCTTTCTAGTGCAATTCATTTTTGAATCCACTGTATCCATAATATCTGCCAGTCTATTCTTAAATCATTCAAGGACATCCTTTTGAGTACTGCTGTCTTGTCTAGTCTCAGTAGACTTCCTATTCTTTTTTTTTATGGTTCTGCCATAAAAGGATCATGCAATATTTTTATATTTGTCTCATTCAAGCAGTGCTTTCCCCACTCCAGGCACAAGGAAGGAAACAATGAGAAAATGGCTTTTGGTCATATGTGATTGGTAAAAGCTGATACTAGTACTCTGGGGGATGCTGCACTTTAAAATACTTGAAAGTTTGTTTTGATAAAAGTTAAAGGGACCAAAGTTCAAGCTTGTTTTCAAAAATACAAAAAAGAGGGTGACTCTTGATAAGCTTCACTTGTTAGCTGTGGACTGTGTGCACTCAAACTGTCAGATTTTCTAGCATGGTTGAGCTGAATAAGAAAATGAATGACACACAGAAAATAAGAGGCATGGGGAGAAACAGATGCAGAAATGTATGAACACATAACAATAATGGGGATTGTAGAGTAAAGGAGGAGACATGAACAACTCACATTCACCACCAGAATTATTTAATAGGTGCAGTATATCCAGCAAATGTGCCTCCTTGTATGAGCATTATTTTCTCCTACTAAAAGGAGATTCACTCCGATAAAGATTTATTACCACCACTGTTTTCTCCATGTGTTCCACCCAAGGCATCTTTAACCCCCTCAGCTGTTCATTCCAAAATGCTATTTTGTAATTGCCTCTTGTCCCTCTCTTTTTTGCCAGTTTCCTTACCTTCTTGCCCCACAAAGTGAAGTTGCAATTCCTTATTCCATCCTAATGTGTTTTCCTGGTGAAGGTACTGCCACAAGCAATCGATTTACCTAATAAACTTGACCTTTTAAATTGAACAGGAGGAGGAGAAAGGCTTATTGGCAAGGCAAACCCATAGGGCACCTCAACTCCATTTATTTAACAAAATCTGACACTTCAGAATATGGTCTTCTAAACATTGTATGTCTTGCTTTGGAGCATCTTCAGTAAGATTTGGGGCTCACTCCAGTATCTTTGACTAATAATTTCCCTCTTTCCTTCCTCCCACTGTAGTGTCCTGTTGACTGGCTTGTTGGCTGCCTGATTGCTGAACGATGAGGACTATTTTTCACTTGTAAAATGATTCCTGCGTAGATCTACTGCGCCTTGGATCTGTTTCTGATTCTCTAAATGTAAAATGAGTATAACCCTGAACAATGTAGTATTACTTGTGTGAATTTCTACTTTGAGATCTGTTGATTTTTTTTCAGTAGCATCTTTAGGCTCCATAGACACTACTGTAGATTAATTTCAGAACAGAAAATGTCTCAATACAATACGATCTTTTATCAAATTTTTATTTAAATCTGAAAGTGTGGAGGGAGAGTTAGAAAGAGAACCTAAGAGAATACTAGAAAGATGAGAACTCTGTTAAAGGACATCACTTTGTGTCATTCTGTAAATTGGAGCTGGTTGCTCCCTTCCTTGAAGATTCACCAATGTCTGCATTTCTCACTAACTGATTAATGTTATCCTGTTATCTTGCCCCTCCTACAGCTTTTTGCCCTGACAACCTCCTTTTTCTAACCATTTAGCTTGTGATAGCACCTTAAATAAATTTTCACACATTCCCTGCCCCAAAGATCAGTCAATTTATAGAGAAAAGCAGCCAACAGGAGGAGGTCAATGTAAAAAACTTGTAGAACATTTCTTGTTTGGATGGTTTCCATCTCTGCATGACAGTAGTTCTGATGGCAGACTTTTAGATTTTTTTTTTAAAAGCAGTTGGCATTGACTTAGGTAAGTTAGAGAAAATTGTCTGGATAAATTCTTATATAATGTTTAGAAAAAAATATACCCATTAACACTTTCAACTTTTCATTCAGCTTAGCTGAATGCCATAATGTAGTCATTTTCCAAAGAAGTATAGCATAATGAAATGTAATGTATTCCTCTTGTATTTCAGTTTATTAATCCCTACTTATGCATTATGAAAAATGTAAAACAAACAAAGCAATTGACTGACTGAGCTATGACAAATCACATGGGAATGAATATATTGTGGCTTATAAAGAATTGTCCGACGCTAGTTAAATTGATATTATGTAATTTTTCATTTGAGATTCATAATTTAAAATTGCTAGAGCTAAGCTCTTATGTTACAGAATGGGACACCAACAAAATGTTAAACATAGGAATTCCATGTATTTGCATTCTTGCAATTCCATTTTCCTTTCCATTAACTTTCAGGCTTTGCATTTTAGTTCATATTCAGGAAAGTAGGGCAGGAGGGACCTTACAAAGTTATCTAGTCCAAACCCCTGCCCAAGGCAGGATCATCCATGCCACAACTATCCTAGTCAAATGTCTGTCTAATCTATTCTTGAAATCCACAATTTCTCCAGGTAGCCTATTCAAATGCTTGACCACAGCAATTATCAGAAAGTTCCTCCTTTTCTCCAGTCTAACTTTCTCCTGATGAAGATTGATGTCATTGCTCCTAGTCCTGCCCCCTGTGGTCACAGAGAAAAGCCCATCTCCATCCATGACCACAGATCATGGATTTTTAGGTAGATGTCTAGACAACTGATATTAACTGTTTTAAAGCCTTGGTCTAAGATATGTGTAGAAATATGCAATGAAGAACAATGTCCTGTTGTGGAATCTTCAATCCTAAAATGAGGGAACAAGCTACAAAACAGTGGCAGTAGTCTTGGCTAACTGATCCCTATCATCTCCTATTTTTTTTACTTAATGTATTAAATTATGGGACTGCTTTGGATCTATAATATGGAAATATGCTAGAAGTGGGGAAAGAAGAAAAAGAGTAGCACCATCTGTCAGGAGGATTTGCAACTTGTGTGTATAGAAACGAGTTATCTCCACAGGTTCTCAGATGAAATGTTACATGCTTTAGGTAATGCCTGTGAAAATAACTGTTTATCACTGACAGATTTAACTACAGTGGTAGCACATCCCCCACCCCCAAAGTCCTTCTCTGAGTATAACTGCTAGTAAGAAAGAGGGATGTGGGCATTGTGGCCAACCTATTGCATGCATGCTACAAGTGGCCCAGGCAGCATCTGTGTGTGGCGTGTGGCATGTGGCACAGCAGGGAGGCAATAGGTAGCACAGTGGCAGGTAAAGTAGAAAGCAGAACTCACTGAGGTATGGGGCTAGTTGATGACACAGCTGTCAAAATGGTTGGCTCCCACTGGACTAGGGAACAAACACCAAATATACAAATGAATTTAGCATGCAAAAGACATTGCTTTTGTGTTGCCATAGACATTTTTGTGGCAGCACAAAATCCAAGAAAACAGATTTTTATACCCCTTATCATCACACAAATGTCCAAAAGTGTAGTCACAGTTAGCATTTTGTGCTGCGTTTTTGTGGCAGGCATCTTTTTCCTGATGGTGCAAGAGCCCAGGCAATCCTGAGCTGACTGTGTTCTCCAGCCACCCGGGTCAGGTGTTTTTGGAGCTTCTGGTGCCTGACCCTGTGTGACAGCAGCTCCAGAACCCTTGTCCAGACTTGGAAGCTGGTTCTGCAGGTGCGGAGGAAGAAGCCCCATGGCCTTTCCTGCTCTGTGCTTGTAGAGATGTGCTCTGGAAATCTGCCCGCAGGTGCAAAGCAGGGAAGCCCTGTTGCCCATTCTAGCCATATAGGAGAATTTCAGGACAGCACACCTGTAGGCATAGAGGAGCCTAATTTTGCAGGGAGATTACCAGGTCATGTGGCAGCAAATGGGGGAACCCTTTTCCATTTCCCTGCTTGTAGACATGAGGGACAGCAGTGTGAAACACATGCTGGGGATTCTCATTTGCAAGCACAGGGAATTCCTGACATGGATTTCATGCTGCCATTTCCTGAGTCAGCCAGTCACCCAGATCAGCCAACCGTTTTCCCCCTAGATCAGCCTGTGAAATCCTGGGAGTAGCAGGGCCCTAACTCTACAGGACAACAGCCCTGGGATATGTCTGTAGATGACAATGATGCAGATCAGCTATAATGGGATCCCACTCCAAAAATGAGCTCTGTTTATATGCTCAGATCTGTTGTTCAGACACTACTGAGAGCCCTAAAACCCTTCCTGAGCTGCTGGGTAAAACTGTAGATATTGAAAGCCTATTGGAGCCTTAATTTTGGTCATAGGATATGCACACAACCCCCCTCCCCCACGACCACCAACCCCGTCTCTCCTACCCCCCGGTTCTGATGCAGCCAAAGTGCTCAGAAACTTAAACTAGGTATAAAATGTGAAGATGTCCTCAAATCAGATTTGTCCTATCTATCTTGCCTTCATGCCCAATCAAGCAGGCATTCTTAAAATTTATCTAACCCTTGCAAAAGAGCAAGGAAGGTTAAGAGTTTGTTTGTACATAATGAGCACTGTTGGCCTCCTCCTTACAGATCCCCAAGCTTAACAGCAAGATTATGGCTGCTTTCTATACCTATTCCTAGTGCCAGTGTAAAGCTCTTTGGTGTTACCTCTTCCTCTAATGAATATGTAAAAGAAAATGTAGTATGCTTTTCAATAACATGTTGTTCTAAAACTGGAACCGAAAAAATGAAGTACTTTTAAAAATAGACAGCTTGTCAAAATGAAATCAAGGCATTTGGACCAGCTTTAACATAAATATTAGGCCTGTGTGAAGTGGCTAATCGCTTCAGATTCAGATTTGGCCGATTTGGGGGACTGTGATTTAATTCAATGATTTGAATCACTGCCCCAAATCAACTCAGCTGAATCTGATTCAGAGATCCGGCTGCCTCCAAATTGAACAGGCCCCATCACCTGCCAGGTAGGGAGGGCAATCCCTGTTGTCTCCCACTGCCCCATGCTGCATGAGGGGGCTCTGCCATGAGCCTCCAGATGCCCTGATGACTGCTGCAGCAACTGGTGAGTACAGGGCTTTTTTTTTTAAATGCTGGGATGCTGGGGCTAGGCAGGTCAGCCATTGACAGGGCTGGGAGAGTGGATGGGGGTTGGGGGTGGAGAAGCTCAGGGGACCGGGGGAGCAGGCAGGGGATGGGATCTGGTGGGTTCCCCCACATGGCCCTATCCCCCACTCCAGCCTTCCCCCTCCCCACTTACCAGCATTGAGCCTGGGTCCTAATAAATACCACCATATTCAGCTTGCATCAGTTGGACTGTACTGAAGATTTACCTTAATTAGATTGAGAATATAATTAATTTAGCAGAACACTATAGTATCAAGTGCCTGGTTTACATCAACATTATTAAAATTGCTCCCTAATATTACATCATCCTCCCAGCTATCAGTTATGATCACTAACCAGTTTATATTTCTCACAAAAGACTTCATAGCTAAAGCGGCACTTATCACTCTTAGAGAAAAAAAATAACTTCAGACATTATTAGTGAGACATTGATCTGCTGTCCAAAGCTCTGTTATTGATCGATGAAAAAGCACAGTATTGAAATGGTCTGCATAGTATATTTTTATATTTTCACAGATTAACAGAAGGAATTTCCCAAATCTAAGCCAGAATATCTCAGTATTAAAAAAAGTTAAAAATAGCTGGACGGTCCCTGACAATTCTGAATCTTCAGATTTAAAATAAAAAGGAAAAAAAAAAATAACTTGTATGCAATGATCCTAGGTGTTTGTAAACTATTTTACAATGTCCAGTGTTACCCATCTACTAGCCGAAGCAATTATTCATATCCAGTTTTAATATTTATCTGCCACTTTCAAAACATCAGTCAACATGTATTCATTTTGAATAATATTTTGATACACATATAGGGCTTATACAGAGCCCAAACTCTTGCTCATTGCAATAGTCCTTACTTACAATGGCAATTTCATTGACAACAACTAGATAAGCCCAAGGTATATGTATGTGCCAAAGTGTACACTGTATTAGGGCACAGCATGTTTTGGAGGGTTTAATCCAAGTCCTCCTTGGATTCATTGATCAAGAACCCTAAGAGAGCAAATTAGAGGTCAAATTGCACAATGAGAGATTTCAATATTATTTTTTCAAGGTTAAGTGTAGGTGGAAAATTTTCTAAGCAAAGGCCCTTCCATCCTGTTTATTTGTGTATATTTCATTTTTATTTGAAAAGAAATGGACAACTAGCTGTTGTTCCTTTAGCATTCTTCTTGGGAATTTTCACATGGTGGCAAGGCAAAGTATTTTCTACCTTCTTTTCAAGAAATAAGCAAACAAAAACATTGAAGGTAATGGGACAAACAGAACTTAGCATAGCTTAGCAAGATTTGTGTATTTGTACAATTATATTAAATTAGCATTCAACTTTTCACAATAGAAGTGTCTTTGAATGACTCAAAGTTACTTCAAATCCCATAATTTGTCCCGCCAACAATGTGGATAAAGAAGTGGAACTTCTCATTTACCCATCAGTTCACAATAACGGTAGAACACACAGCCACTGCAACCATAAAAACTCATATTATCATAGTAGATAATACCACGCGAGTTTTAGATAAGGAATTTGATCACTTGCTATAAAATTCTATGTTGTCATATCTCCTGCTGTTTCAGGGAAGAGCGAGGAAAGTGCTATTCATGCAATAAAAAGGGGATCCTGGTAGCTAAACGTAAAATCTGTGTTTTATCCTAGTACTACATTCTTTTGCTGTTTTGCAGACAGTCATACCTACCATATGGATAGACCCATGGGACAGGTGAAGGTTCACCTCAAATTCTGTGGCCACAGGAGATTTCTATGTGGACAAAAATGAGGGATATCCAGGGGGAATTTGGGAACCACAGATCCTGGGACATTCCTTCAAAGTCGAGTAGTTCTACAGATCTTTCCCATCCTTTTCTCCCAATGGCAGTATGATTCCTAAGGGAGCCATGTCACTTTGAATGCACACTCCTATTCCTGCATTTATATTTCAGAAGAAATCATAGCTTCAATAAAGAATATAGGAGATTTAACCTAGTTTCTTGTGAGGCCAGGAGTTTACTCCTGGGTGCAAAGGAAGATACTCCTGCTTCCATTATTAGCAACTTCAGAAAATATTCTTCTCACAAGAATCTGTTTTCAAGGTGAAGTAAGTCATTGAAATCCATTTCCATAAGTGGAAAATGAATGTGGCCCTATATAGTGACAGGGCAAAATATCAACCAAAGCACTTCAACCAAAGATGCTTCACAAATGTACTTGAGATAGCATCCAGTGCAGGAAAGGAGGAAAGACCTGTATTCATTGCTATGGAGTACACTATTAGAACAAAGTGACTTTGCAACTGTATGATTGGGAAAACCATTAATCACGCCTTGGCATCAGTCTTCCATAACTAGTATAATTACGTTAACTGATGTTACAGTGTATAACAAAATGCGGCCCTAATTTATGACTGTGACCCCTGGCTGCTAATATAGTATATATATTTATATTAGAATAGTGCCCACAGGCACCAAAGATTGTCTACCTTGTGCGGTTTACTGCACTAAACCTAGTATTAAGAGTGTAGACAGAAGCAACTTTTGAAATGTTTTTAAGGGTAATGGGTTGGAAACACTTCAAAACAGTATTGTTTCAGCAATAGACTGCTGCAGCTTCAATGCTTCATAATTGTCATGGCTTCTACATCTGTCCAGCCAGGGGGTACTATAGAGGTAGTGACATATGCGTCTGTTTCCCCTCTTCCATTCCTCTTTCTGCTACAGGGGCTCTACATCTCTTTGCATTTCATCCCCACTTCCTGTCTTCAACCACATATCCCTCAAACTTCTCTTCTCCTTTCACAAGAGGGGATAAGTAGAAAAGATTGGAGTAGGAGCTCCCAGCACCAGGAGCAGCAGGGAGAGCCCAAGTGTTGGAATGAGTGGGACCAGTGAGCAGGACCCAGTGGCTGGATGGTTTGCCAGACTGTCTACCGACTCTCCTACTCTATCCAATGGTGGGAGAATGTGGCACTGGGAGATTCTGGAGGATTTGTGGATCCCCAGGTCCCTGCAGACACATAACAAAAAGTGATGTGATTTAAAATAGTACCTCATTTCAAGGCATACTATTGTGGAGCCCTTCATGCACTTTGTGAGCATTTCAAAGGGCATGTGTGTTTGTACAGCCGCTTCTTTGAAGCATTTCAAAGGTGTTTAAAATTTTGCCTTGTTATTTGTCTGCACTCTAATATGCTTAAAAACAAACAAACATACAAAAAAACTTGTGCCGAACAGGTTACTCTTTTGATAGATGACAAGAGTCAACAGATAATTAAAATGGGTAGTGATGAGGGAAAGAAGGACATGGTAACAGTAGCCTTGATATGATTTGGGGGCTTTTTGAATGGACTAAATGGGTATCTTTCTATTTTCTACCTTTACATAACAGAAGGGAGTTTGGGGGATATGAAAATGAGTAAGATAGTGGTTCTAATAAAGATAGAATGAAATATATATTTTTATATTTCTCCATACAAAACACAAAAATATATAGGTCTCAATATTTTGTATTGACCTGTATTTTG